>NC_044277.2:67079399-67731065 GCF_004027225.2 Strigops habroptila | reverse complement strand
ATAGACACACCAGGCCATGCCCAATTAACTCCAAAGGTTTTCTGCAGAGACTCCAGAAAGACAGGAGTTGCTCTACTGGATCAAACCAATGGGTCATGCAGTCCAGGATCCTGTTTCCAGCAGTGGACAGCACCAGATGCTCCAGGGGTTAGATGCCATTTAACACCCAGCAACTTCTTTGTACAATAAATTTGAATGGTGTAGAATTATACTGCAACATGCTGAGAAGAAAATTGAAGATATGGAAATTGTATTTTGTGGCTGAAATGCAATTCAGACCAAAGATATTACAAACTAGAGGGCCGTGAGAAACGGTTTAAAAGTCTGGAAAAGAAGAGATGTGAAATCCTGTGCGCTAGTGTAGCCATCTAGTGATCATTTCGCGAAGTCGTTCTTTTCTTGGGGAAATGTGAAGCAGCACTTCGAGAGACAGGGAAAATGATGCGGTTTGAAATAAAGAAGTAAGGGTGAAGATGTGAGAGTAACAAGAAGCTGTATGCGTGGGGCTAACGTTTACAAACCTGGAAAACAAGATTACAAGAGGCTGGTGATTCCAAAAGATCAAATGGCTTGCCTGCAGCATGCCTGCCACCTGCAAGAGTATTTGCACAATACAAGGAATCAAAAAAACCCCATCATCCAGGGAAGGGAGAGCTCACATGCCAGAAGATATTCAGAACTGCTCTGCTTGCAAATTGCAAGTGAGCACCTGAAGAGTGAGACTTGCTCAGCAGGACCAAAATTCTCTGCTTGGTTGCTCACAGGGTGTCTATTCATTTTAAGCTAAAAAAAAAACAACCCCAAAGCCCAACCAGAAACAAATACTTTTTTTCCCTGGATCTCCAGTGGAAGGTTTGGGGTTTTTTAGATGGAAAAAAAAAAATATTCCCTCAAGTGCAAACTCTCCCAGGGTACTGTGAAAAGGACTGTATGTTTGATTGATGTACAAACAAATGGAGGGATAGTCACCATATTGATGCATTTATGTTTAGGCAAAGCGTGGGATAAATCAAGTAGCATGCTGCTGAAACCAAAAGCACTGTGCCGGTTTACACCGCATCAAGAAGCAAAAGCCATCAAGGGAAGTCCAGAACTAAGAACTGAAAACGATAAACCAGAACTAAGGTGAAACAGTCCCATGCCTTGGATCCGGCCATAGCCTGCATTTTACCCCACCACAGCTTTCCTCCAAACCATGTTCTGTCCCCAACGGATCTCTGGTAGCTGAAGATTAGTTTAAGCCCTGAAGCAGGAGGCTTAAGAAGTCTGTCCACCCCTCGATGTTTTTAACAACAGTCGTTATGACCACCCTGGGTATTCCTGATAGGCAGACATGAAGATATGAAGAGAATGCAGTGCAAGCTACAGTAATTAGCATAATAGAATACAAACACACAGGATTAATAAAGTATTTCAGTATCAACCTGTGGCAATCTGCTCCGTAGTTTAATTATAAGCAGACAAAGTATTTCATTTTTCCAGTACTGAATTCCCCTTTGTAGTCTTATCATTCTTACGTTATGACAGAGGGAAAACAGAAGTGCTAACCTGTCTTACATCTGGGCCATTCTTGATTACATTATAATTTTAATAAATGCCTTTTTATTCATGTTCTTCCTAAGGGACATAAAAGACGTTGTCCCGTTTGTGCCACTTCCTTCATGCCCTTAGGGCAATGCGATTGCCACTCTTTCTCTCATTCTGCACTATAGCATAACACACAGAACAAACTTACCTGGGACTTAATATTACTGGTTATACTGGTGCTATACTGAATACATTACTGCTACAGCAGACCTCTCCCTGTCAAGACAGCATCACAAGTCACCTGTGGGTTATAAGGACACTCAGGTCTAGCTTCAGCTCTGGTTTTTCCTGGCTTATTCCTAGACTACTCTGGATTCAGGCCATATATAACAGAAGCACTGAAGCAACAATAATTGTGTAGCTTCCACTGCACAGTCAAAATGTTCAGAAGGTAACTACTCCTATGCAGGTCTCCACCACTTAGCTGGTTGTTGCATCCTTTCTCTTTCTGTCATGTCTCTAGTTCTTATGATCTAGTAGAGACTTTGTGAAGCAAACTTCCTCAGCAGGTTGTGACAGGTACTGAAACTCCTGCCAGTTAGTCAGGAGGGTTTGGATTTTCAGCTAGTCTGTGGCAGCTAACGATATCTGGGCTCAGTCTTTGAAAAGAGGACGAAAGTAAGTATTACAGAGTCTGGAGATAAAAAGAATAATTGTGTGTACAGTTGTGCAGGCTTACTTAGAATTAGAAATAGGGATTGTATTTATCCGCAGCTGAACAATAAGGCAGCTAGCAACATTAAACCAGAGATTAATTTCCATTGTCCTCCTCTGCCCAGAAGTTACATTAAATATGTGGAGCAAAACCATGAAGTAACAGAAGAAAAACAATAACTGGCTATAATTCAAGTTTTAAGCCAATCCTTTACTTTTTCCTTGTAAATGCCTTCTGCTTCCTCAGGATTTTCCCAAAAACGTTGCTGTTCACAGGCTTCCACAAACTGCCTTGATGCTCCTGCACATGGCAGTTAAAACAGGGAATAGGGCTCTTGAGTTTCTCGGTACATATTCAAAGACAGCTTTCAGCAAGAAGATCCCAACAGCATCCAGTGGGTTACCTACACATGTCTTAATGCCATGGAAGATTCTAATTAAAGGTCAGCAGTGGGTAAACTAAACATAGCACAAATTAAGTGCATAAAATGTGTGCTACGTTTAGTTTACCCACTGCTAACCTTTAACTGGAAGCTTCCATTGCACTAAGACCAACACCTTGGAGAAGTACATCATGTGAACTGCTATCATCACGAACTAAATTTGTAACCCCATAAAAAAGCTGTCTAAATTCCACGAGACATGTTCTCTACAAAACAATATTGAAAGGCATCACTTGCCTTCCTGTCTCTCTTTTCTTCTAATTATATCTCTCTTTTTTTGGACCAAATTTAATGCTAGGCAAATCAGCCTTTATTACATGTGGTTTCAAAGTATCTTTAAAACAAATGTTATAATCTTACACAATCCTACTGCCTCTCAAGTTCCTGTATGTGCACACCTTTCTCTGATGTGTTTGGTCACAACTAGTGTGTACTCTTCTGGACTACATCTTTTCTGAACTTCTAGGTGTGATTTATTTGGTCATGTAAATTTTAAGATGTTCAATGATAGCAATGGCTCTCTAGCATTTTCATTACCTGCTTTCAAAACAGAATTTCAGTATCACTGTGACTTGCAAATGTATGATAAGGCACCTTTCCTTATCCGTAATGAATATTCATTTAACAGTTCATTTTTTTTTCTGCAGTAGTACCAATTGTTTCAAGTAATGAACTTATGTTTTCTTAAGGGATGGCTTTCATTTCAGTATCTGAATTCTTATTGTCCTCAACCTCTTTGGCATATGTACACAGAAATATTAATTACTCTGCACTGGTTTTGATTGAGGTGGCTGTATATAATCCAGACAATTCCAAAACTGAAGAAAAAATCAAAGTCAAAATGTACATGTTTCCTTTCAGCCTTCAAAGTCATTTTTGCATTGCACTCAGAATACCTTATATTCTAGCTATTTTCATTTCAAAGCAGTGTATGCACTAGAGGTATTTTGCTAGCATCTCCACAGAAATGGTGTCATCCTAGCAGGAAAATTAAGTGTACCTTTGCTATTTTATGGTGAGCAGCAAATTTATTTATTTGATTTGACTCACTCATGGGAAACGTTTTTCATTGAAAATATCCACTAGCATTAATTCTACTAAAATAGCTATAAAGAACATCTAACACATGGCCCTATAAATAGTTGGAAGTAAATATTCATAGGATCATGTCATTACTCTAGCTAATCTGACAGCTGTGCTTGACTGTCATGCCATCGCCAGACCTTTCCCTTCCCCAGCCCCCTGAAATCCCAACTTTACTGCCCAGACACATCTGCCTTGGAGCCAGCAGCTCTCCTGAGCTGTCGGGAACAAAGCTGGCCTCAGCTCTCGGTCCCACAAGTGCCACTTTATATAGGGTGGCTGGAATAACCTCCTGACACCAGGGCTGGAGGCAGGAACTTCCCCAGCAGCAAGCCCTCCACTTGCAGTTGCCATTCTTTTACTTTTCACACTTCTACCCCTCTGCATCACTATTTTACTGACCACAAAAGCAGGCAAGGAAGCTAATCCTCAGGGAAGCCTCAGCTCATGTGTGTCATAGTGGCAGAGGACACTCAAAACCGTGATTAACCAACATGACACAGCCACAGGGAGATCTAATGAGCAGCACAGCATAACTAACAGTGCACTGACAGTACTTTTTGGATTAACAGTTTGGCTATGGGCAGCACTTCTCCTCAGGGCATGCTAGGCTATGAAAAGACAACAGAGATCACATAGCAGTCACATGATTTCCAACAACAAACTCAGAGAGAATGATTAGATGTAGAAGGTTGGAAAATGCTAATAATACATAACCACTTCCAGTGAGGATCACTTCTCTGCACCCTCTAAGGGACACTTTACAGGCTGGGGAAATGAAGGTTAAGTTTGTGTGTTTCCCAGCCTGTTAGCAGATCCCCCTCCCTTGGAAAGTAACTGAGGGAAATTCAGGTAGCAAGCTCCTGGTTACCAGTTTCCCATCTGAGCCACACTTCCCCGGTGAGAAATAACACACTCTGGTCAGCAAAGCCATTTGTCAGTGGTGAGTGATTCAAGGTAATATTTGTCATGGGCACAAGTCTCCCTTTTCATCTCCTGCTTTTGGGCAGATATATTAATCTCTTCTCTCTTCCCTTGACTGCTTCAAGCCCTTTTCCCAGCTGTTCACCTTTAATATCTCTGTCTTGCCAAAGTAGTGCATGAAAACCCAAACGGTACTGAACAGAAAGCATTGCTTCTATACTTCCACTGCAATGACAGCTCAAAAACCAATCAATCAATCAGGTCTGTTACACTGACTATCATCACATTAATCACTGATTTTATCAACTTAGTTGTTGATCTTAGTTGTTGTCTTAGTTGTTTATCAACAATATGCCTTGTCTTAAGCTGTGATACTTACTGTTCTGAGGAGCCATTATTCAACTTTTTATTCCTGTTTTGAGTACTAGAAATGGTCCTGACTGGCAAATTTGGATGCAGGCCCCCAGCTCCCCTGCAGCTGAAGGGATTTGGTTTCCAAGTTCTGGTTTGGGCATCTCTCCTTTACAGTAGAAGGCTAAACACAGTAGGTTGTTAACAGCCGCTCTGCTTTCTAAATAATACACAGAAATATTCCCCATTCCCCCGCCACTACCCCAAAAAAAGTGAGAAAGAAAAATCAATGTGATGATAATTTATCTACACCGTCAGAAAACTCACTACAAACACACATGACAAATAACCAAGTGAAGTAAAGACAGAGAGAGAACTTAACATGATAGAGAAACCCACGTACAATTTAGCACAGTCTATGCTCCTATTTCCCTCTGCAGCACAAACCAGCACATCAACACCTTGATCTGGCCGTATTTCCTCATGAAGAGTGCTTTCTTTAAAAAAGCAAACCCCTCTCCTTTCTTTCTCCTCTTTCCACTTGCATTTGCCTTTCTTCTCTTGGTTTCTGTGTGTTCATCTGCATTAATTTCTCTCCGATTTGCCTTTTTAAAGAAAAGTCAATGTCTGAGCCTATGCGTATCTGTTAATCTAACCCATCTATCAACAGTTTCTGAGCCATCTCTTCAACCTATGCAGCCAGGGATTTTAGCCAGACTTTTATCATTTTTATGTGCGCTGCTGCCACCCGTTGTCACAAGGTCACCCTTGGAAATGATACTATGCCTCAGTGGGTACTTTTTCACCTAATAAAGTATACAGCACTCTGTATATCAATCATATCATCTAGGGACCAAATACTGAACAGTCAAAGAGGGCTAAATGCTTCCCTCTGGATCAATTTTTGACTGCAAAGCAAGGGTAACCTCTTTGCCAATGAGAGAGACAGAAAATCCAGCATCAGACTATGGGGAGCCTCTCGAGTCATTTTGAAAGCACAGTCCCTCCTTGCTCTCACATGTTCAAGGAATCAAACTTGAAGAGGTTATGAACAAGGTATGTGACAGACCCAACCATCTGAGCAAATTTCATCGCCATCATCTGGGGACTATTTGGTCCATCAGCATCCCTTGCATGTGCGGCACCATTTGGAAAGACCCCTGCACGGTTTGGAGCTAAGGCTTGCTGAGCTCAGGAGGGAAAATTCACCAAGCAGCATGTTCACAATAAGACAGCCCACCTTGGAGAAATGCTCAGCAGTTTGGAGCTCCCACAACACAACTTTGGAGTTGGCCCCTGCTTTTCATAAACAAAAAAGCAGCAGCTACAGGCAAACTTGCTTTAACCAACCACCCTGTTGGTTGCAGAAACTCCCTGTACGCAGAAAAGGCACTTGGTAGATGTACGATCAGATTTTCTGGTGGCCTCTTTTTCCCCTAAATTAACACCTGTCTCTCCTTTTCTTTCTTTTTTGGCTGTAATGCAGCTTTAAAAGCCATTAAGGCAGAAAAGAAAGAACGCCAGGAAGCTGTACCTCCCAATTTATATAAATCACAATGATAGGAAATCTTTTAGAGTGACAGAATTAAAAAAAATAAAAGTCCAGATCAGTGCAGCGCTTTTTGTTCAAACTCAAGTCAAGTGCCCCACCAGGAGGAGAAGACAAGAACGGAGCTTTTACTGCTACTGCTTGTGACGACACATTGCAGCTCACATCAGCATCAGGACCAAGCAAGCCTGGTAATGCAGTGCCTCTGGTCAGCAGGTACAAGCCCAGCCCAGGTATCCCGAATTGCTCACCCACACTTGGGCAGCTATTTGTGCTAACTGAGCACATACTAGACTCGAGCCATCTTTACAGAATCAGCTCTGGACATGTAGCCCAAATGCTGTCTATGAGCGATGGGGGCTCTGCTTTCCTGTGTGTGCCCAGCCCCATTCAGCACCTACCCCAACCCTCCCATCCCTGCATCCACACTGCTAAGTCAAGAGCAGCGAGGAGTGCGCATACAAGACTTTTCTCGTTCTCTGTCTGGCTGCCACCTCACCTCTCCTATTACTTCCCTACTCCAGGAAAGTAATGAGCTCTCTGCCTCCCAGAGCCAGCAGAATTGATTTACCCCCTTCCCAGCAGGACCAGCGCCTGCTAACAGCACGAGAGGTTTCTCACAAGCATTGGCAGCCAGCTCCATGCTGCTTTAAATAAAACACTTCCATTAATGCTACAGGTGGGCTCCAGCTACAAAGTTAGCCTCTGTTCTGGATCCGAACGTGACTCAAATTTGGGAGCAGCTTGCTACAAAGATGGGACCAAACTAATATGACTTTCCTTTCCTTTCTATATAAGGGAGAGGAAAGGCCTTTACAAACAGGGAAGCCAAATCCAGGTTCATTAAAGCATGACCGCTTTGCCTTGCTAGCTCGATGTTGCTGAGGACCTTAGTATTCAATTAAGGTCTCTAAAGAGGGAGTGCATACAGACCCTTCCCCTGGCATAATCCAACCAGGAGGTAGCCTAAGGCAGCAGCCTGATGAAGGCTGAAAAATCACTGTCTTAAGCTCAGTCAGTGGCAGGTCTTTGTTTTTCCAGGACAAAATTCACTCCTGTGAAAGTACATCTGTTTTAGGTCCCCTCCTCCCTGCTTGGCCCCAGCAATATTTTGTTGTGGTGCTTAACCAAAACTTACCTACCTTCAGCACTGCTGGCTAGCAGGGAACAGGGACGATGATCAGGCCTTCATTGCAGCTGGCAGGAGATGCCACACAGCAGAGCAGCAGATGGGAGGGCAGGGGACAAGGGCTGGAGACTGGATGAGCTCCTACTCACCAAACTTTCCACCCAGCAGTCCTGGTATCCCAGAGGATGCTCAGCCAGGACTGCCATGGGGAAAACCGAGGTCCACCTCACCTCCCTGATCTTCCCTCCACCGCCAAAAACCATGGGAAGACAACATCCAGTGGTTGGGCACATGAAGGTGTCAGAGATGTTCCTCTTTCTCAGGTTTCTCTTAATCTGGATCAGAAAAAGAAGGCAGCCCTAGTCCAAGAGGGATACTGAGCAAGCAGCAGATGTTTCTTTCAAATGAGGTACTAATAATAAAGATGCAGACAAGAAAAGGCATTTCTATGTGCTGAAAATAAATTAATAACCTCACTTACTGGTCAGACACAGCAGGGGTCAGCTTCAGGAAACAGCACCATTTTGCATTTTTCTGGCACAAAACACAAATTGTGACAAAAGAAAGCAAGCAAACAAAAAAGTCAGCTTTTTAGCCAGACACTCAAGCAAGTAAATCAGCATAATGCTTCAAATTCACCTCATGCAGGCATAAATTCACTTCTAAGGACAAGGTTAGGTTATTCCCATCTCACCATTGTTCCCCTTCAAATAATTGAGTTTATTTAATGGATTTTCTATAAAAGTCTTAGAGACATAAACTCTTTGAGGTAAGGAACACAGCTAAGTTTGCAAAGCAGCATGTAAATCCACAGTTTTGTAATAAGCTTTTATTAATATAAACAAATAATTTGTCCCTCTCCCCCCAGATCTCACTAAAGAAATGGCACAGGACAAGGCAGGTCACCTCCCTGGAATTTTATCTGTATGTACTGAGCACTGCTGACTGATAACTTCAGCCCTTTGCACCAGTCATTAGCCATCAGTCTCATTCCAGTGAGCAGCTCTCCTCTAGGACCAGCACTGTGGCTCTTTGTCCCCAGGCTGCAGCTCCCCTCTGCACTTTCTCTCCTGTGACCAGAAATGAGATGGGCTAGGACCTTAAATCAGCACCTCCCTTTTTTTCTCTATGGCACCAAATCTTATTCTATATCACCCTCCTCCTCATGTCACTGAAAGTGACTGCAGAGATTGGTTTATCCAGGCACTAGCCAACGCAAAACCGTAGAGGGTAAGAGGCTAGGACCAGCAGACCCTGGTAGGAGTTCCACGGTGACTTTGTCTCCCCAAGGGCAGGAGAAACCACTGTGCACTGCATGTAGACCAACTATTTGCCAGTATTGCAACATTTCATATCTCCTGCTTCTCCCTTAAAAATATCAGGGACCCCTTTATCCCCCTCCCATACTGGGCCCTAGGAGCACTATAAAGTGAAATCAAAGATGCCTGGATGACCCCAAACCTGGCTTCAGGTCTGCCAGACTAGAGGAGGGAACCTGGATTCACAGCTTTTCAAGAGAGCAACGTTATACCAGCACGGTTCTGGGCACTCAGGGGTAAATTTTCCTCATTTTGTCCTCCTGCTGGAATTGATATCATTTCCACAAAGACTAAAACATTCAATGAGCCAGAGCAGTTGTCATCTGGTGAGGGCACTCAGCTCAGAGGAGAAACCCTTATGTTCCAGATTTTGTTCCAATAAACATTAAACTGCTTTATAGATACTGGAAACTGTCAACAGGAGAGATGGCATTTCTCTATCCCAGAATACTGCCTGATTTGTGGTGCCTGCCAGGAGAGTCTCCAGGGACATCAGAGTACAAGTGACCTCCCATGAAAGATGAGGTTAAGCTGGGTTCTCCAAGTCCTCCAAGCACCAAAGGAGGTGAATTCAAGTTCAGTTATACAGGCTAAGAGGAAACCATAATCCACAACAGCCTGCAAGATGTGCCTAAACCCAGCATTTGCTGCGCTTTTGCCAAGGGATGCTCTGATTAGAAAGAAAATCAAATTATTTGGGTAGAGCAATCCTTTTCCTCCAATCTGCAACCAATGATTTTCAGTTCAACAAAAGTGCAATAAACCATTGTCATTCTGGGTTGGATCAAACTGGGATTTACCTTCTTCCCCTTCCACCCTGAAGTAAAAGCCTCGCTGTTCACAGGAATGTGTCCTGCAGAGGAACCATCCTCACCAGCTTTTGTAAAGATGCAAAGTAAAATACAGTGTGCTATGGATGCTTGAGCAAACCAGACCAGATTTCTCAACAAAATAGATGCAAAAATGGTTTTTGTTGAAAATTAAGATATTTTCACTGGCACATGTTAACTTCAAATAACTTCAAGAGAGAGGAAACTTGGGTATGTGGGGCTGCAGTTCCAACTACCTCAGTTTGTTTAGATAGCATTTAAATACATGATTTTTGGCTTTATCAGATTATTGGGCTACATACTGTCTGCTGTCATATTTTAAAATTGCACATACCCACTTTATAAAACATGCTACTCAATATTTTGATGTGATCAAAAAAATGGAAAGATATAAATAATGAAGTAAGCTGAGATGATCAGAACTCACAAGTATTTCTGAACTGGTTTTAATTGAATTTGCATTCCACTGAAATAGTCACAACTTCCTGTTTTTCTCTCCAATTTGAAACAGAAGAAATTGTGAACTCTTTCCCAAGGGATAGGATTGCTATAATCTATAATGCTCTATGTGGCACTAAGGCTCTTCATCTTGCAGGTTATGATATGCTTTTACTGCTGGGGCTACGAGGAACGCTCTTGAGGCAGACTGATGGCCAGGAGCGGTGCTTGTGGACAAGGCAGAGAGTTGTGCCAGCACAGATCCATGCCCTCTGACGAGAAGGATGCGCCTCTGGGAGGTTGGAAGTCACCTCTGTGAATTCCCATTGCAAAGCACACCCGTGCACTCTGGCATCTTCCTGCAGCCCATGGGAGCGACACCTGCAAGCAGCCATAAAATGGGGCAATCTTCTGGTTTCTATTTCATCATCCCTCAATAGATGTCAAAACCAAACAAGTTTCAAGAAATTTAGCAGCAACCTCAGCTCTAACCCCTGTAACCAAGACTTGCTGTGCAGTTATACTTTCTGTCTCTGCAAAAAGCTAGGGCCCTGTGCTATGGCATCACTGAATGCAGCCTAAATGCTTATCAAGAGCTTGCATTTTAAAGTGCGTTAGCCACTTGCCCAGCTCTTGGCTTCCAGAAGAGGTTCCTCCTGAAGGCCAGCCTGGGACCTTCTGGGATCTGCCTTCAGTCACCAAGAGATCCCTGGTCCCATTTTTGGGAAGAAAACCAAAACCAACCAAACAAAATAAAAAACCAAACAAACAAAACCCCAACCTCCCTCCTCCCCCCCCCCAAAAAAAAAAAAAATACACTATTATGTTGACATGTGACTGGAGCATCCCCAGTTTGACATGATCTTCAGCTAATGCACAGGATTAGGTGCTCAGGCAGCCTCCTCACCCCAAATAAGAGGCAGAGTATTTGTGCAGATGGAGGCAACCCAGCTCCCAGGCCACCTAATCTCCCCAGGGGACCCACAGTGTTTAGAGAGTCTCTGGAGCCTTGGTCTCCAGTCAGCCAGCTGCACCTAGTGCCACTCCTGCCCAGCTGCTCCTTGATTTCAAGGCAGACGTTATTTCAATATGAAATCTGCCACAATTGATTTTGTAGCAGGACTGGAGGTATAGCAGGAGGGTGGGTTGTTCTGCTTTGCTTTTTTCTCTGACGAACGGACCCAATCTCTGAAATGATCTGCAAGTGGCAATGATAATGACAATGTAAGTAGGCAATCGTAATATATACCATTTGCTATGCCCAGTGATGAGACATGAACTGAGAATGCAGCTGTATTTGCCTCAAATTTATATTATTTTCAACTTCCCTCTTGACTGCTATTCTGATACTGCTTATGAAATCCCATTACCAAGCACATGAGTTGATGTCCGAAAGGATGGGATAGAATCTGGGAAAGGTAATAGCATGCAGCTGAGAGATCTGGCAGAGTAAGAAGAGGTCTAAATGGGGGGGAGGTTGGGGTGTAAGTGAAAGGGGAAAATGGGAATGGTTGGGAAAGAAAGCCTCTTCATTCTAAGTAGCAAGCAAACACAGCAAGGGGAAAACAAACAATAAAACATGAGAGGGATTTTGAGGGGTTTTGTGGAGAGTTCAAAGTTTTAAATTATTCACTGAGAAGAAAATCATTCTAATTTTATAAGGCGAGGCAGTGATTGCTCTCCTCCTAAACTGGAAAAGTGGTATGCAAAGGGATTTATGTTTATGTCTAAAAATGAATTTTATGCCTCATTTACATTTTCATTATTTATAGAGGTTTTCTGATAATCCCTCCTGTTGGGAAGGAGGTGACCACAGTTCCACATCTGTTTACCTTTGTTTACAGCTGGGAACACAGCCATGGATTTGTTCTGCTTCAGTGAGAAGGCAGGCTGATTTGATTATTGCTTTCTAACATACACAAAGGTTGTTGTTAAGAGTCTCACCTAGGAAAGAAATGACAGAGAGCTGGTTCTAGCAAGTTATGAGAAAAGTGGCAGTGAGAAAGCTAAAGGGTCAAAATGGCTCTTTCACCCTCTAGTCCCCAGGATGCCACCGCTGAGCTTGGTCAGCCAAGGTGAGAGCAGGGCTGGCCCAGCTGTTCCAAGCAAAGCCCCAGGTCCCTGATTTCAGCAGAGATGGTATCTGTACACATCACTCAAATTTCTCTGGTATCATTCTCCCCTTGGGGATGCTCCAGAGGTAGGTATGGCTCTTGTTTAGCATGTCCAAAAAAGCTATAGTCAAGACTCTCCAGTGCAGAGCTGTCATGGGCAGATGTAGGTAACTTCTGATTGGAGGCCTTTCAGTTTGTCCTTGCCTTAAAAAATGTCTCTTGCCTAAATTATTCAGTCAGTCACATGCCATCCTTGCTTGCTCAGGCCTGTTTCAGTCATCCTGATTTGTGTGGGGTGGTTTCTGTTCCTAAAGGAAGCCCAGTGGCACACACTCAGGAGTCACCCCAAACTGGAGCTGTGAAATTACACTGAGATATCTTTAGCTTTAAGAAGAGTATATTGTCTTTCCTAAGATGTCTGGGAAGTGATGCAGCCTTTCCAGTGAAGGCTCCTTTGAATAACCAGGAGAGAGAAGAGAGAAATTTTAAGCACTCCTAGTTCAGCTATCATTTTCTATATTCTTACATTGCTAGGACAAGCAACAGATCAAAACCTGCAAGAGGGTTTCTGGCAAACTGACAGGACTTTTCATAAAAGCTCACGGTTACATTGAGAAGCAGAGGCACTGATCCACATCCTGCAGCTGGGGTTGACTGATTCTCCCCTGCTCCCCCTCCTCCTTGCCTTACCCACCTTTCACCCAGCTGAGTTTTTACTGCAGACCCCTGTGAAGGTCATGCATGTAATAGCAATTTTCCTGCGGATGAAATGCAGTACTGGGAAAGGGCAAGTACCACCGCACCAGAGCAATTCAGAAACATCGTCAAAGCTTGATTCAGCTGAAATGGCATTTTTTCTGGTGACCTAATTTGTTTTACTTTTGTTTATCTTTCAATGATACAAGACTAATTTTATATAGATCACAGTAACAAGCAGTTTTTCTATAAAGAACAGGACATTTACAACTCTAATATACTGATGCACTAGAGAGAACAGAGGCCTTGAGAGGTGGAGACGCAGGAGGTGATGTAGAGGAGCACAGGCATGGGGTGTTAGCACAAGGGGCACAGGCTGGCACTGGAGACCCCACAGCTATAAACAGATCTCCAATGGCCAGTTAAAGAAGTGCAGACGTGGACAAAACTGGTTCTAGGGTAAGGAAGACAAAAAAATACACAGTATCTAACATATATAAAAGGCAGCAGAAATAGTAAATTTCAATCTAACATGGAGCTGCAGACAATGAGAAAAGAGCAAGGTCTAAAAGGTGTCACATTCAAAACGGCAAATCAAACATGAGGGAAGAGAAAGAAGGAAGCAAAGAGGAGTGAGGAAGAAGAAACCATCAGCACCATGTTCCTCCCAGGGAAGGACTCCAGATGCAGATGAGTGGCCCTGGCACTCCCTCCACCACAACCAGACTGGAGCTACCAATCTTGAGCCCAGAGGACAGTTGAAGAGTAAGCATAAGACCAAGAAAGAGGTGTAGAAATTAAGAAGGTATGTAAATAACAACTTCAACTATTATTGCTACTACTGAGGCTTTCTCTATTTCGAAGTATTCCTTCTTTTTCTGCAACCAGATCAGCACTAATAATAATTCTTTTATTAGACCGTTAAGATCTCAATTACATTAATAATAAACCCTTGTCTTTATCTACAAGGCGTGTTTTCTTTTCATCCACAAAAGTTATTTGCATGTAACAAGAGGGAGTGAGAATCACATCCTAGACTTAACCCTCACAGAGAGGGAAGGCATTTGAGAAAGACAGCCCCGCCAAGCGCTGACACCAAAAACATCCTGTGCAGCACTTCACTTGCAGCTTGAGCTTTAGAAAGCTACAGCGCAGGGAGGGAAAGAGAAACAATCCAAAAGAAGTTTTGAGTTCAGAGTAACAGCTGCAGCCATTACAGTACAAGTGTACCTGTGGGCATGCCTTGGCACCATGTAACTAGCACTGGTCAAACAAACATTTTTTTCTTTCATGATTTACATCATTAAAACTTGACGTCCAAATGCTGTGTAAGCTAAAGACATTGAAACTTTTCTGGAAAGTTTCTTTGGACTCTTGAAAAATTCTCAAATCTGACCGACATTCACCAAGTAGCTTTGGCTGAACTGAGCTGAAAAATTGAAAAAAAATGCTCACAATCCGCCCCCTCCCTCCCCCCCCCCGTCAAATTTTAGTCAAAGCCAAGGATAAGACAACTGGAATTTGAAAGTCTACAGGGCTTTGTCTGGGTATTTGAGATTGGGAGGGGGAGTTGTTGTTGGGGCTTTTGAGTTTGTTTAGAGAAAGCAGACACTTTTTTTAATGAAGTAGGTAATGAAGAGCCCATGCATTCCTCCAGGACATTTCCTATCCTAAAGCCTTACACAGGCTGCTCTGAACACTGAATTTCTGCATGAATTCAATAGGAGAATGGACAAAAAATCATTATTAAATACATAGAATACATAGTCTAATAAATACATTATTAAAGACAGAGAAAATACATCTGGCCCTACAACAAAAATGGTTATAGAGTATTTGGGGCATATACCACATATGCTTGTCCTTCACCATCGCCTAGTCATCCACGTGAGGCCATTGCCAGAGGTCATCACAGGAAATGGGACCTTCAGCCTGGTCACCCAACATTTACATTGTATGCTACGTCTTGAGCAGACTGGAAAGAACTGTTACACCATCTCACAGAGATGAGGAGTGAGAAATAAGGCCACACAGCAAACCTGTGGTAAACCGGGATTACAAATGTCCTGTCCAAAGCCTACCCAAGGACTCACGTTATCTTTCCTCTCTCAGCAGAGCACACAAAACAGATTTGAGGAGAGTATACATAAACACACCACCTCAGGAGGCACCGAAATCCTTAATGAGAGTGAGCCAAGCATCACTGTTGGAACAACCCCACTGCAGTTTGTTTGCTCAAAGGTATTTACTGCCAACCCCATGTCTTTGCACACCAGTTGCTGATGCTCCTTCAGGCAGTTAGTCCCTTGTCTGCTCTCCAAATACTATTTATTACTGACTCGTTCCCAAGGTGATTCAATTAAGAGGTCAGAGAAGCAGCCACATTGCTCACAAGGCAGTAAAGAATTTCTTTTACGGTATAGTTTGCCATGTGTTCTTCTCTCCTGTATGTAAAGGGAATAATAGGATGCAGTAAACTGCAGTAGGCAATAAACATCTGTTACAATTATTTAAATGCCTCACACTGGCTTCATTGTTAAATTGCCTGCAAAGAAAACCATTTAATGCCCTTATATATTTCTTCCCCTGCCAGAAACACTATCCTTTAAACATAAGATAAAACATTTCAAAATGCAAACATTTCTTACAATCCTGCATTATAACCGCCGTGCTGTAAAATACATCGTGGCTTCAGGTTTCCTGTATTCAGCATCACTCCCTCCTGCAGATGCACACAACTCTGTGGCCTCGAATACTACAATAGGGTGGTTGGGGATGATCAGCAAGTGCTTTCTCATCACCCCTTATTCCTTGCAAGAGAAAGAAAGAGAAATTAAATACGGTAACAAACCATGGCTGGACAAAGGTAATGCATACCGAAAAAACTACACAAAATAAACATAAAATCCAAACAATTGAAGTGGGATTAAATAAGAGAATCCAGGAGCACTTGAGGCAAAGCAAAAAGGAAAAAAACAAAAACCAACCAATCCCAGAAAAAGGTAAATCAATTCTGGCACTCAGTGTTGACTCGATAGGGTTCATGCTCAGCAAACACGCTCCAGTGAAATCCTTGGGCATCACAGAAGCTTAAAAACCTGGGGAGAGAGCAGAGGTGGCAACCACAGCATCAGCTATGAAACTGCCAGCTGTTATTTATGCTGCAGCCTGCACCGGGATCTGTGCAGGTCCAAAGGCAGGAGAGGGGAACCTCAACTGCCAGGTCACTAGTTGGCTAAACCTGCGGCTAACCCATGATGATGGCCCACTCGTGCTGTCCCAGACAGCACAGAAGCAACAAGAGAAATGGGGGTACAGAAGAGATGGGTGTCAGGAAGAGAGAGGCATGATTTGGTTTAGTGAGTTGTATCTGTTTTAAAGTAAGATGCGTGCTTTTAACGCCATGTTAAGCTTATGTTATGGAAGTTATTACTATGTCATTGCATACACAACTACATCAGAAAAGCTACCTATAAAAGCAGAAACTCAGTGACTATGTGCCTTGGTTTTGTCTACTATAAAGTTAATTATTTTTCTTAGTGGTCGGTGCAGTGCTGAAACCACCTACACAGCTGCAAGTTAAATACAGCCTTTAATTACATGATTGTATACTATACTTTTACACAAAGCCCCTGTCTTCCTCAATGAGTAGCTAAATATTTCTATTTACTTTTACCCTTATCCTTATTTACTTCACATCATCCAAAGTCCTGCCTTAAACAAAACTGATGTTTTCCTTCCAGCTGTTCCCATTGCAGCATCTTATAAGCCACAAATACTAAGGATTCCTCACAGTTTTGTTAACATACCTTGGAATTATTTCTTCATTTTACAACAGAGGACCAAAAGATGGGGAAACTTAAGTATAGGCCTACTAAAAGCAGCTGCAAATTTTGAATAACGAGGCTGCAACCCTCATTTTTGAGAGTACTGAGCCTTCGTATGGCTTATTATCTAGACAAAGCTCCTACCGTCTCTGCAGTTAGCTCCTTTTTAAAAACCAAGGTCCCATCTGCCTTACCTTGGACATAGAGAAAACAAGCAGCATGCACTTTGTGGTCAGCTTTTCAGTGTAAGGGATAGAACCAAGCTTGTGGCTGAGCAAGATACAGAGCCCAGTTCTCCACAAAGGCATTGAGCCTCCCCTCTGAGACCCTTTCATGAGTTTCTGCAGCATCCTGCCTCATTCATTATGCATTTCCAGGCTTCTCCAGCAAGCAAAGCCAGAGTCTTCCAGACAACAAATGCCTTCAACCACACAGTCCTGCTCTGTTTCATTAGGTTTTTCTGCTGTTCTCTAGGGCACCTACTGAGGCAGCCATCTGCAGAAAAAACAACAGAACATGATATTTTAATTAAAGTCTACATTATTGTGCATAAAAAGGACCGAGTTACAGCAATATTATATTGCTCTGTCCTAACTCTTGGGGGTTAGCATTTGAGCCCAAAACAATCTTCCTATCCTTTTTTGTGCACAGGTAGGAGGGGATCCTCAGGTTTTTGAAAAAGACAGAAAACCAGGAGTCTGGCTATGCAGAAACATGTTGGCACATGCACGACCCCTCAGCCTATATGAAGCTGCTCTGCACAGAAAGGATTTTGTACAGGAGCTAAGGGAGTTCCTCTGCTACTTGACAGGAAGTGTGTTACACGGTGTGTAACTAGGAGGAACTCACCCAAACACAGACGTTGGCGGTGGATTTCAGATACCTCTGCTGTCAAGCACATGAATCCAGGCAATAAATGCCCCATGTTCAGGGGACAAGGCATATGCTTACGTACAGTGTGACTATATGCAATGATGATTTTCAAGTGCACTAAAAACCTGCAACGGTGGCAGCGCAGCTGCATCTTACACTACTGAATGAGCAACCGCATGGCCCTGAGACTGCTGTGACCTTCTGCTCAGGTTCAGCACTGTTATAACTCTCCCTTTTGTTCACATAAATGGCTCCAGTTGCTGAAGAAGACCTGTTCTTCAGCCATTAACCTGTTGTCTTGGTTTTCTATTATGAACACTTCATTGGAGAGGGGTGCTATCCAGAATACGCAGAGTGGAAAATCGGTGAAAAAAATTCTGCTTTGTTTGACTTTACTAACAACTTTTAACCCTGAATAAATTAACCAGAAAACAAACAAGCAGAACAATTCAGAATGTTTTTAAAAGAAAAAAGCAACTAAATACCCTGTTAGCAACTAAATACCAACCTAAATAAACTGTTCTGTGACCAGCAGAACTAATGAAACTTTCTTTCCCATGGATTTGCGACATGTCCCATAAACTTTCTTCTTCTCCTAGGTGCATTAACTTCTACTGCCAATTCTCATTTGCCTTTGATAGCACCAAGAAAAGGAAACATTTGTGGCAGTCCATTTGAAAACACTTGGAAGCAGGTCAGCCAGCAAACATGCACTCTGAGGCACTGCCAGTTGCTGACAAAGAAATTCAGTGAAATCTGACATCATATTGTCTTTCTCTCATTGGCTGCCCCTAGATCATCAACAGGGACATTACTTTTAGAGGACTTTTATGTCCCTTTCTAATGAGATTAAAACCAGCCAACAGGTCAGGGACATGCATCACATAAGCCTTGGGAGAACTGGCCAGCCGAGTTTCCAGAACTCGGTTTGGTTCAACACTGTATGTGGGTATCCACATGGCTTAGTTGGGGAGGTGCTGATATTGCAACTATTAATGTCATATAAAATTAATAAACCCAGGCTAATTCCCTTTTTCTTCTCTCCTATAAGCTTAGCTCAGCACAACATGCTTGAAAGCTAACACCCATAATACTGGATTCGTGCTGTAATTGGGACTCTTATTTAAGACAACAGACCTTTTTCAGTGAGGCAGACCTCAGATATTTTGGATGCACTTGGCATGGGTCCTTTTATGGTGCCACATTTAAATTTGCTCAAAGGGCATAGCATTGCTGTCTAGTCTGACTGCCTTTGCATCTCTCCCAGGCATCACGATTTGCTTCTTTGCTTAATGGACCTCATTCTTTTTATCCCATCCTTAAGAAGTCTTGGGCTTTCAAAGGGAACAGACTAAAACAGTCTCCCTGCTCATTGCAGGACCTTGGAAGCCATGCAAGAACCATAATCAGGACTTGTCTGTTCATGCAATCAATACCCCAGAAGCACACATTAGAGACGGATCCAAATCAGACGGGAAAGAACTTGTCAACAAAAGCAAACTCTGTGAAAGCTACTGCTTTCAAAAACACAGAGGAATTACTGCTGTGCTCCCCATCTGGTAGAAACGATGAATCGACAGATACTCAATTTACCCTGAAAAAGGAAAGAGAGAAAGGTTTCCAGCATGAATATGTGTATTATTTCATCAGCTATTCTGTTTGCACATTTCAGATGGAAACTTGGCCAGAGCAGTCTGGGAGCTCTGAGTGCCATCAGTTTTGCTAAAGTGCATTTAGGGGGAAAGGGAGGGGGGAGGAATCAACAAAAACCTCAACAAACCAACAAAAGAAAAACAACTGACAAAGCAGGATCCTAGTCAGCTAATTAAATCAGGTTGCCATGTTTAGAATAGATGCAGCCCCCAAAATGAGCAAAACCTCATTGAGACAGACAGAGGCTCTAGACCAAATGTTGTTTTTCTTTCCCATCTGTTAAAAATAAAACCTGCAAAATGGCATGCTAGTTTATCAAAGCCCATCCCACTGGCATATTAATCAGTGCATTGTATTTGATATTTATCTGCCTATAAACACTGCTTAACATTTTGCCTATATCTTTGCACATTTTCTGCTTTTGGAAGAACTCTGACTCTGCAGTCTCATCACCTTCTTCCAAAAATTATCTTTGCTACTAAACAAACATAAAGCTTTATAGCTTTTAAGCAATATGGTCTCTGCTCCTAAGTGGAATGCAGTTGAGGTTTCATGGATGTGGTTAAACTGACCACAAAGAGAAGGGAAGAAGGTAAAAGCAAAAGCAAGCAAGCCACATCATACTGTGGAGAGAGCAGAACAGCTTTATCTAGATATTCATTCAGAGAAAAGGAGAGAAAAACCACATTAGGATGTATGTATTCCACTGGAAGGCAAAAGCAATGGGAATCCAGGGAGGATGTGGAGAAGAAAACACATAGCAGTTAAGGAAAATGGACTTCACTTACAAAGCAGCAGAAGAAAGACGAGGAGAAAAGCTAGGGGGAGTGGAGTGGCAACACACAGAGGTGTAAGTGAGCTTGAGCTTTGCATAGTGGCAGAGGTCTTTGATAGCACCAGAGGTGGCCAAAACATTGAGCAAAGACCAGTGTTTTGGGCAATAAGTGCCAGCTAAGTAAGAAACACAGCAGTTGGGCCAATCCAAGCTTGAGCTATTGGTGGTGTGAGCAGCATGGGGACAGGGAAAGAGACAGACTGTAGAAACTTGGGAGGAAAACCAAGATGCATCAGTGCGGTTCAGTGATGGGTGTAAAATGAGGAACCACGTTGAGCATGACTGAAACCTCTGCATCAGGAAGAGCAGTAGATCTACCATTTGGCCATGAGTACAGATGTCAGAGAACTGTGGAGACACCATGTTATCCCATGATCAGCCTGCTCCGTGAAGTCTTGCTGGAGATTAAACTAAATGGTGGGTGAGGACAGAGTAGAGAGAGATCCAGGCCAGAGAGATGTCAATATTTCAGCAGCACAGCTGAGACAGGATTTGCGCAAGCTCCCCATCAGATCAGCCCTAACTCACAGAAAGCTGGTTTGCCTCCATCTGAGGAGTCTGGCTTAATTACCAGTTTTCTCACAACATGATCAACTCCTTTATCATTCTTTTAATTAATGTGCTGGCAATTGTATCAAGAGAGCTAACCACAGTTGCAATAAGGACCAAATAGCCCATCTGCCTGCTTTGCACACCTCCAACACCTGTGCATTAGAATTTCATATTTACACTATGGTACCATTCTGGGTCATATGCCACCCTTAGAAAATTCACAAGGTAAAAGCAAACTAATGACCATCATTGAATTTTAATGAGAGTCAGTCGTCTTACCCGAGCTCTTATTTCCTCAGTCAGGCATGGGCTGTCAAACACTCAGAGCTAGCTTGAAGCCTGTATTGTACCTGTAAATATTCAATCACAAGCATAAGATTCCCTACACTTCCTCATCACACTCCTAAAA
Source organism: Strigops habroptila (assembly GCF_004027225.2). Lineage (NCBI taxonomy): Eukaryota > Metazoa > Chordata > Aves > Psittaciformes > Psittacidae > Strigops > Strigops habroptila. Next base: position 67,709,799 of record NC_044277.2, on the reverse strand, counting down.
CATTTATCGGTAGATTAGTTTGAAGAGATGGCCAGGTCAGAATCATGATTAGAAGGAATAAAGGGGCATAAAGTCAATGGAAAACAAACAAAAAAAACCACCACCAAACACAAAAATCAAAAAAGCAACCCCCCCAGAAAAACCCAAACCCACAGCCTGGCAGCAATGCAACAGGAAAGGAAAAGGAAAGTAATGGAATCAGACTTTCGGAAATATCTATGGTTCGTCAATCACTGACAAATTAGGAGGCCAAGTTTCATTGTAGATCTATGGGAGCTGGTCCTGCTAGGCCACAGTTTTCCCCAAAGACACCATTTACTGTGCCCAAGGCAATGGTGCCCTTGCTTTGAAATCCACAGTGACAGGCAAGGGGCTACTCTTACAGAGCGAGCTCATCAGTGGGGACGTATGCTGTGGGCACCCATTGCCAGCCTGGCTGCTGCAAGTATGTGAGCCTCCAGAGGCAGCTTCTGAGGGATGCTCTGAATGGTACCTAAGGAAAGGCAGTAGGTTTAGACAGAATCCTGTGCATCCTGTGCAAAACAGACATGTTCTGCAAAGCAAGGAAGGTGGTGAAACATTACTGCACATCGCTGATTGGCAGTTTTGACCTTGCCCATTAGGTCTAAAGTCTTCCTGCATGACTGATGGGTCAGGAGAGTAGCATTCAAAGGATGAGCAAGGCAGCTGAGACAGGCCTCTTTGCTAAGCCTTTCCCTTCCCCACCTGTGCAGGGCAGGAGTGAAGGAAAGGACTAATCTCCACTGATGCACAACCAGGATGATGTTATTGTTTTGTTGCCCCAGGATGCTCACCTCCCTTCTACTCCTACCCAGGGAGGCATCAGAGAACTACTGTTGTTGGCACAGTGTGCTACCACAGTGGGAAACCTGAGCCCAGCACACTGTCCCAGGCAGAAAGACCCAGCTTTGGACAACAGGTATTCCCTGGAGGAGTCTGGGGTTTTATATATATGCAAGTGCTGCACTAGATGCACACACAGACAGACTAGCTTACCCAGGGCCCAGTGGCCATGGGTGCTGGTGGAGCTCACAGCCAACCCTGCTCAACCTGGGGCTCTTCCTCAGCCCAGAGCCACGCAGGCGCTTGGGGCATCTGCCAGGGTTGAGTGAGTCTGCAGGTCAAGTTCAGGCTCACTGAATGATTCCTCACATTATACCAGCCACCCTGGGAGTATCCCGGCATCTCCCAGGGCTGAACCGTCAGTGGGGGGGATACAGTGAGTATCCCCCCCAGCTTCCCCAAGTCAGTGGGGGGATACTCACTGTATTTCATCTACAGTTTCAAAGGCTGATAAAGCTGATGTAGTGCTCTCAAAAAACTGAGACCTTTGACCCCCAATTTTGGGCTGCCTGGTCCTGAAGGCTCACCAGTTTTAAGGACACTTGGAAGAACCTGGCTGGAATTTTGCAAGTGATATATGTCCAGGAACAAGGTGAGTTTCACCCGGTTACCTCACAAATGACTTTTTGTCACTTTGCTTTTAATCGGGGTTTAAATACACTGAGCTGGTGCCACTGAACATCAGAAAAAACTGATTTTTTCATCATGACTCTATACAGCAGCCTTCCCATTCCCATCAATAGCAACAAGAATGTATTTAAGAAGCCCATTTCAAAGAAGCATAACTCTCGAGATTCCTCTGACAAGAAAACCACCATGAAAGAAGTGTGTTGTCCATGAAAGACATGAGGAAAAATCTGCAGGAATCCACCTCCTTCCTGCACCTCCAGCCTCTCCAGGAAGAGGGAGGGACAAAGAGCTGGGGATTTTCATAGCTAGATGGAAAGGAATTTGGTGAACCCCTGGGTCATGGCAGGGGGGTTGGAACTAGGTGATCTTAAGGTCCTTTCCAACCCAAACCGTTCTATGACTCTGTGATATTTGCCCAGCCCAGCCTAGTCCTGTGCCAAAAGCAGAGCACCAGCAGTTTTAATACAAAGCACTAGATGGGAGTAAAACATCAAGCAAAGTCTGCTTGAGGAGCAGCAAGAAGGTTTTTCCAGACAGGGCAAGTGAGCAGAAGGTGCTGCTGCAAAGATGTGTGTTATTCTGATGCAGTTCCTGAGTAGTCTAAGTTAACTTAAAATAAATGTGTCTGGAAGTGCTGTAATAACGTTCAGTGTGCAGACAAATAAGCAGAACTTCCTTGATGTTATGCAGAGGGTTGGCCATCTGTCCAATACAGAGTTGCTATAATTGGGAGGAAATAGAGGGACTGCTTCATAGACTAAATACTTTCCTTCCTTAGGTAAGTGCCCAGGTGATCTCGGGTGGTGCTGGTTCTCAAATGTATGTGCTATCTATCATCTAGCTGGCAGCAGAAATTGCTGACCAGAAGTCACGCACCTGGGCCAAGAGGCTACAAACTCAGCAATTTGGAAATTCTGCAGGGTTTGCTTTAAAGGAATAAACAGCATTTACAAAGCAGAGAGATGTTTACACTCTTGTAGAATATTATCAATGCAGCCTCCTCTTCCTCCTCCTCTTAAGCCCATTGCCAGGAGACAGCGGTGCTTTCTCTACCTTTCAGAAAAGACTAAAGGAATTATTTTTTTTAATGAATCCTCTCAATTCGCATTTGTACAGAAGAGGATGAGCTCATCCCCTAGATATGTAAATCGTGTTTGCAACACCCCTCCTCTTTTTCCCCCCTTCCTTCAGGAGGAAGCTGTGTTTCCACACACACAGCCGTTCTGAGGATATGAGAGTGTGTCACATACCATATACATCACTACATTCAAAATCATGCACCTGGGCTGAACACAGCAAGTGCTGGCAGGGTAATGTTATTTCTGCTTTGATTTCCCCTCCCTCTTAAAAAAAAAAACAACCCACAATAAAACTTCAGGGCTGTTGATGTGACTTTAATGTTGATGAGAAACATTCAGGGCACAGACCTTTGACAAAAAAATCCCCCAAATCACAGTAACATTACACCTCTCTGCATGTAGGTGCTCTTAGTCATGCGCTGAAGCCAGTCAGGAATGAAATCCCAGAACTTATGCAGGTCCTGTACAGTTCATGACCCAGGGGGACAAGGCAAAATGTCCTGTGAGTATTTCAGCTTCCTCACCCTTTTTCCTCACCAGTTCAGTGCAGAAGGTGCAAGGTTAAGCAGGACTTCCTATTAACTCCCCAGAGGGACCAACCTCTGATGAAATGCTCCCAGGTCCCACTGGCACAATGTGCAGGGCTGTTTCATCGCTTTGGAAACAGCCAGCCCCACTGTCATTTCCAGAGAGGAAGCACAACAACCTTTCATTAATGACAGACCCAGGCTGGGTTGGGTATAAACGATCTCAGAGGAAAGGGAGAATCATCTCTCTGGCCCATCACTTGTATTTCAGATCCTCATGGGCAAAAAACAAGGCTAGCAATGAGAGGCATCTACAAAAAACAGACAGAAAAGGAGGCTGGGGGCAGAAAAGGAGTGTTGTGACCCCACCATGCACCAAGCCCTGCACAGGCCCAGTCTAGGACCTCTTGGGGACCACTATCAGCCCTTCCTTAGGAAGTCCCCAGCTTCAGGGGCAGTGAAGGGTGGTGCCCATCAGTGACCTAGTGAGGAAAAGGTTTTAGCAGGAATAAACTAAGGCACGACATCAGTGCCCTCATGAGCGGTTTGGAGCCGTTACTCAGTGTGAGCAGGGTGGAAGGAGGAAGCTCTCTGGTGACACCAAAACGCTGCCTATCTTCTGGCATGATGAAACACGTACTGAATGGCACCCTCCAGAAAGGGTACAGCAAAAAAGTTGCCTCCACATGTTCATCTCCAGGTGCCTGTTGGCACCCTGGGGTAATCCGTGCTGTTGGGAGTATAGAGGTCATGGAAGGATTATTCCTCCTTCCCTACCTACTGCCTTCACTGCTCATTGTTCCTCTCTCCTTCAGCACATTCCTATCCCTTCCTCTCCTTCTCTTTGCTGACATTTCTCTTTTTCTCTTGCACCTTGGCTCCTTTCCTATAGTTTATTCCATAAAGCATCAGCCTCAGGTTGGCCTCGTAGTGCCATCATCCCTGGAGAGGGCACCATGCTACTTTCAACCCAGAAGCCCAGCAAATCACTAGATCAACACTTGCCTGCAGCTCCATGCCTGCAGCACTAAAAGTGCTGTCTCCCTTTCCCACTGCTGAATAAAAAGCAAACTCTGTTTCAAGTGAAAGCAGCAGCTGCTGAACCAACAGTTCTTGTAGTAAGTGATAACAAAGACGACCTCCATCACCAGCTGAAGGACAGTTTTGCTGCAAAATTTTCCCTACTTTCGCAAGTAAGCAACAGGCACATCAAGCAGAGAACGGTATGTCATTGATAGGCAACACTAGACTAATGGGTGGGTGTGTGGGAGCAGTAACTCACAGGAGACAGAATTAAAAGCACCATAATTAAATCAGCCTTCTACATCAAAAAGACATACGTCAAACAGGGCCAGTATGGTTTTATTAAATCAGGGCCAGCCTTTCCCAAAGAGATGGGTCAGTAGGTAATTCATTCTACTTGTTTACTCAAAGTTCAATTGTGTTCCACCAGTATTAAATATTTATTTAATTTCTCTGTGCATAAATGATGGGACATACTAGCACTAAACAGTGACACTAAAAGCTACATCCATTAACTGATGCTTTGCAAAGAGAGGGAGAATGCTACCATGTATCTTGCATTATCATATAACATAGGAAGTAGAGAGGAAATGGCCTTTTCAATTCTCCAAAGCATGCAGTTTGACAATTCTCAGCAGCCTTATCTCATGCAGAGATTAGAACTAGGCAAATAAATTAAAGCAGTGTAATCAATGAATGCATTCCTTTTTCCTGTTTGTGAAGAAGGGAAGGGAAGCTGGGATAACATCAGGCAGTCAGGTTAATGAATGCGTTCATGGGCCAGAATTACCAAGAGTATCCGTGCACACACGCATAGGCTGAGCTATTGATTACACATAACCCTATTTGCAAAGAAAACTCCTTTGAATAGTTTGTAGTTTTGATTAGACATTGGACCTGTGAAGCTAACTGTAGGGACTGCAATTAAAAATACCTGTACCAGCCTATCTTACCAAGTTTATCGATTTAACTGCACCAGCACAAAAATCTCTCTGCTGCAGGGTACTGAATGTGTGCTACAGGTTAGCGCTTGTATCATTACATCAGGTCAGCTGAGCACAGACAGCATTGTCCTACCTGCGATCCACCTTCATGACTTGTCTTCATGGACCAATTGAGACCCTAGCTAAAACCATGAGAAGACCAGTCTCAGCTACAAGATTTAAACATTGTGATAAAAAAATCATAAAAACCCCCAAACCAACCAACCAAATAAACAACAACAACAACAACAACAAAAAACCCACAGAAGGGGAAAAAGCTAATAGTTGGAAATAGGTGTACAACCCAGGCAAATATCCTGGCTGAAGAGTTGCTGGCATGTTTGTGAATGAATTATATTTTGCAGCATTTGCACCATTGCTTTGGATTCCTTGATGAACAAGATGAATTGAGGTTAACATAAACTTGGCTTTAGTGCAAAGGTTCTTCAAAAAATAATCATTTCTAGATCAGAGATTCAGAGCTGCGACCCTAAAGTTTTCTGCGCTGCTCCAGGCCCCCTCAGGGGCAGAATTTTCTCCTCAGGAGCTGAGAGAAGCATGCAGAGCTGTCTCAGCTCCCAGGCACCCTGTAACTCCAGGGTCAGACCGCTCCAGCAGTCTGACAGTACCCATCCCAAAAACGCACACTTTAACCCAGATAGCTGGTAGAAATTTTATGCCATAGCTGAACTATCTGATCTGGCTAGTCTGTGTGCCTCCTCCCTGGGGAGCGCAGATTATCTCCTCTCTAATCTCCTCTCCTGTTTCCCTAACCTGCAGACTGCTACCTACAAACACTCACTGTTTGACCTAGCCTTAAGCTGTTAGCTATCTGCCTTAGGGCCCTACCTGTTATTTGCTCGCAAAGCCCTTGGCACATTTTGATATGACATAAATAAAGGGAGAGTCCATTCAATTTGCTTCTGCTTGTCGGCCTCAGCTTCCTCAGGTTACCTCTTTGTTTGGGGATAATGGCTCTTTTCATACCTCAGATAAATACAGTCAATTCTCTTCTAATATTTTCCCCTTGTCTGCATGTTCACTTCATCTGTTTGTCCTGGGACACTTCCAGCTATTCTCAGTGTCTTTCTATAGGTGTTCATAGGCACACTTTTGTGTCCTACAGCAAGGCGTAACTCAGAGCAATGTCCAACTGCACTGGTACTGGAAAGAGGCAGGTTTTCAGATCACCAGAATGAGCAGAGAGCAGGAGGAGACACCATAACACAACAACAGGCCAAATTCTTTCGTTCCTAAGGCCCTAGTACAGAACAGCCAAACTGCAAAAAGATTCCCCCTCCACCAATTGTTTTCAGGATTCCTTCTCCAAGACACCAGCTGAGCGAAGCCAAACAGATGTCAAACAACAGCCTGCCGCACCCACCATCGGCACTTTGCTGCTCCCCATCATCCCTGACCCCAGACCAGCATCCCTGCTCTCTCCAAAACAAGCTTCCCACCCTTCTCTACAGGTGAAACCTGTCACACGAGCCTCCCTCCACCACCACACCAGGTCTTCCAACAGCAATATGAAGTAGCTGAATCAATTACCAGGGCTGTGCAAAGCTTTAGTGCAGAAGCATGAACTCTGCTCTTTGGTTTGTAATAACATATGATATATTGCTAGAGGGAGACATTACAGTAGCACTTAAAACTGACCAGCTTCTGCCCCCAGCAGATACAAGTGCTACAAGAAGAAAGCCATCAGGAACAGTTCAGTCGTGCACCAATGATATTTTTTTCCCCACTTTGCATTGCAGTTAAACCTAACTGAAAACTACTTCATCCTAATACAAGCTTTTCCGAACATTATGGTGACATCAAGGGTTACCTGCTATTGTTTGCCTAGCCCTCAATCGTATTGCCATGCAGCCAGCTAAGAGCAAGTCACACTGAAAAGTAGTATTTGATGGTATAACTTTGAATAGTGTAACAAAAAAAAAACCCCCCTACAGCCCCACAGTGCTTTTCAAGTGAATTTCTCATGTTCTATAAAGTTTCTTGAGAGAAAAAAACGCAGGGATAAAGTAAAAAGGAAATCAGAAGCACACCACAGCATGCAAGCTCCTCCATTCAGTCACTCTGAAGCAGCAAGAACAGCTCATATTTATGTGAGTTGGAAAGTAAAGGCTGCCAAACCCTTTCCTAGGAAATTATTTCAGGGAATGCTACTGAATTCAGAATAGCAGTAGCACTGTTATTTAACTTAAATATGGAGCACATTATTTTAGTTTGATTTTGCCCTTTGCATCTCAGATCAGCCAAAAGGCAGCCATCCCTGTGAGGGAAAGTAGCAGTGCTTAGTGACACACTAGAGACCCCAGGGAAAACTTTGGTTATCCATTCACAGACACAGCTGTGCTCTGAGAAGAGCAACTTTAAAATACCTTTCCTAGAACAGGCAGCCTTTGATTAATAAGATCTCCTCCAAATGAATGTTAACTATTAGACCCATTAATAACAGAGACCAAAGATAAAAGCACAAATACACCCAGGGTCTGCCTTTCCATCTGGAGATAAGAGACGTGCTCCCGCTCAGACTCAAAAGCAACACTCATTCTCTGTAGCAGGTATAAGAATAGACCACAAGTCACCTGCATTGATTTGTGTTTCCCTCTGAATGGGAGAGAGAGCTTGGAGAAACAGGCAGATGCCAAAACCTTCTGCTAAGATGATGCACGAAGCTGGCTGTTAGTGCTGACCTGCCCCATTGCTTTCTTTTTGCAGTACCAGCTTCCCTGAATAAATTATGTCCCTGAGTCTTTTACATCTGATTTTATTCTTCAGCATCCTTTGACTGGGCTTCTCTCTTTGGGAGCAAAGTGCCCACAGCAATGATAGCACAAATCTCCTCCCAGCACCTCTCGACCCTCCCTCTGTGCTCAAGGGGCACACAGTGGGGTGCAGGGACCCCTGCCCAGCACCCCTCTGGCACAGCAGCTGGGAATTATTGCCTGGGTTCAACAAAGCAAAGAGCTCTACCAGCTTTGCTTTGAGGTTATAGAGACTGGCTGCTACGTAGACTAACACCAGCAACTGAGAACAGAGCTTGTGGTCCTATGCTTGCATGAGTATTTTATGGTAACTGTGCCCTGACACAACCTGATCCACCTGGTAGGGGGATGCCTTTAGAGATGTGGTCCGCTGATTAGAAACAGCACCAAAACAAAGAGTTAAAAATAAAAATATAAAAATAAAATAAAATACACATTCAAAGGCAGAATTAGGAGGTATCAGCCAGAAATTTTAAAATCTTACTATAGGACCTCATTCTCTAGAATTAGCAGAAAGACAGTGGATTTACTTTTTTTTCTTCTTTTAAAGCTGGCATCTCCTAGCTCTGTAGTGAAGACGTGAAGGTGAGGGAAAAACAAAAGAAGGCTTAGAGTTTTGTTGTTTAGTTGTGATACTCCAAGAGCAGGATTTTTCTTATGCTTACTATATATGAAGCATTATTTTAAGAAACAAGCTGGGACATTTCCATCAAAATCACTATAGTTTCTGGCTAGAAATCAGCATATCTGTTTCATCAGGCCTTTAAAACATGTTTGCCTGGAATCTTCCCTATAAAATCACCTAAACATGACACATGCATAACTATGTTTAGATCATTACCAAAATAGAATAGCTATTACTATTATATATACAATGTATGACATGCATAATATTATACTACATCAGAAATGTATCTATATATGTATATTTCTGAAAACTCACTGTTTTACTGTCATGTTTTGAGACACCTTTTCCTCCATATAGCCCCAGCAACTAACCCAAGCAAAACCAATCTTACCCTCTTTTTTAAGTTCCTGGTTGCAGCAGATCTGAGATAAGAAGGAGAACAGTGAGGCCACTGAGAAATTCTAATTGAAATCAGAGCACTTGTCTTTCTGGGTGATTTCTCCACAGAGCTGTCACCTTCCTCATGAGAAAGGAGGATTTTTTCACTCAGGTAAACCTCAAAGCAAATCTGGTCCTGGCCTTCCTCCTCTCCCGAAACAATGGGCTCGATGGCCTGCATAGTCCTTATGTTTCTACATGCAGCATATGGTTTCTCTGTGTTTCTAGATGAAGGCTTACACTAAATTAAAGTGATGGGGAACCTGTAGGTTGTCCAAAGGGCAATACTCCTGTGAGTGATGAGGAGAACATCAGGGGGACTAGTGGACCCAAGCTGGTGGTGAACTCTGGCTGTGAAAGGTAATGATGAGGGAGAAAAGACTGAGGAGGTGCTTTCAGGATGACTTATTTCCAGAGAAGGATGGCAGACAGGGAATTTGGAGGGAAAAGTGGGTATTAGTAAACAAGAGCAAAAACAGTGGTCAATAGTCCTGATGCTTTTAAATATAATTCATATTTTAGGAAAAAAACCCCAACATTTGAAATGTAAAATCATTATGGACAGCTGGAGAGATCAGTGATGTGGACAATCAAGTTTGCAGGTCACCAGAAGAAGAAATTCAAGCCTGCTTATGACCCCTGCCAGGACACAGAGGATGTTTCCCCATGCTGGCACAGCTGTTACTTTCCAAGGATGGGACCCAAGTCTCTGCACTCATTTCCTCAGCAGTTATTTTCTTGGAACTCAGTGGAGTATTTCTTCCCTTTTCTTCTCCCTGACAGAAAATCATGTGATGTTATTTAATGTGACAAGCCAGCTTTCCCATCATTTTAATTTCCTTCAAGGAGAAGCACCCCACACAGAAATACACAATGCCACACAACAGTGTGCCAAAGGGTCTAAGCGGGGAGCGGGAAACTCACTCAGAGTGTTTTTAAGAGGGTGACATGTAATGAAGGTTTTTTCATAATTTTCTTTTATTTCCCTCTCTTTGCCAGGCTTTCAGTCAAGTGACATTTTGTTTGATATTCACATCATTTCCCAATTACAGTTCTTCTAAAATTCTTGTGAAGAGCTGAATAATTCCTGCCGTGGCTTTGTTATAGCTCATTTCACTGCATTAGCTTCCACTGCCTCTCCTCTTCAGAGGCTGAACCTGGAGATGTAGTTTGAATCTCCCTCTCTCACTCCACTTTCACCGAAGCAGGTCTCTCATCTAACCTCCATTTTGCAACATGTCTATTACGACCTGCTTTAGTGTAATTCTGCCAACCTACAGTACCTAAAAGAAAGGCTAAAATGTGTCTTAATTATATAATTGTCCCAGCACATCAGCACTACTTACCTGGGCATTTCTGAGCAGGCAGAGCACCTACGAATGAGAAGGATTAGGAGCCATAACATGACTTTGCTATATTCAAGACTCTCCAGCACACTTTCACAGTCGAAGGAGAGCAGTGCATTAAGGGCAGGATATTCAGAAGCAATAAAAAAGGAGCAATCCATCTTTTATGCCTTGGAAAAGATGGATGCTCATCGAACATCTATCCTGCAAATATCTGTACTCACAGGCAACTTCACAGATATAATGCAGCACACTGAACGCCAGTGACAGTCCTCTCTCAGGTTAGACTCTTCACACGGGGAAAATTTCATCCCTCAGGCAGAGCAATATAGAGTTTGTTAGCTCAGAGACCATCCTAAATGGATGGTGCAGTCCTGGCCCTGCAGACCAAATGCTTATCAATCTGGCTTCTCTCCTTTACCTCCACCCCCCCAAATTAAAATAGCTGTGCAAAAGCAGAGTCACCCAGTCCCTGCTGTCAAACAAAAAGCAGTAACATGTGCATCAACAAGAGCAGAAACTGGAGTCCTAGTACAAAGAGTGCAGATAGAAGCTGGTTCCCCAGCCCACCTATGCACCTCGTGCTTGGTCCCCCTTCTTTGTGCAGCTGTATGAACTGATTGTGGATACATTCACCGAGAAGTGGAGAGAAGGGCAGGAGTTCACAGGCCGCTTCACTAAGCCAGGCTACAATGCCTGCACTTGGGTGAAATTGCAGATAGAGCTTTTGCTGCCACCTGGGCCCAGTAGAAAAGGCACCAGACAGGAGAGTCAGGAGCCTTCAGCTGCTGTCTTGGCTGCGCTGTTGATGCTATGCAATGATGAGCGTTGCAATGACCTTGTGCAAACAGGATCCTGCAGCTGCAAGCTGGTCTCAGCAGTGAGGTTGACACCAGTTTTTTCACCCTTCCCTCCCTCACTACAGTCAGGGAATGAATTCCTCCACCCAGAACACGTGTCCCAGCTCACACCTAAGCCCTAACCTTAACCAACACACTTGAGCTGGGAGGTTGAGATGTCCTTCCTTCCCCAGAACAAAAGCTGAACAAAGATTATTCTGAGGTCACCTTTGCAGCGAGCAGCATATTTCTGAGAACATTCCTGACCACAGAGTCCCCACCGTGCTTTGCTTCTGCCACACTGAGCCAAGAAGCGATAGATTTCCTGCTCTTAAAATACATTAACGTAATAAAAGTCAGAATTACACAGCCTGGTATTTGTGATTTACAGCCCTAGGCCAAACACAACAAGTAAGAAATAAGAACATCCTGTGGCAACTCAAACAATCCAAGTCTGTAATGCAGGGGGAGAGGATGGTGGTGTGTGTGAACTTTTTACCTGCAACAGAGAAGAGCTATTGTGTCCATTACAGCCAAACCAAAAGTGACAGAGAAACATCTGCAGTACATTTTTTTCTGGTTTTCAAGCAAATAGATCAACGTTACTAATGACTGGCCTCGGCAGCAGTCCTGTCTAATTACCAGCTGTGCTCGGACATTATCATCTAATATTAATACCACTGAAAACCTTTATTACATTCAGTTTATCATGATGTCATGTCTGGCTTCTTGTCTTTCTTCTCCAAGTCTGCATGGTTAGCCTAGACCAGTACCACTCCCTGCTTCTAGACTGAGCTGGAGTTTTCAGAGCCTCTTTGCTGAGGATGGTTTTAAAAAAGACATCACAGGGCAAGGACACTACAGACATTCAGTCTCTGCTCTACGATTAGCTTTGTTCTGTATCAGTATTTTATCTTTATGCATAAGCACAACCCCAGTGACCAGCTAATGAAGCTGAATTTTAGTTTTAATGTGTTTTGACCTGAAGAAAAGTGCTTTTACTGTCACTGTCTGAAAGACTTAGATGAACAACCAGCAGCACTTCAGTGCTGCGCCTGTAGCACCCAAGAGGAGCGACCCAGGCACAAGACCTTCGACTTTCAAGCCTATATATCAATGATAGTCATGCTTTCCTGTTAGCTTTAACAAACAAAATGGGAGAATTATTTGTATTTTAATTACTGAACTTAATGTTTCTGAAGGGAGACTGAGAAATCCAATTCAGGAGAAAACTTAGGCTAAGCATTATGTGGTACTATGTGTATGAGGTTCTGCAGTACCAAAATACCAGAAAAAGGTGCGAAGTCTACGTCCATGTACTCTCCTGAGGGCAACATAGGCTTTGAAGGTTACATTGAGACCACAGAAAATCAAAGTATTGTACTAATCTTTAGGTTAAACAAGTGGCAGACAATAGGAGCTTGTTTTTTCTTGCTAGCATGCTGCAGCAGCCAGATACCCAGAGGAACACACCTGCAGGAATGAGGAAGGGGATAGAACTTGCCTTTGAGGCTGAGACGTGTTTGGGCTTTACGTTGGTATCAGCTTCTAGGAAATGGGTGCTGTTTCCACAAATATGGATATGAACTAGGCATTTTCCATAAGCCAGTTGTCTTGTTGTCACTACTTAGGAGCTTTCTTTCCCAGTCCTGCCAGACCTCTGGGAAGATGAGTCCCACATCCCTTCAGTCTTGCCACTTCGGCCCCCCTCATCATGCTGGCAGCAGTTGCTGTGGCATCACTTCAGAAACCAGGTGCTTCTACCCCAGGGGTACAAACTGCATGACCCCATTCTGTATAAAAGGTCCTCATCAGTCATGGAAAGTGCTTCCAGGAAGGCTAATGGCAGGAAATGGACCCAGAGACTGATGCTCTGCATATTAAGTATCTCTGATTGCAAGGATCTTTAATTCTGTTCAATTAAATAATATTCAGAGGAAGTACTGGTAGCAAAACTTCTCCACCATCATCCTTAATAGCTGGTAAAACAGTTACTTTGACCCCTTGATGATGTTGCACAACCACAAAAGCAGTGGAAGAGTGGACACAGTCATCAGGCACAGTAAGCTGGAAATGACTGTGCACACAAGCTTGGTGTTTTTTCACGGACATCTGCTTTGAAGTCCTTTGCTCCCATGCACCCCCCAGCTGCTCTCCATTACAGTCATCTGCAAGAAAACCAGCAGTCATATCTAACCAGAACTATAAACCAAAACATGAAGCTGATAGCAGCTGGGAAGTTCAAACCACCAAGTAAGGGTCTGAGTAGGGTAACATTCAAATGGACTTCAAAAAGACAAAGCTGCTGGGTCTCTGGCCAGTGCATCGTAGTTGCCTGGAGCTCCACCATTGCCCTGTGTGTTGAACAGGGCACTTCCAACTCAGGCATTCCCATTTTCTGCCTTGATCCACTCACTTTCTCTTGCTGGTTGATGGTCTTCCATGCTTCTCTGAGAGGATATAAAAATGTTTGTAATGTTATCACCTGTCTAAGCAGCTTCAGGAGTTAAAATTAAATTATTTTGCCCCTTCCAACGAGTTATGGTTTTTCTTTCAGTTTCTGAGTTCAGGAGAGCAACTGTGCTGCATGGTGAGGAAGATAATTTCCTTTCTTGCAGAGCAAGCAAGAGCCCTAAACATCTCTGGAATTGCTTCAGGCCCCATCACTGGTGTTTTACATGAATTTCAGCCTGCCAGATTTTTCTCAGGTGAATATTCTTACTGCTGCTGGCTGCATTTTCTCAGGACTAGCAACCCACACCTTTGTGAGAAGCCTCACAGAACTGCAGCGCTCCCCAGCTGGCTTCTTGCTCCCTTGGGATGCATGTGTAAGAATCATGTCAACAAAGCTGTTCTCAGTCCACCTGTGAAGAGGAATTGTTATTTTCTCATTTGAATTTTGAAGCAATACCAGGTGAGAACAACAAAATATGCCAGATGGGGAGGTCAAGACAGCACAGTCTCATTTACAGGACTCCAAAGCGCATCAGTTTTTTGCCTCCTCTCAGCACACGAGTCCCAGCTGTGTCTCATTTGCTCATGACAGAGGATGCCAGCAATGAGAAGGGGAACATGATGCCAGGTGGGATAGACCAGCTCACCCCTCCTACCCAAGCCAGATCAGTCTGACCAAGGCCAAGGCTGCCCCAGCAGGTCTCAGGTGGTGAAGGAGAGCAGATCCCCTCTCTGAAGCCTGGGGCTCTCACTGACCTCTCTTCCTGGCCCCCCAAACCAGCGGGGTGAAAAAAATAGCTTCTCCCCACCCCCAGCATCGCAGGCATCTTTTTGGCTGCTGTTCACAGTGCCAGTCCCTCATGTTAGGCCACAACATGAAACAGCAAATGAGATCATGAAAAGCAGCAGTGTGCATGCAGCACAGCTAAAGGTCACCGCTGCATGTGAATTCACTTTTAAAAGTAATTAATTGAACAACAGCCTGACATTTACCCTGTAAAGGGATTTTTGAAAGTTTGCTTGCTGAAGCCTGATGTTCACAGGCTGCAGTGTTTACTGCTGGGGAGCAGAGGATCATTGTTATTCTAGAGCAAAGAAAAGAAAATGGATCAAATTCAACTCTGATTAAAGAAAAAAAACCCCAAACAAACCTATAGGCAAACCTTGCACTGGATTCTCTCATTTTTGTTCTTTCTCCCTGCTTTGTTTCATGGGACCAGTGAATATCATTACAGCTGAACAAATATTTCTAATGCAGAAAGTAATTTGCGTTTGCACATAGCATCTTTCCTCAGGGCTGAAGTTTCACACACCTTTTCCTGCCTCAGAAATATTTTTATTAATGTTATTTGCAGCAATGAGGCTCTGAATAATGGTCAGCTAGAGTTTTTTAAGATATAGAGGAAGAAAGAATAAAAGAAAGGAAATGGCGGTGGTCTCCTTACAGCTTCTTCTAACTGGTAACTCAGTTGCAAGTGTCTCGTCCCTCTGTTTCACAGATGGGCTGAGCTGGGTGGCCTGATCAGCATTAGCTCTGAGGTGCCAACAACCTAAACCCAATTCTTTTTACACACTTTGCTCCTGAGTGCCCACGGGTCATCAATTTCATTCTTTTTAAAGGGCTCCTGCATGCCCTTAAGCCCTGCTTAAGCCCTGGAAGGCACAGGCCACAGATCATTATCAATGACATTGAGCACAGTGGTTGCTCACCCAGAAGCCTATACCAAACAATGTTCTTTAAGTAAGTATTTTGTCTCACAAGGAAGCTAAAATGTGAATTTTTCATTGTGGACTTGGACCAGACTATTCAATTTTCAAAGCATCTGAAATGTGAATGGACTGTGTATCAGAGCATCTCACCCTCTACCCAGCTTCATGTCCATCAGAAAAATAATATAAAAATTTAAACAAGTCTTTCCTCCAGTCCCACAGCAATTTAGTTTCTTTAGTAACCTCTAGTGTGGACCCTTGCCTAATGCTGTTTGAAACTCCACATACATCGTCTCTCCTGGGCCCTCCTTATGCACATACTTAGTGACATCCTCATGCTAGTCTGGTAGGGTTTTGCATTAAAAAAGCATGTTGACTGCTTCCCATGGGCTGTGTTCATATCGACCTGCCCAGTGCTACTATCAGCTCTTTCACCTTACTGTTGCTAGGAGTCATATTCACTGCCCTGTGGTTCCCAGTATGCCCTCTAAAGCGTTATTTATAATGGGAGTTTATAATTAAGGATTTCAACTCTCCTTTAAAGAAACAAGCTCTTTATGTGCAATGATACTGATTTTAAGCGCTGGCAACAAAAATCTCAGTCTGGTGTTTGTATGTTCTTCTAGTCACAGCCAAGCCTGCAATTCTCAGCATTACAACTGCAAGCAAAAGCTTAATTCTTCTTTACATATCATGCAATCATCTGCTATTTGTTGAGTAACACACAGCTTAAAGGGAATCTCATACACTAGCACATTGTAGCACCTGGCATTAGAATGCATATGTAGAGACAACACATAATCTCCCAAATCCCAATACAAGCCAATCATTAAACAGTATACATTTTCTAACATATTTGTATAATCAGATTGTGTAGGTTTTATCACATAAATCACAATTACAATCTGCTTTCTGAATACACATCAATATACACAGCATCGCACTGCAGACCGTGCGGAATATAAAGATACCCAAGCCAGACTTTCCAGCTCTGTTATTGCATAGGTACTAGGAAAAGAAAGAAAGCTGGCTACTGTGTCAGGGTGGTCCCTGCAGTCACATGAGACCAAGTGGATAATTTACCTCATTAGTTTACAGCTAGCTCTGAAATTAATGGTGCAGCTCTAACAGGCCAAGCTTAAGAAGCAGGTAGATTTGCAGATTTATTGCAAGTGCATTTAGGTCAATTATTTTAAAAAATGATTTTAATTTCCTAAAAGGTACATTATGTAGCCAGTTAATCTGACGGCTGGCAGGGCAGATGTGGTCTGGGACCTTTTGTACATCTTGGCTTTGGATCCCAGCTCTCCTATCTAATGGCCAGAGTTATTTATGCTTGATGCCTGTGACAAATCTGGGTGCAGTACCCAGCCATCAGGGCTGGGGTCCTTTACAGGCTGCTTATTTCTCAACGGCACCTGATACACAGGCATACGTGGCATGTTTCTCAACGTTCAGTACTAACATTTTGCAATGCCTTTATCTACATACTTCATTGGCAGAGTTTCTCCTGTTTACAAACTCTGATCTTGATGCTGAGCTCTTTTTTGTATGTGTCGATGACAAAGAATTTCAGAAGGAGCTGAACAGAGCTAAGCAGGCAGAAAGATGGCAGGTAAGCTTGGAAATACACCTAGGGAAAAAGAGCCTACCTGTGCCTACATGATGTGAAGCTTGGAAGGTGCAGTTACAACAGAAAAGACATCTTGGAGTGATCAGTGACAGCTCTCGTCAATTTCCAACTCAGCCTACAGGAGCAAAAAGAAAGAAAACACCAGCATATGTTGGGCATCATCGGGAAAGGTAATGAGAACTAGACAGAAAGGAATATTTTTCCACCACATAAGTTGACAACCTACATCCTGAAAATGGTGTGTGGCTTGGGTCACTTCTGCATATCAAGGAGGACATAGGAAAATTGTAAGGGACTGGGACTCTTCAACTTGCAAAGGACAAAGCTGAGGGATATGCAATATCAATATAATAAAATCCCATTACAATGCAATTAAATGCAATATCAATACAATGTGATATCAATATAATGGCACAATATCAAAGCTGTTGAATACCAAACTGTTTTTCGCCAGATACTATACTTCAAGAACTAGAGGATGCTCAAGGAAACTGGCTGGAAACCAGGTAAAAAAAGCTAGAAAAGTAATTCCTTACATAGAAGGTAGTGAACTTCTGGGACTTGCTGCCACAGTAGACTGTGGATGTCAATAGTATCAGCCAGTTAAAAAAGGAATTAAACAAATTTACAGGCAATATATCAGTAATTTCTGACAGGACTAGGCAAAGCTGAATTCTGTATAATATTTCTGACGGTAATTGTGGATGATTGAGAACTACAAAGGGCAAGGACCAACAGAAACAGCAGGGTGTGCATAATCTCCTTAAACAGCCACTCCTGTTACCATTAACATCTATGAGAATTTTGCAATCATCTTCAAATGAGGCCAGTATACCACAGAACCAGCACAAGCTCCCATCTATCATCAATGGAACTTGTTGGTAACCCAGTAGCTAAAGGCTGTGATGGATTAAAATCTGCTTGGTAAGGAGGCTCGCTCTCAGGCTCAGAAACTTCAGAGGTCTTCTACAATTTTGACTGGATAATCCAGTTCCATCCTGGAATCCACATGGTGCAGAGTGGATCTCATCAGATCATAAGCAAAATCTGAATGCAAACATTACTACACATTGCTTACCAGAAATATGTTGTTAACACTCCACAGTGAACTTCATTGTAATTGAATACTGTGGAGCCACACATTTTCTGTCGACATCCTAAAGATACAGTGTCTTGGATTCCAAATTTTAGGACTGACAAAATAGCTCATCATTTGGGAAACAGCCATAAACACACTGGGATGCATTGGGCTGCATCAAGGTTTATCTGAGCTTTTTGTTTTCTTGATTTAGAGGATTGTTTGGGAGTGCACCATAAGGACACTCTCAAGAGCAATGTTCCCATTTATAAGTATCTGCAAAAATTCCCCTAACCTCCCTGCCTTTACATCACATGTTTTTAAACAGCAGGAAAGCCAGACTACAATAAAAAACCTGCATATTCAGCTCTTCCAGCAAAATGCCGAATCACATGATAGCTTATTCATATGGTTTGAGTTGAGCCTGTCACAGAGAATGAGCAAAGCTGAAAGAAGGGGGCATTCATGATGATTTACTAAATCTTTGCTATGCCAGTTTTCATTCGGAAGGGTAATACTAGTCACAGCAAAGAGCCTAAATCATGCCCTGTGTGTCAACTGATAGTGTGTTATCTTTGGCATAAGGGAAACATTGACCCTTGAAACTACTGATGAGACAGAAGTCCCAGGTTACTGATGGGAAAAAAGATGTCTGGCAGCAAGAGGACACTGAGAGACACCTCAGGTAAAACCCCTAAGAACTTCTTGGAAACCCCGTACTTAAAGGGCACAGTACATTAACTCTGCACACTAGGGTGCCTCAGTCTCAGACGCTTAGTATGCAAGTCTGAGTCTTCTCTAATTCAGGTAGGTTAACTGGAAACTGTCGGGTTTGGTTTTGCTATCCCAGAGCCTGTGAGGGTTGGAGGAATTTTCTGGGTCTAATGTATGTGTGCCAGCCTACAATTTGCCACCAACCTATGCTGATAGGAGATCTGAGATGAGGCTTGAAGGAATGCACATGAACATTATATGTCTAGAATCAGAGCTTAAATCTTATGCTTAATCCACTTACAAAGCCTGTTTGTCATTGCAACACAAGTAATCACCCCTGTGACTCTGCTAAATTGACTGGTGTGTCCCAGTTAACATCTTGCTTGACCAATTCTGTTTGAATTCTTACAGATTAACTTTAGTTTTGAGAGTTAGAGATAGCAATAGTTACTTCTCAGTTATCGTAAACACTAATCAAAGGTACTGGGTACATGTAAAATTGTATTGATATTTAGCTCCAGAAGCTGTAACCTTTTACCAAGACACAAAGACACCTTTGACTCCACGTGAACTTGCGACTTCTGGGAAAATAAAACCAAGTTGTTTGCTTCATGCCAACAATTTTTTTTGCATAAATTATTATTAATGATTGGCTACAAACCACCTCACCTCCTTACCACAATGATGCATTTGTGTGGGAGCAATACCATCATTCCTCTTTAAGGTTCAAATTACAAACTCCCCCTTTACTCAGCAGCCAAGATACTTTCTGAGGAATTTCTTAGGAGATGAATGAAGGAACGGGTCAAAACAGGCTGCTGCCCAATGCCATCCTAGATAAACCTTGGTGCACATACTTACTTAGAAACCTAGATAGAAAAGATCAGTTCATACCACTAAGGCTTTTTGATGTGGTTGTGTGTTACGGCATCCTGAACACTCACTCCCTATTTCAAAGCCTCAGAAGCAGCGAGGCTGAGCTGCAGCTTTCTACTCTTTTGATGGAAATTTGGATCCATGGGTTTTGTTGGGGGTGAGAGTGAATTGCTATATTAAAAAAGAGTTACATCTGTGGTACAGACATTTTCCATCCACAAGCCAAGAGTCTTTTCGTCGTTTTACTTCCTTGAACAGATTAGCTCTGATTAACAACTGGTTTTTAGAAGCCTGTGTTGTAACATCAATTCCTCCCAGCTCTTTGGTTATTCTTCTTCACTTCATTTACAAAGATATGACCTCATGTCTGGTGCCAGCTTCTAACCTCTCTTCTCTTCTTGCTCAGAAAAGAGATCCCGTATGCCCTCATGCTCTCAGAGGCACCCGGCTGAAGGTTAGCTCTGGAGCGCATCACATTCTTCCACCATGAATCTTTCTGTCTCTCCATCACACCGCACCAGGGCAGTTGGGTGTTATATATTCTCTTAATGTAATTTTGTCCATATGAACTCTGTGAGCCTCTGTTTTCGATAACTGTATTTCCACAGATACAGCCTACCCCTTCAAAACACTGCTTGCAAGATAAGAGCATGAATGAAGAAACACAGTGGATTAAAGGAAGAGACTCTAAGAGCTGAAGGAAGCTGCACATGCACAAGCCAACACTGCTCCTGACTTCAGGAGCTTTTTTGTTTTGGTTTGGATTTAGTAATAGTTAATCAGTAGAATAGAGACATGAAACGTGCATATGTCACTGCTGCTCTGATTTCCTGTGCTCTGACACAACTCACACCCCTCTGGAGAAATGGGATCCTTCCAAATCTGAACTACTTCAGCTGAAAAAAAGCCAGAATGCAGTAATCCCACCATGTATGACAATGGTCACTTTTATCCATAAATGAGTGCAGTGTTGGCTGGTAGAGATATCCAGGTGATATATGGATATTATATTATATTAGTGTGCTGCACAATAGCGGTTCAGAAGACATGAACTTAAAGTCTGTCCTGTTTAAACAAAACTGCACTCATACTATGGCACTATATCTGCTCCTTATATGTCTGTTGTTTTTTCTGTTCCTACAAGTGCATTTTCCAGTTTGTTAAGCTTTCTTTCCCCTTCCATGCCTCTTGTCCTGTGAAGGACTTGCCCAAATACTTGGCAGGCTACACCAACGTGCATTTCCAGTCAAGTGAAGGAACACTCGGGCAGGGTAAAGAATTTGCAAATTGTAGATTGCCTGAAAGAGGAGGTCAAAATGAAAAACAGGCAAAGAAATGACGTTTTCCCCTATAACTTACTGTTGCCAACACTCAAACAACAAAAATGAGATTCATGGAGGGTTTGGTTTTTTTTGGCGGGGGGGTGAGGGGAGGGAGGAATGAAAGGAAAGAAAATGTGGGGGATGCACATTAACTAAATAGAAATGCACATTGTTGGTCACTTCATACATGCAGTCTGCACAAAGCAGATGATGTGCATTTAGACAACCACCTGCTTCACCTGCTGACATGTATTGGCATGCATATACTCCTACTCATGGACCTTGCCTTGATAGAGCTAATGTAATCCAAACTGGGTGTTAATAATACAACTGCACTTTCAAAAGACTATTGATAACTTTGACAGTTATTCAAAACTGTTGCCATCTCTGGAGACTTTCATTTAATGTGAAACCAGAGCTGATTTCCATTCAGTTCATTCTCTTCGTGTGAGGTCAATATGCCTTATCAAGTTAAAAGAAGCTCTACCTCCAGGATTTGACATCTGATTTCATTAAGACTTCTGAAAGCATTTAATTAAGTATTCCTTCTCTTTCCACATTCCTGTGATCACAAAATATTGAAGACTCCAGGCGATACTCTCATTTTAATTTTGCCCCAGATAGCTTTCAAGAACTGCTCCTTGAGCTGGAAGCCTTTCTGCTGGGCCCTGGCAACAAGACCCTAATAATGGCAATGAGATCTACAACATGTGCGTTTGCCTCTGGCATATAACTGGAGAAGCAATTGCAGCTCCAGAGCTTTAGGGCACAATAAAGAGAAAAAGGCCATTCAGGCCCAGTGTCTTACTCCAGTAGACAGCATGGCTTCTGAGGTTGTGATATTGATGTTATCATTCAGGAAAGGCAGCAAAGGAAAGATTTTATTTCAGTTCAAACCAGTAAACATCTGAACTTAAACACGTAGACAAAGAGAACTAACACTGAGAAACTGATATCCAAACAAACTTGATTTAATGCAGGATTTTGCTTTTCTGATTTTTTTTAAGGACAGTTTATAATTCTGGCTAGGTTAAAACACCATGCCTGACTTGGCATTAGTTCCACAGAAACAGAGAAAACAAAGGCTTACAAGGTCCAAGACAAGCAAAGTGCTAAGCCTGTAGGCCACCCCTCTGCTTCGGTTCAGGGGTTTTTTGCTTGCTGGTGCCTTACAACCCACCTACAAATCAACTGCATGCTAGCAGCTGCAAACGCCAGTGCACGGAGAAGGAGAGCAAGGGCAGAGCGGAGGATATTGGAGCAAGGAGGCTCCTTGGGCTCTTTATTGATAGGGACTAAAAGGAAAGACTGCCAGGAGACCCATATTTACACCGTGGTAAGGCAATTAATTTACTGCAAGATGCACACAACCTAAAATGAAGTTCAGGGAACACCAATAGGACTCCAGTGCTGCAGATAGGGCTGTTCATCTATGAAATCCTCTGTGCCTGCTAGACCCCTGAGGACCTAATCAAGCTCCCTCACCGTTTTCCCCCCCCTTCAGAGTCTCTATGTAAAATACAGGAGCAGGTTTCCTCTCCAGTGATCATAGAATCATAGAATCGTAAGGGTTGGAAAGGACCTTAAGATCATCTAGTTCCAACCCCCCTGCCATGGGCAGGGACACCTTGCCCTAAACCATGTGGCTCAAGGCTCTGTCCAACCTGGCCTTGAACACCGCCAGGGATGGAGCATCCACAACCTCCCTGGGCAACCCATTCCAGTGCTTCACCACCCTTACTGTAAAGAACTTCTTCCTTATATCTAATCTAAACTTCCTCTGTTTAAGTTTGAACCCATTACCCCTTGTCCTACCACTACAGTCCCTAATGAAGAGTCCCTCCCCAGCATCCTTGTAGACCCCCTTCAGATACTGGAAGGCTGCTATGAGGTCACCACTCAGCCTTCTCTTCTCCAGGCTGAACAGCCCCAACTTTCTCAGCCTGTCTTCATATGGGAGGTGCTCCAGCCCTCTTATCATCCTCGTGGCCCTCCTCTGGACTCGCTCCAACAGCTCCATGTCCTTTTTATGTTGAGGACACCAGAACTGTACGCAGTACTCCAAGTGGGGTCTCACAAGAGCAGAGTAGAGGGGCAGGATCACCTCCTTTGACCTGCTGGTCACACTTCTTTTGATGCAGCCCAGGATACGGTTGGCTTTCTGGGCTGCAAGTGCACACTGCCGGCTCATGTTAAGCTTTTCGTCAACCAACACCCCCAAGTCCTTTTCTGCAGGGCTGCTCTGAATCTCTTCTCTGCCCAGCCTGTAGCAGTGCCTGGGGTTGCCCCGACCCAGGTGTAGGACCTTGCACTTGAGCTCACCACTGATACAACGCTCTCTTAATCCAAACTTTGAGAAATGAAGTTCCTGCCTTGTATTCCTCAGATACAATAAATCAAATCCTATTAATCCATCATCATATTGAAAAAATTCAGATCTATTTGAACAGCCAAAAAATACTGCCAGACTTAGCGGATAAATACACTCTAGAGATGAAGGTGTGTGATGGGTGAGTTTCAGCCACTGTCAGGTACACGTTGACTAGCGAAGCAGCCCAGCACCCAAAGCAGAGGGCTCTCTGCTCCCTGGCCTGGCTGCTGTGGTGGTACCCAGCAAGACTCTGCAGCACACAGCTGCTGGTTGCAGCAGGGCTAGTAAGCCACAGAGGACAGATGGCTCTTCAAAACAATGCACATCCCTTTGCCAAGGACATAAAATGTCACTGCTAAAATCTACAGATGAATTAACTACACACAGAACATTGATTAACAGTAAAATAGCCTGTTTGGATACATCTATGAAATGCCTATTTGGATATACTTCATTTTGCAGACCATTTATCTACATCCTTAAAATAACTTTACTTACCAGCATACAATTCTCATCAATAAATATGGACAGTGATTCAATTTTCTAAATGGAAAACATGGTCCATGTGAGCGTAATCCCTTTGTAAAATATCCCCACCAAAAATACCATATAGATACACATTAAAATATTTTCACTATTTTTATATGTGCATATGGGCATATTTAATTTGCACACAGGAGCTTATACTAAAAAAAAGTGTTCTCCAGCCATTTGCTTTGTGGTATAGTTATGGCATTCTCCAGACATAACTACTTGTTAGGCTTTATTGCACACAAAAATGGCTTTGGAACTTGCAAAATAAATGATGTTTCCACCATAGTCATAGAACAAACCAATTCCTGTCAGAAAGTAGCAGCTGAAGCCATGCACATGCAGTGGCCAGAAGGGAAGTGTGAGTCCATAAGCAGGTGGCTTAGGTCCTATAGGTCCAAACTGAGCAAAGAGACCCAGCAGGCAGAAACGCATTTTCTGGCACTTGGGTGCCCTGGGATGTGCTCGCTGGGTACAGAATGCATGTTTTCAAGCATCTTTTGCCCCATGCAGTTCTCAAACATCAGACCCTAAGAAGGACTGATGCGAAGAATAGTTTGGGTTCACACACACCTGGAAGAATGAAAGAGTTGAATGCCATGGTATTGAGTATACGGAGTCTCTCTGGAATAGAAATATTAAAGCAGCATTTCACCCCAAATGAAGTGAGAACTGGCCTAGCAACAGTGAAGATGCCTGCGTTTGGTAAAGTTATGCATATGGTATGTTTAGCAGCTTTCAGATGAGTCAGGCAGAGGAAGGTAATAAGAAACGTACATGATGACATGAGCAGTACACCACAGTTTTGAGTTTGTGACTGATCCAGGGCTGATCTTCACCAGCCTCCCTGACACTGTCAGGTCCTGAAAAGAAACCAGACTTCAGTGGGAACCCAAAGCAGCAGCCCTAGAGAGACTACCAGGGGATCTGTACATATCCCTGCATAACTCAATTCCACTTCTGCAGGTCTCATACAACCTAAAATGAAGCTCAGACTCTGATGCTGCCATTGGGACTGTCTGCCTCTAAAATCCTGTAACAGGAAGTCAGGCTGAGCTTCAAACCAGTCAAGCAAGCTGTGGCCAGCTCCACAGGTCAAGACAATATTACTATACGGAGGAGAGAAAAATAAAGGCATGCCATGGACTGCTTCATTTTTGGCAAACCTGCAGTGGACAGAAATGATCACCTCAAGCACAGCAAGCTAAAGGGAATTGACAATCTGTCCATAGCCTGCTGCAAAGCACTCTGAAAAGCAAATAAGATTATGAAGTGTCAGTTGGACACTTACGCAGTTCCAAGTCAGCTACCAGAAACAACAGTTTTAAACGGAAAAAGAAGTTCCAAGCATTGAAAATCTGCCATGAGTCCAGGGTTTACTGTGAGGAGTCCGCCCTGTAAGCGGAGAAAGGGAACTTGACATGCTTGTGAGTGAACCACCATCAATATTAATGAAGAAGAAAATATTTGTAGCAGTGCTTGGGAAAACAGTACCTTCCTTTACTGGGTAAAGGATGGGAATACTTGCTCATCGCCGCAGCACAGAAGCAAGATGCCAAGTGTTTATATATTTAAACCCTGAGGACCTGCTGAAGACAACTACAAAATTACATCCTACAAAGCTTCACCTCCAAATACTTTCCTCCTACAATGACCACTTGATTTGGTTAAAAATACCATGAAGTATAAACAGTGACAACTGGCATGTCAGGAGAGACCCAGAGCAAATGCAAACCAAGGCAAGCTTCATGTAACAGGAACTGTATTAAATGATGAAGCAGCAACTGATAATGGATGTTAGGCTAAACTATGTTCAGAACAGCTAAATTTAGAGCAGATTTACAACATAACACAAATTTCTGGTAAACGAGATGTTTTCATTTCAAGAAGGGGTTGGCTCTGATGCTGAAATCTGATGCCAGAGATGGGGTTTTATGGATATATGAGGTAGAAAAACCTTCATAAAAAGCTCTCTCATTTTTGAGTCTAGGTCCCACCTCCACTTTGTACAACACAAGCCCACATCTGCTGGGAACATCAGCGACTGCAGCCAGCAGGCATCACACCAGCCTGCCCATCCAGAGGAACGTACCTTGGGACGTAAGAGGTAATGCCACCCCCTGTGTCTGGGCAGAAGGACGCCAAGAGAAGGGGAGGACAGGACTCCTGTCCCCCTGCAAGGCCTCAGGCAATGACCAAAGCAGATTAATCAAGTGCCTCAGATCAGGCGGGTGCTACAATAAGGAGATAAGAATGTTTCAGTTGCAAGCCCAGGCAGCCACACGAAGCAGCTCACAACTTATGTGAACACTGGTAGTAAACCCAGACGCAAGCTCAGGATCTTGTGTTGTACTGCAGCAGCCTCTGACTTTGGGTTTAGCTGGGAAAAGATGGATGTGCTTTGGGGACCACTGTTCTCAGGAGCTTACCTACCCCTCCTTCAAAGCCCTGAGACAAGAATTTTGCTTACAGCTTACCTTTGTGTTGCACAGCATTTTCTTCCTTATAAGAAAACTCAGGATGTAGGGCAAGGAGGGTCAGCTAACACATCATTCCTATTAGAAGGAGACAATAGTGATATACTCCCCCACCAAAGCCCTCATGCAAAACCACCCACAGCCTGATGGAAACATTGCCTGACAGAGCTCAGGGGGCTCACAGGGAGCAAATTGCTGGTATCGGCACAATGCAAATAGGTGAAGGACAAGTTCACCGAAAGTGCTGCTCAAACAGATGAACAATAACGCAAGTTTATTCGGTAGCTGGTGGTCAGGATTTTACTGGGAGGTTAGCTACTCTGCGAGTGGCTCTTGAGACCGAAATACCAAAAATACTCCCATAACCCCTCTCATTTTCATTTTGGTAAGAACTAGATGTATAATATTAAAAGAATAACAGAAACGCATCCAAATAAGAACACAGCCACTGCAGTCCAGATTATTTCCATATGAAGCCTTAATTTCAAACAGATGATCATTATGTGAAGCAAACAAAAGTAAAAAATACTGAGTAACGGACTCTGAAAATGGAATTGTTTTAAACAACCTACTTTAATAACTAGCACACTAAACCCACACATTGGCATTTGAGAAAGCAGAGGCATGAAGACTGAAGACTCATGCTTCTTGACGCAGCATCAAAGGTGCTGGAGGCTTATGGCATGGCCATATGTGCTGCTCCTTCCCCCTTTGAACTCTGGTATCATCCAAACGTAGCTCAGGAACTTTCTGCAACAAAAGCTTGATCTAACTTTAAAGAAAAAAAGTCAAACTCGTGGTCTGAAACAGTTTCCCATCTTAACTCTTTGGCACACTGAGCAGTTGTCAGAGGATGACATTTACAGGCCAGAAAAGCTTCTCTGGTAGAGCCAGGCATCATCAAAGGAGTCCTATTGTATCTTTCTTAGTAGAAATCCATTGCTCTCTTCCAAGGCTGTTCTTTACTCTTAGTTTACAGGTTCAGAGCAGTATTACTATTTCTAAGGTAAAAGCAGTCCATGTTATTTTATTCAAATCCTCTCCTGCCCTCTCTCTCTCTTTTCAGCATTCTCAGCTTATTGAAAATAATCGAAAACTTACTTGCCTTCTTCAGCTGAATGATATGAAAAATCAAGTCAGTTCTAAGTCTCTTCTTGAGACACAGTAAACTGTAAGCACAGAAAGGAAAATTCCCAGGAATTTTCACCATTTCCATCCTGAAAAGCGGGGTGACAATCACATGAGATTCTGCAAATTTCTGATTTAGGTTTAGAACAAACAAGACCTCGGGTTAAAGTGCAATACTTGTACACACCCTGATCTTCAGGCCTGAAGTTCAGCCCTATGTAGCTAAGCCAAAAAGCAAAGGAGCAGATGACTAAATTCCCATGCAAGTTGTAGCTCTTGCATTCCTACTGTTCCCCCCAGTGATGAAGGGGGAAGGAAAAAAGGAAAAAGACAGACTATCCTGGGTACTTTGAATTTACTTACCCAGACAAGCACAGGAGAGACCATTTATCAACAATGCAAATTAATAACTGGAGCCACCTCTTCTCTTTACATGAGGGCACTTGCTGTCTGTCAAAGCAAAATCTGCAAACTAGATAGAAGTCTTTGATAACTGCCTTGAAAACTAGTTAACTCTGTGGATCAAATTGTGGTGCCAACAGCAGGTTGGTTTCACACGGCCAGCTGCAAACAGCTTCAGTGTCATCTAGAAAGCTTTTTGATACAAGCTTGAAAGCTTTGCTTTCTCATTCTTTGTATTCCTCCGCTTTTTGGAAAGGAACTGGAGCCGAGTACCTTTGGTGGGGGTAATTCCATGCCTATCCCTGCATTTTGAGCCAGCTATGACAAAGTTTGACAGGACAGCTGGTAATTACTGCTAACCCTACAAGACACTGAAATTTCAGATCACAGAACTTACAACATTATTAGGCACAGGAAAGAGGTTTTAATGTCTTACATATGATTTTACAGCTGTCTGTGGCCTTGCACAGTTGTGCTCATAGTAACTGGTGCTCCTCCTGGCTTTAACTACAAAAAAGGGGTGCCAAAAATGAGTCTAATAGAAACACTTCAAATGTGTTTAAAACAATTGTAAAATGGTTTTCTTGAAGATTTAATCACCTACTGCTATGCAATTATGATTTTGCTTGCAGTGCTTGGAAGTTTTCTGAAAGGCTTTCATTGCATAGAGGAAAAAGACTGCACATCTTGAGAGAAACTCCCAATACAGTTCACAAGCAAGGAGCTTGCTAAAGAAATAGACCTACTTCTGACTGGCCCACATAAGCTAGCTTTTCATAGGTACTACTAGCTGGGCAAAAACCATGCTGATGGCTAACAGCTATAGTAGAGATCAGTAGCACCCTTCATAGCACCAAACCAAAAGAGCACTTATCTTTTTTTCCCCTTTAAAACATTTGATTTAAAAATCAGAATGCTCAAAGGCACTTTATATGCCATCTGGAACCAAGGTTGGCATCAACCTATTCTGCCTTTGCCACCAGCTTTCAGCTGTCCCTTTGAGAAAGGCTGCATCGCACAGGTATGCCCAGCAGAAGCCATGTACACCAAGAGTCGCCAAGTGACCCAAGGCAAAGTGGGGTCCTTGTGGGACGTGGTGCGGATGGCCGGAGCTGGGCAGCCAGCGGCAGCCACAGCACCCCAGGGCCGGTGTGGAGCTGGTTTAGCTGCGTCTGCCACAGTGATTCAGCCAAAAAGGCAGTGGGATGAAACCATGGATACAGATCTTCCCTCTGAACAGAGCTCCAGCTTTAGGTATATGATACTTTTGCAATAGTGAGGGAAAGCAGAGGAGAGATAACGTCGGAAAGATAGACGCTGTGTAGGGAAGATTTTGAAACTTAATGGTGTCTTTGGTCCCTGGTTTGAGATCAGAAAGGGAAGGGTGGCGGTTGCTCTGATTTGGCGAGTAAAAAGCCACATGAAGCAACTGTAACAGCACAAACAGTGGGAGACAGAGCTGCAAGAATAATTACAATTGGAAAAAGCACAGAGCAATGCAAGAGCAGCAAGACACCACACCTGCTTGCCTCCTGCTCTGCCCAAAATTAAGCCTCTGAGGTAACCACTGAGTTGCATTTTTGGCATTCAAGACAAGGGGGAAGGGGAAAAAACACAAAAAGTGAAAAGAAGTGTTGCAATGCCAAGAAAAGGGGACTAGGCCTAAGAAGGAAAAAGTGAGCTCTTTTAGCTGTCATCATCTTCAAAATACTCTGCCAATTCTTTGCAAAGTAACATGTTGTGTGTTCATCTTTAATGGTAAACATTTCAAAATATTCAGCCATGGAACTGTTGGGTTTTTTCTGTTAAAAAATTGCTTTATGTATAACCTTTTTCTCCCCAAGAGCTAGACACTCATGCTGACAGCTGCAGAATCCTGCCTAGCTAGGCTTTCTCTGCAATTCAGTGGGGACATTTAAAACTAAACACAGTGTCTTAAGATTCTCTGCTTCCCCATACCTGCACCCTCCCTTCCCACAGAAAGGGAACCTATCCATTGTTTTTCCTTTGGCTGTTCAGTAAAGCTTCTTTTCTTTGAAAAATAACACATGAGAAGAAGGGAGAGAAAGAAGAGCACTATCTTTCCAATGAGAAAGATGGCTTTCGTGGGCTATCCCTTTTGCAAATGAAAATTGAACAGGGCATGGAGCAACCACAATGGCCATTCTGACACAACCACCACTGTTGTGCTTCAGAGGAAGTCCCTGTTACAGAAATTCCAGTCCTAGGGATGGTGCTGCTTTGACCCTTAGAAAGGCACTTCCACAGCTTCAGCATACCCACCTCTTCCAGGATACTACTTCCTATGAAGCAGATATGAGTGATGCCATGAGAGTGACAAGTCAAATCTTTAGAGGGATGCTTCTTCAGTTCGCAATGTTTCATTGTTGTTTCCAGTTGTCATCCTGTTTTAACTGACCTGTGACCTGTGCTCTTGTCTTTCAATAACCTGCCTCTGTGCAAGCCCCAACTCTCTGGAGCCCAGATCCTTGGGCTGTGCCCAGCAGCTGCAGCCCAAAGCAGAAGCTCCCTGCTCATCTCTGTGGTGGCAGCATGCAGAACTGGCCTTTCTCACTGAGCTGGTGGTTCGTCAGAGAGGTGACAGGCATGAGTTACCTGCCCGTAAGACGCATGTGAGCTCAGTCATGTTTTAGAGGAAGGATGGTAAAACAATAGGTTTAAGTTTAGCTAAAACTTGTGAAGACATCTCTTTTCCCACCAGTGATCCAGATACAACTTTTGGCTCCCCTAACTTTAAAGAACAATAATTTGTTTTTCTTATGACTCAGCTATATGTATTTACTGTAAATTATTTGAACCAGCAGAATGACTCCTGGGAAAACATAACTTGCCCCTGCACTGACCCTAAGCATTTCCCATTGAGAGTGGTTGCTTAGCACTATCTTGGACTTTAAAAGAAAAAAAAAAAAACCCTGCTTTCACTACGTAGAGAAGCATTAGAACTTAATCCTTGAGAAAATCAGAGAAGCAACATATTTGGTTGTTCATTGAGGTTTTTTACTATCCCCCTAACTGTGAGGAATTATTAAAACATAGTATGGCCACTAGCAGGGCTGGCTTTTTTTGGTACCTTTTTTTTCTGATGTGCCAGCAAGGAACAAATCTGTTCCAAGTCACGTTTACTCCATTACATTTTAATCCAAACGCCATCAGGTAGAAAATGAGGTCCTATTCCTTCTCTCTTTGATTATATACAGCTGTATGAAATCTATTTCTGCTAGTTAACATTCCTAGCCCAGGCACATCCTAAAAAAACCTAAGCCGAACTTTGCAGTCATCAAGCTACATCCACAGGATGTAGGACAATCACTTCATTAGCCTTTTGCAACAGCTTGGTTTTCAATAAACTTCATGCTCTGAACAATTGAGTGAGTCAGAAGGCACACTTCATTGGTTTTAAAAAATCATACACAAGTTTGCATAAAAGTGAGATTACCTCTAACTGGATTTATCCAAGTTGCAGTCTACTTGCATGTTTGCTTCTTGGTTGTCCATATACCATCATTCCTTATTCTAGTATCCATAGTGGGAAAAGTCACTCTTCCACTCTTCATATTTGGGGTACAGACGTGCCTAGCAGCATCTAGCCACTTGACTGGTAGTCACAAACTGTAAGGACTCTTATGGAGAGGGAAAGGAGGGAGGAACATGAGCATGCACGTATGAATTAATTTCAGTTGTGGGGTTTTAACTATTCTATTATCAAAAGATATATAGAGCCATAGTGTTAACATGAAGTGCCCAACACATCGATAACTACCTGTCAGAGGGTTTCTTCTCACAACCAGCAACTTCACAAAAACCTTACTGATGCCACATTGGCCCCAGGTGCCCAAATCATCTACTTGAGAAGTGACAGGAACACTTAATATAACCCCAGCTGTAGTGAAGTACTCTGCAAAGGAAGACACCATATACACGAGGTGACCATTCTCCCAGCTTTGTCAACTAACACTATAGACAACCTTTAGTGGGTTTGTCTAAAGAACCTCATACCATTGACAAAGGCAAAACTGACTGTGGTAATAGGATGAAGCACAGCTTTTGAGGTGAGCAGTTAATGAAAAAGCCAGGTACCTTTGTATCACAATTAAAGTGGACTTTAGATCACTACAGGAAGAAATTTAATCTGAACTACTGTATCTCTAAAAAGCTTGGGTAAAGGCTGGGGTAGGGGAGTTATTGTCCAGAAGTGCTTTTATCTTCTCTGTATTTCTGGCAGAATGTGTCCTTCTTGCAGACACCTTCACAGACAAGTTCCATCATGGAAGAAGTAGGATTCATCTAGCTATAATATGTAAACACAGCAAAGAATAGTAAACAAAAAAAACCCAACCCAAACCCACAAAATGGAACTAAATCCCCTTACAACATGAGGCTGGAACATCACTGATCCCATTGGAGTGAAGCATCAGAGAAACAAAGCACGTCTTAGGGGACTGATCCTGACACATTTGGGAGATCCAGTCTCTGGCAAGCCCTTAGCAAGAAAAAACCCCAGACATTTGTGGTCTGGTTTCTACAAAATCCATGACTCAAAAGAAGATGAAATTCCCTTCGGGAGGTGTTTCAGCATGGTTGTATGGGGCCAAAATGCACTTTTCAAGGCAAGAGTACAACACAGAAAAGTGGAAATGGCACGCGATGCCTCCTCGCAGTCCAGAAACATGAAAAGGAAGGAGAAAACTGAAGTGCACCAGGGACATGACTGAGCAGGCTTGAGATGGCACTGACTACATCATATGTACCAAACATGACAGGCAGGGCTAAGCATGCCTGCAACAGGAAATACAGAAGTCAAACAGCGTATACACTGCTGCTGTGGGGATGAACTTCAGTTGTAATTGGCTGAAGTGGTTTAATGTGTTTTGTCTAAACTACTTCACGTAAATACGCACACATGCACAATCTGTAATTAAATAATTCTTTGCTTTTTCTTTTAGCAATTCACATTCAAGATCACAAAAAACCCCAGGCCAGATCAGAAGAATGATTGGCTTTGACTACAAAGGGTAACTTTGAGAGCTACTACATTCAAGCAAGCCATAAATATGGGTAATACAGAGTTGGTTCCTGTGGTTTTCAGCATCTGGGAATGAGAGTGAGGATTTCGGGGTTTGAGATTTGTTTCTGGTACATTCACCATATTAGTACAGCGACATCTGAATGGAATTACATGTGCAACTTGATCTTACTGCCTCAGGGATACTTTTCTTTTTTCATTTCACACGCGGAGAGGTTCTTTACCCTGGTAGTGGAAATGCCACTTTCCACCCCCAGCACTTCCCTGACTTAAAAGGCTACAGGAGAAATTGACAGCAAAAGGTTCACTGGCATTCAACAAGCCATCACTTACCATATTATGGCAGTCACCTATAGTGACAGCTATTATATCCTGAGATACTAGAATACTTACCATCAGAACTGGTCATTTTTGCTGTGTTCATCTAACCGGCATAAATCTGAAACTACCACCTCGCTAATCTGGTTAGCTACCTGCAAACATTTTCAGACCGAAACGATTCACTAGAGACCCAGGTACCCTGATTAATCAATTCACATACATCAAAACCATGACAGAAAACAGTAGCTAAAAATTCTTCCTGTTTTCACTGAACTTGAAACAAGGTCTCTGCTCTGAAACAACCCAGATCTCTTCGTTATGCAGCCAAGGCAACTACAGGACTTATCCTCTAATTCTTTGGTCTGAGTATTTCCAATGCTGAAGCCGCCGCAGCAATGAAGGCTGGGCTCCTTTCCCACTTCCTGTGGACTGGACACAGATCCAACAGTTTTTCTTGGACCACTTAACAGGATAGGTACCTCCCTTTGCCAAAGTTAAGTTTGTAGGAAAGGCATATTTCTAGAATTTAGAGGAAGCAGAGGCGAATTCTCTTAAAACACTGGTTTAACCTCCCTTCTATTAGCAGTTCACTTTCAGTACATAAACTATTCATGACCATCTGTTTAACAGTCCCAGAAACAGGGAAGTGACACAGCAGACAGAGTATCTGAACAGTAAAGATTTATGATCAACTTTGAAATGCACAGGGAAAGGATGAGAGGCAGCAGACAAGCTGCAGGAAAGGAAATTCCAATTAGGTACTGGGTGGGGGGCAGGGGGAATCGTCACCATGAGGGTGTCAAACACAACAAGATTGGGCAGAAGATTGTATTTTTCGAGGTGCTGAGAACTTGAGTGGACAAGGCCCTGAGCAACCTGATCTAATTTTGAAGTCAGCCCTGCTTTTGCATGGGTTTGGCCAGATGACCTGCAGAGGTCTGTTCCAACCCAGGAGAAAAGCAGAAGTGGGAATGTCAGAAACTTGTGACTGAACCAGTATCATTAAGTACCAAGAAAGAAGTCCAAATTATTTAAGACAGCAAAATAACCAAAGCTAGGTGATTAACGGCATACACTGAAAGCAAAAAAAAAAAAAAATCTATAAATTCAACTATGCAAAATGGAACAAAGCATTACTTCTATAGTCCTGTGTTATAAGCTAATGTTCAGAGCATTAAAATGCCACTGAGGATCACTTCAGGAAAACATTTACTTAATGCACTACTAGAATGCATAATGGATCACACAGAAATAATGCACATCTCTAATGGCAATATATGAACTCATCAGCACCTTAAACACCATAATCCAATCTTTGAAAGAATAAAAAAAACCAAACCAGAAGACTCTGAGAAAGGTGATAAAAATGAGACAGAGCTCCACAAGAGGTGAGACCAAAAAGCTTTTTCAAAGAGTACAAAGCATGAATAATATCAAGGCTATTAGAGAACTCCTACAGACATCCATCTATTGAATGAAAGATGATGCATTTAAAACTGAAGGAAAGAAAATTCTTCGTGTCTTACTAGTTGCTTCAGAGGCAGAGGTGAAGAAACCAGTAATGATGAGTTCAGAAGCAGGTTAAAATCTATGCCCTGAACTGGTGCTATGGCAATTACTTGGTTTATTGTCAGAAGCAGCAGTTTACTTTCATCTTGTTTTGACATGGAGTAGCATCACCTGGCTGAATGGCTCAGCGTGGTAAGGATCAGTTGACACTGCATGAAATGCAAGCTGAATGCTGCAAATTCATTCTCCAAGATCCAAAAAGAAAAGAACTGAACAATATTGTTAGTTTTCATCTCAATGTAGTAATTTCTCGTCTCTAGATAACCTGTTAGCTATGTGCCAATTTTGCTTTCCATGTTTAAAAAGCTTTTATTATGTAAAAAGTGCTATTTTGTTATTCAACATACTGTA
The DNA here is from genome assembly GCF_004027225.2 of Strigops habroptila. Taxonomy (NCBI): domain Eukaryota; kingdom Metazoa; phylum Chordata; class Aves; order Psittaciformes; family Psittacidae; genus Strigops; species Strigops habroptila. Next base: position 67,674,687 of record NC_044277.2, on the reverse strand, counting down.
CACTGTGTGCATCACCTTCGCGTATCATCACAACTATGTTTAGCTAAACAATTCTCAACTAGTAGTGTTTAGAGTAAGACACGAACTTGGGAACTATTTGCTTTAAGGTGATTGTAAGAAATGTTCTCACAGACCTGAGAGCAAACAGTACTCTGACATTGTGCAAGTTTGATAATTTTGACATATTCCTGCCTTACCCTAAATCTCTAGTATTACAATTAAATTCAAAAAAGATGCATGGCTCCTAAAGCTATTAAAATCTATTCTGTACCACTTCAGACTTCCCCCAGTTCTTCATCTGAAAGCATGGAGGAATTGTTAATACAGTGAAGGAAAGCTTTGAGGACCTATTTCTCAGTCAATCTTCTGAAGCATACTTACATCTCCTTACTCACCTTGAAGAGGAAATATGGCAGAACAAATCTGCCAAGATTCTGCTTATCTCAAAAGCACCTACCTGAACAAATAGAGCAACTAAGCAGCATTCTGAAGAGTAAGAATTAGAAAGATTATCTTACTTTTGCTGCTAACTTGTAACATAGAGATCCTCTCTTTTGCTTACTGTACATATCTCAGATTAGGACCATTGCACAAGCACATGAGATGGAGAACAGAACACTCTTTAGAGCATGCATAAGAAATTTATGTTAAACACACTGAGCACAGGGCAGAAGAAGGACAAAAACAGAATTTACCAGTTCTCTTCAAAATATAACTACTGATTTTCCCCCCCCCTACTTATCCTGCGTGTATTTACTATCAAGAGAAGTGGCTTGTGTTTTTTTTCCTCTCCTATATGTGATCTGAACAAAGCAGCTATAAATGCAAAGGCACTGGAGAGCAGAGCTGGATTTCTATTAGAAATTATTCATATGCGTACTAAGAGAGGTATGGTACATAGAAAAAGCACAATATGTTTTTGGGGCTTGTTTTTGTTTTTGTTTTTTATCAGAACAGGTTAAATAAAAATAATTACAGAGGTTCTAAAAATTCCATCTGAAAACTTCAGTATGAGAAGACAGATTATCACAGAATTGTAGAATGGTTAGAGCGGGAAGGGACCTTAAAGATCATCTAGTTCCAAGGGGCATGAACACCTTCCAGTAGACCAGGTTGCTTAAAGCCTGTCCAACCTGGCCTTAAACACTTCCAGGAATGGGGCATATTAGATAGAAAGGAATTAAGTATGCCTGTAACTCTACTGTTCCTATTCAAAGCTGAGACATAGAAATATACCATGCTTGTAAGTGGAGGACCACCCCGGGAGACTATAGCTGAACAGTCACTGAGGAAGCTCCCTTTTCGCAGGGAACTCTGACGACAACCACCACATCTATGGTAAGAGAAGCTAGAAGAGAACTATTTGGGGGAAGCCATTCTGTGGCCATGTCTGAAAGTTAATACATCAGAGTATTTGAAATGCACACCACCAGAGGCACAGGGAATCTTTGCAGAAGTCCTGTGCTGTCCACCAACACGGTACAACTGCTGAGCATGTGCCGTGGTGAGATGAGCAGGCTAAGGACTGACCACTGCTAGACAAACAGCACCAGTCATCCCACCAGGAGCCTGGCTGAGCTAAGGTGTTTAGAGCCAAACACCTAGAGGATGCAGACACTCTCCTGCTGCTGCTTCCCTTCCCCATATTCAGTGGTTAGGGGTCAGTAAGGTATAGGCTGGAAATCAGACTGCTGCTTCAGATTTCTGAAGTTGACAACTTGATGTGTGATGACTTTTCCCGCAGTTTTATGTGACCCACGTATAAAATGACTTGTGGAATTAACAAGGGTAAAGTCATAGTAACTCCAAGGCCTAAATAGGAGGACTAAATCTACAGGTTTAGTCACATTAAAAGCCATGGCACTTAAGTCTGGTTAACAGGATATCACAGCAGTAATCATAACAATTATAAAGTGAAAACGTATTTGTGTGTTCAGTGATGTGCCATATACTTACAAAAACTAAACCACTAAATTAAAAAATCTTGAAAACTTACAGGACTTTTACACTGCACTTCTGATGCTCCTGCTTCTCACTCCACGAAAGGTTACCTACCTCTGATTCAGAGCCTCTTTGCTGGCAATGTTTTTAAAGGGATGTATTCTGAGTTTGGGAAACTGTTTCTGAACTAATATATAAACTCATTTTTACACACCAAAACCTCCCCTGCCCTGAAAAGTGCTAGTTTGCTAAGATAAACTGACATAAATTCCAAAACATGACCCAAAACATCATTCCCTGGTACACAGCAGAAAACTGAAAACAGTATTTTGCTGGCTAATACGCAGTATCAGACAGATGCAAACTCTACTTGAGAAACAGCATAAAAGCAGGAGGCATGACAGAGCATCTAAGGAGCAAGAAAATATATCAATTACAAATGATGACACCATCACCCATCCCATCCTCTTAACTATCAATATACCAAAGGAGTAAGTCTTCTCACATAACCACTATGACTTTTTTTTTTTTAAGCCATCTTGGCACATTTCAGTATCTTTCTGGTAAATGTACCATACCATTACTTCCATAAATCCATGTCGACCTCATAAGATTTGCAGGGCTATCCAAAAACAGGGGTCAGTGAAAGACAGGTAGATACTTAGATGCTTTATCTGACATTAATCCCACAACGTCTCATTATGTTGCTAAAGTATCAACACAATACTGCAATTTGTTAGCATTCTCCCTGCTTTGTATACAAAAACTCTTGCATACTGCTGCAGAAATAAGAGAGATAACACTGACTAATGCAACTTGGAATAGAAAATCTAAAATGGTCGTAACAGCCAAATACAATTCCACACAAATTTTGCATGAGTCTAGGTTTAATTTGCTTTACAGGACAGTTGGCCAAACAATGACATTTATCATAAAAATATCCTCTCCATTAAGCAAATCTCATTTTTCTTTCCAAAAGAAAATTCAATGTATACTCTGAGTGTTCGGTGGCTCATTTTCAAGATCAGCCCACACAGATTTTTCTTAACAAAACAAAACAATTCAGTTAAAAAATGCAGACCAATGTAATGACATAGTCATATTGCTTTTGGCTATGTTAACTTTAAAAACCATGCCAATTGAGCTATTTTTCTTTAGGTTTTATTAGAAAAAAGTAGCAGATCAACATTACAATTCAGAGTCTAATCTAAATATGCACTTGACAATGAAGCACATCTGAAAATGAAGTGAAAAAGGATCCCAGAAAACCTTCAGTTTGGCAATCCCCTGCTAACCAATTCATCTCTCTTTTCTTCTGGCTTTCTGTTGACTGAAATCAAACAAGGAACAAAAGATTTATTGCTATGAAAATAAAACCGTAGCACAGTAGTATGAGTCCTGGGCGCTAAGTGTGTTCCATCAAGTTAACTTAATTTCAAAGTGTACTTAAATCTTTTGTTTGGCCATGAAAGTCCATAAGCTGACTGACCCAAGTATAAACTGAAACGGTAGGTTTAGACAAAAAGAAGTTAGACAGCATGTTAAACCTCCAGTTTTCAGACAGTAATAAAATGATACAATTCCAACAGCCAACATATTAAAATAAAAAAGAAAAATGTTGATCTGACATTCAAGAGCTAAGTTTACTCTTATGCTCCTCTTGTTTGCGCCCAAAAGAATTTTAGACTAGCCAGAAAGAAAAGAAAAAATTGTATTTATGGACTATCACACAATTGAAAAAGAGAAACAATTGCCTTTTGACATGGTTATTTTCCCCCACTGAGGTATAAAATCTACATATAAATTTGATACTTCACTATAACAAATTGTACTTTCCATAGTTCTGATTTAGTTTCCATTAAACCCTGTTTACTTTTTGTTTTTAAACCACAGAATTCTTAATTCATGTTACTGAATCTGGTTTCCAGCTGTCTTTGATTTATTTGTGTATCTATATTTAGTAGTCTGGTTACCACTGCTAACCAGGAAAAAAATATTCTTGGAACTTTCTTCATTACAACAGCACTTTCAGCAGAGGTTACTGATGTGCAAGCAAACTACAACCATATGCAGCTCTTCAGAGAAACTATTTCATTGATTATGTTTCCACTGTCCAAACGTTCTCTAAATTATTTGCTGGAAGAAACTCTTTCGATCTTGTAAACATCAGTGGGTGCAGTTTCACTAGTATGTGTGGAAGTTTCACATCCTTATACAGGAAGGCTGGTTCACAGCTACTTGAGAAGCTGCAGGAGTTCTAACAGCTGACAAACTGCAGATTCTGCCAAGCAGAAGTTTCTTCTGTTGCTACTTAACAGTGTAGTCAAAGTATCAGCCGAGGTAGCCCAGTCAATCTTTGCTTTTCTTTAGAACCTCTCAGAATATTTCTGGAAGGGTGACATTGCGAAGCAGCCACTGCTGGGAGCGGCTGCCGTTGCAGTCTCTGATGCTGGGTACCTGGCTGTCTTCTTCGGTGGCTTTGTCCAGGCACTGGTTACTGTTCACGTGCAACAGGGTTAATTTCTTGAAGACAAAACAAAAAGAAATTAGTTTTACAAAAATCACCAGGCATAAGCTAACCAAAAGTTTCTAGTGGCAATTAAAATTCTTCCACAGGTAAGTAGGAACTAGACAAGACCCCATGGTCACTGACTCCAGATGCAAACCCTCAAAAACACTTAAATACGCTATTTGATGTTGTAGATAATGAAAGCTTTGCTCTATTAAAACCAGAAAAGCCTGAACTTGTAAATTATGTTCTTTATCAAGCAATATCTACCGTTCTTTAAGTAGGATTATTCTGGTAAGATACACAACAGTTATCAGTTATAATAGTAGTTTTGATCAGATTAGAATGAAAACATTGAATATGTATTTGAAAGTATGCTTTATTCTCAGTTAGGGACACAAAACTGACCTTACACTATGCTCTTTCAGTACTATGGGGTTGGTTTTTTTTTTTAATATTTTCTTTTTTAAACAACAAAAAAGCATGTGTACAAATTCACATATATATACATCTTTTCCAATACCTACTAATCTTACTTACACAATCATGTTTCGTAACTGCCTTTTGCAATAACTGATTCTGAATTAACAAGCCTGAGAACTATTTTTTCTAACTGCCAGAGTTCTTGACTGCACTACTCAATAACAAAATTGGTTTTAGGGCTTGCAAATCAAATTAATGATAAATGGATCAACAGTCAATGACTTCTAGATCTGGCAGTTCAGCATAGGAACTTCAAAGTAAATTTGAACATTATGTACAAGAAAGAATGATTAAAATAAAGCTGGTTTAAGCATCTTTACCTTAAACACATCACAATTAGGAATGTAAGATTTTCTTTATAATTTTGGGATAATTTTTTTATATATAAAAAAAATCTGACTTTTTAAATTAGAACAGTTATTTCCTTTCAACCTTGTGCAAGATAAGACACCACGTGCTGAATTTGTCACAAGATTGTTAGCATTATCTGTTACTGGTCCAGTAGATACCTGGAATACTCTTCCAGTGTTGATCTCAACACTACACTAGCATACTATCTTTCTCCAGTTAGAAAATATTCTTCTAAAAGCTCCCCCAAAACCTACCAGCTAATTATATCAATATAGATGCCCACTGAGCAGCTACATGATAAAACAGTAACAGAAGGAACATAATCCTGACTTTGCTTCCTGTTTTGACTGTCAAATAGTGGTCCCATGCTGGAATATGTTGCTTTGTAGGCTCATGTGAAAACCCAGGTTGTCTCATTCTAATGTTACACGTCATTAGAAGACTTACCACTGGATCATATTCCCAAAGCTGATTTCCTTTTAGATGGTGGCACTTGAGCATCGTTACTGGGCCATTAAGTTTGGATACATCTAAACACAAATCATCTGTTCGAATTTCTTTATTGGCAGTATATGAGAAAACCTAGACAGAAAAAGAATGAGAGGAACTGAAAAAAAGAAACAGGAGGATCCCCAGTGTAGATAATCTCTGTATATTGGAAAACAATTCAAGACTTCTTCACAAAAGTACAACAACAGAGAGATGTACTGACACCCAAGAAAAATGTATTAAAACCAGCAATTTGGGTACAGGCATTTTGTTTTAAAGTATTGATAACCAATAGGAGGTCTAACCAGAAGACAATTCCAGAGAACCTACAGGAGGTGAAGTCTAGCTTATAGCAGTCTCCTCTTCCTCTCATTTCTTTTTTGACATGACAGTTGGTCTAAAACCTATTGCAATCAGGCTTCAAAAAAGGACAAATCACCAACAAATCTCTTCATGCTTTTCCTCTTACAGGCATCTTCTTCGATTAGGGTTTCCTAAACTTTACAACTTAAGCATATTCTAAAGATAACTATTGAAAGAATCAAGCAATTGTCCTGATGAGAAGTAGTGTTCCAAATAATTCAATACATTAAGATATTTAAAAAAAGAAATAATATAATTATCACCTGATTGCCACCCATTCCATGGCAGTTAAAGATTCCAACTTTCTCATTTTCTTTTCTTGCCATGTTATCCAGACATTGATTTGTCTCTACATTTCTTATCTAGAAGTGAAAAGAGCACACCACCAAAGGTTGTTACTTTTAGAAGAGAACTAGGTCTGTATCAAAACAGCTCTCTCAGCTATACACCACAGGTTATGTGAATGAAATATAAAATACAGGAACCATGCTACAATGAGAGACCACTGTCCAAAACTCCAAAGCAAATTTTCAAGCTACCAGGTTACAGAACCATGTTTGTTTCTTTGCTTTCTTTTGGGGATCTTTCCATGCTGGGGACTCTTTTTGCTCAAAGACCCAGCTACAACAGAATGGACACAATTAAGTCTCCAGCTCAAAACTTTCAGAAGTTTTAAAGCACTCTCCTAGGCATGGTGGGTTTAATTCCCTTTGAAAGCAAGGGTGACTGGGTTCAATTTCCTCACTTCTTGAGTTACAGCCTTAATCCCTGTATTACTATATAGTAGGTAGGCACGAATACCAAGTCTCCTGACAGTCATGCAGCAACATGAATGTCTGCTCCATTTTTTAAAAGCATTTCTTTTAAAAACAAACATACAAAATCACCCTACAACAGGCTCAATATTTCACTCAATATAACTTGAAGGTGAGAGTAGGTGCCTACTTATTTAGGAGAGCATTATCTGTACTACCTCTACACTTAAGAAACTTTAAAGAAAGAAACAGAGAAATGCCCAGCAAGGCTTACGGATCGCATGAAGTTGCTGGTCACTGATGAGGGTTTTTGGGATAAAACTCAGAGCAGTTTTTAGGCAAAGCCCTGGCTTGACCTGGTCTAGTTTTTTTAAGCAAAACTCTCTTCATACTATGCAGAGAATGTTATACAGAATGTTCTCCATAACAATACATTTCTGAAGGAATATTTCTAAAGCCCTTTTATGTGACACTAAGTACTGTAGTAAAAAAAGGGAAAGCATTCAAATTCCAGGACTGTATACCAAAGTTCAGTTTTCTGCCCCACTGAGAAGCCACATGTGCCATTTTGCAGACCACAGGAGCCCAGGTGCAAGATACTTGAACTTTGCTGGAGATAATTTGTTTGCACTACTCAGTTCAGAATACAAACAACTTACTGTGCCATGTACTTTACCCAGGGTAGATAAATACACAGGATAAAATCTTACCTCTCCAAGAGAAAAGTAATGGCGTGGAATTTGGGAATCAGGATAAACATTCTCCAGGTACCAGGAGAAAGGCTTGCACTGGAGTTTGCGCCTCAGTCCAAGTCGTGATGATATGTCCCCATAATCAACTTTAGTAACGCCTGTAGAAACAAAGAAAGTTTTATTCAATGGCTGCTAACAAACATTCTATAATTCCACTTAATACAAAAATCATGAGTATAATTCACCATTTGCATGAAAGACTTTCTCTTTAGAAAGTCATCCAAACACAAAGGAATGATTTTATTTATTTTAAATATAGCATTATGCTGTTTATATTCTCAGAGAGGACATGTCAGTCACTGCCTGTGACTTCTTTTTCCACATAATTATTCAAAAGATGGAATCACTACATCTGTGCTCACATGACAATTTCTTACCTGTGGTTTCTGGAACAAATTGAATGCAGTTGCTTACTAAGCTATAAGAAGAGAAAGGCTGAAATTGTTATAGTCACTAATGCCATTTTATCCCGTCTGGCAAATAGGGTGCATATCTATGCAGCATAACATAGCAGACTCCCTCTGTGGAGCAAGGAGAATTTCATTTTAATTCTGTAAGCCAGGTACCACCTGCTGGACCCTTCATCTATCTAACTGCACAAAGAGAAAGACAGAACTTCATACAGGGAACTAAGCCTTTAATAATTCAATTTGTTCAATAGAACTGCAGCATTTGCAGGAAGCATGTTCACCATTAGGACTGTTATCTTTTTTTTTTTTTTGGTGGTATTTTGCTTGCCTTTTTTCTGCTTTACTCATTTATCAAAGTGCTCATTCTTCCTGTATCTTCCCACTCCTTTATGGTTATTTTAATTCCTTCTGAAAATTATGTTGTGCAAGTCCATCTGCATACGGGGTGAGGAAGGCATGCATGATCAGTACACACTTTTACCTCACCAGAATTAAGTACTATTGTCATCAATATTCTAATAACATTAATTAATTAAGGGTAAGATATTGTTAGTTTTCAGGCATCATGTTCTTTCTGTATTTTCCACACTATACTCCATACCACACAGGCCAAAATTAATACACTACCAGAAAACCCAAACAAAGGAAAAAGAACAAAACCAAGTCCTAGCAATCTGAAGTCCCCTCACAGACCACAAACACGGCTCAACTGGCCACCACACTATAGACTTCCAGCCGCATACATTTTTCAGGAATCCTTCCACTTAGAGGACTGTGAATTACCTCTACAATTTTTGACCTTTGAAACTGAGTGTGAGCCATTTCTAAGTCGGCACACTGTTATTAAATCGACCTGCCAGCAGATGGTGTATTTCTACTCAATTAGGAGAGAGAATGGAATCATTTCAGCTAAATGTTTGTAAATATCGATAAAAACATTACTATTTTTAATATTCCGGGGGAAAAAAAAAAGTTAGCCAGGCTTTCATTTTTTTTAAGCCCTAAAGCAACAACAACAACAACAACAAAAAACCCTAAAAAAACCCCAACAAAAACAATCCCCAAACACCCCAAACCCTGAAGACTTTTTTAAAAAGATGCCAGATTAAAGGAAAGCTTGTTTTTTAATGAAATTTTTAATAGTGCGAATGAAATCTCTCTTGGAACAGAATCCCAGGAAGTTTCAGTCTGGGCTTTTCAGTCACAAAATAAATCCTCAAGCCAAAAACACAAGACAAACAAACCACCCCCCAAAACACTGCCCTATCTTCACCAAAGCAAATATTTGCTCTACACCAAAAGGAGCACTCTCTCAAAAAGTAATGAAGTAAGAAGAGAAAGGCTGTACCAACCAAACACAGCTAAGTATGGAGTTCTTCATTTTTCAGTGACCAAAAAGCAGCTGATGGATGAAGCAGTTATGCCATCCTCACAACAACTTTACGATATTCAGAACTCATTCATCAGTTTGCTACTGACCTTCAGAAAACAACACTGTTAAGGCTTTGCCACTTCACTGTATAGCAGTAAGAATTAAAGTCACACTCACAAGCAACTAAATGCAAAGTGATACTTCATAGCATACAAGCATACTGTTTCTTAAAGTAGTTTTAAATGTCACTGCCTAGAAAGAAAAGTGCCCGCTGCTTTTCCCTCCATTACAATTAAATAAAAGGTGTGTATTATACTCCATTTAATCATTTTTATACAAAAAGATTTAAAAAAAAGTCCTCTATGAAGTTAGATCTGCACCAAACCATATACGTGCATATAGACTACAGTTAGCATGAAGTTAGCAGATGGACTGAGTAGCAAAACCAGTATAGTTGCTGTAGGGGTGTCCTCTAACGAGGCTGAGTCATTCTATTTCCTAAGTTTCTATGTATATTACCTTATGTGTATTACTCAAAACTAGATTGAGTGTTCCTATACATCTGCACTATACATACAGCAGCAGTTATGGGTAACAGTTCTGTCTGGGGACAAAAACCCCAACCCAAACACAATCAAACTAGGAAAACTGCAAAGTATAAACCATAAAAATAAGTACATGACTAAATCATTATTCCATCCACAAGCCCTTCAAATTTACATACACAGACAGTGACACGTACCTTCCAGTGGTTTTGTATGTTTTTAAAGGCTGAGAGAAAACAAACAATCCAACCAAAACACCCAAAACAAACAAACAAAAAAGTCCCCAACAAACCACAGAACAAGAATGAGATCAAATCTTCCTCCCAAGAGACATTTATGCCAGACTCTACAAGTATGTGCATCATGAGGAGGAACCATGGCCACTGGCTGTTCTTTCAAATACTCGGGTTTGGTTCATTTAAAAAAAAAATAAAAAAATAAAAAAAAAAAATCAGAAATGGTATTTAACAGTACTTGCTACTGTTGTCTTTAACCATACAACGTTGGGTTTTTTCCCCCATCTCCCTCTCCTGCCCCAAACCCTAATTACATTAACAGCCTGGACCTCAATGATTATTCTATTTGTCTCACAATTTGCTATTTGCTGTGGGAAAATTTTATGCCTTTTCTTCCCACACATATGCTTAAAGATGCACTCAGAAATATATACTGATAATGTAAAAAACCCCACATCAAACTACCAAATCACATCATTAGCAGTTCTTTTGTGTAAATGTAAGATCTATCTCAGCACTTGCTTGTGCTGTCACTATTCTTGACGTTTGGTATGCAGTATTAGACTACTCTGACTAGTAATATATAATGGTCTTTCCTTATAACTTTACAAACGACGTACATCTAATGCTGTCTCATGAGTACTCCTTCAGTTTCATTTTCTTTGCCACCTTATATTTAAGCCTCCTACCAGCCATGTTGCAACAGCTCTGCCACCCTCAAAATTTCAAAAGAGCTGAAGATTTTCTTGCCAAGTTTAATATGTGGCAATATATTTATGCTAAACTGATTTGGGGAAAAAAAATAAAAAAGGAAGCATGATGTTTTCATCATGATTATAAATTGCTCAATCATGTTCAAAAACACAGTAGGAAAACTGTTTCACCTAAAGCTAGTCTCCTGTAAAAATCATAGAATCTGTTTTTATTTAGTATTATGAAACTCAATAAGCAATAACTTTAAATCAATTCAAATGCCTACATTTGCATTCCCAATTAACGCTAATAGGGAATACTAGTGGAAAACAAGAACACATCGAATCATTTAGTAAGTATTTTGAACATAGGCTTAGCTACACTGCAAGACGTGGTCTCACTCCCTTCTCTGTCCTTCCTATCAACCATAAATAAAGACATTATCCATTTCCAGTCTGTCTACATTGAATTTTGACTTACCATGCTTGGCTAGAGACAAGTGCATGCAGCATTAGAAGCTAGGCATACTGATCTAGTTTTTGGGATAACACATCTGTGTCTCTGTCTAGATAGCTCTTGCTCAGGTCATTCTGCAATGCTGTTTCCTCAGGCCATCGGCTGTCCACTTAGCCCCAGTGCAATGGAAGATAACTTCTGGTCAACAGTAAAATTAATTTCCCCACAAGCTAAAAAGGCTCTACCCAGGCTCACCAGCTGGGATGTGAGAGGCTGCTGAATGAAAGGATGCATGCTGAACAAGGAGCAGGGGGGTGCACATAGGAGCTGGAACGCAGACTCACACACAGCATGGGGAAGCCACACAGCCTGAAAGTATCCTCACTTCACCTTTGGATTAAGGATACCAGCAAATTCTACAACTGTCAGTTTATCATTAATTAGTAGTCAGAAGGTCAGGGGGAGGTAGCTGTGGTGAGCCAGCCTAATGCTTTGCAGCTGCTGCTGCAGAAAGGTGCAGCTTTCTCCTTCTCAGCCTCAGACTCTTGTGCAGCACACAGGTGCTAAAATAACCAGCAGAGTGCCCAGCTCACAGATCAAGCAATCCTGACAAGTTCAAGTCGAAGCAGTTGACACAGATGAACAATCAACGAGGAAAGGGAGGTGAATCCCTGTCGCCCGCTGTGAAAAGCAAGGCACTCTCCCCTCACAGCAAGCTGTTAGACTGACATCGTCATCTCATGAAGCCTCACCATGGACAATCTAGTCCTAGTATTTCAGACTGGAGAAAGTGGTGAAGGGCCAGCACCAGAAATAATGAAGCGGCAGAGTCCACTGAACAGGACGACTGGAGACAGGAATCAGACTATTCACCTGCGTGTGCTGGATCTGTCTTCTGAAAGCCTAAGAGGAAACGGTCTGGGAAACAGCTCCCTGCTGTAACGCATGACTGTGAGGAAAGCTGTTGCCTAATGAGAAAAGCCTACAGCTAGTGCCATTACTGCCGTGGAGATTAGCTGTTTCGTGCAATGAGATAGACTTCATTTTGGCTGAGCAACAGCTGCTGCAACACTTTCCTGCCCAACCTCCATCTGTAGCTAACCACTTTAAGCAGAGAGATGGCTTCTAAAATGCATGAAAGCTTAAAACAGACAAGTAACAATTTCTACTAGGCTGTACTTACTAAAGAAAAAAGGATTACAGGCTTACTTTTCAAAAGGGCAGCTTTCCATTTAACTACATTACATCAATAGTAAAAAGTCTCTTGAGTTCCTATCATTCAAGCAGTAAGCCGTTTGTTTTTTTCTTTCCCCACACACAAAACACAGATTACATGAAGTTGGAAAGCTACCTGCGAACCTTAAGTTTGCTTTTCTGGACCAATCTCTCTGTGATTCAGTCTTAGGGGAGCAGAGAGAAAGGATATAAAGGAGGAAGAAAACTTCTTGTTAGCTACGCTCAATGATGCCTGTCAGTATATTACCTCCTACAAAATCCAATTTTCTCATCCATGTCAACTAACAAGAAAAAACCTGGGTACACAGAGGATTGGCTGTTTTCCTTGTTCATCTGCACCCATTCTTGCAAAAAAGCATCAGCTTAAAATCCTCACCTTGCTCCTTGCAAGAACTCGTGACACTGTCACAGTAATACTGAAAGTACACATTGTTTTTTTACAGATCGCACACTGTACTCTGCCAGAGGGTCACCACACCATCCTTCTGCAAGAACTAAACATTTACATTTTTATATTAGAAGGATACCTGGAAAAGCAGAGTATGGCTATATGAGCCACTGTAGCAGAGATTCACTGAGTTCCTATTGGCCAGAAAGACTGAAATTTACACTGACCTTATTTTGCTGTCAACAGGTTAAGATCAGGGTCTGCAAGGCTCTGGTAAGATTGGAGATACTAGAATAGCAATAGCAAGGTGTCTGTGAACTTCCCAAAATAGTAGTCCTTTCTAGTTAATACCTACTGGCTCTCATAATTTATGTGGATTTGGGGAGAGGCATAAGCAGCATTGAGTACATTTATCTGTTCATTCTCCAACCAACAGGTATTATATCATCACAAAGAGTGATCCACAGTACTTATCACGCTCTTCACAGCCCAGGTAATAAACCAACTTCAGAATAACCCAACTTATTCAGGTACTATATGATCCTATGCTTGAAACACTTGGAAATTCTAGTATCAAACTTCATTGCAGTGTCAATATGGATATGGGTACACAAATGAGATTGTGCGCCAGCCGGCAGGCACAGATGCTCTGAGAGGAGCTTGGCAAGAACACATCCCTATCCAACACTCATTCAGGCTATTAGCATACAAACTATGCAGACAAGCATCTTTTGAAAGAAAAGAAAATATACAGCGCAGTTATAGATAACTGCTGAAGTTACTTTCGCCATTTCAAAAATCTTACCACATTCTATTTTAAATAAATTCTTTCACTCATTTTCTCCAACAAGAGAACCCATATGTATACCACAATACTGCAAAGCTGCGAAATAAAGTCCTATCAAACTAACAATCCTACAGAATTCAAACAGTGTAACTTCTTCTGTAGCTTACACTTACCACATGAAACGGAAAGACTATACAGATTATATATGAAGTAATAAAGCCTTATCATAGTGTTCAATAATTTGTTTTTAAGAATTATTTTTATAGTTAGGTGTTCCAGCTACTCAGTACATTTTAGAATCTAGCTTGACGTGGATGCCTAAAACCAATCTTATCCAAGAATGACTGCATCTATTTATATACAACTTTCCTGAACATCTGTGTCATGCTTGAATTTATAATGCTTCATTAATAACAACAGAGCAGTAATCATAAGCTGTTAGCTTCTGATTTCACCTACAAGGCTTTGAGTAGTAGCAAGATTGCATTTTCTTTTTTATTAAAAAAACAAACCCAAAACTTACAGTCTTGAGTAATGCATTCTCCTGAGACAAAAAACCCCACCATAAATCCACACAGTCACTTGTTCTCGTAAGTATTCTTACAATCTGCAATCTGAAATTTGACACTGTTCAGACTCATACTGTATTGCATTACAGCTTTTAAATTTCAATACTAATGCAGGTTTAATAGGCTCGTCATAAGGAAATACTAGCTTTAAAGATTTCTTTGGAAAAGCAGATGTGGCATATAGAACTACCACTTGGTATTTAAGGTTAAATGTCTCTAATGTCTCAAGTATTTAGAAAGGATGTCTGATGCCACCCAAAGTTTGTCTCTCTCTGTCTTTTTAAACAACAAAAACATCCTGTAGTAAAAAGTAATAATTCAGTATTCCCCAGGCTTCTTTTCTCTTCCTGATTTTTTTTTCTCCCAGAAAGTTTGAGTTTATAGGAAATTTGGTCGCATATTTTACATCCTGTTATTTAGTTAACACCAATTTTAAGAAACATTATAAATACCACCATAGTCAAGTATATTGACAACTTGCCCCTATACTCTGGATAGTTAAATGCAAACTCCACCAAGCCAGATGATGTTAACTTCTGCTACTCCTGCTACAGCATTTCACTTCTGATCTATTCAACCCGAAATGCCTACAACACAGAGGTCAGAGGTCAAACTCCAGCACATTATGAAACATATTAGGATGGCTAGTTTTTAGCACTATGGTTGAGCTCTTTGATGTTCCACTTAGCTTTAATTCTATTGCATAGGAAGCTCATTCATAAATTATGTGCATGTTAAAAAACAAAGACTACTTCAGGGCATATTTTCTGGCTAACAAAATTATTTTTCAATTAAGACCTTCCTTTTTGTACATCTTACTTGAGTTTTGTCTGACAAACTTCAAAGCAATAACATTTACTCATGTTCCTTCCCAGCAGTAATAACATCTCAACTCTTAATAGGTATTTCTCATAACCAAAGACCTGCTCACCTGGGGAAATGATGTAAAAAAAGTTTTTGAACTCATCCATCCATACTTCTGCAAGCCTCCTGTTATTTTTGTTGATTATCTGCCCTGTACCTCCTGGAAAAGTGTACGGTGTTGCTTTTCTGAACACATGCCCAACGTGTGAACAAGTTACAATTTCCAAAGTGCCACCACACTGCCAGATCTGAAAGTGACAAAACAATTATTGCATAGCTTGAAGTCATTAAAAAAAAAGTTTTAAAACGTTAATCACTTGCTGCTATTCAAGTTGGAGAAACAAAGTTAGTTGAGGTCTAGAACAAATACATACTGCATGGAAGAGAAACGTACGCCTGCTTCCTGCTCAAGAGATAAAGACGCTCATAAGCCTGAGTAAGGTCACATAAGAAAGAGTACGTCAGGCCTCACAGCAATAATGCAACAGCAAGAGACTACTTTAGAGAACCAGGCAAGGTGACAGCGAAGGAAAATGCTCACATGAATCACAGGAAGTAACAGGTGGTTACTGTTTCTGTCCAGAAACATTCATTATAAAATAGAATTTCCATGTAAAAACACATATACTTCCCAAGCAGTTTCTGAAAGTAATTTCAATTTTATTTTGGACCTCTGAACACGACAGATTCAGAAAGCTGAACTACTTCAGAAGTATCCACCTACACACTCTGAACTGATAAGTAAAACAAAAGGAAATAGGAAATTTGGTAGGAACAAAAGTGAGAACAACTCTGGCTAAGTCCACATCCAAATGAACACATGCAATCATTAAGTTAGAAAACAGCAAGGAGAGTTAGTACAGAGGTACACATTTCACTGACATATTAAACCATGCACTGATGGTATCACCCTTAACTTATGCTCCCCAATTAGCTTTTTTAACAACTCCTTTTAACGCACACACACACATTCATTCTTCAGAATGAGCACCCCAATCTTTTGATCACAAAGCTCTGCCAACTATTCACCATGCACTTTTTGCTGACAAATAGAGTCTTTGTGTATCACCACAGGAGGAACTTGACAGGAAGTGAAGTGCTAACTGCAACAGGAGAAGACACTGATGCAGGCAGCAGATAAGGTTTTGCAGAATTCAAGGTGCACTGTCCTGAGTAACAAAACACTGAAGATTCACGTACCCTGAAAGAAATTTCCAAGTTTTCTCCACCCCAAATATCCATTCCAGCATCATATGTTCCAATTTCCTGAAAGTAATCTCTGTCTATTGAAAAAAGACCTCCTGCCATTGTAGGCGTCCTGGGGTGGGGGAAAAGAAGACAAAGAAGTAAGTGTCAGTCGCTAAAAACATAAATACATTTCACACTTAAAATGACAAAATAGCTTGTCATTTCCCAAGTTCCGAACACGTTCCTTCTCACTGGCTTCCACCCAAATTCAGTTACCATGAATGTACTTCCTAGCTCAAAATTTTCCAGAGATGGAACTAGTTAGTGACAGTTCTTCTTATTTTCTCACTTTAAATTGTAGTCCACATAGAAAAACAGCCCATAGAAAGCTGCTGCTATTCCTGAGAAAGACTTCTGCCTTCAATGCTGGTAGCTCACAAAAAAGAAACCAGTTTCTTACAAGAAATCTCTACTTCTGGCAACTGCTCGTGAAAGTTATGGGAGGCCATGAAGTGGCCTGCTTGCTTTCACTATTATTGCTTTGTACAAAAAAATTATACGGTCAGGGTTACATCGAGATTTTCTTTACAAAATCCTTAGTGGTATGAAAAATAAAACTGTGCTGGTTTCCCCTGTGCTGGGTTTCTCCCAGATTTCCTTTATTTTTTTTTTTTTTAAGTCAACAATTACACAATAGGTAAATTATATATTAGGCTAACAATACAACTCTGTAGTTCAAGTATACAAGTTATTTACACTTTCAGCATAAATTATTTTCTACTACTAGTAATTTTCCTGAAACACTTTGGGCTTTTTCCAAAAGACACATAAAATACAAGCTAGGTCACAACCTAACTAAAAATATATGCGGCTTTCTTCCCATAAGAAAGAAATTGGGGTGGGGGGTGTGTCACAATTTGCCATATTGTAAGAAGACCTCTTGATTTCTTAAATGAAAATCAAACAAAACCCAGTAAAGGCCATAGACTCAACTTCATTGTAAGTAAAGTTTGCCCACTTTTCAGAAGTGTCCAGTAAGGCCAGAAAATACAACTTTGCAATTTTTAAAAAGTACATGACACACAAATTCTCTGTCTTTCTTATTACCTTTGTCATAACATCCAAGCATAAATTCACCTCCCACCCATGCACTTTGAAGATGTTAAGTTTATATATGTACGCACACACACAAATACACAAGCATGCCATAAATGGATGCATCTTTTCAAAATATTGTTTACTTTGTTAGAAAAGAAACTTCAATAAAAACCCATGCATCAGTATAACCAAAACTACTTAAAAGATAGTAATTCATTGCTACCAAAAGTTACCACAACCAATCCACGTAAAAGAACTTTTATGCTATTCCTTCGATCAGTCAAAAATGATGCTACAACACAATTCTTTCAGTACTTAAAGATTAACCTAGAAAGACTATGAGCAAACATTAGGAGAACATTGCAACCCATTTAATAATTTCTTGTTACCTAACAGGAAGAGTTCGGTCTCCTTTCCGTCGATCCATCTCTCTCTGAGGAACAGGATACCAACGAAAATTCAACTTCCAGTTGAATCCACCATAGGTCATGTCAGAACCTGCCATATATTCGAAGGTGTCATCGCTAATTACGTCAATGATCGGACACACTACTGTCCTCCTAGAAAAAGGAAAGAACCAAAACCTATTTGCTAAAGTGTCCAAGAAGGTGGGGCTTTTGTTGCTTTGGTTTGTTTGGTTTTTAACAGTTTAAATTTTTATAATGCCATCTCTTAACAACAGTACTCAATAGATTATTGCCATGAAACATACTCTAATTCTGTCTTTCTAATTAGAGTTAATTAATCTAAAGGAAAATGTGCTTTTCTAATAAAATTTTGGCAATACTAGCTCTTTTTTTAAATAGCATTTGCATTATTACCTTAAATAAATATTCATCCCTTTGCAGATGGAAAAATTGATCACAGCTCTCTCAGTGCCACACAGTGATTGTATAGAAAAAGGAGATTTTTGTTTCTAGTTAAGTAGTCAAAGTAACTTGCATGTTTTAAAATTAAAACTTGGTCACTAGCTCTGGGAAAGTATTCTTATGTACTCTCAGGTCCAAGAAACGATAGTCATTGCTAACAAAGGTTAGCAATCTGCATCAAGGTTTACAGAAAGAGGCTTCCTTGTCCACTGTCCTGATGTTACTAAGACACAAACTCACAGAAACTAATTCTAATCGTCTTAAAGACTCTTAAGTAACCACCCTCAAGCAGGCTTCCTCTCATGGAAAGCTCTGTAAAATGATTCAGGGGTTGCAACTAAATTTAAAGGACTTATTTAGTTGAGACATTTGCACAAGTTGTAGCAATTTACATATTGTAGTTTCAAAGAAAATGTATTAATGGTAACTTAAAGGTTAGTATTATGTCTCAGCACAATGCTGGACAAAGATTCTTTACTACTTGCAGTGTTTTCATTGTGTAATGCTGTATTTTGTAATGTTTCATTTTAAAGTGATTTTTATCTACAACCATAAGAACAAAATGGAGATCTGTAACGCCACACTTAATATCTAGTCTATTTAATATGCCGTTTACTAACAGATTAGTGTGCAACTACAGGGTTACTGCTCAGATATATGAATGTTTTATAAAGCAGACCGTTCTTTCACTTTCTTTTTTCCCCCTCGACACAATTTCCATCACACTATCATGGATATAAGATGTGAGTATTGACTTACAATAGAAATCTAAAGCTATGTTACTGCAGTAGATCAGTATGATTCTAGTAAGTAGACACAGACACAGCAGAGATTTCCGCAATACAAATACATTACAAAATAATCAAATAAGAATCTGAAAACAGTAAACTTGACAGTTCTTGCCAACAGTGTTAGTGTTACACGAGATCAGCATTTCTTCCTCAATAATATCTTCCCAAATTCATGAAGAAATGAGCCAGGCTGCAGACAGTAGACCTCAAATGCCACTGCTTTCTCAACTCCATTCATGCTTAGGTCTTCTGCTATGCAACACATTATCCCATGCATTCTAATCTAAGCTTCACTTTAAACCGAACTTTACTTTTTAAAAGTGTTCCGAATTAGCCTTTTATCCTTACACCAGTGAGAATTTACCCAGCTGTTCAGAAAGTAGATATTGCTTGTAGGCTGTATTGTAATCCTTGGAACATTTCTTAATAACCGAGAAAACCAACATGGACCAAGAAGTGGATAATTACCTGTCAGCTTTGATCCTTGCCAGCAGAGGTTCAAGCCAGCCTACTGTACATTCACAATGAGCATCTAAGAAGGTGATGACCTGGCCTTTAGAAGCAGCAGCCCCCTTTAATCTGGCTCTAATCAATCCAGAACGCTGTTCCATTCGAATCACATGAACAGGTACTTTTAATTTTTTCACATAATTCTCCAGTGGTCTTTTCAAGAAGTCTGCAAAGAATGATCAAAACCATGGAAACTGTCAGTCACACAGTTCAGCTTTTATTTTTTTTTTTCCTTCCTTTTTTTTTTTTATTTTAAATAAGAAGAGACTTGAATTAAGAGACATTTCCTTATTTCTTTTCTACCCTTTTCCTACTTTCTTACTTTCTCAGCTAGTATCTTCTGATGCTTATTCTACACTCCACAATATGCCCCTCCACATCTCCATGTGTTTCACTTGCTAGAGCTGGAAGTTCTTCCTCTTCATTTCTTCATTATGGAAAACACAAAAATGAAGGGAGTGTAGGATGTTTACACAGAAATCAGATGGAATAGGCAAGTTTTTATTATAGAGTAGACGTGACTCTTACTTTCAAAGACACATGCATAAGTGCTCTTGGACATAACACTTCTCTACTATGAAAATGCAGAAAATGATCCAACTAGCTGAACATAACAAATTACCTCCCTCCGGAATGTAACATACAGGTAATTTCTTCACAAGCAGTTTAAAACATGATAAAATTAATTTTTCAGTTGTGCTTTCTCTAGATTTTTCTAGCTAATACTTTTTCTATTAAATTATCACTCTAACACCTTAAAACATAAATAAGGACAAAAATCAGCTATACATAAATGACTAACACCAACAAAGCTTAGCTGAAGAACAAATTATTCCAAATAGAACACCCATAACCAACTACCATATGCCTAGAGACTCAAAATTACTTGCATTACAAAGAACTATTAGACTATGATGGATGATGCCAAAGGAAGAATGAAGAATTGAGGGAGAATGTAGCTGACAGTCACAGAAACAAAATTCTGCAATAACTTGCAGATTTCAAGTCTGTAAAAGGCAAAATAGTCTTATAACACATCTACAGAATATATTAGATTATACACTCCAAGCACATGGGAGTTGTACTACAACAGCGCAAAGCCTGTAGCAGGATTTAGCATAAGATAGTAAGAACTCATAAAAGAATAAACCAGGCAGGGGGAGAACAAAGGGCGGGGAGGGGAAGGGGAAGAAGCAGCACCACATGAACTCTTAATGGCTGTTTTGTAAATCTCAAGAAGCAGACCTGACCTGAGGGTGATTACCATTCCTTAGCACTGCTCCAGATGAATGAGTTCTAATTGCCTCCTCATTTCTTCTTCTGTGCATTTTTGGACTGTCACTAAACCCCACAGAAATAAGTTCTGACACATCTTGAAAGCTGAACTGTGTTAAAAGAGCCTAAGTGGTTGATAGATCTCACATATTTGTCTCCAGAGAAACTCAAAGCAAGTAAATTCTTATTTTGCATATTAACAGAGACTCCAATGAATAAATGTTTGTTAGTACAAACCAAGTGTACATGTCTGAACATTTTGTAGGCCTTTTGAGGTTGAGCACAGAGATTATTTGGCTGACTGAGTCTGTAGCAAATATAATCTCATCTCTTTACAGGGTGGCTTTCCAAAGCCACTAATTCAAAGGAACTAGTATTATGGTAATTTTTATAGTTTTAATGTATATGGCTTCCGTGATATATGCAAATTGAATAAAACAGTGAAGCATCCCTCTCTGTGCTAACCATCTCATGAGCAAGTCACACAAATCAGCATGTTTCTCTGCACATTCCAGGTGTAGTACTGACTAGCTTTTAAAGTAGTTTTAACCACTTAAAGCTGAATGAATATGGGCTGGGACATCGGTTCTTGAATGCACAGATAATGGTAAAATTCTGCTGGGAGGAAAAAAGAAAGGGAGATCTCAATAATACAACTGCAACCAGTCAAGAACTAGTATAAAGCAAAAAGTTACATTTTTTTCAGCAAAATAAGCAAAAAGGTAAAGTCTGATACCTCATCCCTACAAAAGTATGGAAAGTAACACAGGCATCAAGATTTCTGGTGTTCCTCTGCTACCAGCAGTTAGGATTAAATGCTCAAATCTAAGCAGCATATTTTTCCTCCAGAGTGCTGTCTCTTAGAGCAACACACATCCCTCAAAAACTGCTACCTTAGTTCAAGTAGCCACAGTCTAGACTGGACTAGTCATACATCTAGGAACTAGTAATAGGTTCTTCTAAGGTGAGACTTGTCTTTTCTTTAAAAGAGAGCATGCAATATGTTTTGGCCTATGAGTAATGTCAGAATCAAGCTGCGGAGATGATTTTCTATACAAACCTATTGGTCATGTGTATACTAAATCCTGTATTAAAAATGTAAATGAAAAGTTTTATGTATTACAGAGTCAGCTGTTTACGAGTGACCAAGGATGACAGCTGAGTAAATTTTTAGCATTGCCTCATACACTTCAAACAGAGTAAGCTTTGATAGCATTTAACAAAAAAACCACCACAAACACAAAAACTCACCCCCCCCAAACAAAAAAAAAAACCAACACCAACCCCCCCACACAAATGTTGCAACTTGGTAGCAATAATAATTCATGTATTTCCAGAGGTAGAACTTTTGTTTCATTTAACTCCTTCTCCTGGATATTCCTTTCAAACTTTTTCTGTATCAAAAGGGGGCATAGTTTTACCTAGGACTATGGACAGTTTAAAGAGCATCCTCTGTGGCAGCAGCAGAACTAAGAAAGCCAAAAAAGCAAATGTGTTCAGTCTAAGTCAAGTAAGTGCTTAAGTTGAAAAATACTTCGCCAATTCTGAGTCACATTTATATGAATATAAATGAAAAATTAAGTTTCAAACAATGCTTTTTTATGAAACTACAATAAAACACAGATTTATCACATAAGCATACAAACACAGTTTTAAGAAGTATGAGTATTTTATAAGACATTATGGGCAGGAATTTAGTTTTGGTTACATTGCCTTGATCTGTATCTATGCAACTAACTTCTGTGAGTGTATTCTACCCTGATGTAATCTGCCTACCATGCTTGGCCATTCAGTGCTGACCTAGTTTTAAAGTACTGACTAATCCTGATTTCTCCTGTTACATTTTTTTTTTTTTAAATAGTTACCAAAGATCAATACTTAAAAACATACAATTCTGATCAGCAACTAGAGAACAAGCTGGGTCTTGTTTCCGCAAAGTTTTTCTTTTCAGTGTAAATAATTGGGTGATATTATGCAAATTCATTCTTCTAAGAGCATGACACTAGCAGGTACAAAGTGCGCTTCAGGCAAACTGAACGCTTACTTTATTCCAATTAATTTGCCTCTGATGCTAGAATTCAAAATACACTATCCAGACTTAACATTTTCTTTTTCTGGAAAAGTCTGCTGGTTTACTTCAACACAAACAGAATGCTGAAGTAGCATATGCTAAACCCTTCAAATTTTGAGGCATCATACCCTTCCGTTTTATTTAATACAAAGGCATGCTTGCTGGAACTGTAAGTTTGTGGAAAACAAAACAAAACAAACCCTTTCAGTAATTGTTGAAAATAACTACCAATAAAAGAAGCCTGAGTGATCTGAAATGAAGATCACAGATTTCAAAACTCTATGTTGGAACAGGTTCAATGACAACACAGAAAAAAGCCTGAAATATTGTATCTTTCAGCCTGGAATTAAGTTCCCCTGCTTTTATTACCCAGCCCAAACCCAGAAAAGTTATCTAGAGAAAGCCACAGGCTTTTTTAACTGGACTATAATTTTATGATTCATAAGGACAACTTAGCTACTGCTATGTTACAATTGATTTTTTCTAAAACAGAAATCGAGAGGCAAAGACATAAATAATATCATGTCTACATTAATATCAGTTTGCTCTATTTATAGGTCATATTGAAAACTGACCTGTCACAATTAATCATTAGTACTGATCCGAATTAGTTCCAATGACTGTTTTGACAAATGAAACAGAGCATACTTGCAAAAACCTTTGTTTTCCTAGCAAAAGTCTGGACACGAAATGTGCTCTCTCTTTTCCATTAAGGAAGCATATACCTGCGCAATAACCTAGTATATGCATTCAGAATCCAAATACCAGCATCTGTTAAGAGGATTGTTCCCTGGGAACAACTCCAAGAGAGGTGAGCAGTTTCACACACATTAGAACCAAAGAAATGTGGATTTTTTACATAAAGGTTGAAAAAGGACAAGAAGTTGAGGGGTGTCATTAAAACTTCCCCTCAAGTGAAAACAATGAAAATTTGATCTTGTGCCTTTCTAAAAGCAAAAGTTAATCACACCTCTTTCATCTAATCTGGAACATGTTTATGTAGTAGCCTTTTGCACAGGCATTCCTCCTCTGCTGCCAGAGCATAATTGCATTTAAGGCCTCTGTCTCTTCTTCCAAATTGCATTGAAATTGGCTGAAGCAGTTAATGTCAGGTAACAAAGAAAAAGCAAGCGAGGGTGTCTGAGAGAGGAAAGGAACACAGACCCATAGGAGAGCAAACACAACCCAAGTGCATGAGCTATGCTTCCTTAGGAAAACAGGTTGGTCAGAGCACCATTAGTTGATACGACCTTTCTTTAGTCCACTCAGCTACTCCCCAGCCAGCTATACTCTACACCTACATATTTTGTAATAGGTAACTTAATATAATAAGGGATCATATACACAAACAACCTGAAGAAACTCATTATACTAACATGTTAGACATGAAGTGCAAAAATCCACTCCTAAAGTTCTTCAACTACAAATATTGTAATGCTTACTAACTACAATAAAACCTCCTGTTAACCATTGCAATCCATGTATCAGAATGCTACTTAGACGATACGGTCTGAAATGTAGTGTGTCTCTTCATATATAGATCTTGTCTGGAGAGATCTTGTTGTTTCAACAACAGTCAGCCATCTTGCGCTGAAGTTGGAATTACCATAAGCAGCAGAACACAGATTTTGCATCACTGCAATCAGAAGCACCAGCCAGATGTGTCCGCATGCTGGGTGTAAAACCCTTCCATGACTAAACCATGGAAATTCCTACTGATACAGATAACAGCCTACAATGGTGGCTGCCAAGACTTTTTTCTAGTGGCCTAGTAGCTATTAATCCTAGTGGAAAACTTTCAATGTAGAAATACAGAAAAAAAAAGAGTGATTCAATATAAAAAGATAGAAATGTTTTAGATGAAAAAGACATAATACCCTCTCATCTCCATTTAAAACACAAGAAAAAAAAAAAAATCCCTCAATTTATATTTTATAACTCATACCACTGACAAAGATTAAGCCAGGAACAAATTGAATATCAACTATTAACCAAAATGAAATATCATGTATTGTCCAGAATATTATTTTTATTTCTACTATAAATTACTATTGTAATTTACAAAAAATATGAAAAAAGTAAAATCTGAATAAAGTTATTTTAAGAAAAAATCAGCTTCAAGTTTCGCCTGTTAATTTCATTATACATGAAAAGTTTCATTCTGCAGCATGGAGTTTTCATTCAGAATGGAAGCTCTTCCAGCATAGAAACTGAATTTCAGCTTCCCATGAACTGAGTAACCAAAATTTATCCCTCTGAAGACCAAGCTTAATGGTGGTAGTGATAGTAAATTTGGATGCTTGTGAGTAAGAGTCACCTTTGCTACTATTCACCAGGTGACTGAAGTATTAAATACCCTCAAGCTTTAGCAATGTGTTAAAATTCTAAATGCAAAATATAAAGCCTGTAACAGGGTAAAGCCTCTAGCAAACACAAACTCTACACTGTCAACAGAAAAGTAAGCAGACAAATTTACACCAGTTTTCAGCAGAGAATGACCCATCTGTATTTCACAATGGGCACTGCTCACTCTACATTCCCCTGCCCCAGCTACTGTATTTTGCCGAGAAGAGCTAAGCCTGTAGAAAGTCAGTCTCAATTTTTGAAGTAAAAAGAGCAGCAAGCTAAGGCATCTGCATCATCATTACCTCTTTCACTGGCATCATCGACGAGGACGATCTCTTCCAGCATGTGTCGTGGTGACCGGTTTATCACACTATGAACAGTTCGCAGAAGTGTGCTCCAAGCCTCATTGTGAAAAACAATGACGACGCTTGTTGTGGGAAGGTTGTCCGCGTACACCTTCGTTTTACACCTACGAACAAGAATAAGACATATATTTGTAAAGGTCAAGCCTTCAGCCAGAACTGCGATTTTGAGGTTTATTTCTGAGTATCAATATTAACATTCATGATACATCAGCTGTATGCAAACTATGACAAAGGAGCAAATGGTGCCCAGATTTGTAGTTTTACCTAAAACACACCGTTATGTACACTTATGTATACATCTATGTATTCCATCATACCACTAAGAAAGGAGAACCTTGATTTAAAAACCAATACTAGAAGAGACATCCGTACTGCTAAGATACAGAGATAACATTATTTGTCTCCAGGACCCCTGTTTTGTGAAGAGTAGCATGTCCAGATAGATTAATCCAAGCGCCTAATTTAGGCTTGCATTCTGCTAGAGGGCAAGGGGGAAATCCTAGTACTGCAATGGGTACAGAGGAAGAATGGAGAGAGAGACACAAGAAATGGCAAACAAACTAGGAAGTAAATTCATTAAGTAGTCTATAATAAACAAAACCAAACAGTAAGAGAAGTAAAGAATCCTGGACACAGCTGATGTTTGGAAAAAGCCAAGACCTGTAATACTAGTGAGTTAAGTGTATTTCATAATTTAATGTGTTTGTATTACACAAAGAGGGTTTTTTTCCTACTCACTGTATACATGTTGGAAGTACTATATAAAGGCTCAACAAGTTAAAAGAGAATTACATTCACATTCCAAAGATAGCACAGAAGACCATAGGTTTAGCTTTCCTAACAGCAGATGTATGATATACACTCCAAGGAACCCCACATGCAGCCAACATTTTACACTCCACAATACTATTTTAAAACAAGTGATATTTTCAGTATCTCCTAAAAAAAAAAAAAAAAAAAAAAAAAAAAAAAAAAAAAAAAAATCAATATGCTGTACATAAAGTACTCTTAACAATTCTGAAAATACAATTCTACTCTAAAAAAATAACCCTGCAAATTGAAGTGTTCTCTGCACAGATCTGTTCCTCCTGCACATTCGAAATCACATGGAGACTTACATAAGATTCAATGGTACTAAATCCTTTAAGAATCAAAGGTAGAGAGATACATGGAGATCGCAAACACAAGGAAAAGACTGAAGAGGAAAAAGAAATACATTCAATGGAGCTTCACCAAAAAAAGTGCTTTTATTAGATCCCAAATTATTGAGTTGATTCACTGTAATGTAACCTGATCTAAATGCTATTAAAATACATTAACAAATATTCATGACTATCACCTTAACAGGAGTGCTGTCTGAGGGTTTAAGAAGTACATAGTATGTATCCTCTACCCTAAACATATAAAACCAATACTGAAGGAACAGCCTGCTAATACAGGATTATGGTGTCAGCAGCTAATCCCATCCCAACTAGGAACGTCAGCCAAAACTGGGCTCCCAATACGAATATTTTATTTGCTGGATAACTTGGTTAGCCAGAGTTCTTTGAAGTAAGAGTAGCTGTCATAGCACAGTCATTTCAGCTCTGAGGTGGAGACAAAAACTCAGTGTGCACAGAGATCCCAGAAAAGATCAGTAAATCCAGATACAACTGAAGAAATATCTGGAAGAGCTTCTGTGGCATCATTTTTCGTTTCTGAGAATCAAAGCAGTAGGATCAGGCACTACCTGTCTTCAATATTATACTTAATTATTATACGGTTATGGCCAAATATAATTATTCGCCACACTGAAGTGAACATCACAAAATCTTTAGGGAATATCATAAAATCTTTAGTGAAAGCAGCCATATATATTATGTTTTCCAATTTAATTCACATGTAAGAAAAATTCCAAAGCATGCCAACCGATGAAGTTATTTCTGTGGTATCACTTGAAAAATAAAATAGCCTTTTAAAAAGATACTATGAATTTCAGATGAAATATTAAATCATAAGCCAAATAATCTTTCCCCCGTATTTGTCACTTGTTCAGCCTATTTTGCTACTTTAAAACCAGATTTTTAATGTTTTATTCCTTCTGCTGCACTGCTCCCTAGACTAGAAAGTAAGTGTCTGATTGTAGACCTTCAGCTACAGTAGTAATACAGATCCACCAATTGCTCCTCTACTTTTTGGCAGAATATTTGTAAAAAAATTGAGAGAAGCCTGTTAGCAGTTCTCTGAAAAGCAATAACAATGTGTCATTCACCAAGAATATCTTGCTGAGGCTGCCACAGGATCTACTATTGTAATATAAAATCTCTCGTCTCCAGCCTTGCCTTTTTTTCCAAGGTCTTACAGAAGATTTTATTTGACTGAGCCCAAATCAATGAACTGGTATAATAAAAGCCAGCCAAGTGATCAGGGACTACCATGTTTATAAACCATTACACTGTCCTCAGTATAAATATATCAAAACATTTAAGACCCATCTTTGAAGGGGAACTTTTTAGTACTAAGAGGCAGGCTTAGAGGAATCTTTTGGGACACCAAAATGGCATTCCCACTGCCCTGTCCTGCAAAAGGTGAACATTCTCCTTTCCATAAGAAGACTTGCCCATCCTCATTCCCAGAGATCAGCCTTTTCTGGGGTAACAATTCCAGAGCAATCCTAGACTGGCTTGTTTACCAACATGTAAAAGGCTGCCATGCGTAACACAAGGGTATTCCATAACAAAACTGGCCTGAAATTTTTGAATGTTGTACTTAAGAAAGGGTTTGGTGTGAAGTTATTCTGGAAAGATTCATTGATGCAGGCAGAACAAAGGAAAGAATAGTATGATACCCAATTTTTCCTATTCCTTTCACCTGCCTTTCTATAAATACCTTTTCGCTATATACTCCGTTTTTAATTTTGAAAACACTGACATACACTCCTTCCCCCCAAGAATATATTGCTGCAGAATATCAGACAAATAAAAAAAGAACAGTTGATGCCTGTAATTAGAGTATTAACGTTCTATGTAAACCTTGTGTTTTATCCTTACTAATACATAAATTAAGAATCCTTTTTGTCTTTCGTTTGAAAACACATCACCCCAGAAAGGGATTACTATAGAATTTAAAATAAAGTATTAGTTTCAACTGTTATGCAACATTAGTAGCAGAATATAACCGTGAGTGGTATGACACATAGTGTATGAATTAAGGACAATTTGAATTTTAATTAACAACTAATATATTATGTTTCCTTTGTTGGATCCTGCCTCAAACAGTTTTAAAATTGAGTGCATAATATTAGGAAGGCATACCATCTCCAGGAATTTAATGAAGACTCCAAACAGCAGCTGAGAATGTCTACTTCACGTGGAATGCATCATCCTTTCCTTAATCTACAGCATTCACCATGCAAACTCTTGGCTAATGTGACTCCATATATTATTTAAATTGTGGAAACTCCCCAGAAATGTCAGACATTTTAAATGCAAGCAGAGACTTACTGCCCTGTTACCTACAGGCACAGGAAACTAATATGCCAGATTGTTAAAATATGATCAAGACAAAAAGCCTAATTAGTCTACATTTCTTCGTGTACACATTCCAATGCTCAAAACAGTAATGTTCTTTTTTTACAGCAAGTCTCCATCTCATGCACTGAAATCCCCACCTTCAGCTGCATTAGCCTGGTATTCTTCCCTAATTTTTGATTTCTTGCCTTCATCTAATTAGGAAATAAAATGGAAAATTAATTAGGAAATGAAGTTATCCAAATCTTTAATGCCCCATCAAAATCAGATTTCAGAAAAAGAAGTTTAGAAGGTAGACTTTTAGAAGTTGCTTTACTAAGGACTCACAGAACTAAACGACATAACTCTGCTCTGACCTCTCTAAAACACTCCTACACATTCTTCACAGAATTTCACCTTTTTGCAGTTGTGCATCATGTATTAAGAATACTTTAGCCTCAGTTCTTTAGAACTAGTTACTCTCAGGTCCATATCTCCTGAGATATGCACAAGGCAGTGTAAGATGTCCAAATCCTTCATAAATTAAATTCAAGTTTAATGGACTAAAAGCAAAGGAAGGAGAACAGATCCTAGCATATATAACATTGCTAAAGAACAGTGACAGCAGAATAAGCATAAGCTGTCCCTAACACTCTGTAGCCTGATTTCAAGGTTTTAAATCCACAAAAGTTTTTAAAATGGAAGTCCAAAATCAACTATGAGTTGTGCTATACTTCTCTGTTATCCTGATTTTTTAATGAAGGTGTTAATGGAATCTTAAATAGAAGCTCTGCACGTTTAGGTAGGGAGATATTCAGAAAAAAAAAAATCTCAAAAGAACTGTATTCAGTGGGTTACACACAGCCACTTGGAAAGTACCTGATGCTACTTCAAATGCACCTGAAAAGCCTCTGAATAAACTGCTTTCCTACTTTCTCTTTCAGCCCAGGGTACAAATAGTCCACAGGAGACATCACAAAAATAACCAGAAGAGACAACAAGTAATGCAATTCTGTCCAAATAAAATTAAGCCATTAATCTCAGAGTTTAATTGCCGCTTCAGCACAATCTTGCACGGAAGGAAGACAATTCTTCATTTTGCACTTCCTGCACCACCACAACCACATAATCTCAACCCCTCTCCACATCTGGCAGAACTAGAAGCCTTTCTCTCCTCTGATGCCAGTGAAGGAATGAGAAAAATGTGCTTCACCACTACAGGGACAGAAGAAATCTACCAGGTGATCTTACGAGATCCTTTATTTGAATTCCTCAGAAGGTGAAATTCTTCTGATACCTATCTGCTCTGCTCAGAGCCTGACTGGAACATCGACAAGGCTTATCCACTCTAGCCATCGGCACCCCAGACACAGAGACGCCAGGAACTCGGGACACCACCCTTCACTATCCTAATGCCACCTCTTCCAGTTTACTGTTGGAACTTTCACAAGCACTCCAAATTCACCTTAAAAAAATGCAACTGTGCAGCCATCTGAATACAGAATAGTACTTGGCATGCTATCAATACTATGAAATTGCATTCATGGATCAATTTACTTAGAAATTATTCCTAAAACCAAAGATTTAATGCTACACCTGTAATAGTCTCAAATCTCAAAGGACAAAATATTTACAATGTTAGCACTGATCTGTCTGCACACCCTTCAAATTCGCACTAAATAAATTCTGAAAGTAACGTAATAAAAATGGGATTTAATATCCCAACAGCTATTAAATAGTTTTGTTTCACAGGCTAAAAGAACCACACACACCTCCCTCCCCCCCCAGAAAAACCTAAACAGGGTAGAGGTCTTGTAGGAAATTAATTATACACTGCCATAATGTTTATGCAGTGTGATGCAGTGAGGAAAACCTCAATCACTGGGGCAAAACATGGGGGGAGAAAAGAAAAAAAAAAAAAGGAGAAGTAATTTTTAGAAAGATTATGTTATAATTATATTCTGCACTAGAAATAAGCACTAAATTTCTAAATCTTACAGGGCAGATCTCTACCTCTTCTGATGCTGCCAACAGGTTATTCTCCACAGAGGAACAACAAGAACAAGTTTATATTGGAACATTATTTTTTTGTTTTTAAACATAGTTTTCAAAACAAAGCCACTTATGCTTACCCTAATCACAAAAAATAATAGACTCAGGCACTACATGAGCCATCATTTGCTATACATGATACCAACTTTATTCCCAGATTCCACCAGCCTTTCATAGGAACAAGGCATGACCAATAATTTACAGGGACTCAAAAACATTCGCAGCAGTAAACCACATATGCAATCCTTGTTTAATAGCCCAGTGCATGCAGCCCTGAGCACTGTGATAGAGGACAGAGATTGAACACAAGCAAAAGTGTCTTCCGTGCGCTAAGCAGCTCAGTTGGGAAATCCCAGTGGAGCTCAGACCCGACCTCATATGTGCAGTATGATAATGCAGTGCTGGTGTATTTTTGAAAGCTGTACTAGTGACAGATTGGGGCAGGGAGGGAAGCATATTTAGCCATTTTACAAATTTAGTACAACCTTTTATCTTGCGTACTACAAACAACAGTTATAAATAAAGGCCGAAGTCATAAATAAACTGCATCCCAGAATGTAACTTTGACAAAGGAATAATCCATGTCTAGCTGAAAATCAGGTTAGAGCCGAAATTTTCAGGAAATACTATGCAGTACAGCCCCTGTAATAAATCTGTTTAATATCACTGATGCAGTACAAACAGCATACTCTTGAGTATTCAAATATATTGGAGTCTCCAGGAAGCAAGCATCAGTATCCTTAGATCTTGAAAATACACATTTATTTTCTACTGAGGTTACCAAAGTTAATGCCAGATCGATAGAGAAGAAAATCAGAAAATCTGAACTCCACTCAGGCTT
The DNA here is from genome assembly GCF_004027225.2 of Strigops habroptila. Lineage (NCBI taxonomy): Eukaryota > Metazoa > Chordata > Aves > Psittaciformes > Psittacidae > Strigops > Strigops habroptila. The sequence goes on along the minus strand of NC_044277.2, from coordinate 67,642,594 downwards.
TAATTACCGATATCTGATGAATAGCGCTGCAGCACCATAAAATGTCAGTAATCCATTGTTTACCTGTCCATTTACTGTAAATTACAGCCTGCAATAAAGTTAATGTAACAAAGCTGGGGCACAGCTATGCCCAACGCAAAAACTCCTCTCTACTTAAGTCATGGATGAAAACAGTTCAGAAATAAGACTCCTTAAGCTGTGGAGACTGACCTATATTTCCTTCAGAGGATAACGCCCTGTAGCAGGGGTGGCAGAGAAAGTGTCAAAACACTACAGCAAGAACACCAGCGCTCAAGTCAAGTGGTGTGTTTCTGGTAAACACTGACTTAAATTTTTCCTGTTTATAAGCAGCAGCCTCATGATATCATTATGAACAAGAGTGACAATAAATCTGCTCCCAACATAAAATTTAAGACTACCCCAAGCTCCCAAATTGAAGACAATCAAGCTGGATAAAGATCTCATTTTCACACAGAAGCAACACAGCTAGAAGGGCTAAAAGTAATGCTTCTGAGAAGGATGGAATCGCTGACTGTCATAACATGCCAAACCACTTCTCACTACACAGACTTTGCATGCAACCACAGTTTTAACTTGTGGCCGCACAAAGAGAAAGCACTGCAGATAAGGTTACAACAAAACTTCATGCTACCCCTGAAGCTGCTTCTTCCAATCAAATCAGAACAATTTGGCTTACAAAGAGGTCTTCATTCCTATAATTCATATCACAACTCCAATTAATCTTTCTGAACAGGTGACTTGAATGCAGGCAAATCCCTTAATCTTACTTAAGCATTTCCATCCAGCCTGCTCAATGTCTGCCTTGAACAGTATTACGTAATTTACCTGACATCAAGAGTATGAAATTTTCCTTTCTTCTGATCTCAAACATTTGGATATAAGAAAGGTCGCATTATCTCATGAGTCAAGTAGAAATCTTCTTTAGACCCTGGAAACAAAATCCAAAATGGTCCTTAAAACCATTGTGGTTACAGAATTCAAGCAGAATTTCACAAAAATAATTAGCTGCAATTACTATTTTCCTTCTCCTGAAAGCGATCACAGGAAAGCATGTCTTGACAGAAGCAAACACAATTCTGTCTTCAAAGACTTAAATTGACCCCTAAGTTCCCTAGCTAAATTATTTTGCATACTTGACCTATCAATTGGAATAAAGTTCAGGATATGGCTGCTCATGCAAAATAGAAGACACTCATAACTAAGAAAGAGATTGCTAAGTGTTTGTGTATACATGCACATACATGTATATATGTATGCATATACAGGTGTGTATATATACATATATATATAAAAGGAAGCAAGCTAAATTTTTATAGTAACATCCCCCCCCCCTCTAAATTTTCCAGGAAAAAGATTTATAGGTAATTTCTTCCAGCTAACTCAAGTCAACATGAACAAGAACATTTCCAAATGCTGATTCTACAGTGGGCCAGTAACAAGCTATAAGCACCACAAAAACCAGATGAAAAAATACTCCTGGTTGAAAGAAATGTAGTCTTTAATACCTCACATGCTTTCAGATTTCCAGCATGACATTGCTGTAACTTACAATACTGGTCATCAGATCAGCAGATTTCCTTTAGAGATGCCAGGTTAATGAACAGCCAGGATTTCTAACTTGTAACAAAACACTGAATAAACTTCTGAAGTCTTCCACCACCTATGTTGACAACTTCACTCTTTTTTGTTACCTCTTACATCAGCATGACCTGACTTACATGGATACCAAAAGTTCACAAAGCATATCACAATTCATGGAGCTATTTAAATCCCCACGACGTTATGGGGAATTCAATACATGCTTTCTGTAAGTGTGTACACTCTGTAAGAGTGTACACATTTTTAATACACACTTTCCTGTAAGAAAGTGTCATGTTGTCCCTCCCCTCCAAGTTCCATCTGATTTGGTGGAACTGTGGGCTGCTGCTAAACACAATAATCCCACTTTCCACTCTTACAGTTTTGTCCCATCCCCTTTTCTGCAGCACATCTGGTAATCATACAGCTGCTGGGTGTGTTGCTTCAGTTTGCTGATTTGACAAAATATACTTCTTTCCCCTTTTTGGTGTGCAATCCTCCATCCCATCAGTGAATGTCAAGCCCAGACAATCATAATAAGATCAGTATCAACAGAAGCAGTGAGAAGACTTCTTTTAGCTGAAGTCCACATTTACACCAGATTATATATGTAAGAGTATGCAAGAGTACCTCCTTTGCTATTCTCCTGGATTAAAATAATTAAAAGCAAAGAAAGCACATCTTCACTAGCCTTACATAGAAGCAAATACTTCATGTCCTGCCATTTAAAACCCCAGAGTCACACATTTGAGTTCCAAGAGCACGCTCTTGCATGTGTGCCTTTACTGTTTTACTATAAATACGTTTACTCAAACTGTTTTCCTCACACAGGGATTATGTAAATTTTATGAATGCATCATACTACAATTCGACTGTAATATCTTAGAGTATACAGTACATCGATTTGTTCTGAGAAGTTAAGAATACCAATTCCGGTGTATTCTTATATGTATATTTCAGGGTTAAAATCAACAATGCGTTTTTAAAGCACATGTATGAGAGCCACATTGCAGTCCCATAACTGAAAAGCATTATATTGTGTCATATAATTATAGTGCCTAAATCTAAATACGGTTCTTTGAAAGCAAAGAGATGACAGAATTAGTCATATGAAGAACCTTCTCAGAAAGGAGACCAGCAAAACTGCAATAAATTCCACAACCTTCATGTAAGTTAGACTTAGAAAAATGGCTTTTAACCCCAGAAAAATATTTGTCTACTTCCTCCTGATTGTGAAAGCAAGCTTGGCAACAGGAACTGAGCACGGTAGTTTGAGTCAGCAAAAAAGCCTTCATCAGTAACTTAAACTGAGCTCATTAACGTACTAGTGAAATATTAAGGTCTCAGATATCTGCATCTTATTTTTCTATTAAGTAGCTGAAGTAACAGTTTGTATGAATTTAGACCCAGTTCACTCAAATATGTAGGGCCATCTGGCTAAAAGCTTTGATTATACCCTATCACTATCTATATACCTCTCAATTCTGGCAAAATTATACCAACTAAGGAACAAAATTGAAAGGAAGATTTTTATGCTCTAGATTTTTAAGTTCTAGAGAACCTGCAGCCTTGGAAAACAGGTTACTAAGGTATCCCCAAAGCTATCCACACTGGTCCTTGCTGCAGGTGTGTTTGGGGAAGCCAATCCCTTTCCAAGAAACCTCAATCTGCAAAATATGACACTCTCCTAGCACTGCAGCATGAGCTCCAGTGAGGACCCAAACTGACATGAAATACATTGTTCTGTCCCAGCTATGACTCTCTTATTTCCAGCCTTGACCACTTGTGCCTGGAAGAGAAGAGCGTTTTAAGATGCTCTTTTCTAATGTAAAAAAGTCAGAATTAGGTTTAAACTCTCACACCAGGGACCCAAATGTCTCCTTAAATGTTTTATATATTCCACAAATTATTAAATGATGAATACAGCCTGGAAAGCTCAGCCTTAGAACACAGTACTCATTCTTCATTTTGCAAAGCAGCTTCCACCTCACCTCAAACAGCATTAGAACAAAACCAAGTCCTATGACACATAAAAAAATCCATGCATTTAACAAACGACTTTCTGGCCTGAATACTGGCCTAAGACACACAGGCACAGCTGAACACCTATTTTAGTCATTGACACCTATTTTGTTCATTGCCTCCCTCATCTCCAGCAAAAATCAAGGCAACACTCTAGTGCTCCCAATCACCCATCTTTTACTCTTTGCTGTCATGTCAAGCCCACAGCTGCATATTTTCCTGGCAACTGTGATTCAACTCCCACTCTGATGACTGATTCACAAACCAGAATAAGACATGCTTACAAGAATTATTCTACTAACAACTTTAAAACCAACCTGTTATCCACAGCTGCTTGCTCCTACGCAAAGGCATCCCTCCAGAGGTTGTGGCCCTGTCAGTTATTAGTTACACTAACATGCCCCAGTCCAGATTCAGAGAAATACCCAAGCTAAAAATATTACTTCTGCTGTAGCTTTTTCTGTTGAGTAAATCATTCAATTGAGATAAAGAGAAGAATAAATAGAATAATATTCCTCCTTACAGACACAAAATGACTAGCGATTCAGGCATATGTCAATGATTTTAAAGGCATCTATGTGCCTCAGTAATTTTGTGCCAAATAATAAAAATAAATATAAACCTGTTAATACCACTAGGGCACGGCTCAGCAGAACGCAGATTTCAGCTTCTGTAGAAGTCTTGTACTGAGAAGTTCCCTGAGCTGGAGAAGTGCCTAGAAGTTATTAAAACAGCTCACATTTTTGCTCTTCTAGTAAGGAAACAAAATTTCTTGGCTAAAACATAAACATGATGCCTGGAGTGGGTCATCTATAGAGATTAACCAATGAGTGAGCACTCGAGGACCAAGCAGGTGCTTGCCTTGGCACAGGTGACAGGGGGGGTTGACAGACCTAGAAATTAATGCAAAGGATAATGTAGACTACTTCAAAATCTGATCTCCAGCTGACAGGGTATGCCATCCCCATTAAATACATATGGCAAATTGGTCCTGGTACACCTAATTCCACCAGCTTTTCAACAATTAACCATCAGACAAAGCTTTTACAGACTTCTGTATTTCAGAAGAACTGACATGCCAGAGAATTATAGGACTTGAAATCTTCCCCCCCACACCACATTAAAGGAAGCAACCCACAAAACCTGTGAAGAAAATAATTACATGGTTGAACAGCTAAGCGTGCCTTTGAACATATCCCGCTTTTTCAAAACCATGACTGAAAGTGCTACTGGCAGCTGTGCTGTAAGCACAGAAATGTGGTAAGGAATGATTAGAAACTACCCATTCTCCTTCTCCACAAACTCCTTCCATATTAGCACGAATATTAGCATAGATAGAACAGGTTATAACAGAAGCAACTCCATTAACACAGCAGAAAGTGTTTCTGACCATGTGAGTATTTTGGTTAATGAGATAAATACTTCCGTAAGTTATACATACAACACTGGAGTATATTTATAGTTTTCACAATTCTGAAAATGGCTACTGCATTCTTGAAAAGTAAAAGGAGCATTAATCCACACATACAGATTAAGATACCCTTACATTTTAAACACAGTACTGTTCTCAAATTTGCCGGGGAAATGTTAACACACTCCCCAACTTCTTCATTAGTGTGACCTTATAGGGTACATACTGAAAAGATGGAAAAAGGAGGATCTTTTTGGAGACCATTTCTCTCTCAAAATCTACTAAAAACGTACACAGCAACTAAACGTTAAAATTCTTGACAGCTATTTAGAAAAACAGGAAATCCAACTCTGCCCTGTGATGTCACCTAAAATTCTAGTCTAAGATTCACATTCATGCACATAGTATAGTGACAGTATTTGTGTCCATACAAATGGAAGAGAAAAAAACCGTAACATTACTAAACTTATCATGCCTCTCTCACTGTGAAACACAGTAACTGCAGAGCATAGCCAAGTGTGCAATACAAAAGATTACAATTTTAAGCCAACACGGAGCTATAGTAATTTCATTTGTCTGCAAAAGCTTGAGTGATGCTTAGGTAATAATTTCTAATAGTTCATAACAATTTCTCTTTCCATTTTTTTATTATTTTGAAGTCTAGACTTCACAAAGCTCATGATTAATTCAGCTTTTTAGATCCACAAATTTACTTTCTTATGTTTGTAGTTACACTATAAAAATGGTGAATATGTACATAAAAGTCTTCCAATATGAATACTGATGAACAGGTGATGCTATTTAGTTTCTTCCATACTTGAGGGTCATAAAAAAAAAAAAAAAATTACTCATGTTTACCTGTCAAATAACCAACCGTTGTAACTATTATTTCCCCAAAGTTTTGTTTATTTCTTCCATTCAGCTCTTCCAGAAAAAACAACAGAAATGACCCCAATTAGCATCCCAGCTTTGACAAAAAATCTTCAATGAAATTTGTAATTTTCTTCACAGCTAAAGCAAGTTGAGAATGCTAACTACAAATTCTTAACCAGTGGAAGTTACCACTTTACCATGAGGCAATTTCTTATCCTATAGAGAGTGTGACAAAGGGCGCAGACACTGCATATGAATCTGCAAGAATGCTAAGAAATTCCATTGGCAAGTTACAACCATGATCAGAACAATAACATGAGAGAGAAAAGGATATAAACACCCCCCTCCCCAGTTACATCTGTTAGTTTAGAAAGAAAAACCTGTAAATTCATGATTTGCATTCTTCCATTATACTGAGAAATAGGCAAGTAGTGACTATAAAATCTGACTAATAATACATCTGAAAATCAACTGAAAAGTTACACTAATTCAAACTTATAAGATCACATTTTGAAAAATATATGGCTCAATTATCAAAAACATCAGCACTACCAGGAACCTGCACACTACATAGAAACACATTCATTACAATAAATGAAGGTACCTACAAAACCAGCTCTTTATCACTCATTAGAAATGAAAAGCGGTCAGAGCTTCATCTTACTCTGCTAATACTATCTTCTGAGATAGGAGATGAAAACAGATTAATCCAGAAGCTAAGTCTTGTGTATACAGAAGCAACAGCAGAGCTATTAAAGAAGTGGAGTTTCCATAACATCCGATTCTTGCAAGAGAATGCAGATAATTGATTGGGAAAATCTTGTTTCATGAGCTTTATTTAACTTGAGAGTCCCTTTCATAAACAAGAGGGACTGGGGATGGAGGGACTCATCAGCTACCCTGCCAGAGTAGCCCCAGGAGAGTAAAGCAATCTTAGTTTTATTTAAAACTAGGCTACAATTTTCTTTCTAATTACTTATGACTCAAATCGCTCTGAAAGGATCAATATTTCAGAGGCAAGATCAAAAACAAACCAGATGGGTATTAGAAAACATTATAATGCAATCTAAATGAGGCTTTGCACATTTCATCAAGTAAGACATTTTTTAAGTATTTCTCTCATCATCAAATCTTTTCTATTTCGTATAATGCAGAATTTTACTCTGCCTCATTCAAGCAGTGCATGAATTTTTCAAGTAAGTAATTTCTTCCTGAAATGCCAAGTCTTAAGTTAACTTTATTTTTCTTCAACCAAACTAATTTCTGTTCCCCGAACAGGCTTCATACTTGTAATCATATTCAAAGTTAAATAACACTGAAGAAGACTGGTTTCTGCTGTTCGATCTTATTTTTGAAGTAAGTACCATATATACAGGAAATCCTCCTACTTTTTACTTCAACAGTAATATCTTACAGAACTGAACTTTTGTTTTGGATCACTCTTTGCACACTCTTCATTTAAGTAGAGTACATTTTTAACACAAGGTAAAGCACTTACCCTTCTAACCTGACATCAGGTAAAGATCTGTTGAGTGCAATCATTTCACTTGCCATTAAATTAAACTGATTTATTTTAAACATTTCTTTCATTTTTTCTTGCTCCTCTTTCGGAATGACCACAGGCTTCCCCATCTCTCCAGGTCCTTCATGTGGTTTTTGTATGGGTTCTGGAACTAAGAATAAACAAGATGTTGGTGACCACTTTCATGCTTGCTTTTGTTTGTTTATAGTTTATTTTACACTGTAGGAGTGTTCCTGTTTAAAACAGAGTTCTAAATCCACAAGGTTTTGGAAGTGAAAACAGATCTTCATACTGGAGTTTAATAGAAGTAGTTAACTGCTACTCTTGGACACAGCAATTCATCTGAAAAAACAGTAAGGGTTTATACCTATCCATCATCCCGTCCTAACTGACTTTACTGTTAAAGTTCTGGAAAAACAGACATTTATATCCCAGATTGCTCTTGTACACAATAAGCTTTCTAGGAAAAGTAAAATTTTCCTTTACAGGGATTTTAATCTTCTGCCAAAAGCAAACAGATATGTAGAGAACGAAAACAAAATTAAAGGAAAAAAGAAAAAAAAAAAAACCCCAAGCCTTCCATACTTGCTGAAACACCAAGACTTAAAATATATACTTACTAATAACTGAAACATTTTTCTAGTTTGCATTTAGGGTTAATCTGTTAGAAACACAATGTGTTCCTTGAGAAACTTTCATTTTCAAGTACCTGATGCAATTGTTTCATTTGCATTAATGCTGTAACATTTAGCAGAGAAAATCCTCCCACCACAGAGATACTTTCTTTTTTACCAAACTCCCCTTGACTGCCAGCAGAACTATACAATTCTAGAAGTTGCCAGCCAGCCACTCATACACTAAAAACTGATAGAATAAATATGTCCAAGCAGATCCTGAGCAGATTGGCTTGGGCGCTTGTTTTAATCATGGGCTACAGTGAGCAAGCAGTTTTGCTTTGCATCTTTGCCTCCTAAAAAAGTACTTTTTTTCTGAACTTGCATCAAAACTTGCTAATTTGCAATTGCATAAGCTTTTAACTAGAATATGTGCCTTTTGGGGATAATTAACATAAAATTATGGTATACAATAAGGCAATTATTTGGGCTTAATTTTATACATTCAGCTTGGGTTTATTACGTGGGCTTATAACTATTTTTATTAAGTGTATAGCAATTACTACATAGGCTCAGTTGGACAGAAAATGATTAAGTGATGAGTGTTCAATGCACCTAAAATGAATAAAGAAAAGCTAACAGAATATAGTTGTATCCACCATGTTTTTCAGCATTCTGAAGAGTGGATGTCTTACCTTACCATATTTGCTATTTAGAAGAAAAGATAATTTCGTGTTTCATTTACACTTCCAGTTGTTTGTTAATTTTGACTAAACCAAATAGCTAAAATATCTGAAATCTTTCGTATTTGCAGATCTTGCTGTTACATGCTAGTTTAGCACACCAGTGAGTTGGATCCAGGTGTACAAATTCATCAGTTGAATTTTTAAATTTCATCAGCAAATACACATACTACTTGATTACACGTTTTACCTAAATAAAGTGCTAACTTCTCCTGCAGAAAAATCCAGCAACAGCTAATTAGACTCACAGATATTTTACGCAACTCAGTAAATGCAAAGCCAGGCAAGCTTGGTGTGCAGGGAGAGATGACTTCCAAGAAAAATTAACCATCTTTTCTCAGGTTTCTGTGTTTATGGCAATCTGTTTTCCCACAAAAGCATGCAGTTTGCACATAAACACCAACCAAAAACATTCTCCCAAAATGACTAATACACATTGTTAAAAATTCAAACCGCAGTGCTCTTTTGTCAGTTAATTCTGAAAAAAATATTTCCTTTAGAGGACTGTAGACATGTACTGATGACATACTTCTAACAAACAGAAATCAAATTTACTGCTACAAGTTTCAGAGCTAAATGAATGACTTAATCATAACCTGATCCAAAGGGAAATCTAGTAATGTTTTTCCAGACATTTCTGATTTGTACCAGTAAATCATTAGTTTCCAAAGAGGCTTGATTTCTCCCAGATCTTTGTTAAAAATCAGTAACTCTTTACGTCGATGGGCTACAAATTTCTTTTTACCAGGCAATATGCTTGATGAAAACCAGATACTTCAAAACCTAAGACCATCTAAGCCAGAAAAATGGATGGATTCTTCTTTGACATGTCTTTAGGGGCCACAACAATGGCAAACTGACCAAAACAAAGTGATTTTTAGAGGAGCCACCATAATTACAAGAAAGCTGTTTGGACAGGTAAAAATTCAGAGAGGTTTTGTCTCTGATGATGCTTACTAATGTTCAGTGATTTTCTTTCCAACTCGTAAGAACCTTAAAACTTACAGCAACAGCCTTCCATCAACAATTACTCTCTGAATTTGACTGATGAGCCATCAGGAATTACAGAAAGGGAATGCCACCTAGAAGATGTGCCAACAGAAAGAACACCTGCAGCCATTGGGGCAAGAGGTGCACACTCTGGATAGCTCAGAATAGGCGACAGACAACCTTAGAGCTGAGCACAGGAGAGAGCTACGCCTGACCTCTGGAGTAGTCATGGTGGGGAGAAGAGCAGCAATATTGGCCAGGACAAGGACAGGTTCCCTCCCAGCTCCCACAGATTGATGTTGGAATCCACACTGCTCTGTGTTCTGATCCCACTTCCCCAGGCTTCTCTGGCCATGGTGGAGGGGCATGAGCAAAGGCTTAAGCCTACAGCCAAATCATCCCACACAACTACAGTCACTAGATTCCAGTTATCCTTCCTCTGGTATCACTCTAGTTCCCCAGTCCGGTACCACCCAGACCTCATGCCCCACTTTTCCTACATAATCTCCATCTCAGTTCTTACTCACAGCCTAGTAAGTACCTCTCCCTTTTCCACATCACCTTTTGTCCCCCATCTCCAGTCTCGCATCATTTCAACTACCAACTCTTAATCTTTATGAGAGCTAACACAAAGACATTTATTCCACTCATCTTACAGTTCCCCAAACTATGTACATAGAGTTTTCTGTAGATTTACATTCTCATTCCTTTACTATTTCTTATTTTGTAACATATAACAGCAGTATACATACAACCCAATATTAAATACATAAGCTGAAGCTCATGATTTAAGATGCTAGTATCTTATGCCATCGATACCAAGGAGAGATTCTTCTCAAAGGCAATTTAGACCACAGCTCTCTTATTCTGGAACAGAAACTTTCTCTGTTTTCTGTATTAAAAAAACCTAAGGAGAGCATCCTTCTAACTTCATTAAAAGTCTGAACTGTCCAAAATTATCCTCAAAATCCTTTGCTCCTGCTGAAATATCTGAAGACTAATTTTTCCAATTAGGCAAGCACAGCCTAAAATAAACTTACAAACTCTTCAGAAAAACTTACTTGTATGTCAAATAGGTTCATTAAATGCTATGGAATTTTTCCATGAATTGCAAAAAAGCTATATGCCAGAATGACATGGACAGGAGACTATTAAATTCAGAACACTTACATAATTTATGCTGAATCAAGAAAACTAAATCAATTATGGAAATGAATAGGGGGGAAAAGTGACATGAAAAAGCAGATTTTGATAAAAGTTTCACAGAAAAAATAGCTGCAATGTTATCTAAGGAGATTCTAGACATTCTGAGTGGGAATAAATGCACTACGGACTCCAAGTCAGTAAGCAACTGGAACAAGTAAGAGTACCCAAATTCAGGTGCACAACTAAGTTGCAAGGAAGCATCACAGTGTCAACTACAACCATGGTTTCTAGCCGATATTTCTGCCCATACCTTACCTCAAGTCAGCTGTTTATAAAAACCAGGAAAAATACACAGAACTATAGACAAAGTTTTGTGTGGCTGGTTGGTTTAGGGTTTTACTGGGGTTTATTTGTTTACAAACCAACTATAAGATATTAAAAAGATATCGAGGATTTCAACACACACGTTAGGGAAAGGCCAGAATAAAAACATTAAGTAAAACTAATGTTGCATAGGGAAAATCTTAATGCTAATCTCTAAAATCTGCAGATTTTCCCCCCACCTGAGGGATCCCTCAATGACTTTGTGTAAAGTCATCTGAACTTTCAACATCATCAATGTATCAAATGAAGTTTGACTTCAGCTGCTGTTTGCCAAAAGCAAAAAAAAAACCAAACAAAAATCCTTTAAAGAAGCCTGGTGTAAGTTATCAGCTTAGCATCGTGTAAAAAATTTGTGGGAATCCAAAAAGTGGATCCATTCCTTAACATCACAATATCAGTCATCATCTTATCCTTGGGAAAATTTCTCAACTTCTAAAAGAGACAAGAAAAAAGAAAGGAAAAAAAAAAAAAAAAAAAAAAAAAAAAGAAAATCCTCATACTTTCTACATAACCCTAATTCATTTTCTCATCAATGGAAAATTCTTTTCCATTTATTGAAAAAGAAACCCAAAAGATGAGATGTAAGTGACTGAAGATTTAAGTCCCTTCTGTGAAACTCAGGTGAACTGGAGCCTCTCCAAAATGTTTGCATCCAGTTGTGGAAACAATAATTCAGAAGTACTAAGCACAGAAATTCTACATTCCTACGTGCTGCTGTTCTCTGAGGAGATTTATCAGTCTGCTTCCATCATGAGGAATACAAAACAAAACTAGCACTTCCTAAACATCTCCCCTGTGTTATTCTGTAACAGAGCAACATTGTTCTTAGAACATTTCTGAAAATTTCCCAGGGACACCAAAATAGACCATACCAGATCTCAACAGGTGAGAAAGGTTTTTTTGTGATGAAAAGCACATTGAGTGTCACTGAAGCATAAGTTTCCTATAGCAGCAGTGAAACATACAGACACAGCCTTTCCAGTGGGAGAGACACCACACTACAAAATTCAGTGCTTCACAAATGAACTGGAGGCAGCAGCTGCCTGCAGTTTTAAATACCTGTGCTGAGATACTGCAGGGATGAGAATTCTCCCTGCACCAATCCTTTCTCCCACAGGATCAACTATGATGACTTTCCTAAAACAAAGTTGGCAACATGAATGGTACTGGCTTCAAAAAAACCCCCAAAACAACTCTACACTCAGCTTATGTAACTGGCAGCCAAAACTGAGATGGCAATAACAAACCTGAAAGTTTATCTGAAGACATTTAGTATTGAATAATACAGCTCTCACTTAAAAGCTACATACATATGCATGCGTGTGTGTATATTTACACACCCTTCATATTTATGACTTCTATATTCAAGCTTATTGTAGTTATTTTCATAAACTTTTTTTCCACACAACATTCACTATCCCTTATTGATATAGTTACTAGTCAAATTTTGGACTTTTTTTTTTTTTTGCTTTGTTTTGGGGGTTTGTTCTTTTGGATTTTTTGTTGGTGCTAGTGGTGGGATTTTTTGGGTTTTGTTGGGGTTTTCTTTGGTTTTTTGTGGTTTTCTGGTTTTGGGTTTTTTTTTTTTTTGTTAGTTTGTTGTTTTATTTGTTTGGGGAGAGGTGTTTCACATTTTTTGTGGGGGCAGGGACAAGTAAGCTTCTTCATTACTTTGGTTTGTTTTACTACCAAGTCCAGTGAAATTAATGGTGGCTTTGCTTCCTCACTGCTTTAGATTATATTAACATAGCTTACATTCCTGAACTGCTTGTTCTGTAGTTTCATTATTTTTCCATATACATTAGTGCTTAAAATTCTTCATCTAAAGCATTTAAGTGTGTAACATACATCTCAGGCAACATGCTTATTCCCTAGTCATCCAAAGAAACATTGAACATTCTGCAACACCTAAATGCTGATGCAATATTATACCTGGGAGGAGGAAGAGAGGGGGTGTCAAACATTTAAAAGCAGCACAATTTTAAATGAGCATAATTCAAAGATTACTCGTGGAAAAAAACTTACCATCTCCAGCAGGCAAGCCTCGTTCTTTTTTCTCATCACATTTGTTGCATTCACTGAAGTACAGCAATAGAAACATATCCAGAAGGACCCAAACCAAAGAGGTGGCAAGGACCACCTTGCAATATGCAAATTTTTTCATGGCACTTTAAGTCAAATACAAAAATAAAAAAGTATAAATAAAAATATCAACAGGTTGCTTTAATCCAGTTTGAGACACCACGTTCTATACCTAGGGAAAAAAAAAGGAAAGAAAAATGTCACAAAAAGTTACCTGAGGACAGCAGCTAAAAGCAGAAATTTTAACTACTTTTTAAAGGTAACAATTACTAAATGCTGTATGTATCAAAATGAATGCTCTATGCACTCTAATGAGATTAAGGGAACAGGGTCAATTAAAGCAGTATTACTGCAGTCATTTCCTGTGTTAACATTCATCACCTGAAACATTAAAATGAGTGACCAAAACAGAGCACTTTGCTGAGCCACTGGAGAAGAGAGCACGCACATCTAATTAAATTAAAAGGAACTCTTTTGGTCCTCTGGAAATCAGAACGAGCTAATTGAATTAAAACCAGGAACACATCAAGAAGCAGTGTATCCATTTGTGCTGTGTGAAACCCATGGTTAATATTCCTCATGCTCCTCCTATGTAGTACATGCTGACTTTCTGGGTCCATCACTAGGAATACTAGTCTGCAAACGTCTGTATTTTACATGAAGTCAAATGTCACATTACCTCTTTGTCACAAAGATAGATCTTTGCTTTCAGCAAATCAAAACCAAACATCCCTTTTGGTCGAGTTAAACAGTAGGCAAAGTGAATAAAGTAATCACAAGACACTGTGATCAGTTACTAGACATTCAAAGCTCAAGGTATCAACTAATAATTTTAATGCTTAAAGTAACTTTAATAGTTTAATCATAAGCCACGATTATATGAAAGTATCACCAAAAAACTATATAATTAAGACTACCTTCCCTTTAGTATTTCTCTGTCATAATTTGATTCCTGCCCTCCTTCCCTCTCTCCCCCACCATCCTGCATAGGATGCCAGATGTTTTGTTTGGGATAATCTCGGTTTGCATCTACATAGTTTTGGTACACAGGGATAACTATACAAAATTAGGAATTGCAAAAGTATCTGTAATTAACAACTTGATGAGAAAATAACAGATGAAATTACCACAACAAACATTAAGTGAGGTATGTCAAGAAAAAATCCTATGGGTTGCCTGGGTTTTTTGGTTGTATGCTGTTTTGCTTTCTTAAAATAGACACAAGGATGGGCCTGAACTCTGGATCTTGGAGTTGCACTATAAAGCTCTATAAAACCATCAGTCTGGTTATCAGCACCAGTGAAAGAAAAATAATTTGTTACAGGCTACTAGAAGAAGAACAGAAACCAAACCATCACTATGCCATTACACATTATCTGCTTTCTTGAGTGCTGTACGAATATCCAGTCTTGTCATTTCAAAAAGGATATAGAAGGATTAGAGTGGCCAAGTGAAAAGGGCAAAAGGATGAAGACAACAAGGAATAGCTTCATTATAAGATGTAAGTGAAAAGAGCAGCATTCTTCCTGGCTGGGAAAGATGTAACCTAAATCAAGTGCCAGGTCTACAGCTGCATGGAGATGGTAAATAGGTGACAACTGTTGCTTGTTACTCCTACTTCTTGTATCGGCAGAAATCAAGTGAATTTAGCAGCAAAGGTTAAAAAAACCAAACCAAAGGAAGGTATTCCCCACAATATGTAGTTATGCAGGGGAACTGCCTGTCACAGTACACTGCCAGTGCTGAAAGTCTGTTCATTGGCTACTAAATACCAAGTCCTCACCCCTACCTCAGGCAGTCCCTGACTGTGACTCTCAAGTCACTGCATGCAGGAGAGTACAGTGAGGAAGCATCATTACAGTTTCCCCTATCCTCTTCCCTAGAAATACACTATCAACCCCCGGCAGAAACAAATAGTGTACACAGATGAAATATACCTGATATGGTACCACTGTACTTAAACTAGCCATACAAAGGTTTCTTCTTTTGTTCTAATTCAGGACACCACAGAAATGATCTTGCAAAGAATCAAGTCACACCATCACCCGGCTTGTACTTAAACACCACAAATTGTAATTCAAAATAAGATGTTTTAAAAGAAAACGAAATAAATTCTTATAATCTCAGACTTCTTGAAGTTCAGACTTGCAAGATATTAGGCTGTAAAAGAAAGTGTAAAACAGACAGGAGCACAGTGCTTAGGGGTCCTAAAATTAGCAAGACAGCAGGAGAACTGTAATCCAGACTTCTGACCATAAAACCACCAACTATATTACGTGTTTTAAAATGCATAGGCTGGTGCTATATCTGCCCCTAATGCAAGAAAATTCCTTTGAGAGTTCAGTGAAATGTCAGAGACACTTTGTGAACCTTTTGCACCCTTTGAGGGCTCAGAGAAGTGGTTGTGAGACAGCAATGTAATAGTTCAACACACACTGGTTACCATTGACATGGCCATCCTTGTACCATTAGACAAAAGCTCTTGCTCCCTTGGGTAGTTTATCATCTCATGAATTACACTATGTCTTTACCTTTGATTTTATGACAGCACTTTTGCTGTTGGCTTACCAGCAGAATTCAGGGAGCACAGCAGTGAAGAAGAGGAGCCCAGAAACTCTGCTGAAGCAACTGCTCTTACCATACCAAAGCCTTGGCCCAGACAGAGCGCCAGAAAGAGAACTCCTCCATCCAGGGCTGAGGCTTGACCACCAGGCTCTGTGGGTTTCGACCAGCAGTACAAAGTCCAGCTGACACACATTTATCAGTGGCGTCCTTCAGAGGTCAAATCTGGAGCTCATACTGCTTAGTGTCTTTAATGAGAACCTGGGGAACAGAACTGAATGCACACTCAGCAAGGCTGCTGGTGGCACCCAGTGGGGGTGGAGCATGCAGACTGTACCCTGAAACAGTACCTTGGGATGGCCCTGAGTAGACAATCCAGGGGACATCCAAGGGCTAGAAAGACAGGCAGCATGAACACCTCAAGAAGATAAAACGAAGTCCTGTTTCCAGTCCTGCTCTCGGTCCATTCTCTGCCCAGCCTGTATTTGTGCTTGGGATTGCCCCAACCCAGGTGTAGGACCTTGTACTTGGCCTGGTTAAATGTCACAAGGTTTGCACTGGCCCCCCTCACAAGTGCGTCAAGGTCCCACTGAATGGCATCCCTTCCCTCAAGTGTGTTGACCGCACCACTCAGCTTAGGGTCATCGGCAAACCTGCTGAGGGTGCACTCAATCCCCACCGTCCATGTTGCTGACAAAGATGTTAAACAGTGCCAGCCCCAATACCAACCCCTGAGGAACACCATTCATCAATGATCTCCACTTGGACATTGAGTGCAGCCATCCATAATGCATCCATAGTGCAGCATAAATTCTTTATCCACCGGGTGGTCTATCCATCAAATCTGTCTCTCTTCAATTAGAGTGCCAAATGCCCTGCACAAATCCAGGTAGATGACATCAGTTGTTCTTCCCTTATCCACCAACACTGTAAACCTGTCACAGAAGGCCACCCAATCTGTCAGGCACAATCTGCCCTTAGTGAAACCATGTTGTCTGTCATCAATCACTTTCTTATTGTCCACGTGCCTTAGTATAGTTCCCAGGAGGATCTGCTCCATGATCTTGCTGAGCACAGAGGTGAGACCGACCAGCTTGTAATTCTCTCTGTTTGCCTTTTTTCCCCTTTTAAAAATGGGCGTTATGTTTCCCCTTTTCCAGTCAGAGGGGACTTCACCAGGCTGCCAGTTCCCACAAGGCCCACAGATTCATCTCACCAGGTCCCATGGACTTGTGCACTTTCTAGTTCCTTAGATGGTCTCGAACCCGATCTTCTCCTGTAGTCGACAGTTCTTCATTCTTCTAGTCCCTGCCTTTGACTTCTGCAACTTGGGCAGTGTGGCTAGAGCACTTGCTGATGAAGACCAAGGCAAAAGTCATTCAGTACCTCAACCTTCTCCATGTCCTGGATAACCAAGTCTCCTGTTTCCTTCCGGAGAGGGCCTACACTCTCGCACACAGGCTGGGTGTCAAAAGGCTAGGAAGCTACTCTGCAGAAAGAAACCTTTGGAGCCTGATAGCAACTTCAACATGAATCAGCAATGTGTCTTTATAGCAAGCAAAGTCAACTGCACATATAAACAAGTCCAGTAACCACAGCAATAATCCTCAAATGTGTAAGTTTAATAATTATTTTGTTACTGAGTAATGTAATAAAACTGAAGATTTGTAAAACCAGGTATTTTTCCTCCCTTCAACATACTGCATAATAGATAACATAACCCTTACACCACGGAAGTAAAAGAAGTATTAAAAACACCTTAGAAACAGTAGAAACAGAGGCTGTAACTTACCAAGAATAAAGTGAAAGGAGGAAAAATGGTTATGTTCAAGTCTTGTTACATCTGAAGGTCAAGCGATTTATTCCCCCTACCACCACCCCCCAAAGAATACATTATATATTTGACACTAAGGAAGAAGGTAATCTTTAAAACTACTGCTCATAAAAAGTACATTGTTTTACTTTACCACCTCTTTTACCAACACAGTTGGCAAGAGAAAGCATGTTTATTCTTTTCAGTATGACACGACTATTCTGTCATTTTTATCTTTGGACCAACTTCATCTTTGTTTATACTAGTGATCAGTCTTCAATATGGCTTTCTAACAGACTTCACAAAGGACTTCATTGCCATTACTCAACTAAATCAGGATTCTACACTGAATGTGGTACGTAAACAGACAAAGCTGACAAAGTTTGTTTTCCAAACTTTCAGATATGAATAAACAGAAGTTGGCACAAGTAAGGGCTCACCAAAATCTTGACACAACATTTGCTATTTCTAAGTTATTCACATAAATTTAAAAAAAATGGAAAGTAATTAACTAAACAGCATCTAAGATAAGATTGACGGCCTACATGAAACTAATTATTCAGCTTCTCCGTCTGTATAGTAATGGTGAAGAAAAGACTGGCATGCTCTAAAGTACCATATTAGGCATTTGAATGGATTTTGGAGCAAACTTCTAAAAATTGTAGCAAATGTAAGTTGCCATATGAGCACTGTCTAAAACTTCATATATCTGAACTATTAATGAGGCCTGTCCAGTTGAATATGTCTATATCTGAAAACAGAAGTGATGCCGACACTAGAATCATGTTTCAAAACTACTTTGCTACTGTGATGATGTTTTGTTTTGGTTGGGGTTTTTTTGGTTGTTTTGTTCTATTGGGGTTTTTCTGGGGGGTTGTTTGTGGGGGGTTTTTTGTTTGGGTTTGGCAGTTTTGGATTGGGTTTGTTTTTTGGTTGGTGGGCTCTGTTAAATTGTTTTTAGTGCTTGTTTGCACAAAGCTCATTACCATCAGCTCATCAATAAATAGGTCTGAGGAGAAACAAAGCATTACCTAGTTCAACGCTATAAAAGCAATTGTAAAAAAAAAAAACCAAAAAAAACAAACCACCAAACAAAAAAAAAACAAAACCAAAAAACCCATTCAAATTAGAAGGTCAACCCATCACCTGTGGAAAACAGGTACATTTTGTATCATCTTCACAGAAACATGAACACATCTGGTAAATTTCATCAGACAGAGAAACTATTCATGAGCTTGAGGATGCCGGTACTCTCTTCTGCTCAGAAGTTAATGCAAGAGAAATACTCTTCATTGGGCTACACTGGTTTGATGGATTTTGAAAGGTTTTAGTATTCAGAAGTCACCTATTCAGTATAATTCAGCAAGTTCTTCAGTAAGTTCTGAAGAAATGATGAGAGAAAACAGATCATACTAGTCTGAGCAGTATGAGAACAATTCATTAAAGGCAAGCCTACTCTTCAGAAAAATTTGAGAAATGTAGGTCAGTAAAATTAATTTCTATTCTTCTTGCTCTGTGTAGGAAGAATATACTTTTAATTCATCAGAAATCAATTTTCAATTCAGAAGTCAATTTTTTAAATCGACCATTTGGAAAGAAAAAAAAAAAAGCCCTATCAATTTTGTTTCTAAAACTGATAGGCCTCGGAATGAAGCAAGAATAAAACAGAAACATAGAAGTAGCTGACTACATTTGAAAACCAAGGATGAACTTCCTACATAAAGGCAGAAGTTACTGGTTCATAAAGGTTTTCCTCCAGATAAATACGCTTATAAAACTAGAAGCTCTTGTGAAATGAAAATCCAGCCCATCACATAGAAAAGCAATGCCAAAAACTGAACAACAGGTACGCACTTCATCCACAGTTTCGTCAGACTGTTTATAATCAAATGGAACTAAGTCACTGTGCACTTGAACCTCTGGTTCTTCTGATTTAGAATCATAGAATAGTTTGGGTTGGAAAGGACCTTCTCATCTAAGTAGTTTTCAATAAATCTCTAAACTTTCATGGTTAACTAACTACTACAGACACACAGTAAGGAGATAACATTTTTAAATAGAGTAGAAACAATTTCAAAAACAAGCTCTTTCAGTTACTGCAAGAAAATTGAAGACATTGCTATTTTGCTACCCATACTTTTCAGAAAACATTTTAACCACTATCATTTAGCTTCTGAAAACAGTTTATCATTTTGCAAATTAGTGCTTAACAATTTCTCACACAAGTTTGTAGGCAGTATGTACTATCTTGATTAAATCTCCTTAAATTTTTCCAAGAAAATAAGCGAGCATTTGGTCAATGCTTTCAAGTAGTTCCCACTATCACACAGTCCTTCCTGATTCTCTTCCTAACCAGCACTACTCAAATAAAAACTCTAATTTGCAGATTAATAACGACCTAGTATGGGTCAAATATTAATTATACTATTTAATAAAGATGAAATATGTGAAAATTAATTGCAACAGGGACAAGGACATAGAAATAATTAAACCCAAGATGAAGTAAAACCAGCTGAGATCACCTAGTCTGGTAAAACCAGGATGGCTTGTCTAATCCCTTCTATAGGGCCCAGAAAGAACTGCCATGTGACATTTTAAAGTGTGATAGAAGTCTGGAAATTTACTACACATACTACCTGAAAAAGGCATAAATGCAAGGATATTCAGAAAGACAGCAAGTTGTCCGGACATATATGGTTAGCTTAATATAATAAAGTATATTAATACTGTTTTAACATAGCATACATTAATGTAGTAATTAATATAGTATATAAATACTGCAGATGTTTCTAGAATAGACTGAGTGAATGGTCAGGGATATAATTAGATCAGAGGTTGAAAAAAAAGCAACGCAATTTTGATTCAATTAGAACAGCATAAATTTCATTCAATCTATAACCAACTTCAAAGCTACTGCTGTCAGGTAGTGCAAAATGTTTTAAATACAGCTCCCAGAAGGAAAGTTGTTATTTAAAGTGAGGAAGATCAGGATGAATACAAAAAATAACATGCATAAATAAGATTATTATAAGAAAGACTGTAAAGGCTTATAAAAAAACCTTAGCAGGCAAACAAGAACGCACCTTTGATAATCTGGCAACTATTTTCTTTAGTAATCTTGGTGCTAGATCTAGATGACTAATCTTAAGACCTATTGCTGTAAAAAGGAACAAGTGATAAGGTAGGAAGCAAGACAGCTTTGTAGACAAGAATAACAGAATCAAGGTGACATTTAATAAAATATGTTCAAACAGCATGCATTGGAGTATGTAACTCTGCTATCAGCTGAAGAGTTTCAATAAAGCAAAGGCTCATAAGGGTGACACAGTGAGCTGCCACTGTCACCCAGTCATGTATAAAAGGCCAATGACATTTCTGAATGCATCACTTAAGTGCTCTCCTTAAACATAAAATCAGAAACCACTGTACAGTGCACCAGCATTTCACAAGGGGAGGGCAGAGGGAGAGCTATGTATTCAGCAAAGATGGTGTTTCAAAGCAGAGCCTTGTGTGGATTTATAAGAGACCACTGCCGGGGACTGGTCACAGTGATGGAGGCAGTCCTTCCTACTCCTGCTCCTCCAGCCCAGAATTCACAGAAGAGTAATGAATACAAATGAAAAGGCCTAAACTAATCGCTTCCAGAAGCAAATGCAGATGCCAGATCTTTGTCATAAAACAACTCCATACCAGCTCAGTGTTTGGGGAAGAGAGGAAGCTGGGGCGGGGAGGGGGGGAGAAGGGAAGAGAAAAGGTGTCAAGTTTTGGTTTTAAGTTGGTCTTTTAGAAGGAAAAACCCCCCAAAACTCACCCAAACCAAATACGCACACTCATGGATTCCCCTAATGCCAAATTCTCCCAAAGTACTGTTTTTGAGAATAAAAGATTATTTACAGAACTCCTCAAATGAAAGTCTCTGAAAGGCTTTCTTGGGTTACTTTTTATCCCAGCTGTAGACAATACTTTTTAGACTGACTTTAAGAAAGCCCTATCTTGTTTTCAGGAAAAAACTGCAATGGGCAAGGTTTCAAAGGACCAGATGAACAATATTTTAATCAAATAAAAGTTCAAAACCAATTTAATCAACAGATTTTGGATTTACATTCATTTTTATGACCATTTTTTCTATACAAGAAAAAGAATAAATTGATCCAGGAGGGAGACAAAATATTCCCTATCAGAATATCACTGTGAATATTACAAAGGACTCCAGAGGATAGCTAAAATTTGGAAACCAAGAATACAACAAAAGTACAAAGACTACTGCTGTCATATAAACAGGTGAGATTCACTAGACACCTATTCCATGACTTTAAAGTAGCTTTCAAATGACTGAGGCAACAATTTCATTTTTCTGTCTGCTCTTCAGGTTGAATGAAAATTATCTAAAAATAGATAGACTTCTTCATGGATCCTTCAGACATTTCCATTCTCTCAACTGCTTTGAGATTTAAGATATGCTCCTATTATGCTCAGTAAACAATCAGTATATATTACCTAATATTACCCATTCCATACAAAAAACCTGTATACATCTTTTTACAGTACTGCTTCAAATATTAAGAGTACATCTTTAGTCAAATTTAATTACAATATATAATAAAACTAATATATATATAAAATACCTTGAAGCCAACAGCAATAAGTTTTTGCCCAGGCATTATTATTGGGTATTACAGTACTGGCAGGTAAGTTCAAGCCACCATTATTCAAATTTTTTCCTTCTTACATTGAACAGCAGATATTGCCTCTCCTGACAGCTACAGAACAGGCAATCCTTTTAGGAAAGCAGATTTATAAGATGGTAGACAGTTATTTCTTTTCCTGAAACAACTGCAGTCTTAAATTGGGCTACTGACACCTCAGATGCTGAAAGAGGGCAAACATTCTTCTTCAGAGCCATAGCTACTTCACATACACACTCTGGGAGGGCTCCCGAGTGTGCTTGACTTTGAGTAACAGCTAGCTAGCAGACAGAGACAGTATTTTCATCAGTGAGTATCACAGGCAGCAGGAAGACAATGAGCAATTCACAAGTGAAAAGCTTTTGTTATTAACAGCAGCAAGACAGGATTTTAATGTCACTGCTAGCAATGCACTAAGTTCACAAATCCCCAACATACCATAACTAATGGCTGAAATGCATCAGTAAGACCTATTCGAGCCTTCTGCCACCCTTTACAGAGGCCCAGGAGGCTGAGGTGAAATTTTCTTTGTTTTTTCTTTTTGGAAGATTCATGGTTGGTGTCCCAGCACTTACCTTTTTCAGTACAGAAACACTCCTGCCAATCAGCATCCCAGAGCTATAAACTGACTCCAGTCTTCAATAAATCACTGACGAGCTGTGCTAGCTGGTCTTCCAACCCCGACACTACAAGACTAGATGAGTAAAATTCAGGTGTTCTAGGTACAGATCTCCCCTTTCCTCAAGAAAAACACTACTCAGAAGAAAGGTTATTTAAAACTAAGCTTCCCTATCAGAGCTAAATGCCAGTTCCAAGGCTCTTTTAGTAAATAAAAGGCTGAACTACCCAAAATCTCTGTTACAATGCGATAGCACCAAAGTAGTAGAGATTAGGCTATTAGTATACTATTTGCTGTCTGCAACAAAACCTGTAAACACCTCCACATATTTTAGATGCTCAGGCTTGTGACATGATGCAACACAGCATGAAGGCTTCTAGCCAAAAGCATCATCACTTGGCCTTACAAAGCATATGTTCACTAAGACCAAATGCATACAAGCAGTCAAGAATTTCTAATTATCAAAAAGTCACACATTCCAAAGACTATTTTAAATCATCTGGCAGGTGCAAGATGAGCTATAAGTAGAACAGACTAGATGACAGGACTTGTTTTAAAGTTAAAATTCCTGCTGAAAAAATATTAATTTACTATTGCGAGCAATCTCCTTTAAGAAATCATATGCACTAGATAAGGCTATATGAAAGTAAAAACACAGTAAGCTGTTCCATATTCAAGGCTCATATTTTCCATCTTCCTTTATAATGTTTCTGCTTAGTCCAGAAAAATCAAATTTAGTTTCAAATTTATTTTTTTTTTTAAAGTTCCACATTACAGTGTCAAACCGCAAACTTGGTTTTTACCAGCTGAGACTGAACTAAAATGAATACTATCCTTACTGATAGATCACTCTTCATACAGATGTGTCAAATACTCAATAGAATTTTTTGCAGGTGATACTTTCTTCAGTTTGCACACGTCAAAACTTACAAATGTCAGGTAGCATTTGCTTTTTAAGTATTTTGAGGAAATAAGGAGATTCTTCCTGGAAACACTGATGAACACAGAAAGGGGTAGGAATTTACTCTCTATTGCTGATATTAGGATAGAAGTTAGAAGAGAACTAGCAACTCAGGTGTCAGTTGGACAGGGCTTTGACCAACCTGGTCAGAGTGGAGGGTGTCCCTGTCCATGTCAGGGTCCCTTCCAACCTTAACCATTCTATGAGTAAAGAATCACAGATTTCAAGGAGAAATCTTTGACTACTTAAAGGTCAGAAGAATTCACTATCACCAAGCTAGTTACACATTTTTCATAGATAAAGACCTACGACTGTGAACAACCAAGTGAATAAATCTTTTACAAGACATTCTTGAAACCTTCCTCATATGTTAGGAGAAATTGTTAAATCTTTCAAGCTAAGTCTCAAATGTTCTAAAATACCCAGTCTCCATAAAGCTTCTGATTATTTTTTAGATATGTATCAGAGCCAAAAGCTAGAGTAGAATAAAATTGTTCATTAATTCTTCAAACACTTTTAAAGACAGCAGAAAATTACACAGTCAAAAGTCATCATTAAAGATGAATCACTAATGGGCAAGAATTTGAATTAAAGAAAAGCAGAGTCAGCTAATTAGAAAAAAGATTATAAAGGAGATTTCTGGAAACAGTAAATTGCAGTGAACAGATTCAACCATCCTTATGTGAGTAACTGCAGAAACCTTGAATACTGAAAACTTTCTATTGTAGATTAAAAAAAATCCCCAAAAAAACAGAAAGGGAAGCTAAAGAAACACCAAATACATTCAAAGAACACTTTTTCTCTGCCTTCAATATATGTGGACAATACTCAAAAAATTCTAAGTGTTCTAGAAGAAAAGCTTCGAAAACAATACAGGTACAGAAAAATTGATGTTACATATTGGGACCATATTGGGTGTTTGTCCTAAAGAAGCTTGCTAAATTCTGCCTCAAGGAACTACAGAACTTGCTGACAAATCAAATGCAGGCAGATACCAAGTTAAAAACTGCTGAGTAAGATAATACATGTGACTAAACATGAAGACTTAAAGAATTAGTAAATATAATTTGACAAAATAAGGGTGACAATTATTTAACATATGGCGAGTTATTATCTCAAGTAAAATGAATAATGGTAAAGAATTCAAGGGTTCTGTTAACAATTTTTACTTCCTATCCCTTTAGCAGTGATGCTGCAGATAGTTCTTTTAAAAAAATTAAGAATCTCACACACAGCCCACCACATGTAGGGAAACACCAAAATTCTAACCAAAAGTAGCTCAGCAGTTTTGCAGGGTGAAACATTTTTTGAAATATAGAGAAAACATCAGATCTCCATCCAAAAAACCTAGTATGGGAAAAAACCAAAAATTCAGAACATATGCTTGTTTCTGCTTCTCTAGAAAGAAAAGCCTGATCAGATATGGATTAAAAAAGAAAAGCTAGCATGGTCCAATTTTGTGATACATTCATGACATTATTGCAATGTTTCTCACAAAAACTTGTGCCCCTTTGCTGTATCCATATGCAAATATAAATTCTACACAGAAAGCAAATGGCTATATTTATACAGACTAGCCATATAGCTCTTAAGCATATATTAACACACGAAGACCCTTTTCAAATCGCAAAGCTGTCTGCTCAGCAGGTAACTTCTGCTGCTAACAACTGTTTAGTACTTAATTAACACGCACAGTATTGCACTAAGGGTAAAGATTCTTCACATCCATCCTTCACTTTCCCTCTTACTCATACTCACTTGCTTTAGATTGAGTTTTTCTTAATTCTGTCTTCCCAGCAATCTCTGACAACATAAGCTTGAGAAATACAATGCTTTTAAGTTCTTTGTTTCCATTGTCAATCCATGCGAATGTACACATAGCATAAAAAGAACAGCTATGAGATTTTCTTCAAGGACCCATAAATTCGTCCATGTAAAGTCTATTTCTAAAGTAGGCAATGTTTGCATTTTGGGTTTTACTCTGATTAGGTAAATAAGAAGAAAAAAAACCCCAAAACCTGACAGATAAAAAGCTAAATAGGCAGAATAATAAAACAGAGTTCCAGAAATCCTTTAGAACTTGGGGTGATTTGCAAGACTGGACAGGAGAGAAAAAACTGAAAAGAAGTTGCTAAAACAGTCTGCCATCAGCCCAATACAGCAATGGCTTTTCTTCATGACTAGAGTCCTGACTACTTCCTTCGTCCCCATGGCATCTTGGTCTTCAGCTCTGGTACTGATATTTCCACAGGACCAGAGCTTAAACTCTGGAATTCAGACTGAGCTGAGCTGCAGGGGTTTATATGCTGAAGAACCTGCAAGACCAGACAGTACAAAAGAATTTACAGATGTATCAGTACTGTCCATTTTGAACTGTTGCAAAGGCTAGTTTCACATTGAGGGACATTTTCACAACACAGGTCTACTCCTTCTTTCCTTTTAACTGCATTTTTCCCTCTGATAGTGAAACAAGAAAACTCCTTAACTCTCAGGCAGACAGAAGCTCTGACCACAGAACGGAAGTAGATGCACTCTCCTTCCCCCATTGCTCTTACATCCACATCTCCTAAGTTGCTACCATACAAACAAAAATTAAGATAGCAAGTAAAGTAGAGACAGGATGAAAAAGTAATCTTCTGTTGCTACTGGAATCAAGACTATATAACAAAAAGAGGAGGAAGGATGAGGAGAAGTTAAGACCCCACTGTCTAAGAAATATACATCTGCCCATATGCTTAACAAGTATTCACAGTATTCACCTATTCGCTGAATGTCCTTCTGTAACTGTAAAATTAAACAATTATAAATGACGGACCTAAGCACAGAAATTGTAACTGACCATAGATGTACACCTAGCTGATTATACACTATCAGCAGGCAGAGCTTCCGTATTTCATTAACTGTACAGGAGAGAGCTCAGTTTGATCCACCCAGGTCATAAGCCAGTCCTAATGCAAATAAATTAAACCATTTTTATATTAGCGGTCTCTTCAAACACGAATACATGAAAGAGCTAGATTAGTAGACAAACAAAACAAAAAGCCCAACTGAATAGCCATGAAAGATTAACACAAGTTTGATGGCAAAAAAGGAGAATGTAAGGCCAGCCAGCAGAATGAAAATCTGTTTTAATTACAGAATACTGACACCAAAGACTAAAAAGGACAAGAAACCCAGTATATTAACTTCACCGTGAACAGCCTTGTCTTCTTCCCCCCTGCCCCAAACCAGACTATTAAATAGCCTTATAAAACATATTTAGAAACCAAGACTGTATTCGCCAGTATATCCAAATTAAACATTGGCTATACTAAGACTTTTCTTAGACTCATCTCTGATACTACAGTAAACATTTTAAATCTCTTCATGTTCACTGAAGTAGTACTTCCAAACACTTCAGCAAGGAAAAAAAATTCTGCTACTTAAACTTGGTTTGCTGAAACTTGCTGAACATGGAAACCAAGAACATATTGCATTTAAATCCAGCCAAGTATGACAAAAAACATCTTGGTTTTTTATAGTTTTTCTTCTGCATTCTGGACATACCACTATAAAAAACATTCCGTTATCAATGAAAGAAAACAGAATGAGAAAGAAAAAGTTCTACATCAAACAGGAGGATATAATTTTAAAGAAGCTCTTGGGTAGCCATATCAAGTCACTGTAATCACAGCCTTTGTGCCAGGATCAGATGCACAGTTTGGATTTCCAAAGGTTAAACTGAGCACTCTTCCCAACTTTCAACTTCAATGAAAAATAAAATTAAAAAAGATATTCAAGTTCACATTCAATCAAAAACCATAGTAAGGAAACTATTGTAAGTTGATTTCTACAACAAAACAGGATTGCTGTTTTGTTAACAGCTGCAAAAATCTCAACTTTTTTTAAACAAACCTATTACATTTTGAGCTCATTTGTAAAAGAAAATGTCAAGAAAAAAAAAGTCAATAAAACTACAAAAAAAAAAAAAAAAAAAACACCCAAAACCAAAAACAAAAAAACATTTAGTTTTCACTTAGATCATGGGAAGTATTTAAATAAAGTAATTTTCATAAGGAAATGCTACATTTTCAGCATTCTGTAATATATGCTTTTCAATGTTGCTGGATTTTATTTGGTAACACTCTAGAAGAAAAATGGCAGATTCACTCATGTCAAATTTCAAGATTATACTCTTACAGGCAATGATTCCAAAAAAGGTTTTCCATCTGGCTTAACTTGTAAGTTTTCATTGTAACGTGGAAAAGGTTTGGCAAATTTAAATCAAATAGCCATACCAAGATACAGACATTGCATTAGTGAGAGAAAAAAGTACATAAAATTCAGAATTTACTTGTTGCACTGTGCAACAGTCCAGAGAAACCTGAAAAGTGTGATATGTAATTTAAGGTAGAAAAATTACTTCTTGAAAGAATTCACTTTTTTCCCCCTGGTTACCTATAAGACTGATACTAGCAATTTTCTGCATAGTTGCATAGAGAAAACAATCAGTAGAACATTAGGTATGGCAGAGATATATTAGACTTCAGTAAATTAAGTTTCTTCAAATACTTAGGTGCTTATTACTTTGCCAATTTCTTCCAGAAGTTGTCAGGCATCTTGTAAAAACCAGCTAATGTATTTAATTTGACACATCATTTTTGAAGGTAGCAACTTAAGCTTTTTTACAATTCAAAATTCATACCTGACTAGAAGCCAAGAGAGAAACAGGTCACCATAAAAAAAAGGTTAATCTGTCAGAAAACATTTTAAAAGGGAATGTGATGGAACTGTTTTGCAAATTCAGCTATACATTAATTAGAGACTGCAGCATTTGACTAATACAATCACTTTTTAAATTTAAATTAAATCAGATACTTTTTAAAGCCTCTTTCAGAAGTCTGTGCTCCAATGCATTTAAAATTACTTTCCTGAAAGATTTTCAACTTCTCTGAAAATAATAGAATCTTTACAACAAGAGAGAGTAGACATGCCTGAGAAGCCGTACCACAAGGTTAGACCATGATTAAAGATTCACTAACAGACTACTGTGTAAGTAGTTGCTACTCCATCTTCTCTCTCATTCCAACATGCCGGCGTTCTGCTTTGCATGGTCTTCAGGTGGATATCTGCTCCACTGTGGACCAACATGTGCTGCAGGGGCACAGCCTGTCCCACCATGGTCTGCACCACAGGCTGCAAGGGAATCTCTGCTCCAGCACCTGGAGCACCTCCTGCCCTCCTGCTGCACTGACCTTGGTATCTGCAGGGCTGCTTCTCCCATACAGTCTCACTCCTCTCTCTGGCTGCAGTTGTTGCTGCACACTAACTTTTTCCCCTTCTTAACTATGTCATCCCATAGGTGCTACCACCGTTGCTGACAGGCTCAGCCTTGGCCAGCAGTGGGTCCATCTTGGAGTCGGCTGGCATTGGCTCTACTGAACATAGGGGAAACTTCCAGCAGCTTCTCACAGAAACCATGCCTGTAACCTTCCAACTACCAAAACCTTGCCACGCAAAACCAACGCAGTGATAAAGTAGTATCACACATGAAATCTCTAAATGCTCCCTTTGCTCTAAGGTACATCCAAAGCAAACAGACCTGACCAAAATGTCAAAAACTCCTGGATCACATTTGGTACTAACCTCTTCTGCAGGTTTATAGCCATCTGGATGGTCCACTAGCACTGGTATCAAAAACCCAACACATTGCTGTAGAGTGCCTGTGCTAGGAACCCCAGAGCAACAGACTGTCCTACGCCATTCTGAAGAAGCAAAAGAGGTCTTCCATCCACAAGGTCTTAAGGCTGCCCTAGAAGAAAAACAGAAATTCGAATAAGTTCTAGACTCAGTTCTGGCAGAGCCTGAGGTGGAAATGAAGGGGAGGAAAGTTTCCCAGCATTTAAGACTTCAAAATCCAAAATCCTGTGCAAGAGAGAAGGAGCCAAAAGACTGCTTCTAAAAAGAGGCAGTGAACTAAGTCTGTGAGGAAAACAACATATGCAGGGTAGAGCGGAGAGGTGGAACAAGTCATCAAAATTTTTTAGCCTTTCAGATGATATGATTCAAGTGGGAGGACTGCCTGTCCTCCCGAGTAAGCAGTTATCTATTTTTGAGTTCTATATATGTCGCTCTCTATCCAATCATCAACACTTAGCACAACAAACTATGAATTGTTTTGGATAAGGCTAGAAAACAACCTCCTCAATGGCACACATTCACATGAGCAGCTCCCCAGATGATCATTCTTTCCATTCTTTCAGACCAAATCTTCCCCGTATATATATATTCTAGTTTATAGAAGTACAAGTTTGTTACATTCTTTCATCTCTTGCCCACAAGTTAAACATTAGCATTTATAATGTCAACTTTTGAGGGGCAAAAAAAAAGGGTGTTATTAAACTAACACAGACGTGATGCTTAAGTAATATATTTTTCACTTCTAAAAAAAAAGTGTCACCTGAAAATGATGCCTGAGCCTTTCCAAGTGTTATCTGTTAAACTGTTAGCAATATTGAATGAATTCCTTCAAAGCTTTCTTCATCCAGTTTATACAGCAATAACTGACAGAAATTCTAAGCAGCTTTAAAGTAAACAAAATACCTGAACAGAAAAGAAAGCAGATTTTTTCCATTTTTAATGCAATTGTAACTTGACTACAGTGAAGTAATATTTGCCATATATTAAGAGCTTGTGTGTTGTATTTGCCATATTATACATGAGCCTACCGAGTTTTTCAAGTTTATTGCTCTACCTGTTAGTTTTATGTATTGCCTGTCCAGATGAAAAATTATATACGAGGAAGATGCTGACACTGTGATAACATGACAGTATGGAGGAAATACATGGTATGGAAAGCTAAGACTGGCAGTAACAGGAAAGATGTTTGTCAACTGCTGATTCTGAAACAAAATATTACCCCAGCACCAAGGCAGGTGAAGTATTGAAACTTGTAGAAACTTGGCAGTTTCACCTTTTTTTTTTTTTTTGCATATCAAAGAGGAAAGAGAAAATATCTCAATTCCTAGTTTTGTTCTCCATTAGAGGATATATTACCAAACTACTGATAAAGCATACTGATAGAATAGGAATAGTAAGCAGTTTTATACCCACAGAAGTGGCTTACAGTCTGAATTTTAAAAGAACTGGCTAAGGATCTCCCAGAAATAACAGCGATTTTTACCAAATCTTGGCAGAAAAAAAATAAAAAGGATGTTTCAAAGGGCCAGAAAAATATGGATTCACACAATGATCCAAGACATACCCAGCACAACACCTAACATAAATCATTGTTACCTTTCTGAAAGTGTTGAATATTAAGAGATCACAATATAATTCTGAAGAGACCCAACTGCCTTTACCAAAGCAAATTAGTCCCAGCCCTCAAAAAAGTTAAACACAGACTTCTAGGACATATCCTACGAGGCTCTACATATTGCACTGTAACATGCAATACACACAGAGAAAATAAAATCAGTGTTGCTTATGTTAAATTAGCTTTTTTTAGTATCACTTTCCTCAGTAAAACTCACGAGCTTTACAGAGGTGGGGAACATGATCCATTTTTTCAGATGAGGAATCTAGTTCATTACTGGCTAAGTGGTTGGCAAATCTGAGAGCAAGTTTTCTTCCATCTGCTCAGGAGTTTTAACTGAAGTATCTATATACACATCCCTCTGGTTAGATGAAATCCATACTTTAGTGATTTTGCTAATTTATAGATTTCTTCAAAGAATCCTAAAACCAGACAGGGGACAGAAATAGCTCTTATAAAACACAAAAAGTGAACAATGAGAGCAGGACACACAGAGAATGGTCCATGTTGCCATTAGGAAGCAAGGCACACCTACCAAGGGCAGATGTTCACTTTTTTGTAGTGAACTCCTACACACTTAAAAGCTTATAATTTCCCTTGATCTTTCCTTGGGTTACAAAAATACTAATCCAATCATTCCTTCTGCACATACCATCTTTTCTAAATCACCAGTCATTACTATTATTCTCCTGAGGCAAATTAACTGTGTCTACATCTTTCTTGAAATACAATGGCCAAACTGATACAGTACTTTAACCTTACAACACAGAACAGAGCAGGAGATTCAACTCTGTATGTCCTTCAGATTATACCACCATTTATTCATGCCAATACATACACACAACTCTCTGAACAATGCTGCATTGTTAACTCTCATTTTATAATCCATGGCTTGTCCTAGATCAGAAATGGGGTGGCAGGAGCAATTTAAACACTTTTTCTCTATTTTTTTCTTTATATGCTAAATATAAAGCATTTCACTTACTCTTCTAAATCATATCCTATTCTTTCAGGCCATCTTTCCAACAGTCAAGATTCTTCTGCACTGCCATCACAGCTTTGTGTACCTGCATCTATTCCCAAACACATCTCATCTTCAGATTCCGGAACTATATGTTAATCCAATACCCAGTTCGTGAACAAGAACAGTAAGCTGAAACAACTGCACAAAATCCCATACAAGTATGTTTTCTCTTGCTGAAAGTGAACTACTGAAAAATAAAACTGTCTTCTGTTAACCTAATGATTTTACACATACCCTAAAACAGCTTTTTTTATCTAGGCCATGTTTCCTTAGCTTGCTCTGTAAAAGTGTCACATGTGGCTTTCTCCAGTCCACAAGCTTCCCGTTGTAGAGGATGTTAGATCGGCTTGATTATGCATTTCTGATCTTCACAATAAAGCTTCCAAATCTGCTTCCCTAAATCCCATGTTTAAAAAGAGAGGACTGTCTTACCTGTAACTACATCTCTTTACAATATTTCTACTCTGCTAGATTTTCCACTATATCCTGTCAAGAACAAAAATTAAGGCATAGTATGCACACAGAACTAGCTGGTGACTTTCTCAGGGTTCCAAATCAAAACAAAAGCTATCTGAGCTAGAAACAAGCAAAAGAAACCAAGGTCAAGAAGATGCACTGTGCCCTTTCATTTTCTCAATATAAATCCAAAGTAACCCAGAAAAAAAGCAATAACCTACACACACTGCTGATGTGGACAGGCAAATGGGTTAGGAGACCTGGACACCGATAACAAAATACGTAGGTGAAAAAAAACCAAGAAAGCATCTCCTGCAATAGCAGTCATGAACACTGAGATTAAAGCTACCAGTAGCCATTAGCTTTCAATGCTCACACTACTATACAATTTAGACTGAAGACTACTTCAGCTTTAAACCATGCATACAAATAGCCTACTGACTTCAAATGAAGTTGTTGGAGCTGGGATTCTGGAATTTGGAATCCAAGCAGCTTCTGTTAAGAAGTTCTCACATTGACTCCAAGTATTTCACAGGATGAAAGTTAGATGAGGATAATCTAGGCAGAGATCTCCACTGTCAATAATTTTTACTGTCCTTTTTTATACTCCATTACCACCATTCTGTCATCACAAGCACCAGACCCTCTGCTAAGGCAGTGGGTGCCTTAGCTTTGTATAAGTGGCACCTAACAACAAAGAATGGTTTCTTTGAAAACTGACTTTTCAGGAGAATCAAATACTCTGAGCCTTTATTTTAACATAAACAAATTTTAGCCAGCTACTCTGACATACTGACCGATTCACAGCCACGTTTTTGTAGAGTGCAAAATATAATTGTCTTGTATTCAAGCACCTCAATATTTGAACAGTCTCAATATTTGCACTCCCATTATTCAGAGACCTTCCTTCTGACACATTTAATATTAATAACAACAACAATCATGCAGAGCTATCTATACACAATGCCATATCTATTCCTAATTGCCACTCTTTATCCCACTTACCACTATCACCTCTTCCTAAATGTCATATGGATTGACTTTCTGATTTTTCAGTCATGCGTTATCTTCCCAGCCTGTACAGTCAATTTCTGTTTATTCAGTGACACACCTCCCCACAGACACAAAATCATACAGCTGCCAGAAAGTATGTAGCCAACTCCATTTCTTCAGCTTATTTTAGTACCAGCTCAGTCCAGGGGTATGTTCCTGCAAATGGTCAGAAATATCAGTGAGGAGGAAAGCATGACAAGGACAGAAGATTATTAGCTTGCTATGAAACTCCAGAGAAAACAGATATGTAACTGAGAAAACCACATCTTCTACCTGTTGGTCCTGAGGTGACCAACAATATGTAAAAAAATCCAAAGCATGCAACAAAACCACCACAGTTTTATTCCATAAGCCTCCAAGGCTTTATCTTATATAGCAAGACAGCAAGGGAAATAATAACTTGAATAAATCTTTCTTAATGGAGGCAATCCAAAGATGTTTTTCCTGCATGCAATTTGTCAGAGGGGGGAATAAAAAAAAGTCTCATAGGCATCATTTTAATGCAATTAGCAAAACCATAAACACAGGTATATGTTTAACAGATGTAAAATACACACTGCTATCATACTATTCCCCCAAAACTTATAAAAAAAGTCGTCAAGATAACAGTTATTTCAGTGAGACTGACATCTAAAGTGTATGCCTTTCCTTTTCTTGGCCTTCACCAATAGGTTGTTCACCAATCAATCAATGATTCTGGCAAGTACAGCCATGCAAACAACTCAACAGTGCCTCTGTCTCACAGGCCGCCTGCCTCCTGTCTTCTGGGGACACTGACTCAAAGCAGTACAAGCCAACACTAGCAGTATATGAAAGAGACCGAAAGTAATTGAACCTTTTTTTAAGTAAATATTATTTTTAGAATTCAGCTGTAAAATGCACCCTCCCACCACCAAATCAAGACTGCAGCAAAGCTCATTTTCACTTTGCTTACGAGTACTACACTGCTGAAAAGCACAAGAAAAAAAAAAAAATACAAGGCAATCTACTGCTCTCAACAGTAAAGTGTCTACTATCATAATCAGCACCATTACTGTATTTCTTTGGACTGTATGAAATACCTTTTTCATAATTCAAACAGTACCTACACAGCATTGCACAACTCAAACAAGAAAGCCATCTTTTGTACCTTCACAACTGCTCTGCACAAAGACAAAAAACCAAATTATTTGCAAATCAGGAGTAGCACTACAGGCCTGTAAAGACAACAGAAGTGCTTCTTAATTATCATGATTCAAAAACATTAGTAAAGCAATCAGCAAAAGCAGTTTCTTTTGATAGCATTAACGTTCATCAGCCTTAAGTATGAGCATGGAGCATCAATGGTCCGGGCATGCTTGCCTTCAGTGGGACTATCAACAAAGAGCGTGTTGACTGCTGCGAGCTGGCAGACACCCTCTGCACCTTCTCTTCAACCACCAGGAAACACTACCCTCACTGTTTTGCAAGTATGCAAAGCAACCAGCATGGATTCGTATGGAGGATGTGAGACACAGAGCAAAATGCATTAGACACCTCTCAGCTCCTTCAGTTGACAAAGCGTTCACTATGAAGGAACGCAGAAGTCAAAAAATAAGATTTAGGGTCAACCACAAGTTTTCTGTTTGTTTTGTTTGTTTATAAAGAGTGGGTAATTTAGTTTTCCAGTAATATTTCTATTGTAACGGGCTATTGAAGGACTGAGCCGTACTTCCTTCTCAAAATCTCCACCTTTCTATCCTATTCGGCTACAGTTTCAACTCCAGTCTTGTCTTCTCTCCCCCTGCTCACAAGAGCTCAGGTGAGACCAACAGCAGATGCACACCCCTGACATTACAGAGAATGCATTTCCTGTATACAAAGTACTGTCTTGGACCTCACTGACAACTCTTCACCGCAAGTCACATGAGGCTCAGGAGACATCAGACAACTACTGCTTATGGTAACAGCTCAAGTAGTCATCTTCCTCAAAAAATGTGAGTATGGTAACAGCCTTAAACCAGGCAGCAGCAATTAGGCAGAATCAGCAACCCCTTCCAGTATGCCAGCTGGCATTAACCCCAGCTACCTATACAGCTGTGTGGATGTGTACACGCACAAAGGTACACACACAAAGTGGATTTCTTAATTTAATTTTTATGAATGTGGCTCAACTTCCACTTCCAGAATACTGTCCTTTGCTAGAAAAAGCATACGTGACATTAACACTGGCAAACAAATATAGGATCCCTTCAACTGAGAAGGGCAACACTTTCTGTTTAACCTTTTCTAGTCTTCCCTGACTCAATGGAAAAGAGTAAAAGTCCCCAGACCTACTGAGGAAAAAAATCCTATTCAATTGTGAGTACAAAACGTTTAAAATAAATAACTGCATTAAAATCAGTTGCCCCATAAATGCTCAGTAAAACTGCATGCCCTATGATGATCAATGTTTTCTTTAACAGTGAGCAGAGAGCTTCGGGAAAGCTGCCTGCTACACTCTCAGGTATAATACTCAACTGAATAATCTGTAACCTCTCGATTTTTGATCTGTTACAAAAAGCTCAAATAGTAAGAAAGCTTACAGTGGGAAAGTGTGGGACAACAGAGTCTAGAGAAGAAAAACCCAACAACATACCCGAGTTATTGTCATACCAAGCTTCTATATTTCTCCTGATAATTTTTAATGGAAATACAGAGAGTGAGGCACCTATAAATACTTCTCATTACCTCGGAGATGACCAGAGGGATACAAAATTACAGACATTCAAACATGCTGCTTTAACGATGCTTAGAGGATCACAACCTCAGCCTTCCAGAAGCCAAGAAATCATTTTGCAAGTGGCAACAGGAAACTGCGGGACAATAAAATTGCAGCAACTCTATCCTATACAAATACAAAGGGAACTACAAAATTATTCTACTTTTAATGAAAGCCTTAGCTTTTTTGGAGATCACACACATACAGTATCATAGTGTGCAGTGGGGGGGTGGGGGGGTAGGCAGAGCAAGCAGCTGTGTGGTACGGTGCTTAAATCACAACATATTACTTAAAGTGAAAAAAAGGGGGGGAAGGGTATCTAAGCAAGATCTTAAGACTTGCCATTCACAACAGGCAGTACTTGAAATAAATCAACTGGTAAATTTGCAATAGCAAATGTCAAATTTACACAATGCTTCTCAACATTTACAAAGGATCTCAGTGATACAGTATATTCTTGTGATGATAGTAAACAAAGCGCTAAGTGGTAGAAAATCCCCGAAGTAAAACCACTGCTCCATGCATCTAATTATGTCTCTTTAGACACTGAGAAATCATTTCTTTCAGCACCCTGGCATAAGTGAGAGTCTAGTGTCTATTCAGCTCTATACCTTCATTACAAAAGATGTATTAGACTCCTTACTCCAAACCAAATAATTTATGACTGTATACAGAGCTAAATAAGGCTGTTTATATATTTACTAACTTAGGAACCAAATGTAACCATAAAAAACTCTCACAAAACAAATAGGAAGTATTCTCTTCCAACATGTAATTAGCACTTGTTAATCAGAGAGGAAAATGAGAAAATTCTATTCTTGTCCACAAGCTTTTACGAAGCCCTATATTATCACACATTACAACATTAATCCCCCAGTGAGTAATGAAAATACTAGAGGCAGCTGTTTAAAAGGTGAACAAGCATATCATAACTCCAAAGTCCAAAATTACACACTGCTTATTAGGAGGACTTTAACTCAGGGAACAGTAAGTTTACAGCACGTCAAAGTAAACCTTTAGAAAAACTTAGCCTAGAGCACAGCAGTAATATGTAGAACCTCCCCTAGGAAAAAAGCATGGCCTGGGGACTCAGTTCTTCAAAAATATGCTTAATTTAAAACAAAAATTTTGTGGTAACGGAAATAAACTAAAGAGGGAATTGTTTGCTGCCTTCTGCCAGATTTAAAGCATTTCGGTAAGACTGTCTGTCAGTGTCAATGGGAGAATAGATACCCTAAAACAACAAACTGCTTGACTGAGTATATGTCTTCATACACAAACACTAACCCTCCCACAGAAATCCTCGTTTCGGATATCTTCATCTGCCTCCAGGCAAAGCTCTGCTGCTTGCAACAGTATCTGAAATTTGGCTGAGCTGACAAATGACTATCATTTCTCATTTGCAAGAGTAGGAAGATCCCTAAACAAAAAATTCTTCCATTCTTCTAAGCAGGCAAACATTTTCTGGCTTCAGGTGAGATAATGGTCCCTATTTCAGGAAGCTCTGTTTACCACGAAGGAACACAGGAAACATTACGTTATCAAGTTTCCAAAACAATGGATTCAGTTTGTAATGCGGATCCTAACTTCTTTCTTGTCCCTTTTTGTAAAATCAGTAACAGTTAGTTGAAACAGAATACTGAGAGCTATTAACACTGTCATAACAAGGATGAGGAAACTGCAACAATAAACCAATGAATTAGCTTTTCTAAAAAAAGCACTGCTGTTTTAATGCAGCCTTTGGCAGTGCAGCAATCCAGCACAGTTTCCCAAATCATGCTGCAAACCTTAAGACTTCTTCCTAGAAATACCCCTTTTCACTCAGTTTACCGATTGCTGAGTCAGTCAGCTGTTAGCAGTGCCTTTCTTTTTCCAAGCTCAAACTCAGAAGACAGTTCCGTATGCAGGGAACAAGGTAAGCAGTTTACATAAACATCATGCCTAAAATCAAGTAGCAAAAAAATCAAGAATATTGAAAATCAGCACTGCAGCGCAAGGAAGGCATGAAAACATCCCCTACTCCCTAAGCATTTGCTTTTATCCCCACACTCCTTTCTGACAACATTACATTTGAGTACAGGTTAGAGCTAATTTAGCATGTGCTGCAATCCAAAAAATTTTGCAATCTATTTCACAATACATGCCTAAGGAAGGGAAAGAATAGCCAGGAAAAGACTGTTTACACAGCAGGCTGGCATGCTCATGAAACTAACAACCTAATTCTTACATTTTGAGACTTGGTGGTGTTGTTACACTAAATCTCAACAGGCCTGTTATGTGGTAATTATGTCTTCTATTTTCTCTAATTGCTTTTTGGGGTTTGGCTTTGGTTGGGTTTTGGTTGTTGGGTGGTTTTTTTCCCCCCCAATTATTACGTATCTGTTTTCTGTCTCAATTTATAAACACCTCTTTAGCAGCTGGACCAGGAATATTGTGAATTACACCATAACATCATGAGGGAAGGATTATTAATCCGATACCTGGCAGAATGTTTCAGGATATGAGAAACTTTCACTATGGAAATCTCTAATAGCTATTAAAATATAAATTCAACCATTTACCATTTTCAGTAACTGCAAAGACATCAATTGTACAAACTCTTGCTGCCCAAAAACACCTGTCTGGTTCAGGATTAAGGAATAACTCTTATTTGAATGTTCTAAAAAGGAATGAAACAGAAATTTTCCATACAGAAGCTCATCCTAGGGTACATCAAAAGTTAGGTGGCAACAGGAAAACATTCTGAATGTTTAAATTTCTAACCAACCCCTAAACCCGAAGTTACTAAAAATAAAACAGTGTAACAAGTAGGCTAGGTATTTGCTACATTGAAAGGAAGGTCAGGATATAGAAAGAACTATGACATTTTATCTGATAGCAGGTATGTTATGAACACTTCAGCAAGCACCAAAGTGAAAGAACGCACCTTTTAAAAACACAGTTAAATAAAAAGCAATAAAAATATCAATGTACTACTTCTGTTCAGTCAACACAGAACTATTCTTATTCCTTTAGACAGATGGGAAAAAAAAAAATCTTTGGAAGTACTATACTATCTTAAACAACTTATCCCAGAATGTTTAACTCGACATCAAGTAAAACAAGCAGGAAGCTCTCAACACTTTTGCACACCTCATGATAGGCCAAAACAAAGCTTTCCAACTCATTCTCCTTTCAGCTAAACTGTTTGACAAAGTTATACCCTTCGCAAACCACTTCTTAACATTGGCTCACATGGAAAGTATCAACTAACTTTTTTGTATACATTAGGAAATGTACTATGTTTTTTAAAGACTCAACTCCAATTCATCATTAGTAACTAAACTAGAGGAGCAGTGCCAGCTGAAAAAGCAACCTTCCTCTGCAACTGAAAACTGGAGGCTTGTAATTACCTCCCTGTGGGGCTCCCACCAAAACAGAAGATCAGCCATTTGTCAGGATACCGAAGCTGGATTTCCGTAGTATGATACATGAACAGTTAGCTTCAAATTACTTTGATATAAAATTAATAAGAACCAACTTATAAGTAGCAGCTCAAGTACTTCATCAGCTTCAAAAGAATAGCAAATGCTGAGAACAGTTATTTGCTTTGCAAGCTGAAGTGTTCTACAGACCAAGTATGCACAAACCACTGATTTGTCAGCACTGCTTAGATCTGCACCAAAAAGCATTCCACACTTCCAGAAACTAGGTTCTAAATAAAAAGATGATGACTTAAATATTACCCTTTCAACAAAAGCCTTATCAACTTTCATATTCATGGAAAAATTATATACAGAATGGAAAATTCAATTTGATTTTCCATACCATAACAACAACATTCTGCTTACTCATCAAGAATGAATATGGCAAAAAAGTCTGTAATAGGCTTAAAGTTCAGTGCTACCTCCAACACACATATATGAAAGAAAACTACAAGAATTTAGAGAGCAGTTTATACAAGACATTAAATTTACCTACCTTGCCAGTCTGGTTTGGACTACCACGTAATTTTTTGCTCAAGAGACATCATATCTTATCCAAGTACGTCAACTGTCCTGTCTACCTCCTCAACAATTATTCCAACATGCCCCAGGGCTATAACAGTGTGCCCCATGCTGTAAATGGAGATGTTATGCTTATTTTACATTTTAATGGAGTATATAAATCCCTCCCATTTCTTGCAGAGATCCCACAGCTATTTTCCTGCTAATCATAGCTTGTCCTCATTTGCTTGAATTATATCAACACCTTTAGCTTTTAAAACTTTTATTATTATTATTTTTATGTTTCCATTTCCAGAAAGCACAAACAAGCACAAAAGGGAAACTAAGTCCTATGTCAAAAGTAAATTTTACTCTTGTGAGAGCCAAGAGGGGCGGGAACGAAAAAGGTCAAACTGATTTTTTTCCTGCCTGAAATTGGCTAGACAGGCTAATGATGCTAGTTAAACCTTTTGCCTGCCAATGGGCAGATCCTCCCAGTCAACCCTTCTTCATTCTCTTAATAGTTCTGGATTTGCAAACTCTTTTAATAATTAGCTTGCTACACAACCATAACTGTTACTATTTGCCAAAAGAAATAGTGAGATACTATTTAGCAATTTAAGTATTTTGTTATCTTCCGCCAGTGAAATACACTTACATTTTTTTCTCTCTTGTCCCCTTCCTCTACCAGTTTTCTGCTGCCCATTCATTTCCTGTGTGCCTATACTTGGAGCTCCCAATGCATGCCTGTAGGCAAAGCACTTACTAGGAGATTCTCCAGCATTGCTCATAGCTGCAGTAAATTAAGAAGTTGAGAAGAGGAATGTCATTACTTCCTTCGCATTGCTCAGTGCAGTTGTCCAGGGGAGGCTGGTGATCAAAGCTTTAATCTCATCAACAGGACCTTGTACTACAGTTCTCATTTCAAAGCTGTTCAGATGCTACCAAAGGCTTTAATTCTGACACACCTTCCAATCACTTTTAATCACTAAAATATGCTTGGTAACATCACTTATGCACCCAGTCCCAATTTTCCTCAGTCCCAAACATTTGCTTTTTGAGGAAATGTTCTTTTGAAACAGCCTTCAACAAAGCAATGTCTCATTATGAGATTTTATTTTTTTAAGCAGAGCTCTAGTCTTTGACCATTTACAGCTTACATACTGAAATAATTACAAGCTGAGTAGCCAACAGTACAGTATTTCAATATTGTGACCCAGTGATTTACTTATAA
Source organism: Strigops habroptila (assembly GCF_004027225.2). Classification (NCBI taxonomy): domain Eukaryota; kingdom Metazoa; phylum Chordata; class Aves; order Psittaciformes; family Psittacidae; genus Strigops; species Strigops habroptila. The sequence goes on along the minus strand of NC_044277.2, from coordinate 67,600,823 downwards.
TGTTTTGAATGTCAATGACCCATGAATATTACCAGAATGAAGGGAAGTTTGAGTGCAACAGAATGTATTACATGTAATCTGCAAATTTTCGTTAATATATTAAAAGAGAAAAAAAAGAAAAAAGAGACAACTCTGCCACCAAGCAGACCAACAAACATGTAATTCAAACACCATTAGCAACAAAGGAAAAAATTGATACAATACACCTTAAGACAACCTATGCTTTTTCTTAGAATTCCAAGGCTTGAAGCAAACAACTCTTCTGATTATTATCCCTTTTTCATAAAAAGAAAGTTGTTATATTGTTACATATTGCATGTAGAAAAAGCAGACAACTCGGATAAATACTGGACTAAAAGTATAGATGACAACAATGTTAAAGATTTGTCCACTCTTAACACTTCATTTCTTAGAAACAGTCAAATCCTTAAAATAATATCATTTAGTAGCATTCATTCGGGAAAGTGAAAGAATATTATAAATTATTATACTATTTCTCATAGTATAAGAAGTCTTTCCTAATAGTTTCTGTGACATCACAGCGTAGAACACGTCCAAAGAAACTAGTTCATAACTAAATATTCAACAATTGAATTGGAAGGAAGTCTGAGCAGACAGTTGCTTTATTATTTTTCTCACACCACCTTTCTGTTACAGTTAAGAAAAAAGGTTCAGTTTTCCCAATGCAGTAAGGTGTCCAGTTTTAGTCTATAAAATATCAGCACAGAGGCAGTGAATTGAAGTTCTTTCATTCCTTTTCCTCATGGTATTCAGAAAGTAAATAAACTAGGTTATCGCTCTCCCTAATTACACCAGCTTACGTATTTGACGTGTATGAACAATGCATTAATCTTCTCCTCATCTTGTCTGAAATCTGCTTTCCTGTTCTCTGTTTCTTCAAGAGAAGAACAGGAGACAGAATACTTACCAAATAACCACTTTATAAGCTAATTATCTTTGCTATGAGTTGATTTCAAACCATGCCCATTTAAAAAAAAAAAAAAAAAAGGCAGAAGAAGAAAAACATTTAGTAAATTCAGATTGAAAAGCTCTTAAGTGAACTGTGGAAACTTTGTGCCAGGGAGAAGAAACATGACCAACTACTCATTAATACAAGCAAAGTAGTTTAACTTTTACCACTATGTTCTTCTAAAATACTATCCCACAGCAGCAGCTGACTACACATTTATAATTTAAAATGACCAGGTGCAGAGCAGGAGCAGCATCACACTGAAAAATATCTGATGGAATGCTGATGCTTAGAAATAAATTACAGCCTATCTGTAAGAAACCCTTGCTTGTTAGCCCGCGAGTTATCCCGTCTTGTGGAAAGCAGAACTTGTGGCCTGATCTCCCACAGCAAACAGCAATAATCTCAGCATCTTGCTGCTGCTGCCCCTTACAAGTTCTCCTTTATGCCTCCACCCTCAAAACAGCCATTCCCCACACATTATATCTTCCCTATGTTTCTTGACTACCAAAGCAAGAAGAGGTATTGCATGCTAGGGTTTGTTCCAAGGTTTAGGTATGCCATCTGATCAGTTAAACCATGGCTCTTTGGTGAACTGGCAAGCTAGGAAAAGAACAGGCAACTGCTGAGCTGTTCTTTTTTCTTCCTCAGAATCAATTTTCTCCAAGCTTGTGCCAATTCACTATTTTGGGGATTTTTACCCATCAAGTATGACTAAAAGCAGCCTACAAACTGGCGGTTTCTTCCTATATGTATAGAGACTTCCCTAGTCTATACACAGCTGATTTCAGGGGCTTGGAGGTTTTCCAGTAATGTTCCTCCATAAGCATTCAAGCTTTTATAAATGAATACCTCCTGCTCCCTCCCTCCCCCCATCTGAAACAAATCCCTTTTGGAAGAGGAAGATAATTCTTCAACAAGTGTTTGCATAAAACTGGCTAAACTTTCTCCTTCTTGTGCCTGAAAGTGACTGCTCAGCCCATAACAAGTTTTGCGATGCCAAAGCAGTAGCAGTCCCAGCCACCACCAAAGAGCCAAACTAATCCTCTTTCCTCCAAACCGCAAGACTCAGATCTGGAAATCTTTAAACATAGCATTTGTCACTTGGGTCACTGTGTTCACTTCCTCTTCAATATGCCCAGCCATAACCAGACTTCAGTTTGCTGCAAAGACGCCAGTCATCATTCTTCTCTTAAAGAGACCTTGTGTCTCTCTCCTGACACATCCTAGTTTATCGAGAAACCCAAATTACTAGCCATTTCTATTATTTTGACTCCTTTCAGACCCATTTCTCCACTCCCATTCTTGAATCCTTATCATATCCTTCTGAATAAAAATTAATGATACACCTGACCACATGGAAAAAATGGAGAAATCACAAATCATGGGAAGCTGTTAAGCTGATATGCTACAACAGTAATGGATAAGAGCTGTTTTAAACTAACAATTAGCCAACATTCGACAAGTGACAGATACAGAAGCAAACACTGTCTCTTAGAATAACAAGAAGTTGTTCTTGTTTCTGCTCCATAGAAATAGACTGTACAGCTCATCCCCGCAGACGGAAGCAGTAGTGAATCATAATTTCATTAGCTTCCACAACAAAAGATGGTTTGATTTTAAGAAAGTTGGTATCAAATGTTTTTACAGGCTCACAGTTGAAAATGTAGCTACAAGGATCCCAAGGTCAAACATTTGCTTTGGAAATCAGTGTCTGACTTGCATGCTATTTAACTCTGGGCACTTCTGCATAGAAGCTGCTGATTTTAAAATACATTCCATTGTGGATTCTTTGTTTAAAAATGCTAGGGACCCAAACTAGTGGATTAGTGCAAACTAGCAACTGCAACTCAGTGCTATTCAACCCCACTGCAAATAATATGAGGTATGAGATAGAAAAAAATAAAAGGCATTGTTTTCCTGGCAGAAGCCAAGATGTTTTATGAAGTTTTCAACAAAGGCAAATGTGGTTAAAATGAGTCCTTAGATGTTTTTCAAATATACATAACACTCACGAAATATAGAGAAACCATTGTTTCAGCTTTAACAAGCTCCAACTTTGTTTGGGAAAGAACAGTTTTGGGGAAAAAAGGAATAGTCATGATAATCTAAAACTGCCTAAGAAAGCTTTGATATAATCCAAAGGAAGAAAATTACATATTATTGTACTTCTTCGAATCAGATCACAGCTGAGATAGGGACAATTGATTTTTTGCACACAGCAGATTTCCAGCATTTACTGGTTGCAGAAGAGTGATTAGTTTTCTTGGACACGGAAAGACAAAATAAAAGATGTGATTTGACAACTCCCCAAAGGAGGCAAGGAGGCAAACAACTTTCAGAAACGTGGAGCTTGGTCTTCTGGGGGTTTTATAGGGTTTCTTTTTTAAATATTTAACAAATTCAGTATATAAGACTACTTGGTTTCTTTTGGGCATTGGTTACCTTGCATTTTTTAAAATTAACTACTGCAGACAAAGTTTTTATGATTTAGAACTGCGATGCAGAATTAGATATATAGGCTGACGAGCATATTTTGATAGAGAAAAGTTTTGTGCTGGGTCTGCATACACAAGGTGCACATTGCTTTAAAATGTTTGAACCAGTTCTGGTTACTCACTAGACTCCTAGAATTGTTCATAGCTTTTCAACACCCTTTTTCATTTGATAGGATGACACCATAGCAGAATAATATTATGAAATAGTACTTGCAGTTGGAATACCAAAAACATCCACCCACGTCCAACTTTAACAACTGCACTATACGACTTTTGAATATATAAGTTAAGATTTTTCCAGCTGCTTATGTCAGAGTAACTCAGATTCTGCTGTACAGCATTTAGGTATCTTTCTTCCAGCTACACTTTTAGAAGAGTCCATGAATTGTTTAATACTTTCTTCAGGAGTCTGTTAGCATTACTGGCAGTCACGGTACTGAATTTTGCCTCATTCTTTAACATTTTGTACAACAAAGTAGTATTTCAACTACAAACATACAAATTATTTTAGACTTGATCAAATATTAATGCAGCTCCTAGCAATTCAATGAACGCATTCACAGCTGAACATCAAATACAGATTTTAGAGCATGTAAAACTTATAATGAATACTTTTTTTTCCTAAAGCTATACCACCAATATTTTTTAAGCTTTCAGCACAGAGTTACTTTGAAGGCTAGATTATCGACCATTTACTTCTGGAACTCTGCACGGCTGAAGCAGTCAGTCCTTAAGGCTGAAATGTTGATCTATACACTTAGAAAATATTTTAGTCCAATGTTCATAAAACCTGTGATGCCCCAGGTTAAAACCAATTTGAAGCTGAAGAGGAAAAAGAACGCAAACACAAACCAAACCAAACATTTTTGATGAGTATGCCATCTAACATATCAGCAGTTGCCCCATTCTGTTCTGCTTTAACAGGGAATTTGAGCTTTTACAAAGAATAAAGAATTCCTGTGTATCCTTCCTGCCACATTATTCTCCCTATTCACTTCAGTGCCCAAGTAAACCACAGCAGAAGTTGAAGAAAAGGGACTGCTGAGCAGTGTGGAGTTGTTTTCCCACAGCTATCTAGCCCACATTTCCAAAAGGTTACCAGTCTGTTCTTTAAAGAGGCCAGATCCTTAAGATTAAAGGTAAGTCTCAAGCAAATCCAAGTTCAACTTACTGGACTTCCCCATGTTACCTGTAACCTTTTATAGACACATACAGCATTTGAACGAGGAGTAAGTCACGGTAAGAATCTAAAGGCCTCTCAAAGTTTGTGAGAAGACACAAAGAACGTACAATTTTTAATCATCTTCAAGGCTCCTGAAGGTGGTACTGTGCTTTCCTACTCCCTAAAGTTACTGAATGACTTTGGATTTCTCATGCTGTCTGGGGCTTTCAGTTCAGGAAAATAAACCACAAAATTAAATATTTACAGATGTCAGCCTGAAAAAGAACTTCAATTTTACAACCTCTCTTTGCAGGCAGAGGGCCTTAAGGGACAAGTTTCATTTTTCTTGAAATATGCATTTCAAATAAGCATATTTAAATTTTAGTACCTCTGCTGCACTTTAGGAAGCTTAATAATTGCAGTATAAGGTGTCAATATCTGCACTATAGCCAGAATTTGAAAACTGAAAACAAACGGTTTACTAAACTCTTACTAATTTAAGTACCTATATTTCTTAAACTTCTGATCAGTGAGCCTTGAAGAAAAAGAAACTTAGGAGTATCATGGAAAAAGTGGTGAATGAAATCACACCCTGCTTGCAGGGGTGGCTTTTCTTTTTCTTTTTTTCTTCTTCCTCCTCTATTCTAAGTATACCTGTTATTCCAAGTACCTCTGTGGAACAGGACTACTCTGGTACGCTGTCTTCAACCATTTTTCAAAGATAAGGATAGCAGATATTCGTTTCATTCACATGATACTTACTACAGGCAGCAGAGCTCAAAACCACAAAGTAGTCTTAAAAAACAACAACAAAGTTCTGTGGAAATGTGTCCTTAACTGCTTTACAACAGTCACTAACTCATAAACTGGACACTCGAAGTAGTATTCCAATCAGCAGAAATTGAAGTAATTTCTTACAGAAGTACTGTCTGGAGACAATAGTCAAAGCCGATTTTTGCATCTAGAATTAGGATTCAGCTGCTGTGTTTGAAAAGTGTATCAATCCTAATTACCCTGAGTACACAATGAACTGAAAATTAAATAAATCCATTAGTTTAATTTTAACTTCAATGAGTCCTTAAAGATACTTTAAAAAATGCCCCATCAGTAAACGCTGAAGAGATCTTTAAAGTATTTAATGCAGACACATCATGAACAGGATATGCACATAAGAGCCCAGATTTTTCTTAATGCTAAATTATTCATACTGATAATTGAACTGGTGAACGTCACCCAGAGTGAAAACGACTCTCACCAATCCTATTTTTTCACCTACAACTAATTTGCACTTGGACCACTTGAAGATTCAGAAGCCTGCTGTACTTGTGAGGGTTTTTGATTGTTGGTTTGTTTTGTTGGGTTTTCTAAGCATCACCTAGCAAAATTAAGAACTGAGCACATGAAATTACATCCTCTCGTCACCCACTTTTGGCTGGGGTGAGACACAGCTTTATGCTTAACCTTAGCCCCTGCCCATCCTGGCCACTCTAGTTAAACTCATTTTAGAACACTGTTGTGGAGACATCTGATTAAGACCAGTACTAGATACCTCTTTCTCTTTAAGAGGTCTACAGTCATTTCATTGATTTTTCATTCTGCTTTTTAGTCAGCTTCTTCATTCAGATATGTAATGAGCTCTTCTAAATCTCTCTCTACACATGGACACTTGATTAAAAACCCATTACCAATATTCCTATCCCCTGGTTTGCTCCTTACAGAACCTTAATGGTAAAAAAAAAAACACCAAACCCCCCCCCCCCAAAAAAAAACCAAAACAAAAAACCAAAAAAAAAACCAAAAAATCACCACACACAACACACCCAACCCAAAATTTGTTTCCCTGTCCATGGAAGAATCCTGGCATTATCACTTCCCTTTTAATTTTCAGTACAATTCTGGTTATCATTCACAATTCACATTAAAGCATTGCTAGCACACAGAGTGCAGGCTTAAATGGCATGGAAAAAGATAAGATATTGATGACCCATAGCTACAGAAAAGCAAACAGGTTCAGATTCAAGTTTTTCAGGCTCTGCTGGCCTTCCTCATGTTGTGCCTGTAAAATGCGGCTACTATTCCTGTCTCCCGTACAACTACTTAATGTGAGACATCTATGCACTGTGATATTATCATAATTCCTGTGGCTGACAGGAAGCACCAGCTGAAGTTCTGGAGTCTATTCTGATGCACTGCAAAAAAAGAAAAGTCAAAGAACACAACATACCCTCTCACTTGCCCGTGACAAGTTTTCACAGGCAACTTGGTTGTTGAATATCATTCCGATTCAATTGTTCCACATAACTGGGATGACAAATTTTGTCATATGACTTCACTTACATGTCAGGAATTCCCTTATATTAAGAAATACTGGAGCTTAACATGAAAAAAGTACCACACCCCATTACAAAGAAATACTATTACAAAAAAATGATAAGAGTTTCTCTACAGTAAGAAATCTCACCAAGAGCAAAAAAAAAAAAATCCTAGAGATTCTATCATTTGCATATCTTAACCAATATTAGCACTAGTGAAAATAAAGTAGTCTTCCCAAAACATTTACAATATTACACTGGCTTGCAATTTACAGGACAACGTTTTAAAAAGCAAGATGAGCATTATGGAACAAATAGCAGTTCACATGTTCTGCCTCCAAAGGATGCTAATGCTCTTTCAGCTAGACAGCAGAACACTGAACTGGCTTATCTTCTGGGTAAGTTTTCTAACAGAGCAAAGTTTCTGAAAGTTGATACCAGCATGGCATAAGAGAGAAAAAAAAAAAAAATCAGCATGAAACACTTCCCTCCTTAACTAGGAATGAATTTCACAGCAGCTGTACATCAGCTTGTCCCACAGTCTGAACCTCCACAGCAGCAAACTGCTGCTGCTTTATAACATTATTCTCCAGCAGTAACTTCTCACAGAACACACAAAATGTCTTGGAAACCATCAGATTATGCAGAATAGCAGCCTACAACACAAACAGTGTTCAATATCCCTACCTGTATATCTTTCAAATGCTAGAAAAGATCTGATAATAAAGGAAAAATACACGAGCTGAAACTATCAATGAGAGTTGCTGTAGTTATTAAACACTGGTTCCAGTGAAAAGACATCATTACAAAGCTGTGACTATTGAGAGTAACTTTTTAATTCCACAGAAATGAAGCTGACCAACACCAAAACCAAATATCTTGGGGAAAAAAAAAAACAAACCCCAACCTAAAGTTATGAAACCACTTCACAATCAAGTTCCATATCATAGTTATCTACCACTTAAAGGGTTTTTTTACTGATTGAAAATAAAACCCTGGATCACAGAAGCAAGGGTGGTATGAGATAGCAAAGGCAATCTAGGGAGACCACCTTGCCAAGTGTAACTTTTCTTAACTGACCAGGTACCAAGCACATTCGCTTTCACTGACTGCCAAGGTTATCAGCTAAGCACACCTTTTTATGTCGATTTCTGTTCCACTCGTCCTTCAAACAAAAACAGGAGGAATCAAAGTCATGTATCCTACAAGAAACTACAAACCGCGACTCAGTAACCTGCATAGTCCAGGGCTTTAGAATTCAAGTTAATTCTCTTCGGTGGATTATAACAAGAGACCTTTATGTGAACCTGACGGTAAGAACGCCTCAATCAGCTGGGAGTTACTACAACAGTACATGCACAAGATATTTATGCAGTGCTCAAAGTCACAAGCTTCTAATTTAGCCAAAAGTAAACGTCCCTTAAGAACCTTCATATTTCATAGTGCAAAACCATATTTAAGTAATCAAAAAGTGAATAATAGAGCAGTTAGCCAGCTCTTTAATACATTAGCTAAAAGTATATCAATTCCATTGATTTTTATGATGGGCTGATTTCACATAATGGATTAAGCTCACTAGAAGGACTGTAAAGGGGAAAAAATGCTTTGCCAGAATTAGTGGAAGATGGTGTCAAAATGCTTTTATGACAAGCCTACTGTTAAAACATTTTATTCAGGGATGCTAAGTTTAGAATACTACTGTCAAGAATAGATTTGGCACTAAAACTTGAGTAAAAGCCACAATTACACCTCTGCAGATGTATCTCACAGATTTCCAGTTGTATTTTGCTTTAAAGATTTTGTTTTATTCCTATCTAAGAAACAGGAAGCTTGGACTATGAATACATAGTCAAGCTTCGACACGGCAAAAGGTTAACAGCAGGATGCTCCAAGGATTCATAAAGCAAGCAACATTTAAGGGCACTAATTAATGATCTGGAAAGGAAAGTAGAAAAGTTAACAGTTATATAGGTTAGTCAAGTACAGAAGACCAAAAATGTAACCAGCTGGGAGCTAATCAACTATGATGTACAGGTGTAACAGTGGCAGATAAAATTCAGCATTAATAAAGGCAGAAGAAGTGTCACTGAGAGTTAAAGGCAGAATTCTTACCATGGTCAGCAACCTTCTAAATTAATCAGACCTAGTATAAACAACAGGATTACAAGCATCCCTGTGGAACTCAAGGAAGATCTCTTCAGTATGAGAACATAGCTGCTGAAAATTAAAAGTATCAGGATTCAAAAGCAGCAGTGGCAAGCACTAGCAAAACTGTATCTTCATAATAAAACTAGAGCTTCATTCTCAATCATTACCTGCAAAAGGCTACTGGAGTATTAGATTAAGTGGAGAATTAGAAATTAATAATGTCAATACAAAGAATCACAAAACAAAACGTGAAGAAATACACAGTTATAGACTAAACAATGTAAACAGAAGGGAAATAGTTTACACTCAAAAATTAAGATGCTGCTCAGTGGCAGGGGGAATAACACAGTTTAGAGGCACACTCTTTTGATGCAATGCATATGCAAGTTAATCTCTAGTGCATCTTTGTAATAAAGACTCTGCCAACAGCCAAAGGAGTACAGAAAACTGGACTGGGACGAGGAACATCACATTTAAGGATCCAGGCCCACTTCTATTAAGTATTCGTGCAATTGGTGCAAGACCCATACCATGTCAGAAGTATTCAACATTGGCCTCCTGTAATACTTATATCTGCCACAATTTCAATGCTAAAATCACCATGATGGTCCTGGCAGGGAGGGAGGAGGAGGGGGGAGAAGGGAGAGGGGAGAGGAGGAGAAGAAGGGGGCCCAAAACCACCTCCTTCCAAATAAAAGTTAAAAATCAAGATGCAGAAGAGCAACACTGGCACAAAAAACCTACACTATAACTAAAAGACAGCACTACAAACTTCCAGACTTTGGTTAATAATTTAAGACAACTAAAAGAACTCTGAAACTCTTGATAAAGCAATTGGTTTATAAGTATGAAACAGCACCATTCTCAAAAGCCCCACTCCAACTGCTAAAAAAGAAGCTATATTTCAACTTGTGGGTTGGTCCTTTTCCTTGTAAGCACTGAAGGCCTCCAATACAGGTCAACCTGCATCTAGAGATGGTTCCTGCACTTCCACATCAAAGACCCTTAAAGAAACAGACTGAGGATGACTGCAGAGACAAAGACCCTCTCATTTTGGTCCTGTGAATCAAACTTTTGTGCCAGGTGGATCATCTGAGACTTAGTATGTGCACTAAAAAAAAATAAATCACTAAAAATGTAAAATGCAAAATCTGTCAAGAAGCTCTTGTCTCTTGAGCTAAACATAATGTAAATTGCATTCAAATGATTTAAGTATTTGGAAGTACCCTATTTTTAGATGAGTGTTCCTGGAGCTACTTTTTGCTCTCATCCCAAAGACAAACATCACACCCTTTCTGCAACAGCAGAAAGAAAAACATTTAACAAGTTTACACCTAATGCACAGCTTATCAACATATATGCAACCAAGAAAGGGCAGCAGGATACCATTTCATTAAAGCAGCAATTTGGCACTGAAATCTATTCTAAATTACCTCTATTCTTTCTCTGTATAGCTTATTCCTGAACTCGTTTGAACAAATCCAGCCTGAGATGATGAGTGGGAAGGAAGAAATTGTATAAAAGTGAAACAGTACCACCTCACCACTAGGCTAGGCAATGACTGTCACATGGCATTTTTAAACCATTTCCATGACTTTCATTAGTGTCTTTGAATTGCTCTGTTCCCACAGGAACGAGGTACATGAGGAGTAAGATATCCTCATTCATGCAGCTTACAATTCTGAAAAGCCAGGCAGCATCCAATAATAGCCTGAGTGTTATCATTACCACCTTGATCTCAAGGGTGGCTTATACGTGGCGTCCTTGCCAGGCACCATTCGTACCATTTCTGAGATGACCATGCTGCCACAATCTCCCTATCATCGCCAATGATCTGAGGAATAGTTCTCTCTGATGTGCGTTCACGCTCTACAGATAAATTAAGCCTGACAAAAAGTGCTGGCAATACCACTTAAAAAAGGCCAACATCACAGAAGGACACAGCCAAAATTCCAAGTCACAGCAAACGACGAAGCTGGCACTAGGAAGTGAAATGCTTTCTCCGATATAAGCAGTCCTTTGTATTTAGGAGAAAAACGAGTTCTGTGGTGTTCCAAGTGTTCGGAGCAGCATGATCTTCACTGCCTTTGCAAAGGAGTGAAGTTGAGAGTAGCAGTGTATAAAAATACATGGTTAGTTACATAGTTTTGGTTTGCACAGCTGTTGGCTATGTTCATTTACAGTTCATGTAGTGCCAACATCATTTATATAAACAACAGAGGCTGGTTCGCTCCTGCTCATCGCCATAAAAGTTATTTCTCTCAGCAGCTGCTGCACAAAAATCAGTTTCTATTTCAGTATCGCACACTGTAAGTTTACAAAGCGGCGGGTTCTGGAGACCGCTGAAAACAAGCAGGACCTAAAAAAACTTGGCCGTACTTAATAACAAAGGGGAGGGAGGGGGGACGGACGACACACACTTCTGCTTTCTCGGAGTGGAAGGAGGTAGTAACCCTCTGTTAACACGGGTAAAGTCACATGAAAACTAAGTTCCCTTAGGCAACTACTTGGAAAGAGAGCCTTAGTTTCCCCGACCCTCTCCGGCTTTATGAATTAAAAGGAAATATAATAAGGATTATCCGGATTCTGGCAGATAAGAGAAAGTCTAAAATATTAAGTGACATGTTATGTAATAAACATTAACCGATCGAACTCGATGGGACAGCGGTGCAGAGAGAGATAGAGCCGCGGATGCCGCCCCGGTACTCCCCCCTGCACACACACACACTCCGAGGCAGGCTCCCGGAGGCTGCTGCTGACACAGAGCCGCTCCCGACCCCTGGAAGCAGCAACAGGACGTCCTCAAACCGCCGCGCACCCTTCAGCCCGGCGAGGATCGCCCCGGGAGCGCTGGAAGGCAGCGCGCCGGCTGTGCGCGCCCGTCCCCCCGCCCTGCTGCGCGGCCGGAGGAGCAGGCACCGCGGCGCGGCCGCCCCGCTTCCCCGGCCACCCGGCGGCGAGGAAGCGGCGACCGGCCGAGGCGGCGGCTCCCCCGGCGGCGGTGGGCGCGGGGAGAAGCCGGGCGCCGCCGCCTGAACTTGGCGCTTCCCCTTCCCCGAGCTCCGGCGCGGGGCGGCGGGAAGCGGAACCCGCGGCGCCCGGAGCCCGCACTCACCTCGGCCCTCTCTGTCGCTGCGGGGCGGCCGGACGGCCGTTGTGTGTGTATGGTGGGGGAGGCAACGTGCCCCGCCGCGGCTGCGCCTGTCACCGGGCGCCCGGGGAGGAGAGTCCCGCAGGGTAAATCCTCCGGGCGGCGGCGGGGACGGGGACCAGCCGCGCACCGCCCGCTCGTCGCGGCGGCCGCTGCCTCGCACCAAGTTGAGGCGCGGCCGCCGTTGCCGCTGCGCGGCGGGGCTGCCGGCGGCGGCCGCTACAGCCGCGGGGAACCGGCGCCTCCTCTCGCCGCCTCGCTCCGCGGCCGGGGAAGGAGCGCTGCTGCACCGCCGCCACCGCCGCCTCGGCCCCGCTCTTCCTGCGGCTGCCGGGAGCCGCGCTCCGGGAGCAGCGGCGCGGTCACAGCGAGCCCCGCGGGGGAGCCTCTTTCGCCGCCGCCGCCGCCGCCGCCGCCGCCTCCTCCTCCCTCAGCGCCCGAGAGCCGTCCGCTGCAGCCCCGCGGCGGCGCCCGCTCCGCATGCCCCGCTCTCCGCGCGCCGCTGCTGCCGCCGGCGGCGCCCCCGCCCGAGCCCTCCTCAGCGCCTCGCCTCCATCACCGGCGCGGGGGCGGCGGCGGGCGCAGGGAGAGGGGCGGCGACTGCCCGCCCCGGCGCGCGCGGGCACGTCCCCCGCCCCGCCCCGCCGCTACCCCGGATGTGTGTGTGTGGGGTGTGCGGAGGAGGGGGGGGGTCCGTACCGCGGGGTCCCCCGGCACAGCAGCACTGGCCCTCGCCTGTCCCCTGTGGCTGGGGGCCAAGGGGGGGCTGCTCGTTGTGGCCGGTCCCGGTCAAACACGCGGGTGGAAGCGGCCGTGCCTGCGCCGCCCTCGCACGCACACAGCCCTGTGGCAAGGGTGGGGAGCGCGGTGCTCGGGCTGCCGGGGCTGCCGGGACTGCGGTACGCGGGCTGCGGGCATTGGGCAGGTGCGGTGTGCTCCTGTGTCATCCCGGCTCCGCCGGCACCCGCCCCATCCGCGCCCTAAAAGGAGGTCTGGCCTAGGAGGGCGTGAGGAGCTGCGCGGCTGGATCGACCTTGTTGCGCCTTTCAATGGGGGCCACCAGCATCAGCCGCTCCCAGCTCCTTGCTGGGCCACGGGTGGCTTTGGCGGAGCTTGTGTGCTGCGCACCAGGGTGGAAAGAAACGTTGTGTTGGGTTATTGGGCTGTAGCAAGCCTCCTATTAGCAGTGGACCCCCAGCAACGTAGTGGGGTGTGAGTATGGAGCCCACTGCAGCATCAAAATGTGAGACGTGGACAGAGCCTTGGGGGACATAGCCTAGCATGAGTAGTCCCTGCCCATGGCAGGGGGCTTGGAACTAGATGATCTTAATGTCCTTTCCAGCCCACACCGTTCTATGCTTCTACGTGCCCTATAACCATGCTCGTGTTCTAAGATCATTTAGGACAGTTAGAAGACCACTTTGTCCCCACCCCCGAAATATATTTTGACACTTGAATGCTGGGAACTGTTTTATCTTTCCCTACTCCTATATTCAGCTTTTTAAAGTTTACAGATCAAAGTTTATATTCCCTCTTTAAAAAGTCTAACTAGCAAAGTTTCAGTGAAGAAAACACTGCGTTTCCTTGACAAGTGAATCTCAAGTCTCTGAAATGATGTGTAACTTTAAAGAGGTATTTGTTTACAGAACCCAAAAACCATGCTGTGCTCATTATAAACATACTTAACACATTCCTTGGCAGAAAACCTATATTCCAAAAGGAATTTAAACAGGGAAATGAGAAAAATAGAAAAAGAAGATGTACAGACAAAGTTGGGTGAGTGCTGAATGCTGTCATGCTGACACCCCACAATTTTGCTGGTGCTTCCATCTATTTCTCTCTTTAAAGATCTTTCTGTTCAGACACTGACTGGTTCTAGTCCTTTACCCACCATACACTCGCAGCTGCCACTAGCCCTGTGGTATTTTTGTCTAACCATAAGACTGATTTTTCTCTCTCTTTGCCACACACATAGGTGCCATTTGCTCTTGCCTCCCTCAGAAGTAACTTAGACCTTTTTTAAAGGCACTTAGGTTTCCCAACCATTCATTTGGGATACTTCAGACAAAATCAGTGAGCTCAGAATCCCTGCGTGCCCCCACAGACCAGTTGAGGATGAGTACTTAGTTTTCTAAGCAGACAGCATACAGAATCCTGTTTCTCCATATATTTTTATGTATGCAAAGTCTGACAGCCCTGTACTTGCCTACGTTTTGCAAGCATTAAAGAAGCTGTTTCACGCCCAGCATCTTCAGGCAGGAGAGTGCAGGCAGCAGCATGGTGCTTGTGCTTGGACTCCATCTACCTGTTGTCCCCTTGCTGGGAAGAGTCAAAAGTGCAGGATGGATTCCTGAGGAGAGGAGGCATCTAGCCAGGGTAAGCTGAGGCTTAGACTAAAAGTGGCTTTGACTAACGTTGACTGAAATAGTTGGAATAAAAAACAGTTTGAAAAATGCTTAAAATTGTAGTCAGGTGACAGAGTAAACACACATGTAAAAATACCAAAGTAGCCAATGCATAAACAGTAGGACAAGGAGGCATTCTTCGCCCGGTACAGGACTCACGCATACGTTCACCTCCAACGAGCTGAATGGGATTCCTTGTGTGCTTAAACATCTTAAATGTTTGAGCTTCACTGTGTTGCTCAGCTGATACATGCACCAGGGACTGTGTACTATGACAGGCAGCTTCCCCCTGAGAGGTAATACACACCACTGCAAGAACTGCAGAGCTGCCTTCATTTACCATTTATAGGCTGGGGATTGAATATGTGTTTGTGTTTATACACAGGCAAATAATATGAGAAGTATTAGGCTTTCCTATGCCAAAAATGACTGTTTTCAATTTACGCTAAAAAGTTTTAGCAAGAATGATCTATTGTTTGCAAGCAGTTTACCATACGCAAGCAGCTTAAAACTTGTTCCGTTATGATTGATGATGCTGTAGAATATATCCCAAACCCCTCTGGTGGAATGTCTTTATGACACCTCGATTATCTATTCTATTGCATTGCAACTGAGTCCAGGAAACTCACTTAGCAAAAATGTTATCCTTTTCATGAAAAGAAGAAGTCAGCATGAGACATCCAGATACAGCCAAAGACACTTTCAGAAGTGATATGAATTCACTAAACCATGTAGAAAAAGTAATTTTGGAGTAAGTGTACATTCAAAAATGTAGTCTATAATTTAAGGACCGAGTTTATGGCATTTGTATTAGGAGAAGTACATTGAGATTCAGGTTTATGGCTTGTGGAGCACTACTAAGCCAAATTTATAAAATTAGTATTATAGGGATCTTTTAAAATATGTGCATCTCCAAGTCATGACAACAAATAAATAGATTTTTAAAGTCTTTGGGTGGTTTATAATTACGGTCAGTGCTATCCTTCTGATTGTCCTGGAGGGGAGAAAGGAAAAAGAAGGATTTTTCTTGCTTTGGTTACACGTTTGTCCAAGCTGTGCCACCCCTCTGATGTGCCCAGAACCCTGCAAAATGCCAGCTCAGGGGAAAACAGTTAGTACCTGGAGAGGGGAACCCCCTGTGTAATTTTTACTGTAGCAGGCACTCATGGGTGCAGTCTCCGTCCTACACCAGCGGCCCACCTATAGCTGCAGGGACATGAGCTGGTCAAGACAAATGCCAAAGCTGCCAGGCTTTGAAGTTCAGGCTACCTGCAAGGTAAACAGAGGCGTTAGGGGCCACATCCCACAGACAGGGTATGTGTCACCATCATTCATGTCGGCAACATGGCTTAGGGCTGTGAGGACAACAGCCAGCAGCAGCCTTGCCAAAGAATCCTCACAGAACCGGGATTAAAACATTCCCCAGCTGAAGCAGGTCACTGTGTCAGGATTTGGCAGTTTGCTGCATCAGAATGTGAAGCAGCAGCCCATCTGAACTGAATGCAAAAAAGCAGTACCTTGGTGGAGGTCATTTTGCACTCAGTATTTAAATGGTGTTTTTAGAAGAAAACCTCAGAAATAAAAAGTATACTTACACGCCAGATACAATCCGCTTTGTAAAAAGAAAGAAATATGTAAATATTGTCTTCATGTCAACTTTGGGGAAGTGCC
This sequence comes from Strigops habroptila, assembly GCF_004027225.2. NCBI lineage: Eukaryota > Metazoa > Chordata > Aves > Psittaciformes > Psittacidae > Strigops > Strigops habroptila. The sequence goes on along the minus strand of NC_044277.2, from coordinate 67,584,506 downwards.
TGTCCCACCAGAGCTAATTGCCAATGAAGAAATTGGCCTTTATGGTTGAGGTTGTTACAAAAGGCGTCATAAACTAACTTTATTACAGCAAATGTTGAGCTGTATTTGCATTTTTTTCCATCGCATTGTCTTTGTTTTACAAGCTGTCTGCAATAGTTGTTCTTGGAAGGTCTCCAACAAAGCATTCTCTTTGGGGCAACTAACTGCAAATGAGATTAAAGCTTAATATGTCTGGTAATCAGTTTTCTATTAAAGAGCACAATTTGATTTCTTATGGTCAGCTGGGATCCCACATATCCTCATCTCTTCTGTTTTTCAACTTGTTGCTCTCAATAACCCAGAAAGGCAATTTGCCAACAGATGTCCTTTCACCACTTTTCCTGAATTGGAGTGTCATCTGAGAGGTAGTCATACACGACTTCTACTCCAGAATCCAAGACTTCACTCTATTAAATGCAGCTTTTTTTTCCCTCCAGCTTGGGCAAGAACAAAGCACTTTATGCCCTCCATTTGTTCTGGTGACATGCAATGAATAAAGATGGGTAAAGCTCGTTTGCTCAAACTGAGCAAACAGGAGCAGGTAGTCTCTGTAACTCCTCACTGTACCACTGTTTTGATCCAAGAGAGCTGCAGCTGTATTTTTCTTAATAGCAATAAAAATACTCTTTGAGGAAATAGCAAGTAAGAGAGTACCACAAGAGCTTGACTGTCTTTCATGAACCCGATCCCACCCCCCAGCTGATCTGATCTCACCTCACTTGTAAGGGTGGGAGAAGGAAACAGCTGCACTCTCTGCTGGTACCCTGGAGGGAAGGGTAGAGCACCTTCTCATCTCCCAGGGTACAAGGGTTCCAGCACACTCACTTCCCATGGATGCTCCCTGAGCCCATGAGTGCACAGCTCTTTTCTGCTTTGCTCCTTTGCTGGAGAGCAGTAACAGGGAGAACAGCCCTCCTTCCCCCCATTCCTTGCCCTGTATTGGACTGGAACTAGGACACTGTCCTGTATCTAAGGAGAAAGTTAAGGACAGAGAAACAGTGAGACTGGACTAATAAAACTGGACTGGGTAAGCCTAACCCTACAGATACCATGTAAATTTGTCAAACAAATAGTTATTGGATCATTTAGTACCATATTCAAGCTGTAATCGCAGCCACACTGTACTACTGCTATCTATGCTGCACTATTGTACTATAGAAGAGTCAGGAGCAGCAGGAGACCACAAATCATTAAAGAAAGGGTTTGGTAAAAGGGAATGCCGTTGGCGCTTTTACACTTCCTTTTTTTCAATATTCCTAAAATGCATCTTGACTGATAACTATACTTATCCTATTGGGCATATGGAGCAAACCACCGGAGGCTTCCTCATCAGAAGCTAGTTTCTTAAATCCCAGTCCTTAATTTTAACTTCTGTTAACTCTCCTATTGAAAACAAGCTTTAGGACAACATCAGAGGATATAGATATTCGTCAGTTTGGTTGTCAGAGGTCCAAGATGATTTAAACCCAGTTTGCCAAGGAAGGAGGTTGCTTCTAGATATAAACATTTCAAAGAATGTAAACACCAGTTTTCAGAATGTTGGTAAAAGGTTTTGGCAGGTATGAAAGTGCTTCTATTCCCATCTACATTAAACCTGGAACATATTCATCATTCTTACACAGCCTGTTGTTATTCCATATGTCATAATTTGTCATAATTTGTTTTGATACTTATTCTAAGTTCTGTTACAGGAAAAAAGAAGAGTGCCGTGTTCCTAGGATACTTCTGTCACAGCAATGACATGGTTCAATATATGACAAATCAATATATTACAAAATACTTAACTCACAACTACAAAATGTGGATGCTTAAATCGCAAGAGAAAAATAACTATTACACTTCAGTCAAATAGACGTGTGACTGAAAGGACTGAGGATTTATCACAAATGGCTCTAGCCTTTACAGCGTGAAAGTGAGTGGTCTTATTCTGGAGGAAATATGGATGAGCTTTCTCCCAAGAAAAACAGAAGCGGCCTGAGGGCAACATAAAGGTGCAGTAAACCTCTGAAAGATGAAGCCTCTGTTTTATTTTTACCAGAGTAGCTTTATGTTATGGATAAGCAAAGACAAGATATAATTTTATGTAGCCATTTGAAAGTTCATAAGCCTAGTTAAAGCAACTTTTCTCAAGCAGCCTTAAAAACAACAGTAAAACTAGCAACTAGTATGTTTGCCTGATATACTGTCACGTCTACATGATAGTAAGGTCTGTCTAACACCATTCGTTCTCCCTGCAGATGGGATCCCAGTGTTCTTACTTCAGCAGGATGTTTTTGTCACTGATTTAAAAACAATAAGCTATTAAAGTGAGAGCAGATACTAAATGTTTTCACATAAAAGCCTGCCACAGATTTCTCACCCAAATGCTTCCATCTATCCTTCACTATTTACCATTGCTGTTAACGCACTGGGTCAGCAATATAATTTTTTGCCAAATGTGAAACAAGGCAATTTTGTATGAGGTGTCAGAGGCCACTTGGAAACCAATTGCTTGGAGGAGAAAGTACCTTCTGAAAAGGGACTGTAAAAATGGCATCCGAGGGTTTCAACTTTGAACCTGTAAGGCTTCTTTAATAAATAGGCTCTGTTTATCATACACAGAAGAGCAAAGGAGAGGAAGAGGGCTTCCCACAGACAGGTCTGCAAAACAAAGGTACCTTCTGCTCCACACATCATAGAGTAACCAGAGTAAAAAGGCTGAATTCATCAGTGTAGAGATATGCTGCATCATTAAATTATGCCTTCAGTGACAACCGAATAGCCCATTTGCCTCCAGCAGGTTTCTAATGGAGGCGATGGTTGGAACTTAATAAACAGTTGTGTTAGAACAGCACTATTTGTTATATGCATGGCTTGTGAAGAATAAGCAGCAGAAGAAAGCAGGAACATTTCTTTTTAGTTACAAGCATCCGAAGAAATTACTGGCAGGTAAAGGAAGTGGACTGATGTGATGAAAATACACTACTTACCACTCACTTTTCAGGTAGAACAAGCCTTTCCCATTAGTCTCCTGTCCCTACCATAACATGTGTGTTGATTAGCATTCCCACATATTATTTCCAGTCAGAGGACTCCACCCATAATCTAGATTCCAGTTTTATTGCCCAATTAAGGTTTTAAAATGGCCAACACAAGCTGCAATTCAATGATGTAATTACATCTACGGTTTACCTCAATGACACTGCAAACAAGCCATGCCTGCATGAAGGGATGGTGTGGGTCAGACCAAAGGTCTGTCTAGCTTCATATCCTCTCTCTGACACCTGCCAAAGTGGGTACCCAGGGAAAGATTACAAGGCCCACTACAAACACATGATGGCACCTCCCCAGCTTCCAGCTGAACTCAGGTCAATTTCTCTTTTCAGTATAAAGGTGATTTGCAGTTCACTTATTTTCTACAATTTGCAGAAGTCTGAAGAGGCAATAGTCCCGAAGGTCATCTTCAGCTAGGTCTCCCTGTGCTTAATTGAAATGTACTGGCAGTATGTAACTGCTGCAGGTGAGCTTCGTAGACATGCGAGCTGCTGGCAAAAGCAACAGGCAAGTATCACTTCTATGTCTTAATTCAGTTTCTCCCATACGATCTGGCACAGACCATAGGAATTCACATACTTTCCCCAAGGGTTTTGATTTCTGGAGCCAGTGGACAACATGGAGGGGGGGTGTGTGTGTGTCAAATAATTTATCTAAAGTATAAAGAGGCTTTCTGTAAAATCAAGGAATAATCCATCACTCAGACGTCTGTCTTTGTTAACAATTTTCAAGCATTAGGAAATTGTCTAACCTTCTTACAGTTCCTTTCTTATTCGTAAATCCTTCTACCCAACAATCTCGAAGTATATGCAAATATAAAATGCTTCACCCAGGATACATTTGAGTAATTGCGGCATTCTAACAAGTTTTCTTCTGTCTTGCTGTGTAGCAGTGATTTTAGATATTAGTACATTCACTGCCTTTCTTCCAGGGTTGCACTGATTTTAGACAAGGTGGATAAAAATCTCTGTCTGGAGCTGTTTTAATGCTTACTGCCCAATTCCTAAATCCTGCACCATAACCAAGTACGCTGTGGCTGAGCAGGAGCCCAGCATGGAGGGATTAGAGGACAAAAAATCCAGCACCTCCAGGTAGTACTTGGCAGCTACTGTTTCAGCCCTAGAGCTACAGCAGCTGCCACAGCCAAAGCAGCTCTGCTTGGAACAGACAGAATATGCAAGATCTGCCTGTACTGTTGATCTACTTCTCTTTCCCACCTCACAGTTTGCCTGCATTTTTTAATTCTTCCTTTATGCAGTGCAAACAGTTCTACTTGGAGAGTAAGCTTGTGGATCCAGGAGAAGGATTATGTTTTCATCCCTATTACACAGTGCAGCCACAGAAACCTCCCCTCCCTTTCTCCCAGCTCCACCCAAATATTATGTTGTTAAATTAAAAACAAGCCACACTATTTTTTGGATACATGCTCAGAAATCCTAGCACAGGTGGATAGTACGGAAAGATTATTTCATCAAATGTAACAAGCATGGCGACTGTGCAAGCAGTGAGCTATACACTTAGGAGGAGATGAGAAAAAGAGGGAGCATATAGTCTAGAACCAGCACAGCATTATCAAATTTGTGTATTTAATTTTGCATTAGTCTATTTTCATACCTTTCTTTTCCTCCAGTCCTTTCTAAAAAAAGAGGTTTAACTCTCCAGAGTGCCATTTCTGAGATGGTTTCCCATGATGCAAAAGGGAAAAGTCTACCAGTTTTCCAGTGCAAGCGAGCAGCAGACGTGTGTGAGCAGAGCTCAGTAAGGAGGTATTTCCAGAGACCTTAGATAAAGCACTTAATACAATGCCCAAATACCACAAGTTCCAGGGGGATCTTGAAGCTTGCTATGGAAAAGAGACAATGGAAGAATGTCAAAGACAGGGCAAGAATGTGACGTTTCCTTTTAAAACGTTCAAAGTCCAATAACGTTTGTGTGAACCTGTTAGTCTGACAAAGTCATCTGCAAGACACAGTGTGCGGCAGTGGGTGTGGAAGGTAATATAGTACCTGCTTGGGGTTATAAACTGCATTCCAGTTACCTGGTACCAGTCCTGGGGCTAATCAATTCCATCAGAGTCAAGCATAAGCACAATATCATCATTTCCAAAATGCTGATTTACATTTGCACCTTTACATCTAAACAAAGTCTTGCTTTTGTCTACTCATTTGCAGGTACATAAGATCTGAGTAGTATTAAACATTGGGAACACTGGCACTGTGGTCAGTGCAAGTTTAGGTGAGTAAACATGCTGTACATCTACCACACTCTTAACCTGAGGTTCTCAGAGCTTTTGCTGATACAACTATCTTGGTCCCATTTTTGTTAGACAAACAGCTTCACTTACACCAAGGCCAAGAGACACCACACCATATCCTAACTAAACTTCATGTGACCCTGTAATGTAAGTAAGTAAGGTTACCGCTGCTTTTTGAGAGGCAGACTGGGGTCTTGCCTCAGGCTGCAATACAAGTTGATGACATAGTGCTAAAAGGATTCAAGGTCTTACCTCCCCTCCCATTCCTGTGCTTGATTATTAAGTTGTGCTCCTATTTTGTTACGTGTCTCACTTTTCACTAGAGCACATCACTGTTTAGCACAGTTTTTAACAGTAAAACTTGCTTTATGATTTGAAATATCCTTCTTTGGATAAAAAGGCAGCTTTGGATAAAAAGTGTTTTCTTCAAAGACACACTCCTGTCTTGCAAAGCAAGTGTTAAGTCTCTCTAGCTGAAAGACTATTTGTGGTTTGCATAGTTATTCTTTCAGGGTATGACATCATCCTCAGCACATGCATATCCCAGAACACTAAATTATTCTCCCTGAAAATTCCTTTCATTACTCTCAGATTGTTAAACATCACCTAGTGGCAAATTGGTAACTGATGTCTGTGGTTTGAAATGGATTTGCATGCTTAGTTCTTTTGTTACACACTGGGGTCTCTTACCTTTTGTGTCTACAGTAGAATTAATGATGTAAACATTTTAGAATGCAAGTAATAAATTATGCTAGCCTATTTGCCTTTTTCTAAACCTGTATTTATTTACTTTTTAAAAACAGCTTTTTGAACTACAAACAATACACATTCACACAGTTACACGTCCTCTGGTATTATCTGAGCTGCAAAATACAATTTTCTACCCAACCTTTGATGTGGGACTCCAGCCCATAGCCACTCTCTCTGACTTTGCAAAGTAGTGACCTTTTGAAGTTAACACTATTTTATTCATTCAGTATCAGTACTCCAACTAGTTGAACAGTTATCAGTATGATCTGAGGCCTCTGAAAGCAAAAGGTTTAATCAGAGCCCCTTATTGAGTCTTTGGGAGTATTCTTTGGAAAGACAATACAGGCTTAAAATTGGTTTCTTGCAGGACCTCTGGGCGGCTGCTGTAAAGAATAAGGAGACGGCATTGATCCGAGTCCCATGAGGGGAATCACTTTAACCTGAAGAATGCTGGAGTTCCCAAAAGCTGAATGGTGATGAAAGCAATTACCTGAAAGCACAGGCAATGTTTTGATGGTTTTGCCGTTGCCTTTTCTTCCTGGCTTTTGGAGCTGTTTTTCTCTTCGTTCCAGCGGTAAAGCCAGCATCTGCAGCTTGCTGCTGTCTGCTCAGCTAAGCAAGTGGCAAGTATTACACTTTGTTATAGTGGATCAGGCCCTTAAACTGAACAGTACTGTCTGTCATGAATCAAATAATCTCCAAGACATTTCTCCTCTATATGACACAGTTATTTACTTCCATATAAATCATGCGTTTAGGCACAAAGTGCTCCACCGCTTCTAACACCCAAAGAGTGATGAACTCTTCGTCACATACTCAAACTGAAGAGGAAACGCCCCCCTTCCTAAATTTCTTCTGTGCTGTCAACCAACCACAGTTCATATTTCTATTAAACAGGCAGGTTTTCCTTTCCTCTTGTGTCCAACATATTTTTTTTGTTTGGGCTCTCATAGTTGCTCACCTTGCTAAACCCCAAACAACAGACCCTGATGTTCTGAATGGTACTTTTATTAGGATTGTTGTTCTAGAAGCACTTCCCTGGAAATCTGATTGAATTTTTAGACGAATACAGATACAGAGGTGAAGAAAGGAAATGTACAAAACTTATTATTTTTGTATTTGAAAACTAGTTTTCCTGCTGTTCTAGGCAGATGGAGAGGAAAAAGATGATACTTAATGAGGTGGGACATATTGTACTTCTTGACAGCACTGCTGAGTCAGAATACCATTTTCTAACATGAAAACCAATGCAGTAGCTAATGTGCCTTTCAAACATGGTTTTAAAGTGAAAACCAATATACAAATCAACTTGTCTCACCTAATTTTCTCATAGCAGTGATAGAATAGTTTGGATTTATTGCCTACATTTGTATTTATTACTGCTCCCTCTTCCTCCCATTTCCTACCCCTCTTTTTTTTCCTCAAAGAGAAAATTAATAGATGCTAGCAGAGTAGCCTCTCAAGATAAAAATACCTAAGAAACCATACACGATTTTCCATTAATTTTTTCTAAGCATGCTGCTAAAGGAATACGGTCATGCACTGTAAGCCTCATACTGAGCTCTGGTCAGCGTGGGACATTGTTTTACACCACCAGAATAGAAATGTTGTTCTAACAAAATCAGAAAGCTTACAAAGTTTATAAACTTATAAAACCTAGAAATTCTCTGCTGGCAAGGTTAAATTATCCTCTGCTCTGAAACTAAAGACTGAAACCATCTGGGAAGAAAAAAATGATGTGTCAATTATCTAAAATGAGCTTGTGCTTTACATGTAACATTCATAAATATATAGTCAGACCACATTAATTCTACTGAGCAAATCCAGCCTCCAGGAAGCTTATTTTAGGCATGTGATTTGGGAAGCATGCAGAAGAGGAGGCTCATCCAGAGCTGGTGCAGTCATTTGGAAAAATGCTGTTAAGTGGAATGGATTCTGGAAGGACCCCAATGGGTCAGATACCGTCAGATACCTTTGGCTGTCAGCATCGGAGTTAACCAAACCTGTGGTTTTCTACACTTACTCCCAGCCACATAGAAGCCAGAGTTACCTTGACTATCAGCATTCATCTGCAGGTTGGTGTGTTTACTATCTGAAGTCTACAATCCTTCCCCTCTCAAAAATCCCAATGGCTCTAAGAGTCTTTTTCCAATTATGGGCAAATCAGACAACCCCTGCAGCAGCACTCAGAAATGCAGCTTCTGAAATTTCACAAAGCCAATTCAGATACTTCAAATGTAATTTTGGAATAATTCTAATTTAATTGTTGTCTTTTGCCTCAGAGTTTTTGTGCCTATGTGTTTAAATTAGCATTTTCAAGCCAAAAACTAAAAGCATTTTGCTGTAAGTAACAGTAGATGTTAATGTAAGAGCTAATGGAGATTGTGCTTACCACTGAATAAGGCACAAAGGAAAATAAGAGCCCCAAAGAATTTACCATCTAAGGGCTCATTAAATTCAGTGGGACTACTTCCAAGATTAAATGAACACTTCTGGGCTAAGTATTTGTGAGATCAGTTTCATTTTGCAGACATAAGATATAAAATTGCCCCTTGAGACTGGGAGAATAATTCTGCATAACAGGAGGCATGCACTCACTCTTACTATACAGCAAAACTTTAATGACAGTAGCAAAGCCCTCTGAAGTGCTTTTTACATACACTCACACACACACTACTATGTATGTATACAGAAGTTTTATCTTTTTTTATATGTATGTATGTGTCTGTGTATGACTTCCACTTGCATAAATAAAGATTAAAATCTATGTTCATATATATTAAAATCCAATCTACCAGAGCTGTACAGCACATGAGAATACGTAAGCTAACAAAGCAAGGGGGTGGTTAGAAAGCAGAAAGGCTTTCATATAGGTTGGAACTTCATTCTCATAAGACATTAGAGGTCCCAATTCTAATTTCAGAGTCACATAATTTTCTTGAGTATATGAAGTAACTCCTCTTTCTGGAGAAATTCTAGCTTTCGCTATGGTCAATGGAGAGTTTTCCTCTGCTTTCAAGAGGAATCAGCCCAGGCCTTGCTTCATCCAAACAGAAATCGTTCAGACAAGACTATAGTGTCACTGCTGATGCAGAAGTTGGGTCTTGTAGTTACATATTTTAAGGCACTGGATAATTCATAATCACTAATAAAGGAAAGCAAAAAAGAAACCAAACCAAAAACAAAACTAAAAACAACCAAGCAAACAAAAACCCCACCCAACAAAACCTATTTCTTATATAGATTGTTTCAGATGTAGCAAAATTCCCTCTTTCCAACCTATGGTACAATTTTAAACAATCAGTTAAGAGCTGTATGAAAGTGGGAAAGTGGATATTGACCACTGCTTTGGGATTAGGTGGGTTAACAGCCTGGCAAGATAGAATTAAACCTAAAAATTACAAGGGATTCTGGTCTGCAGGAAAACCCCTACATCTCACCGTGCTGTTCAAAGTAGTTCCTGGTATTAATACTGAGCTCCTACCAGGTTGGTTTTTTCACTAGTTTTAATACTAAATTGGGATTTATGCAAACATTCCTGAAAAAGGATGAACTTATTATATCTTTCTAAGTAGGAGATTGAAAAGTGCCTACCCGCCTACAAAATCATCATTGCTCCATCAGTTAAAATTACATCCCATATTGCTCTCATTTAATCAAAAGCCAATCTTCTTATGTTATTAAAAAGAACTGGCTTCTTGACATTAGCTAATACCACCATTAAACAAAAAAAACAAACAAAAAAATTAATAGCTCATCCAAAAATTAAGGCAAGCGTGAAAAGGAAAACATATTTTAGGAGAATTGGAGTAGCCTCGTTTCTCCAAGAAATAAAGAGCAAATATTGGCAATTTTCAATGAGCATTGGCAGAGCGCACATTGAGAAAATCATTTAAGATTTCATCATGGTAAAAGTATGATAGCATCAATATTTTAGTTTTTGCAACATCTGTTTACAGTCATGATTTTTCTTCTGAAGTACTATAAATTGGCAATTGTTTATCTACAGGAACGGACTCAATTACTGCTACCCCAGATTATGCAGTGAGCATATTCAGTAACTGAGATAATTAAGAGATAAACATATACTTTGAGCTACAGCAAAGCTTTGCCAGCATTAATTCTGCCAAATTAGAAGACACACATTGCAATGTCACTTACTTGCACTTCATTTTTCAATACTTTGTCCTTCACTGTTCACTTCTGTAATGCTCATGTAACCACTGCTTTGAAAATAATTAGAATTATGGTCTGACCACATACAGTTTGAAGAAATTAGCGCGTGACCTTCAACACTACACAGAAACATATACATGCCAGATGATAACAGGGTTATGCAGCATTAGAGAAACCACTACATGCAAACTTACACGTATTAGAAACATCAGTGCACTAAGCAAAATTTTGATAGATTCTGATGGCACAAAGATGTGTACTCTATATTGCTTAGGCTTACATTGCAGAAATAGAATATTTTTACAAGTCTCCCTCAAAACCTCAATTTAACCACTATCATTTCTCTCCAGCCTTTAAATGTCAGGAACATTCTTTATTTCCATTAATTTTTTTTCAATTTTATTTTTTGTAGGACAAATACTTAAGTTGCTGATGGTTACCTTTGAAGGCCTGAACCTTCTTAACTTTACTAAATCCATTGGACCAAAAAAAAATGCTTCATACCGTCAAACTTGCGTTACCTGACATCTCTTAGAGCTTGCTAATTGGGAGAGACAAAATGTCACTGCAGATTAATGCACCTTCTTTCACTTTGAGCACCTGAGTTGAATCTAATCTGCACAAAAGTGACTAAAAATCAATCTAATCTGACAGTGGTGAAATGATTAGGTATAATTATATGCATTCTCAGATCCTTAGCTGGAGAAGATGGATTCCTTGGAACCTTTCAAGAGAGGAATTTAAATGATACTTGTAGGGTTGTTTTCTTAAATTAAAATCTTGCAGAAAACATTTGCTTTCAATCATGGGAGATGAAAGGCGATCAAGCCAATATCTCCTGTTCATATCAGCCTTTAATATTTGCTACAGGAAACAACACACCCCCACGGCAGACGTGCATTGCAGGAAGGAAGGAATTGGGGGAAGGGAAAAACTTTGAAAAGTACTCAGATGCACCATTTTTAATTACCCCAAAACGTGCAATACATTCTTAATGATGGGCTCCTCTCCATTAAAGGAGCAGAGATCTTAGCTTGCTTATACAATGAAGTAATTAGTAAAATTCCTCATTTGCAAAGGGCTGTCTATATCCACCTAATGCAAGCAAGTAAACTCAGCCCTTCTGCCAAGCTCAGACATGACCAGGAGAGCATAACCCCAACTTAAAGATGATACTTTTTCTTTCTCCTCTCTTTCAAGTTTGCAGAGCCATATTCAACTACAGAGTAGGAAATAAAAGACACTACAACAGGCTGCCACACCTATTTTTTGTCAATAATCTCAGCAATAACACAAACCAGTGCTGAAATAAAAAAGATCTAGTTTGCTTAAATACTAATCATGCCTATTGAAAATATTCAAATGAATATGCACATCTTTTACTGTATAACATGACATCCTCAGCAGCATACAGTTAACAATGTTCTTCCTAAAAATCTTTCTTCAAGCGGTAAAATACATCCATTTATGATTCCAGTATTCAAAATGAAGACACAGATGATGAAATCATTGTATTCTATAGTCATTGTATTCTTGCACAGCAAATCTATGCCTCAGAACTAGGAACTTAATACTGCGATTAAACTAACAAATTTGTATTTGGTGAAAAGAACAGTTTCTCCTGTAAAAGAGAATCACATTGTTTGCTACTACTGTTGTATTTTTATGCCCACAAGCACATGGACAGCGAAAATCCAGTTGATACAACCTATCCAGAAAACTTAAGGAAGCTAAGTACCTACCAAAAATAATTAATGTTCTTACACAGATAGAGAACTTGTCAAAAAATTGAATATAACCACCTAAAAGAGTTATGGAAGTAAACAGTCCTCATAGAGATCTGTCCTGGGACTCATGCTGGTCATTGTATTTATAAGCAAGCTAGAAAAGGGGTGTAGCAAGGTGGAAAAAGTTGCTGATGCTACTTCGTTATTTATGGTAGTGAAGGCAAGGGCTCATAATGAAGAACTATATACAGACCTTATGTGACTTAGCAATTAGGCAATAAACCAGCACAGGAAATTCAATATAGGTAAACGTAAAAAGATACACAGGAGAATAAAGCTGTCCAAATTTCAAATACACAATGAGTCAACCAGTATTACTCAGGAAGAGAGACCTTGAGGTTAGGACAGAAAGATTATGGAAACATAAGCTTAGTGCTCAACAATAGTCAGAAAATCACTTATTCAAAAAGGAATTGAGAATAAAAGAGAACATCTCTTTGCTACCTACAGAGTGACTGCATTTTAAATCCTGCATGCAGTTTGTTCCCTCCATTCGAAAGGATGTCGAGCTGAAAATGTTCCAAACAGGGAAACAAAGAGAATCCAAGCATCACCTTCCATACAAGAAACAGGTAAGTAAGCTAGAAGTCTTGAGTCTAGAAACAGGGATTTTTAAGACTGAATAAGGTAAAGGCCTATAAAGTATTTAGTGGCAATGGAGAAGATGTGTCTTTATTGTCTCTCCAAAAAACAAGAGCCAAAAAGCAACAAATGAAGTTAGAAGTGAATCGGGTTCAAAACAGAGAAAGGTGGGTCTTCACGCAGGTGATTCAGCTGCAGGAACTTCTGTTTGTGGGATACCATGAACACCAACAGCTCAGACTTGTTCAAGCAGCACTGGACAAATTCTGGAATCTACGAAAAGCAACTAAATACATACACAGAAACCATCTACAGGACAAGTATCGTCCTGCGTAGTTGCCCTGTTTGTAGAGTCTTCCCCACACTTTCAGGTCCCACTCAGGATGATGTGTTGGGTTAAACCATCCGACCCCATACAGCCAGCCTCACATTCTCACTTCTCTGCGTGAAGGCACATGCCTTTCACAAATAACAATGGAATTGATACAATCACAGAAAACAGAACTGGAAAAATTCTTGAGAGGTCATCTCATCTACTCTTCCTGTCTCTTGGTAGAATCAGTTGCGTGTGACCTTCTGTGGCAGATGTCTAACCTGTTTTTCAGAACCTTCAAAAGCAAGCTATTCTAGTGAGAAGCTGGCTTTCTCTGAAAAAAAGCTCTTTGTAATACAACCTGAATCGTCCTTGCTGCAAAGTTAATCCTTTTATTTCTTCATCGTTACAGACACGGAGAGAGATGGTCCCTCCCCCCTTGCAGTGGCCTTTCATGTCCTTGGACTTATCTACCAAAACCTAGAAACAAAACCTAAGCCCTCCCAATTTGTAGTCAATCATTGAAAGAAAAACCCCAAATATCACCACTACCACCACCCTCCAAATACCAAAAGTCCTCTACATATTACCCACTTGAGTGCAGCGCAGAAAATAACAAAACTGATTCTTCTAGTAGGGTCATTACTAGTAGAAAAATAAGGATAAAAAAGTGTGGAGTATGGTTAGTGCATAAAGAATGGCCTCTACTGCTCAGTAAATTGAGTTCCCCTACAATGAGAACAGACAACAGTTCTTCCTTTTCTGCACGAATCTCCTCCAGCTCCCTTCTCCTTATGCCACACATGTAACCCAAATTCTCAATCACTCCTCACAGATCACACTTCCTAGACCTCAGAGCATCCTCTTATTCTCCTTGAGAAAGACAGGAAAGGTTTGGAGAGAGTCCAGAAGTGTAATGCCCAAAGCTTGACATAGCACTCAAATTGAGCCTAACCAAAGCTTTGACAAGTGAAGGGATTACAGCATGTGCCTTGCAGGCTTCCTGCTCGTGTGACGCCTGTTCCACAGCACTGCAATAGCACTGATTCATACTCAGCTCATAATTTACCCAGGTTCTGCAATGCCTTCTACTGCAACTGTTATCCACTCATTTTTACTCCAGCCCATGACTTACATAGTTCCAATTATTTTCTGGGTTTTTTTTCTTGTAGACAGACACTTTTTACTGAAAAAGAGATGATCTTTTTTAGGAATGTCACAAAAATTACACTGATGCTAAGCACTATGGATTTGCTTCTTTTGGTCACCTCACATGGACTCTAGGGATTTCCCAGGATCAACAGACAAGATTCTTAAAAATCACTGGCTGTAGAAATAAACTATGAATTTGTGCTTGACTGTGCTGGTGTGTATATATATATGTATTTTACAAAACCCAAACAAACCCCAACTTTTCTCTAAATTCTAATCTTGTGCTCTAACTACAGTCTCTGCTTGGATTCAGAGCATCTTCAAATTCAGTTAGGGTGGTTGTCACCTATTCCATCTCAGCAGAGCAGAGACCTTGGCTAAGACACTGTGGTTTACCCTGCACTTGAATTCCTAGTTTGCATTTGGAAAAAACCAACCAACCGAAAAAAAGGTGAAACTGACAAATTACCAGCTAAGTCAAGATGTCATCAAGCAGGTATCACATACTGGTTGTGCTCTGCATCCTCATCTATGGGGGGGGGGGGGGGTTGCATCGAGAAAACAGTAGTGAGCAAACATTCACAGATGGCCCACTAGTGCAGATACCATTGACAGTATTAACTTACTCAAATTTATATCCTAATCACAGTAAAAATATCACAGCCTTAATCTGCAGGCAAATGCAGAATTACTATAGAACTAAAAGTGCTGAAGACTTGTTCTAACAAGCAAAGATGCATGAGCGAATCCCTGTGAGCAGTTTATTAAGTGACTTCAACCCCTGTTCTGTTAAGTAATTCAATGGGACACTTTTATTTCTGTGAATTTATTCTTTATTTAAAATTATTAATAATTTAATTATATGACCAAGCTCAGTCTCCAGATTGCTGGCAAACTATTTGCCATTCCACAGAGCACTTATGTTCATAAATCAGATTACTTACTCAGCTAATCCACATTTTTTGCAGTCTACAAACCTACAGTGTTTTCAAGGTGGTTACTGCATTAAAGATTATGCAAATGAGTATCATGGCATTTTTATCTTTCTCAGCTGAGCATTTCAGAAATCAAGAACTTGTTCACATGAATAACTGCGGAAAACATTCATCAGAATCTGAATGCAAAGTAAATAGGGAAATTCTTAACCCATTTTCACTTTCAAAAAGATAAGATTAAATCGGGTATGATAAATTAATTCATAAATCTTTTGAGACAGTGGGTAAATATGTTAAATATTGCATAATAAATAATTATCCAGAATATAGAGAATACAGGGTTCCATTAACTGCACAATGACCAGTTTCTTCCTCTCACAGTATACGCAACAGAGTAACGTTTCAAAGTCAAAGTCAAACACTGCATGTCAGTTGTTTGCCAATGTAGAACTCATAGTTCACCATAGCAAGATCTGTATTTAACCTAACATCTTGTGTTAGATTTCTCTTGCCTACACACTATTTTGGTTAAACTTGCCAGACACAGCATGCATTTTGGTCAGAAGTCCACACTTCATGTAACAACACTGGTAAGTGGCAAGTGTGCTGCCAGCCTAACTTTACTATTAGTAGCAAAAAAATTCAAATTAAGTACAACTAAACTGCAAACAGAACAGCACTTTGACTCCTATCTTACTGCTCATTTCTGATGTGTCAAATTCATCACATTTTAAAATAAACTTAGAGGAGAGGCTACTAGGAAAATGGCACAAAAGGCATTTCTAAAGACCTGCTTCTCTTTTTGTGTTACTAAGAATACAGAAATGTCTTTTTCAAAACTTCTAACAGGAAGACTGCATTGAAAATTAGATATTTGATGTGTGCAGTAAAAAGGCCTTTAATTTTACAAAAGTAGTCTCCTTAATTCAAAGTTCAAATACCTATTTTAAAGGCATTTGCCATTATATTTAAACAAAGCTAGTGCAGCGCCTGCAGCTGCAAATTGCAGGGAACAAATGCAAATCACAAGAGTTCACGCTGCAGGCTCTGAAAAGTCATCAAAGCCTCCAAGTACTTTTAAAGAATAATGTACAAAATGCCACCAGACCTCACAAGCTACCCTGCAGGAATCCACTGCTTTTTACCTGATAGAGCAGCGAAGCTAAGAACTTCAATCCTTTCTTTTTCCAGAGCCTCCATAAAAATGCAAATGACACCTGATAGACACAAACACAACTTAAAAAAGTTCTTATTTTTTAAAATAAAACCTAAGTCTTTAAAAAGAGTTAAAACCTTACAAATTATAACACAAATCGTGTCTGTGCAATGCTGCTAAAGATGGCTGAATTAATAGAAAAGTTGCCGGTCAATTGTAATGGTACAAATCACTATGTAACCATCACTAGGCAATGTATCTCAACTGCCGCAACTTCCTACATTGAGCTCAACCTACCATCTAGTAAAAAGTTATCCCCACTTTGTAGATACCAAAAGAAATGCAGAAAGAGGTTATGTGAGAAATGTAAAGCCTTCAATTTAATTCAGTGGTATACAGAGGGATTATGTATATGCTCTCGCACCATTTTGGATACCAAATCACCTTATAAACTGCAATATGGCCAATGAGTGAAGCCACAGACAGTTTAATTTTTAACCCCATTTTTCTGGTAGTACAGAAGTAAAAATAGTAGGAATGTTGAAAGCTTAACAGGCAGGTGGGGTGTAAATTAGGTACTGAGACAGATTTAATTGCAAAGCTTGGAGCAGAATAAATTCACAGTTGTGGAGACTGGCTTTTCTTTTTGATGGAGCAGAAGAGTACCAATGCCTTTCGTCCAAAAGCATCCAAGGCATTTGGTGCCACACAGCCCAAATGTGGCAGTCAGAAGGTGTCTCTCTGCAAATAGCCACTCCTGGGCCAGTTCACAACACGGGTAGGAAGGGAGCTGGTGCGGCTCTCTACTCACTATGAAGCTGCTCCTGGGGCTGGGGCAGGGAGCTGCTCTGATGAGGTGTGTGCTGCCCCAACCATTTCAGCCTATGGACCTTCACCAGATGCCACTGCACGTCTAGGTACACATTAGTGATGTTCTTAACAGCAGCATCCTCTTCCATTTCAGGTCAGTCCTTGCTGATGTGGTGCCTCTCAGCCCACAGCAGAGCCCTTCCACAACCCCCTTAGCTCACAGACACAGCCTGCGCAGGGGCAGTGTGGCTGCCAGGGGCCTTGCTCTCTCTGCAGTGCCTTATCCTATTCATGATAAAGATCCTTCTGCTGGTTTTCCAAACATTTTCTGCTCTCATCACTTTCTTCCTCCATTAAGAAAAAAAAAATAAAAATCTTAAATTATCCTAATCATGAGGCACCCACCAGCCTTCAAATGCCTCAACAGCTTCACAGTAATCCCCTCTGTGTGATGAGAAAACTATTGTTTGTGGTCACTTCTGATCCAGCCAAAGGGAAAAAACCCCACATGCAACAAAATCAAACCCCACCTCACAATCCTGGGATAGGAGCCTGAGATCTTCTTCCCTAATTCAGGAGACTCCTGCATTTTTCCTCACTTATTTTCGAGAAAGGTCCAAGGAGCCTTTCCAGTTCACTGATACTATTACTAACAGGCAGTTGGGTGACTGC
Source organism: Strigops habroptila (assembly GCF_004027225.2). Taxonomy (NCBI): domain Eukaryota; kingdom Metazoa; phylum Chordata; class Aves; order Psittaciformes; family Psittacidae; genus Strigops; species Strigops habroptila. Next base: position 67,566,847 of record NC_044277.2, on the reverse strand, counting down.
TCACATCAAAAAGCTTGCAGGATTATTGCTGAGCTGTATTTAATTTTCTTATTAGCCAGGCAGCATATAGAAAACAGACACTGCAGTACTAGTGAGGGAAAGGGTGTTCATCTCAAGCCAGGTTTAGAATAAGCAGCAGGAAAAGCCATGTCACACCAAGGCAGACCAGCAATTGCAATTTGCACTTCTTCAGGCAAGCCCTCGCCCGTATGGCAAAGCGACTGCCCATTTATGTGTGTAACAGGAACCTAGCAAGATACGTCCTGCGCTTACTCACCAGAACACCACCTCTCAATGTTCAGCAGGGCTGGGTGTGGGCAGCCACTCAAGGAGCAGTGAGATGGCTGCCTTGCAACTCCACAGCCCTTCCCACATCCCTAATTCCATTACTCATCCCCTGCAGACACTCTCACCATTTACATTGCCACTAATGCTACCTTCCAATGAGTTGTAGGCCTCCTGGGATTGTGAAGCATTTGGTACCACGTAAAAGTGCACTGGATTTAATATTGCTGCAATACACATGGGCCTTGTGATCTTGTTTTGAGTCAACTGATTGATAAAAATGGGTACAGATAAGAAAATGCCTGGGTAAGTGCTATTTAAAAACTTTCACTGATGCAGCACGTTCATTCCCTGCATGATTTACATGCAACATCTACTCTGCAGCGGCACTAAAGTTGCTCCTCTCAGTAAAAGCATTCCTATGATAAGGTACTCTTTCTTTTTCAATCGGGCATGCCTGGGAGCTGAGCACACAGCGTGTACGTGGGAAAGGGATGGGACCCAGCCCTGGGAATGAAAAAGGGCTGACTAAGATGAATGCTTTGAGCACACAGCACAGCACATTTGGCTTTGTCAGGGGACACGACTCCCCTGCAATTCCCAGCGCTCCTGCTAATTCCAAACTCAGGTCACCATGTTGGGCATGCGACAGGAGGCTGTCACCTGAAACACATACTGCATCGCATACAACAGCCGAAAACAATCACTGAGGGCAAACACAATCGTGTTTACTAGTTGGCTTTGCAGTGCTGTTGGCAGCCCAGACACTCAGACACAAAGACAACAACTACCATTGGGGACAAGAAGATGGGACTTGGATGTTTGTACAAGGCCTTGCTTACGCCCCTGGAAAGCAAATCTCGTCCTGCTTTTCTGCTACATACACAGGTGCCTGGAACACAGCCTGGAAGCCCAGGCTTTTGTCTCCGTCTCTCTTTCGGGCCACCTTCAAAGCTTTTGTTTTACACAGCACTGCCTGGCACCCCTACTGTGACCAAGCTCAGCCCTCATTACAGCACCATCTATAAACATGACCTAATTTTTATGCCTGAACATCAACTTGTTGGACCTCTGCCTCCCCACAATGCACACGCTGGGGCAGGATCTCATACAGCTGCAGCTAGAAACCTGTTAGTGAGGCATTGTACAGAGGTGCCTCAAACAAATACAGTAATAAGTTGACCAGTATGTTGAATACAGGTGTATGCAAGCATAAAGAAGCTAAAACCAGTTTTATCGGCCATCAAGCAGCTCGAGAACTGTCTGCAACTCCATATTGCCAACAAGTAGTTCTCTGGGGTAGGGTATGAAACAGCACAGACAGCATGGGGACTGCAAAAAAACTCTGGAGCTCAGCCTAAATCGACACAAATTTATTCTGGCATGTTGCTCCAGTGCAAAATTACTTCAGATTCCAACAAGAGGAAAAAAATTGCTGGACTAGGTCAATAGCCATGCCAAAACAGCATGGAAGCAAACAAATCTGTAACAGTAGGAAGACATTCACTATCAGCTCTCTGTAGTCATATTTTCAAGTTTTTAATGACAACTGTAATTAATTGCAACTTGTATTTTAAAAGGTGGTACAGTTTAAGTGTGGATAACCATACAGAACACTTATGGGTAGGCTTCTCTGAGCTCATGATCTCACAACTGAGGGACGCGATTAAAACCAGATGCAGGTTTTATCAAGGCAACTGGAAAAAGCTGACACATTTTGGACCCACAGACCCTTCTTGTGGTCTGAAAGTGGTTTGCATAAACTACCTCACTTTGGGGAGGCTTAAGACAGCGCCTGCCTGCAAACACAGCACTGTACTCCAGTGCTCATGCTGTGCATGGGCTAGGTCCCACATTTCCCAAGCTACAGATTGCACTCATTCAGCCCAATCTTACACAGCTTTTTAGTTTGCACTTCCCAAGTGACTGCACAGTGCAGAACTGAAAAGCCTCTGTGCTGCATGGGGCTCGGTAAGAGCACCCTTTCCAGCCTTGCACACTTAACACCTCCAATGGTTAGCAAACCCCAAGCTCACCACATTTCGTCACCTCCTACACTCGGAAGCACTAGACCAGGCCCAGGGCTGTGCTGCCAGCCGAGGTGAGGCAAACTGAGCCCAGCAGGGGCCCAACCTACCGCAGGCACAGGGGGAGGAACACAGTAAGGCGGCACGCTGCTTCCTACGAGGCTCGCCCCAGCTGCGGTGGAAAACCTTGCGAGTGGGGGCCAACCCGCCATGCCCCGCCTCAGAATGCTGAGGCACAGGCTGCCCAGAGAAGCTGTGGCTGCCCCATCCCTGGCAGTGCTCAAGGCCAGGTCGGATGGGGCTTTGAGCAACCTGGTCTAGTGGAAGGTGTCCCTGCCCATGGCAGGGGGCTGGAACTAGATGAGATTTAAGGTCCCTTCCAACCCAGACCGCTCTGTGACCCCCTCCACAGGTAACACCCTCTTCCCTCAGCCTGGACACGCCGGTGAAGGCGAAGCCGCGCCGCGGGTACTGCGCATGCGCGTCCCGCCGGCCACCCGCACCGCCCCTGCGCGTGCGCGGCGCTGCCCGCCGCCCGGTGCGGGAAGGGGGTGGGGGGGGCAGCGCTCTCTCCCGGTTCCGCTCAGCCGGGGCGCGGAGCGGGGCGGGGGAGACATGGCGAGCCTGATCCCCGCGGCGGCCTCCTCGCCCGCGGGCGGCCCATCCCGTACCAAGAAGCGCCCGGCGAGCCCGGGTACAGGCGGCGGCCCCGCCAAGAAGAAGAAAGCGACGGCGGCACCGGGCGGCTCGCAGGTACCGGGGCGAGGCGCGGGGCGGGCAGCGCGCGTGCGCGGCGGCGGCCCTGCCCGTCGCGTCCTCTCCGCGCATGCTCCTGTGCTGCTGGCGGGTGGTTGTGAGCGGGTCGGCGGGGCCGGTGCCCCATGCGGAGGGGATTGGCACCGCTCCCGGTGCTGGCGCGGTCCCCCTGCCTCGCCCTGGGCCGGGCTGGGTGCCTGCCGCGGAGCAGGGGCCTCCGGCGGCCCTCGGGCTGGCGGTTCCTTTCTAGGCGTTCGAACGCCGAGGTTCAGGCCGCTTTCATCCTCGTGTAGTGAAGAGGCTGTAGCGTTCCCGCTGTGTGTACAGCTAAACGGGTAGTGCCGTTGTTATGCGTTCTGCAGTTGGGTGTAACTAAGAGGCAGAGCTTAACCGAGGTTCCGCTGAAGTTGCGTTTAAAATCCAGAAGCTGTCAGCGTTGCACGTATTGACACTTCCTGATCGAACCGATTTGCAGCTCATCTTTTTCTCCATACTTGATTTCGGTGGCTTGCTTTGTACTTGATACTCTGCAACACCTGAGCTCTGCATGTACACCGACACGCACAGACCTCTGACTGCATGGTGATTTTAATTACGGGTAGTTGAGCTGTCTAGTAGAGCTAGAGACCAGCGCTTGGATGAGCTGCTAATTCCGTTGTGTGCAGCTCAAACACAGTTTTGCATTATAGCCTTCTCTTCGTAGAGCTATGTAGACCTAAGAGTTAAGTGTGAAATGAAGGTGTAACCTCAGAGCCTGAGTTTTGGGGAACAGGGTCAGGGGAGGGTTATTAATGTGTGTTTCTCCAAACCATTACCCCTGCATTGTGTGACACCACCGTGCAGCTCCACAGACCCATTCCCGCCTTATGACATCTGCCCCTTGATCATGAGGGAGCACCTCATGCTCCAAAATAAGTCCCAAAAGAGGGTCAGAGTTAGTGTGTATATGACACCTGCATGGACTTTAGATGCAGTATGTCTTCTGCATGGATTGCTTTTAGAAAGATTTCGGTAGCTAAAAAAAGGGTTTGAAAAAATTGGGTTTTTTTTCTTGTTATTCCTCCCAGAATGATTATTCTCAGTAATGTTTGATAAACTACAGCCGTAGCACACATATAAAGTATGCTCAACTGCCAGTTAGGTTGCTCATTTTCACATGAGCCATCAGATCAGGGGAGTATTTCTGCATTTTTCATCAAATCTTCTCTCCAGACAATTAAAAGCCATTGTGCACACCATAGCACGGGCACAAACCCTCCCTCATCCTGAGTGATGCTCTTGGTTTTTGCCTTGTTACATAGTTCATAGTTCCTTTTCCTTTCCTCCTGGGCTTATCCCTACTGGAAGGATTGCAAACTGTAGTGCTGAATGTAACTAACAAACTGCACTGTAACTGTGAAAAGTTACTGCCTGGCATGATCAGGTTTGACAACTTTGCAACGGCTGCTAGAGATAACAGTCTGGATTTTCCAGTATGGAGAGGACTGCTGTGTGCATGTGTGCACGTGTGTGTGTCTGTGTGTAGATATATAAAACATGATATATATATATAATTTAAATGTGTACACAAAATATTTTAAAAAATTCTCCAAACCCCTCAGCCTCTAAAGCTGTCGTCTTAAGTTCACACCAAACTTAAGCTTGTGGACAGCTTCCAGTATTCTGAGGCACTCCATGATTTCTTACTCAAACTGGGTTTTGGTAGTGTGTGATAAACAGTTTTTGTAGTTCTTCTCACAAGTGATTTCAGTGGAGAAAGGAGTAATTTCTCAACGTTATGTCCAAGTCACCGTACACATTCACTGACTTCAGCAGTGCAGATGAATCCGTAAGGAAAAGAAAAAAAAAGAGCCTCAGAAAATGTGTAACCTCAGGAATGGGGCAAGAAACAGCTCGTTGATCTTCTAGCAGTCACATTCAATGTTGCTGACTAGCTCTGGAGCGAGCCAGTTCAAACAGAAGTTAAATGGGGGCTTTGCATTTTTTTAAGTGAGAAGCATTGATCATTGGGCAACTTCTTCTGCAGAAATCTCCAGAAGTCCTTATAAAGTCCTTAGCTAATTGCTGAGTAATGCACTCTGTCTGGATAAGGAAGCCTGTGACACAATGAAACACTCAATAATTCTAGTCTGCTGAGCTATTCAGAACATAGACAGTCAACAAGCACTTAACACTCTATTTTATAACTTACCCAATCTTCAAGTGGCCAAGCCAGTCAGGGACTAGGTCATCCATGAATTTTAAATACTTTCCTAAATATGCCACAAACCAATTATCCAATCATTGTGGGATTTTTATTTTCTAACTGAAAGCAAGTAACATTCATCTGTCAGTCTGATAGGTATACACCTTTAGTACACACCGCTTTCAGCACAGGTTTGCAGGTAGCGCTTGTTAGTCCTCTGACTGTTCACTTTCCTAATTAACCCTTTTAATGTTTTTTAACAGCCTTTTACTGCCTATTTTCAGCCTTTCAGAAGCCATAAAAATTGTGCCGTTGCTCAGCACAAAATGGTTTCTATTTGAAGTAAACTGACATTCTGAAACAGAGAAGTAGTGAATTATTTTCCTTGGTTAACTAGCAAACTGTAGGTGAGAGGATTCCTACCAAGAGATTTGTAACTAATTTCAGGGGTCCACTTGGGATCTGGGGACTCAGTATCGCCATGATATTAACTGGTAACCTCTGCTGAGGACCTAGTGCCTGGCCTACGTGAAAATACACTTCACATTGTGCCAGCTGTGAGCTTACCCACATCTGTGATTCCATCACTGTGAAATTAAACAAAAAGGGGCTTTTGTAAGTTCCTCAAGTCACATAGTTTGTTTTTCTTTCACATGCTTTATGTCGCAAGTGGCTCTCTCAGTGCTAGCCCTGAAAGACATGCTGGTCTGGTAAAGCTGTAGATTTCAAAAATGTGTTTATTTTTTTATATATAACAAATTTGCTTAAGTATAGCAATGTAATCAAGTAGTTTGAGTAACTGTGTGTATCCTACAAGAAGCCACAATTACCACACAGCATACAAATTTTTATAAACCCAATTTTGATCATGTTTCTCCAACAGATGAATTGCTACTTTCTCTAAGATACACTTTAGGAATGTTACAAAAAAACATTCTTCATCATTCATATGAGTTACCGACCCAAAGGTATTGAGTCATGTTTGTTTTGGAAGCATATTGCACACAGGCCTTGTCAGTCATGTCTGCAGAAGGAGACACATGCTTTTTGGATATAATGCCTGTATTTGCCAAATGTAAAATTAAAAGCGAGTTTACAGGAAAGCATGATTGCAAATTGATTACATCACTTTCATTAGCGTTACAGAATTATTCCTCCCATGCAGTTGTGTCACTGAAAAATACCTCAGTCTTTGCCGCGAGAGAAGGTTTTAATGTTGAGGATTAGTATATATATTAAATGGTAACATTCCTGTGTCAAAAACAATGCTGTTGAGTTGTTTATGTAGCACCGTTCAGTTAGACATCCTTGTCTGATGATACCCAATAGCTGCTATGCTGGCTCAGCTCCATCGCTGGCTCTCGTGCAGACTTGTCTTCAGGTCTCCTGTCTTTTTGATTACTATCACTTAACCTGGGATAGAATCTTGACACAGATCTTAAAATGCCAGCAGTTCTTCTACTTCAGTGTTCACACCATTATTTTTATAGATTGTACGGCAACAGGAACCTTTTAAGAGTATATGCTACATCATGATGTAATTGATGAAACAGAATGCTTGCCCACGATGGATAGCAAGCTTTAAAGATAAAATTTGCAGTGAGATAAGAGGGCAATTTGGAAGAAAAAAAAAGGCTCTGATTTTGTTGGATGACAATTAAAGAGAGAAAATATGCTAAATACTATAGTAAATATATATCTGCTTGCATGATTTGTGAAACAACTTCAGAGTTACGTGATGAAATGAACGTCTTACTTTGAGAGTGACACCATGTTTCATCTAACATTTTGAATTAATGTAATCTACCCTGTGGACTAAAATGCACAAAGAATACTTTCTGCTTCCTTCCTCTCCATCGCTGTAGCAAGGGCAGGTCTTGGTACCATTTAGAAAATAAAGACTGAACTTGCAATGGTATTTAAGAGTTAAATTGTTAAATATACTGATTTTATCTCTAATTGTGAATATTGCAGCAGAATACTGGTGACCTTCATTTTATGTATCTAGCTCTCGTGTATGCTTAACACTTTCTGTATTTCTTGTTCTATGCTTAAAAACAGAAGCTATACAACAATATTGGAAAATAAAGTCAAAACGGTTTAAAGTTATTGTCCTCTAAGCTTCTCTCAGGCACAACATGAAAGTAAAAGGGGCAAGTCTAAGATATGCTTAGAAATCCATTTTTATTTTAACTGTAATTGAACAATGAAGTTTTATATCATAAACTGAAGATCAGAGTAGAGTTCTGATAGTGGCAAATTCAACAAGAATACTTAAATACATACCCATTAACATGGTTATGGTTAGATACTCGGAAGCTGTCCACCAAGACAGAGGGCTTGCTTACCCTAGTTACATAAACAGCATGCAGTTGGACTGTAAACCATCAGTAAATTTAATCAATTCTTCTGCTGTGCTGTTTTACCAAGCCTGTCACTGTAAGTAGGAAACCATCAAATCAATTTAAAAATAACTTTGTTTTAAGGAGTCCATTTGATCTGGCTGTAATTTCCTGAAAAATGAGGTTAGGGGGAATGAGTGTAACTACAGAATCCGTGAGTACCACTACAGCTGCTGAGCTGAACTGCTGCTCTCACCATGTTCTGGGACAAGTACCTCGTCTCGTGCGTCACAGTATAATAACTTTCCGATCTGAAATTAAAAATTGCCTACTTAAGAATTCAGACCGTCTTTACTCCAATCATTATAACACTAAACCTATTCTAATTATTATAACACTATTCCATATAAGACTTGCTGTAACAGAAAAGCATGATTTTCCTTTGTAATTGGAAATTTAATAAACAAGTTATGTTTCTTACCAATTCACCTGCCTCGAAAGAGACATCAGGACCCTGATACAGCATGCAGTAAGGAGGTATAAGGGCATAAGTATTTGCCAGTTTAGTAAAAAGCTACCATGTCATTATACTCTAGACTACATTTGTTGGGTTTTTGAAACATCTCCCAGCCCTTAAGGTATGACAGTAACAGAAAATATATGAATTTAACCAATGAAACAGTGCCAGTCTGAAGCTACTGCTTGCCTGGGACGATATCTTTCATAGATGTAATGTGCTCCCCGGGGATGTTAACTCAAACCTAATTAAATTTATTTAAATGACACTTTCATTGGATAAAGTACAGATACCATAATACAGTGCAGTCGCGTGCTAGTTACTGATAAGAACTGCTGAGGTGAGTTCTTCAAGTTCAGCTGCTTGCACACTTACCTCCCGAGAGTCTTGTCTCTTACAAAACTAGCAGCCAGTTTAAAACAAATTGCCATGTCTTAACAAAAGTTTTAGCAGGTAGTGTTTAAATGAGGCAGCTATCCCACAGATGGGTAACGTACTCTGGCATCACGCTGCATGTCACCAGACCACAGAGCACTGAAAATTGCCCAGACTTGCAGTTCTCTGAATGAATCACTCAGAGGGTCACCGCTTAGTCTCCTAATCCTTTCAAACAAGACCACAAAGATACTTTCTGCAACAAAGCAGGCAGTGAACAGCTAAAATATTAAGCATCTTTTCTTCCACGGGTTTTTGTACTCTTCCCAAAAAACAATTTGTATTCAGGCAGTCCACTAATGAGAGCCAGGATTATCCTCGGGTACCAGCTTTTGTCACTTGCATGTTTGAAGACAAATCTGTTAAGGAACCAGAATTTCTCCAGTCCTTGATGGGGAAAAATGAGAAAAGACAATTAGCTGATGTCATAGGGAAATCTGGTAAAATGTACGTGTGCTTTAAGTTTAGCTTTATTTTAAAAACATGAATTGCTGTTATAGAGAAATCTATATTGAAAGAGAAACTGTCAACACTGAGAGCTAAGAATTTACTTTGCTTGTCATTTATCACATACTGAAGGCTTTAGATGATCTGTAATCATGAAAGTATGTGAATTTCCAAACCAGACTATGCCAGGCTCAGAGAATTACCAACCCCCCAACCAAATGTGATTAGATTTTAGATTTAGAGTAAACACAGATGTGTTATGTTGTAGAAAGCCAAAAGCATATGTCTATTGACTTCTACTTTTGGGCGTCAATATGTTGGTGTCATGGGGGTTTTTACCCTTCTCCCCTTATGCTAGTAGAGAATTTTATTTTTTCCTTTAGCTAACAGAAAATGGAGAGTTCTGCTTTAAGTGATCCCACTTAATTTCGGGATTCATAATAAACATGCAAGAAACTTAGGAGAGATAATAAAGATGGTTTACTGCTTCTATCATAAGGAGATAAAATAGGATGGGTTATTTTTTGAACAGTACTGCCTGCGTGTACTTTAGCATGACATTTTGTCTGAAAGGTAATGCTCCTAAAAAGCAGTCTCAGAATCCAGTTAGTGCATTGCAAGGTTCAGATTAACAAAAGAAATCTTGCAATAACTTAACTGTCTAGATATTGCAGATATGAAAAGGTGTCAGACTGTTTTTTGTATTTTTTTAAAGTGTAATGCTTATGTTAGGTAATAACTTCAGTTCTTGCTTTAGCAAGGCATTAGTAGTTCCATAAATATATTAATTTTGGATTAGAAAGGCTAATACAAATATTAATTTGGTAGCCTGGGAGGGTTTTGTACACATTTTTTAACATTCCAAGAAATTGAGAGATTGGCTATTTTTTTAAACCTGCAGAAAGTCATAGGAATTGTGACACTCCATGTTGTGAAATATACTCGGCCCTCACAGAATTCATATCCATGAACAGCATGTCTTGTCTCACTGTAAAGCATACCTGCAACTTCAAGAGGCTCAATTAGGCAATCTATAGAGTTCCAGTCTCCTGTCTTCTTCACTCTTACCCACCTCCACAAGTCTCAGCTGCATGCTCACAGCCAGCTCTGGTACTCACCAGACCTGCTCAGCCACTGATGGAGGGCAACTTCCCACCTCTCCCAGGAAGCTGCATTGTCTTCTGCTGCGCTGGTGAACCCCACTGGTTCACAGGGAGGTCTAACAGGTATTGGAGGTAGTACAAGGGAGAAACAGGACCACGTAGCAAGGAAAACCACTTCTCCGTTACAAGCAACCTACTCTTCACTGCAGATTTCATTAGTTTACCATAGGAAAATAGATGAGTCAATCTCGAAGTACCTTAACTGATTCTGCAAATGCCAGCAAGCACTGTGAGGTGCCACCAAAGTAAGCTAGCAGGAAATACTATGGACTAGTCCTACTTCTCACTGAAAATTTAGGCAACTTTTTCCTCTTAGGAAAGAACCATAAACATCTATCTGCCTTCTTTAAAGTAGGTACTAAATCCCTTCTTTCAAAAGTAGAACAGAAGGCACACTTAGGGCACCGATACTTGCTTTTTATGTCATGTGTCCTTACAAGTGTTTGCTGTGTCCTCCACTTCAAGTTAGTCCTGTTCATGCCACTGCCTGAGGGGATTCCAGCCCTCTTTTTGCCCCGTGTGCACCCTAACTGCCAGGCTAGAAGACAGTCTGGTGTGGTGGGAGGGGAGTGTGGAAATGTTTTCTCCTCTACAGACAAGGATGGAAGTTCTGTCTGTTCCAAAGAGAACGACTCCATAGTCTGGTATTGAACACAGTTGTCAGAATGGTCTGCTTACGTATTTCAGGCATTTATTTCTGTTGCACGTTTTATCTAATAATTTTAATGCCAAATACACAGTTGTGCAAACACGGATCAGAAATATTTTCCTTCCAAAACTCTAGCCAAAAAGCTAAATAGCCATGCCATCTAATAACATGCATTTATGTTGTAATAAAAATGCATCACTGTTAATTCAACAAACGAATTTGAAATGGATAGAAACTATTTTGTGAGTAATAATGTAATTTAGCAGAGTCCATCATGCTAGGAGGGGTGAGTATCCGTAGTTACGTTGTTTGTAACCATCCTGCTCTAGGATTTACGTACAGGCTGACTCTGGAAGAACTGTCCTTGCTGATTATAAGACCCTGCTGTGGACAAGGAGCATTTAGGAAAAAAAATGTTCAGTCCTGAGGACAGTGAGACACTGGCACAGGTTGCCCAGAGAAATTGTGGGTGCCCCATCCCTGGAAAAGTTCAAGGCCAGGTTGGACGGGGCTTTGAGCAACCTGGTCTAGTGGAAGGTGTCCCTGCCCATGGCAGGGGGTTGGAACTATGTGATCTTTAAGGGCCCTTCCAACCCAAACCATTCTATGGTTCTGTATGTCCTTAATTTTCATTAGATAGACAAAATATTGCACTAACATGCGCTTCCGTGCACAACCTGCCTAATAGGTGAATGACATAAAATCTGATGTAATTTAATAAAAACTAAACCCAGCTCATTTTGCAAACACCCACAGACCTGGAGGTGAAAACTTCTAAACAATTTTAAGCAGGTTAGTTGTTCTTACAGTATTGGCATGTTTGTAGCACTAGTTACACCTGTGTTCATAAGGATGCAATGTGCTTATCACAACTGCCTTATTTACTGCTTCCTCAGATTTATGCTTTTCTGAGTTAGTGAAAGAATGAGAAGAAGGGTAGAGAACGCTGAGAAGCCTGTGATAGTTTCTGCATAAATTAGACAAAGTTTACAGGTATGGATAGTGTCATTTAAGTGGTACAGCTGAAAAAAATAAAATAAGCTTGCAAGCATACAAGTCTTTCTTCAAATCTGAAAATGAAACAGCAACTTCCTAAAACTAAAAACAGAACAGCTGCTTAGTGTTTGGTTATGTAGGTGTCAGGTAGACCATCTTTGAAGAAAAGGTTAGTGGCATTCCAGAAACGCAGGGGATGTTCAGGGAAGGGAGAGAGTATTATGAAAATAATCATCATCTAGGAGAAAGGAGGGGAGAGTTAAAACCCTGTTGGAAGCTGCGTGGAAGTTATGTACCATAAAAAGTCTTTCTGTTTAGTCAGTGGTGTATTGATGTGCAGTCCATCCAGAAGCTTGTCTTAATTTTCCAGATAAACAGGTACATTTAATAAAAGGTGACCCATCTGCCTAGAAACTTTGTTACATTTACGCCCTGAAACCATCAGGAGTACAACAAAATACTGCTGAAATGGAACATGCAGAAATTAAGGCAGTAATTAACATGAGTTATATGGCTGCTCATGACCAGAAGAGCTTTTTGTTAATAAACCCAGTATTTTCTATTTTATAGGATATTGATTTCTAACTAGGGAGATGGAGAGTTGCCCAGAGAGCTGTGGAATCTCTGTCCTTGGAGGTATTCAAGACGTGCTGGGACAAATCCCTAAGCAGCCAGGTCCAAGGTCAGTTCTGACCACACTTTGAGTAGGAAGTGGGCTAGTGACCTCCAGAGACCCCTTCCAGCCTCAACGGTTCAGTGTTATGGTGTCTCATTTCAGATGTCTGATTTGTGTGATTAGGATGGGTGTGTCCTCTCCCTAGACAAGCAGTCATACACTCCTGCATTAATAAAGCCCAAAACGCAATGACTACATTCAGACAGTATATAATTCTCTCTACACTGTAACAATGCTGCTGTTTTAGTAGAACTGCTTTTCCCTGGGAGGAACAGCACAATGTTCTTAGAGCAAAATTAACTCTTAAAATCAACGTATCGGAATAGGAGAAGGCCATTTTTCCTTGGTATGTGCACAGTGTGTTCAGGCTTCTCAAACCAAGTGGTTTGCTGGAAAGTCCTTAGTCCTTAAGTTGCTTATCTTTGTTTACACAGTCTAGAACAAGCAATGCAAGTTTGAGTCTCGTATTAACAACCTTAAACTTTCTCAAGCCAGAAGTTCCTTTTTCTCCTCAATTTTTGTTAAACCTATTTGTTGCAGCCTCAGAATTGCCCTTTTTACCCTTCTCCCTTCCATCTGTCCCAAAGGTATTTTTTTATTTGCTAAATAATTCATTGTGGGAAACTTCTTTAAAAATCCTGTTAAACCCATCACAAAAAATCAAATACTATGCTTCCCTCTCATCTACAATTGTGGATGTGATACCAAAACTTCACTAGTTCTAATGTAGTGGAAAAGTCAAGTCTTCTAATAGTTCTGTTCTGTTTCAAGTCCAGCAAAAAAGGTAGTTGGGATACAAATTGATATGCAAAACACTGAGCACGCTTTTCAGATGTGCTGCAGTTTCTGAGCTTCAGTATATAATATCAGCGTGAAATGCTTGGCCACAGAACTTGTATAGTTAATTAAACAGCCACCTACTTGTATAAATGTTTCTGCAAAAATATTTCAGAAATTTGCTTGGAAATTAGCATCACTAGACAACTCTCTCCTTCCTTTTCCTCCTGAGCAGCCTCAAATAGTCTACAATAGATCCCTGTATTTCCTTATTTTCGTCTAAATTAGAATTGCCACATCTTTATTTTGGTTCAGTCATCAGTTTTTTTCATTATCCAGTTAAATGTAGGTATCCATGGGGTAATGCACCTACAGTTTTGCTGAGTTCAGGAGACCTGGTGTGCTATTCAAAACTCAATGGTTGTGTTGAGTTTGCTAGGTGAAGGAAAGTGGATGAAGTAGTGAGGGCATGACAGACTTTTTTTGTGCCATGATATGAGACAAACAGTAAAGATGACATTTGTAGTCTGAAGATTTTTAAAAACGAAGGTATAGTTTATTTTCTTGTCCTCTTTTAAAGACCTTTAGGGCATCCTATACAATTACTGCTCTCTGATATGTTATGCCTTTGATAACTTTCTGAAGGTTTGGAGAAAGAATAGTTTTATTCTGAGTTGCTTTAGAAGTGAAATGTTCCATATGTCAGTGTACCTAACATTTGTCTTTCTGACACGGTGTTTGGTCATGACAGTCTTAGGTACTTGTACAAAAATGGAAAAACCTTCTGAATAACTTTCAACTGCAGTGCTAAGCCTTTGCAGTACAACTGCCAGTATTAACTAATGCATCGTGGCAGCAGTAGGTGTAGTTAGCAGAAACATAATAAAAATAGAGTTTTTATCTACTTAAAATGACAATTAAGACATACAGAAGGAAGTGTTAAAATTTGCAGACAATAGGAAAAACGCTAAAGATTTGTTTTCTGTATCAGTTTACCAGTTCATAACATCCAAATGTAAAATTTGACTATTTTAATGCAGATCTATTTTTCCTAAGAAAAATAGATAGAATAGGAGCACTGGAAGAAAGATACACCCTGTCTTCACTCAAAACTAATTGCTTTTCCTTGAAGAGATGTTTTTTATGTTTTTGTTTGTTATTCAAAAGTTGTTTCTTGCCAAAATGAATAACATTTTACAGGATAAACTAGAGAGGAAACTGAGTAATTTTTGCAGCAGATTTTGCTTTTTGCTTTTTGCTTTCCTTGTTCCTGGTTCAGTTACATTCAGATGAATGGACTTGGATCCTTCTCCTACCTTGGCTGAAGCCTGTTGTTTGACAGAAGGATTTTGATACACTCCCTGAGCAGCATTACAATGTTAACAGCACACAAGCATATTGTAATCCTCCAGTCTTTTCTCCAGAAATACTTTGACCTTAACTGTTCTATATCAAATGATGTATCTTAAACTTTAAGAAGCAGTTTAGCCAAAGTCCTTGACTGAACTGAATTTTTCTGAAAGAGAAAGGAACGTACTGGTAGTTTTTATAAAAATTCAATTGTGCTTTACTCTGCTCTTTTTTTGCTGGTATGCTTCCATCAGTTTTCAGTCTTAGGGCCCATCAGTTTAGACGGCTTTTTTTCTCTCGGAGAATCAAAATATTCTGTTAGCTAGGCTCAGTTTTACCCTCGGTGAAAGTGGGAACTAACATGTGCTTTTTAATTCCATATAGACTGAAATTGTTATCTCCAGAGCTGCTTCAGTGTGCCATTCAGCTCATGAATTTGTCCAAGTTACAATTTTCTTAATAAAGAAAACTGTCAAACATTATAAACAAAGAATAGTCCCAGTCCACCAAATGAAATCTAAAAGTGAGAGATCCTTTGCAATTATTTAAGCCGAAGGGAGTTTTGTGGCAAATGCAAATTAAACCAAGCTTTTCTGGGATAGTGAGAAGCTGTTCACAGTTGTGTCCCAATTACATTTTATTTGAGGCTTTTCCCCATAGAAAATAGTCTTTTTTTTCCCCTTGAAATATCTGTAAGTTATAAAACTTTGTCTATCATAGTTTTTTAAACAGAAAAACATGTTTGGCATCTGAAATCTCTTGAGAAGAAATCAAAGCTTTTTACTGAAGCTTGTTAGTATCTTTCTGTGTTCGAAAGTTTAATAATTTTGAAGAGAACAAAGTAAACTTGAGTTTTTCTGGATTATTTTTTTTTCTTTCTTAATTGAGCAGTACCAGTAAGAAGGGAGTTCCTGTGTCATGAAATTCCTAGGTCTTTTTCCCCTAGGTTTTCAAGAAATGTTTGAGAGCTGGGGAATGTAATTAAAATCTTATTCTCCCTTTGGCTGCATTTTTAATTTTGAATTCAAACCCTCACACAGCGTAATAGAGCTTTGCTTTAGGGTGTTTTATACCTCTATCAAAGTGTCTGAAGTAATTAGTATTTTATACATTTTGGTAAGTATTTTGCTACTGGACGCACCACTGCAGGTGAATGATAATGTTTGAAGCTCTGGCGGTGACAGGACCCTAAATGAGAATGTCGCCTTTTAATCAAGAGCTCTTGGAGTCTGTGGTATTGAAATGCCCTACAGAGAACATAGAAAAGCCATCCATCACTTTGTGACAGTCCAATCTTTTAGTGCATGAGTAAAAATTTATTCAGCCTTTCTAAGGCAGTTGGAATGTAACATGTTTTAACTCACCTCGGAACAGCAGCGTGAAAGTTCGAAAGCATAATGTACAGACTGCTTTCTGGACATCATATGTGTATTTATGCGTTATCTTTATTTAGATCACAGTAGAAACATTTTCCATGTCCTGCTTAACACACTTTCGCCCTCCCTGTAATACACCCAACCGGTGAGATTGTCTAAATTTTGGTCATATATTTGGAGTTAATTTGCATAGTTGATTAACTCTTGATGCTCAGCGGAAGTGCTCAGCAATTTAGAGGGGAAGAACTGCTGCTTTAGGAAGGGCAGATTTTGTAAGTCTCGCATAGAAAAGTAGCTTGATGTGTGACTCAGAAGTCCTCTGGGAAATGCTTGGAAGAAGCTGAAGTACATTTAGTGACACGTACATGGAGTTATAAACTATTATTGTAATAATTCAGTGATCTGTTTCAAGCTTTGTGTTGTTATGTTTGTTTTTAACAGCCCTCCATCAGCTTTCTTTATAAGTGAAAGCAGCAGCAGCATTTGAGGACAATGTCATAATTTAAGCAAAAATATTTTTGATGTTACGTGTTTGGGAGATTTACTTTTGATGTCAATGGAAGCAGAAACCTGTTCCAGGAACCCTGTCTTTTAAGATGAGTTGGCAATGATGAAACGATGAAATCCACTGACTTAAATGGATTTCCTCCCTATTTACACTGTATTCATGATTATCTTGCCCACACTACTAGCTGCTTGAAATCAAGGACATTGATCTGCACTGTATACTTAATACCTTTTTTCAGGTGGCTACTACTGAGGTTTTTTTGTTTAGTAAATTGAGTTTTTCAATATGATGTGGAAGAAAATTTGCTGTCAATATGCAAGTTTAGGGTTTTGTTCCTTCCATTTCCACATTTTGAAGCTGAAATAATTTATTTTTTTTAAATCCCAAAATAAGGTAGGGCCTTCTGTAAAGGGTGAATGTTCCTAAAATGCTACCATGTACCAGAGTGCTGAGAGAGAAGAGGCTGGGGAAATTGTACTGGGCTTCATTTTGGTGAGTGAAAAGGAAGAGAGAAAAAGTTTTTCCTGCTGGATCCAAGAACCAGTAAAATGCAACCAGATGGGAAAGACGTGTTCATACATGTTACTGAAGAAGTCTTTCCAGCAAACCTTTCTGTCACAGACATGGAGAGAGTTAATCTTGTTCAAGAAGGTGCTATTTCTTCAGTCTTACCTCCTTACTGAGTCTTCAGTGAGTTTGCTTTCAGAAATACACTATGCTAATAACGTTGGTGATGAGAAATTTTTTAGCCGTCATTTTTGCTTGAGTTTAAGCATGTCTAAGTCTGACACCTTTCTATGTGAATTTTTTCCAGCAATGTGAAGAGCTGCACTTTTGTCTGCTAGAGTGTACGTGTTCAAGTTGTAATGGCTCCTGTCATCATGCAAAGTTAAATGAATTAAATATTCAGAATGTGCAAGAGCCTTTGCCAGGCTTGTTATACAGTCAAAGCTAATATATTAATCAAAGGGCTTAATATATGTTCCAGTATGAGCAGGATGAACTGGGACTCTGTTAAAAAGCTGACATTCAAAGTCTACTCCCAATTTTGAAAAGTCTGCTCGTATCATCGCTGCTGTCATCTAGTGACATTCGTGCTCTGTTTCCACATGGCATTCTCACTCACTGTAATTGGCTGCTAGTGAAAATACAGGTATTATCCATCGATGTTATAAATTACCATTTTCTTCCCTGGCTGCAAGCCAGAGCTTCACCAGGGTGTCACAGAACTTACAGCTAAAAGCTGAGGAAGTTGCTACAAGTTGGTTAATACTGCTTTAGAAGTAATCTACTACAGGAATAATTAGCCATATACCATTAACAAGGCTGAGTTAAAACAACTGTGTCAATGAAATTAAGAATGTCATTGAAGTATTATTGTGATTATGAAAATTAGCTGCCAAAAGTAAGTAAAAATAATTTAAACTAGTTACTGAATTTCACATACAAAAATTGGAGACAAGTGGGTACCTCAGCAAGCCAAACTGGGAGTTTGGGGCAAACTTATCACCAAGTGTGAGGGCTTGACTTAGAACCAGACCCCTCTTCTTACTTACTTTTCAACAGTGACATACAATCCCCTAGTCATCACTGTAACACGAAGCCAGAGTATCAGAAATACTGAATGCAGAAGCAAAACCAAACCAAAAACCTGCGTACGTAGTCACCTTCATCTACAACTGCTGTACTCGATATGGTGTTAAAACTGGCTACTGACTGAGTTCCAGAGAACAAAATAGAGAAAATCAAGACTTGCAGTATTGGTTTTGCTCCCTTAAACTAGAAACTCCCTTTCCAGTTCTTCCAGAACTTATTTATGCATTTAAATTTTCCTTTACCAACACAGTGTTCAGTTTATCTTCTATTTTTAAATCCTGTTTTGCCATGTAAAACCGTAACATCTACCAAAAATGGCTGCTGACGATCATAGTGTACTTTCAGTGATGTGCAAATCCATTCTTTTTCTAAGCCGTGACATGCATGCTATGCAGTGATAGGATGCCAGAAATGCACAAATTTACATCTTTGACTTTTATATTTCATATTTTTTATGTTTTTGATACATTGTAAAATCCTATCAGTCTAAAACAATAAAAAAAAAATCATAGAATATAATCCAAAAGTAAATAGGTAAGAAATGATACTTCAGCATATCTTAGTTATTCAGTTATGCAGTTTTAATCCTTGCTGGGGAAAAAAAAAAAAAAAACAGGGAAAAAAAAAAAGGAATGATGATTCAGACAAGCACTTTCATAATAAGCTAATTCAACCTGGTATTTACTCCCATCACAGACACCCATCCCAAACCCCACAATGCTGATTCCACCTAGAAATAGCCAAAACAAAGAATTCAGCTTCCATGGTCTACATGTTTTCCTTGTCCTCTCCCTAAATAAAACCAGACAGATGGAGCAATCTTTGGAAATCCTGTGAAAAGCGATACATCTGCGGTAGGGATTTTGGAACAGAATATGTTTTAAAAAACTAATAGATCTACCAAAACCTAAGATTGAAAGTAGTATGTGAATAGGCAGCCTCCCAGTGTGTGTTTTCTCCCACTACAGACAGCATATACAGCAGGGTCCAAACTAGGCTCATTCCTGGGGTTTGGCTTTATTCAAAAGAAACCAGTGTTAAGGTAGCTAAGCTTTAGCTCAGGTCTCCTTCCCAGGCTTGGCAGGTCTTACAACAAACCTCTTAGGACTCCCAAGTGTTTGCTGCAGGTCTTCACTCTCTCTCGAATTGTTGCTGTCTCCTAACCAAGTGAAGTCCTCAGCCAGCTTCCTCCCTTGGTGACTGTCACCTAGTCCTAGTAAATAACAGGGAACACAGTGTCCTACCCGCTGGGATGCACTGAACGCTTGATACATGGTCTTGGGAAATGAAATGCAAAAAAAGCAGCAGTTCCCATCACTATTGCTCCCATCAATCCCAGGAGGGATAGAGGTTGACAATATGTCACACTGTGGTTGTAGGTAAAATTCAGGTAAAGCACATAAACACAACTTTATAGAGGGAATAAAATTACACAAATGGTCCTATAAGAAGCCTTTGACCTGCTGTCTGCAGCTTTTAAAATGTGTCATTCCAGTCAAGGTTGCTCTACACCTGGCTAAATAGGTTACTTGGGAGGAGGAGAACAAAGAGAGGTAGCATGGGAAGAGGTGGTAGCGTGGACTTCTGTGGAGGTTAACAGCCAGAGGAAGGAAACAATGAATTTACTGATGGCTTAGCTGTAGTCTTTACTGTAGTGTTTTTATTGTTATTTGGGGTAAAACTAGCATAAGCGTATTTTGCTGTACTGAATTCACACCTTCATTTGTCAGTGCAGATGTACCCTGTAAATGTAAAGCCACTCCAAAGTCTTTGTTGTTAAAATCTTCAACAGCCTATGGTGAAAAACAGATACTGCCTAGTGACTATTGTAGCACAAATTCCTTATAGCCCTAGTTACATAAACCACCATTTAAAAGACACAATTTAGTAATAAAGTGCACATGAAAAGCTGCTTCACCATCTCTTTCCTTGCGGTGTATATTGAGCTCCCCATAAAGGATGTTTACATTACAAGGTCAGTTAAAAGGAAACTTTAAAGAGGCTATCAGGAGTTTCATCCCATGGTTACACTTTCTTTTTGGCCCTCCTGCAAAGCATTTGGGATTTTCCTAGGACACTGGAAGTGAGGAAGTTAGCTAAGAGACTGGCTGGGTACAGAAAATGTGCTGGGGACTGGTTGTGAGTTGGGCAGGAAGGGGAAGTTGCCCCACACGTGACCGGGGGTTACGGCACACATTGAGCTGTACATGTTCCCTGGTGACAGGCGCTTCCTCACTGTGCTCACGAAAATGCCATCGCTTCACAGGACTACAAAGGGGAGTTGAATTAATTCCTGTTTGTTTGCCCTGACACATGACAGTGAGGAATGAAATATCTTCCAAAGCAAACGACCAAGCACATTTGGCAGAGATTTGTTCAACTAATGTTAAAAAGCTAAATGTTACCTTTACTGTATAGCAATTGTTCACTGAGAAATCTTCTTTCAAGCCATAAATAATGTTTTGTATTATCATTGTATTACTGACTTTCAGGAAATGGGCTTTGCAGTACAAAGGTAGATCCATATTGGTTAAAATTAATTTGGCATCTATTCCCCACCCCCCCGCCTTTAAAAAAACTTTCAAAAAATAAACCTGAAACACTAAGTAGTGTTTCTTATGCTTTAAATCGTAGCATTTTAAAACACAGGCAGGACAGAATTATAGATTGTCGAGACACTTTCGGTTTGTGGCTATAAAACTGCTGAGGATATCAGCTGAGACTCTGCAGGCTGCACGGAAAGAGCATTTCAAAGCTCCGTACTTGCCCGAGTTCACTCTGTGCAGTAGCACGTTATTCGGGAAGCAGTGCTTCTACTCCATTCTTTAATGTTTTTCCAGGAAGAAAAGCACATTAGCTGTGTGTCTCTCTTCCATAGTGCTACTGCTAAAATCAGAGTTTTCATACAAGCGGTACTGACTGAGGGAACTGTCATGGCTCTACAATATGTCTGTATCTCAGTTCCCAGCATTTAACTGGAATCATAGTATTCAGTCTTGTTTGTTTCCCAGTCTGTCACAGGGCTCTCAAGTCATGGTATCAATTGCATACCGCTATGGTATGCAAACTGCTTTACAGTCCTGCACACCAGCCTGCACCTTTTGCCTTGAAGAGGAAACCACTGCTCTCAAATTGTCCCTGACAGATCCAGAAGATGCTGCTGGCATTATGTCCCAGTGGGACTGGAGGATGATTTGGGTGTTCACGTGGCCCTGAAAAGCAGCAGTTGCTGCTCCATAGCCTGCTGCCTCTGCCACTGTGCAAGGAATACTGGCACAAACAAAATCAGCATCTGGTCTGTAATGTGAGTTATCCCAGCTCTCAGCAGCACTAATACCTGAAATCCCTCTGGGGTTGGTCCGGAAAAGAAACGACGTGTAGAATTTTAATTCAGGAACTGTCCTGCCAGAAACAGTTCCTTACTTTCCTTTCCAATGTGCCAGCAAGATTAGTGCTGAATCCACACAGAAAAACCCACTGAGGACAGTGAGTGGAATATGTCAGTGTAACCAGCTGCAGAAATCAAGGACTGTATGTATAAGGAAGCTTCCTCCCCTTTACTGTTTAACTGTTTTCGTTTGCTCTGTCTCAAAAAACTAGGTACTGTTTTGAGATGTTGTTGAAATGCTAGTCAAAACCTGTTTCATAAACAACAGAATACTTAGGAGGAGATCACTGAAGGGGCAAAAGCGGTAATTAATAAAAAACTGTAGGATTGGATTATAACTGACCAAATGGTACCAAATAAAAGGCAAGAATGCTTTGAAGAGTAACTGTAAGTGCTTCTTCCTCCACTTAGAGATTTTATAGTGATAATGAGCAGTATCAGATAATTTATTCATCAGCAATAATCTTGTATCTCAAGCCTTGTCTTTCTCAAGATTGACTTTAATGTTTGCTGCTGAAATCCAAAGTGCTGGAAGCGTGCGTGTACAAGAATATAGTTTGAAACCTAGCAACTCATTGTACAAAGACACTTTACCCAGGATTGCTGAAGGTATTTTCTCTGCTTGCTGTCACATAATACACATATTTCTAAACATCCATCTGCATTTCTTCT
The DNA here is from genome assembly GCF_004027225.2 of Strigops habroptila. Taxonomy (NCBI): domain Eukaryota; kingdom Metazoa; phylum Chordata; class Aves; order Psittaciformes; family Psittacidae; genus Strigops; species Strigops habroptila. The sequence continues at coordinate 67,544,702 of NC_044277.2, read as the reverse complement.
GTTTCTTTGACAGCCACTGCCTTTTAATGTTGTCCTCAGCAAGGAAAGAATTGAGTTTAAGCTGCAGACTTCAGTGTTGCTTCCACTGATGTTTTTATGGCAGTATCCCCTGTACTGTGAGTTTACAGAGGACTGACTGTTGTTTTGAAAATAGATCATCATATATTTTATTTTAATAAGACTCTATAAATATGACTATTTTGCTTGAATACTTCTTTATACCATACTTGGAATATTTAAGACCCCTCTTTGCTATGTTAAAAGCAGGCACTGTTGAATAACTGATGTAATTCCCCAAAGAAGAGTTCAACTTGCCTAGTTCCTAATCCTGTAATTACTTATGCATGTAGTTAAGAATACAAACACTTCCCTTGTAATCACATGGAGAAGGATATGCTGAATCATGGTCTTTGCTATATAGTCTCAGTTTCTAGAGATATTCCCATAATTCAGTAATAAGAATGGTCCTTTTTGTCTCCTACTTAAAAGAGTATTGTATCAACACAGAAGGATTTGCAGTGCACATTTTCACAAGAAAACATTTTTTTTTTTTGTTCAAAGAATTATGTATGAAGGTAAAGAAACATTTTAACCACCCATTCAGTAAATACTGATTTAGCTTTTAGCCAGGCTTTGTGTTATTCAAGAACAAACAATCAAGGTATGAAATCCTATTGCCTGAACTGCCAGACTCAATGGCAAAATTCTTATTGGCTTCAGTATAGATCAGGATTTGACGAGAAACATTTATGTATGTCATCTAGGCCAGTTCTGGTGGTGTGGAGACTTACAAGGTGCTCAGAAAATAAAAACCAACATAAACTCAGGCATGCAGAACTGTCAGAAATTGGTTAGACCACCACACAACTTTTTTAGCTTCCCAGTCACACACACACCTTCCTTAACTGTTCTTCCTGCTAAGTAAATAAACCACAAAGAAAAGCCTAGAAAACACCAACTAGTACCCATGTAGGTTTTGTGAGGCTTGTACGTAAAATTAGTATATATTTTTTTTCTCTGAATCCTCACTCAGGCATGATTGAAGCCAAGGATGGAGAATAAACTGATTAATCAGTTGTTTCTTCAGAGCCTTGAAAAAACCTTTTAAATAAGTTTTATATATTGCTATTAATGCTCTAATATGGAACATTCTGAAATAGATCCAGTGTACATTTCTGTTGTTTCAGGTTTCACATACTGTCTTGCATTATATAGAGATGGCTTTCATTAATACTGAAATAAACCCGATGCTGTTTTTACATAGTAGGCTTTGGCCACTCTATTCCCTTCCTCCCTTTATATGTCAGTTGTAAACTGCTTGACAAATATTCTGTTTCATGCTTCCCCACTGCTGGTTTAAAGATTTCTAAAGATTCAAAGAGGTAGGAAGGCTAAAAAGACAACGGGTAGGTAATACAGCAGATGACTGTCGCCAGTTAGACTTGCTCAGAGTAACAAGTATTTCTTTTCTTCAGAGTGCAGGTGGAGAGGCCATGAATGAGAAATTTCTGAACACAGACTCCAGCACAGGATCAGTGGAAACAACCATCAAGCCGTTACCATTTAAAGATCCAAACTTCATTGTAAGTATATTATTTTAACAACTTGAAATTCTAAACTAGTCAAACATTAACTAGGTTTCTATTTAACCATATTGCTAATGTAAATATTAAAAAAAAAAGTCAGCTTAACAGCCAAATAAAGGGTCGACAGTTTTCAAGAAGTTCACTTCAAGCCCTTGCCACACTATGGTCCAAAATGCACACTGTATTATGTTGTGGAAATGGTACTGGTCCAGAGGCAGAACTATTGTATTAAATTCTGGAACAGAGTCAGAAAACCTGCTAGGTCAAGGTAAGTGCAGAAGTTTTATGGTGTGGTATCTCACAAACTACCACAACTACAGTGGAACAATTAATACTGCTGCGAATGTTGGAATCCCATCTCCCAGTTCCTAGCCAAGGCAGGCTGCAATGCAGATTGAAATCAGCCAGAGAGTCATTAGCAACTGGTGTTTTACTCCTCTCCTGGTCCCTGAAACTCTTAACAGATCTGTGGTGTCTGTTCTTCCAGTAATTGCTAGATTTAGAAGCAAAAGCTCCGTGCTCCCCAGAAGCCCAGCCTGCTGGCATTCAGAAGTCATGTAAACTCTGGCAGCTGATGAAGTACGGGCTGCTAAAACACTCTGAGCTTTAAATTGGGGGAGAAGGTGAAAGAAGACTACAGCTAGTAATGCTGTCACTGCTGGATTTTTTTAATATCTTTTTATCTCACTGTGCCAAGGCCAACTCGTTGGCACACTGTACAAATGCTTTCTAGACAAGTAAACTTCTCAGACTGCTGGTCCTAAGCCAGTGCTTAGAAAGAAGGATTTTATCCCAGATTTCATTCTGTATGAATAAGATACACTATCTCACAGCAGAAGACCTGAGTAATCAGGCATCACACAGCTCACTAAGCACAGGTTTGGCAAGGGACATAAAATTAATCTCTGACTTGCAAGTTGTCCTCTGTCTGCTTTGCAGATGACTTCTATCACAAGAGGGGCATTCAAACAACTGTATGTTTTGCTCACTCTAATGCTCCAGTGAGTACCACTGTCTTTGAGAAATGGGGCTTATTGGAAAAGCTACATTTGTGCGCAGAGGCATTCCATGTAGCTTCCATAAGGGATTTAAATAGCCATGAGGCCTTGTGCTTCTGTTCTTAGAGGGATGTCGCCATTTCCAAAGAGGCAGTATTAATGTCTGCATGCTTGAACGAATAATGAATGTACAGGGCCTTTGGCAACTGCTGCAGAAATACTAGACAGTTATAATGAAAACATGAAATTGTCCTCTCCAATACTGTAACTAATTTGAGAAGAAATGTATTGAGTTTTAACTAGCTTTTTGTCAGTATGAACTGGTGGTAACAATTTGGATGATGTTTTGCATCCTGCCAGCCTAACTTGCCTTTAAAGGAAGGAAATAAATCACATAATGTTTATCTCATAAATATACCCAAGTTTGAACCACTGCAGAGGATCGACTTAAAAGCAGAGAAGAAGAAAGAAATTACCTTCTTCTAACCTGACTGGAATTTGCATCCCTTGGCAATGGGGACGAGGAAGACGACCTTCCGACTGTTGTGCAGAGCAATGAGTAGCTCCACCTGTCCTAGTTCCAGCTTTCCTTGAACTTCACTAGTGCAGAGGTTGCTTGGTTCATTTGCACTTGGCAGTCATTGCCTTTTGACTGTGGGTATGTGAGGTGATCCTCAGCCCAGTTCCTAGGAGGCATAAGTTCATATAAACCAAATAGTTGCTTTTGATAAACCAGACCACTGAAAAAAAAATAATAAAATCATTATGCAATGATTTGGGGGGAAAATTCATGTAGTGAATTTGAATTACTAATGTGGTATTACATCTATTTTCATCTCATCTTCCAGCAATCTCTATTTTACAATGATCTCTAGATTACTAAGGTGTTACCCTCAGAGCAAACATTTGCATGTACTTTCTATACTGGATATCCATTGCCAAAACCCAATATATCATCAGCTCATGAGCATCTTTTCTGAATAAATCTTACGTCTACAGAAAGAAGCTTTCTCATTGAATTCTTCTTTCTGTTAAATTTCTCAGCAATTTAACAAGCTAATTTATAAACCAATCACAGCAAAAGTGTTTTTGCAGAACTTCGCGGAGTTCTGATAAGACTGATGTGGCAGGTGGTAATTATTAACAGAAATAACAACAACTCCGCAGATGTAAGAACATTTTCTTTTCTGAAGTAAAGCTGTAAATCCATGTCCTTTGATCATTTAGAAGTAGTACAGTATGTTGTGCAGCTTCTGTCTCTGGAGGGACATAAATAAATTACTCTGTAGCAATCACATTTGATAACTGAAACTACTATTATAGTACCTGTAGCAAGCTTTCCATTAGTGTACCTTTCAAAATGCAAAATTGTCTTGGCAGCCAACATTCTATTTATTACTCCTTTTCTATCCTTCTGTCTTCTATCCTTTGAAAGAAAAATAAAATTTCCCGAAACTTTCTCATAATACTCATTACATTTTGCAAGATCAGTTGTGTTTTCTACAGTCACTGGTAATCTGTGAAAGAGCTAGAGCTGCCCCTGTAATATGCCATAAAAAGGAGAAAATTTAGCCGTGTGATCACAACTTTAGACACAACTTCATAGTAATAAGTTCCAATAAGATGGGAAGTACATACAGAATCCTGTAATCTCAGGCTGAACCTAACTGCATCGATTTTCTATTTCCATGTAAAAAGCAGATTTTCATTTCCTTCAGTTAATTGTAAGCATAGTAGCTTTGACACAGTCCAAAAAGCTTTGTTTTTCTTGCAGCCAGGATTAAAGTGTACAGTATCTTAGCCTGCTGATGAAAAAAGTGAGGATAACAAATGGTTCATGACAAGATAAGACATATCAGAAAGACTATGAAATAGAAGTGTCATGCTCTGAAATAGCATTCTTCATTTATTTTTTTCTCTAAACACCATATCTTTAATTCTAGCACTCCGGCATTGGTGGAGCAGCAGCTGGCAAGAAGAACAGAACTTGGAAGAACCTAAAACAAATTCTTGCTTCTGAAAGGGCATTGCCATGGCAACTAAATGATCCTAGCTGTAAGCTGCTTAGACGCTTTGCATGTATTTATAAATAATAAAATCCACACAAATAACTTTCTTTAAAACAAACCTAAATTGTTTCATCAGTACATGCAGTATCCTGCTTGAACAGGGTCCAGTAGTACATTTAAGACTAGTCTAATCACGCTCATCAGCCCTAAGTGGAAAGTAGGGGGAGGCAAATAATTTGGAGTATTGTGACAAAGTTCAAATACATTCAGGGAGACTTTAATAAAGGGAATGTATTTATCCAAAGCGGGTCGGAAACTTCTTACTCCCCTCAGGTTTTGGTCACCTCTTTACTGCTGAGAAGCCTCCTCCTCTGCATATAGCCCAGATGTCTTCTTATGGGTGACTGCTGCTTGATTAACTGTATTTGAACTATTTTCAAATAGATTCTGCTAAGCCACATACCTGCAATAGCTTAGGCTTCAGCCCAAGGTTCCTATCCAGCTCCTTAGCCTAGATTCTTGGGAGACTTAAATCCTACATCCCCTATTTAGTTTAGCACAGCTGAAACTACACTACCAGCAGTCCTGATTAGCAGTTGTAGCTGGTGTACATCTACAGCGGTAGAGTTACAGCAGTGGTCTTAATCTAGATAAACTTCAAGTCTACTCATAAAGTAGGATATGATTGAACATAGCCAGAGGCAGAGCGTGATCCTCAGATTCTACTTCAGCAAGTGGAGGCATTTCAGAATTGAGCATATGCATACACTTTTTGTCAGTCTTGGTGCTTTATCCAAAAATAGCTTGCCATTTTTTGAAGTGTTTTAGACACAACTGTTATGGAAAAATGCAAGCTACTGTGTGTTCCTGGCTATTGTAACTGACAATCTGCTGCTGTTGCTATTTCTATTACGTTCTGTTTGCAACCATCAATTTACAGGATTTTTAAGAAGGAGGGAAAAGAAATTCAGTTGCATGTTTAAAACCAGCTGTCTGTGGCATTAGTGTCTTTTGAATTATGAGATGAGGAGTTAGAAAGTTGATATGCATGGAGCATTTGAGTTGATCATAGCATCTGAATGAGGTGCAAGAGAGATCAAGAAGGAGGAAAGAAATTAATCAGGTACAAGATATTTTTGTAAACATCCAAAAATGGTGATTTAACTACTTAAACATACCAAATCTATCCTAAAATAGTTTATGAGTGAGAGTTGCTATCTAAAGGGCACCAAAGAACAGCAATTTCCATCATTTAATTTAAAGATTCAGACAATTTTCTAGGTCATTGGCTGGGCTTAAAGTGGTACATGCTTAAAGATTTAACTGATTTAAAAGATTACTTTGCTTTTCTGGATTATGGTATTTCAGAGCTGCAATCTTGAGCAATGTTTTGTAGCCTTAACATACAGCATGTGTATGATAATGGCTATTCTTTGCAAATAACTGACTGCAAAGGAATTCGTTGAGACTGAAATCAACACATTTCAAATAGGGGAAGGCAGTTCTGCTTGCTAAACTTGTATTTAGACAGGTGAGCAGAACCAGGCTGTTCTGTACAGTGCTAACAGGCTAAATATTTTCTGCTTCACATTTCTTTGCTTTGGTGTTGCTAGTTAATGGAGACCTCAGAACATAAGGGCAGCCTTTTAAAGAAGTATTGTTACCTATTTACATTATTTTGGGTTATGTTTCAAAATATATGTAACACACTGAATTTATCCCTTTGTTTCTCTCTAGATTTTAATATTGATGCTCCTCCTTCCTTTAAACCTGCCAAGAAATACTCGGACATTTCAGGACTTCCGGTAAGTATTTTGTTTTTCTCTTCAAAATTGGCATCTCACTTTCCACAATGAAATAAAGCTGGTGCTTGCTTTTGTAAAAGATATACTTGTTGAGGTTCCTATTCATCCTTATGCTTAGTAGCTGTCCAGTGATTTAGGGCCAAACCCCAAATACTGTTGCTATGTCGCAAAGTCCTTTGGTTGTTAATAGATGTCAGGACAGATTAAATCTCTATTCCTGCCAGGTGGCTCCTGTCACGCCATGTTCCCAGCTGTAGAGTCTGCATTGATCCCCATCATTTCTGATTCTTTAGATTGTTACAGGGAAAGCTGGTAGCCCACAGTCTCCATGACTGCTAACTTTGTCAAGCTTTAACCACACAGACCGAAAATCTCCATGCTGAGAGTTTGCCTGAGGCTGATTTATTTCATTGTATCCTTTAGAAAAAGTTTTAAAAAGATGGCTCAGCAATTTCCAAACATGAGATGAGGCAAAATTACATTGATTGGCCCAGGTTAAAAAAACCCCAACCACTCGTTGTCATTGCTCTCAAACTTTCCCTCAAACAAATCAGCCTGAGACAGACACTTGGCATGGACTTTTAAGAATGTCAAATACCCCCATGCTTCAGAGCTGGAACTTGGATTTTGGCAGACGTATAGCCTGTGTGTCACAGATGGGCTTTTTTACATGGTTTTGTTAAAGAAAGGAAAAAATAAAAGGAAAAAGAAACCAGCCCACATTTGACTTAGATACAGTTTGCACATGCTTCAAAAGTCTCGATACTTACAATTTGGCACCTGAATTCCCCAAAGATTCTGTTGGCACAAACCAGGAGTAAAGTCATTGAATTCTGCCCAACAAAAGTTTTGTATCTGCTGCAGACACTGTTCCTATGTGACATGAATAATTTAAAGAGTACTTAAAACAAAACAGGTGTTGGTAGCAGCATATCTTTTCACTTTTCACCCTCAGCCCCCAGTGATTTATTTTGTAGGATCCTATGCATGTATTACAATTGAAATGAATGGGAATGTTGTATTTTGGAATATAAAAAGGGTTAAGTAATGGTTTGTCATGGTTTAAGCCCAGCCAGTAACTCAGAACCATGCAGCCACTCGCTCACTCCTCCTCTTCTTCCTTCCCCCACATCCCGGAGGGATGAATCAACTCAGATCAATCCCTTTTGATTTGAGGGGGGAGAATCAAAAGAATGTAACTCCCACGGGTTGAGATAAGAGCAGTGCAGTAACTAAGGTACCATACAAAACCACTACTGCTACCACCAATGATAATAATGATAAGGGAAATAACAAGGGGAGAGGATACAATTGCTCACCACCCGCCGACCGATACCCAGCCCGACCTGAGCAGCAATCTGGGCCTTCCGGGTAACTCCCCCCCGGTTTCTATGCCCCTTTGGCCAGTTTGGGTCAGGTGTCCTGTCTCTGTTTCCTCCCGGCTTCCCCTCTTCCCTGGCAGAGCATGAGACTGAGAAAATCCTTGGTCAGAGTAAACATTACTTAGCAACTACTAAAAACATCAGTGTTATCAGTGTTGTTCCCAGGCTGAAAGTCAAAAACACAGCACTGCACCAGCTACTAAGAAGGAGAAAAAATGACTGCTGTAGCTGAACCCAGGACATGGTTACACTAAATAACTCCAATAATGAAAACTTTGTCACATCAAAGAGTGTTAGACAGAATTTCTGGGTCCCTTTCCACAGTTTAATCTGGTTTTCATCCATAGGGCACTAGCCCACCTCACAGGCTTGATATCATCTCACAGAGATGCTTATAAATGTACACATTTGTTATGTTGATGCAGGTTAACACAACACCTTGCATTCTGTACACTGAATTAGGTGAAAGTCTCTGTTTGGAAAAAAAAAAAAAGTAGGTTGAGCACTTAATTAAGGACTGCCTTATAGTGGATACACAGTGGGTGCACAGTGCAAGGCATAAAGAATGGCTATAGCACCGACTACAATCCTGCACATCCTAGCACTTGAGTTCTTGATCTGTAGCGTATGTTTTCTTTGACTTCTTTATTTTTCAAGTTACACATTTAAATAAGGTACCTAGGAGGTGGCATATTTCCAGCCTGTGTCTTTGAGCATGATTTTGGAAATGGAGCAGGTTGCTTTGGATTGAAGCTGCTATCCCTTCGTGTTCAAGAGGGAATGGAAAAGTAACGTCTCCCTTGCAGATGAACTGGCAGACAGCAAATGGAAGAGACTGCTCAAAAACTCAGGGAAAATAATTCCCTCCAGCCAGGCAGACTTACAGTCTTGTATTCTTAGGATACTCTTGCTTTAATGTAATAGCAGCTTGTTTTCCAGACTAGGAGCAGGGGTCAGCTGAATAAGGAGACTTGCCTAAGTACCCCTACTTTATAAGTTGCAGTGGATGGAGGAAAAGAGATTAGGTGGTGTCATGGTTTAAGTGTGAGAAATAACAAGCAGATTTCACCAAAACTGCAAAAATTCCATAGTAGGTCACTTAATGGTGTTCGTCTGTTTCCTGTCCTCTCCCCTCAGAGTTGCTTTGCAAGTATTAGTGGCATCCACCCCATGTATTACTAGAATTGCTGCAACATCTGTGACCCGTGAGGGGTTTATGTGGGTCAGAAGGCATAAGGGTATAAGTCCCTTTCTCTGCCCTATCTCCAAGGAACCAAATAATGCTTTCCAGCATTGGCTTTTGGTGCATTTCAAAATTAGTCAGCCCTTTCACCTAGCAAGATGATAGTGCAGGTAGGTTATAGATGTGAATGAAGACCGTGTCCCTACCAGCCAAGATTCAGTTTAGTCAAAGGAAATAAGAGTCGTCTTCTCAGTTCCTCGGTTTTTCTTTATCAGCTCCTCTTTTCCATCAGTGATTTATGTACTCTGAACTACTGTAGCTCAGTATAAATACTATCCTTTCTATATGAGTCCATTCAGCGCTGCTTTTGTTTCCTTTTTTGTCGTTCCACTTTTTTTTTCCCCCTTTAATTTTCCATCCTCTAATTGCATTGTGAGTCAAGTTTCCTATTTTACCTGGCCTGCAAGGTTCCTCCAGACTGTGATAAAAATACCCGTGTTTTAAAAAAGATCTTTTTATTAAGATAACTAAGACAGCGTGTTCTTTAAATTGCTAAACTGGAAATGTTTCATAAGAAGCACTAAATATATTTTCAAGCTAATTCCCTAGCAGGAAGATATGTGGGGTAATAGAATATTTTGGAAATCTAGTGTAAGAAAAACATCCCTTTATTTTCGTGTAAAATCTGAAAGGATTTGTGTAAGAATATATTTTCTGTGGGAATGCTGGATTCCCCATGGGTGAAAAAAAAAAAAGTAAAATAAATTCCTTAGCATTACCTAATATTGGAAGAATGAATGGTCTAGCAGGCACAAAAAAAGGGAAGTGTATTAAAACACTCTTGTCAGTATACCTGCAGTTATATTAAACCCCACAATTAAATTCTACTGATCCTCTTCTTTTTCTGTGTAACACAGCTGGAATTAAATTTACCAATGGTCTGAGCAGAGCTGCTGGTTTATATTTGTAAGGCAAGCCAGAATTCAAAAGCTATTATCTACTATATTGACAACACAAAATAGAACTATTTTTTCAAAACTTGCAAGATGAGTATTTAGATATTTTAACATGCAAAACAGAGTAATTTGTTGTAAAGCAGATTAAAAAAAACCCAACCAAACATTCAGATGTTTCTATTTCTCTTCCTTTTTTGAAAATGGATCATCCTGGTTACTATAGAAACAGATCGAGATAACTTATTTATTGTATTTGGAGAGCATGTATCTGTGGCCTTTGGCTTAGTTTCTAAACATGACGGAGGTTTTTTTCTTTGCAAAATCACCTCGCTTCACTTTTCTAATCTGTTTGTAATTATTGCTGAAGTAGCAGTAAAGTTTGTTTTCGGACTGAAGTCATGGCATAAATGAGTAGTTAGGAAACATTAGGATGTGCAAACAGTACAGCCCAATATGAAGTATCAGAATGGTGAAGAGTTCTGCCATAATATTTTTCACCTAGATTGATGTGCAATACAAATTGCAGATGTTGCTTGGCTGGTTTATTACAGATTCATGCACATTTGAAAAGCAATCTACTTGGTTAGGTTTTCCTTACAAGAGGGCAGAATTAAAGTGTGAAATAAAAATAAATTTATACATGAATTTATACATGGTAACATGAAGTTACCACCAGGGATAAATTTACTCCTAATGTCCTAACTTTGTTTGAAAATTAATTGTTGGCTTGACTGTTAGCTCACTACACTTACTTAACCTTGTGGCATTTCTTTGTAAAGAAACAAGCTACAAATAACACTTAATTTGCTGCTAAGTCTTATCAGGGTAGATGATTAACTGTGTTGTTACCATGGTCAACAGATCCTTTCCAACATAGAAGTGGTAGAGGGCTCTGCACTTAGGAGGGGAATGCTCTGGCTTTTCCTGGCCTTTTCTTTTCTAGTAGCAATGTCTTAAGGGATATCAACTGCCTGTGCCTTGCAGCTTGCCACCATGTCCTGATAAAGAAAGTTACAGAAGAACACTTCTAGACCCTTGGCAGGCGCTTGGTAATCCAATGCTGAACAGGCAGTGATTGTCCTGAAGGCTGAAGGTGGAGAAGCAATACTCTGAAGCTGCCTTCTTCTAGCCCAGCCTTCTGTGCTGCCCCCCAAGCTCAAGGTTTGTGTAGCAACGTGGAAGGGGAGAGGATGAAGGAAACTGGCACTGCTTCCAGGCACCCAGGGTCCCAAATATAGCAGGGGATACAAACGCTAGCCCAGGGTTAGCTGGCCAGGCTGCTATTGTGAAAGCAGGCTTCTGTAGCAAAGCACAGAACTCAGTTCAAATTTCTTATCTGTTTCGGTCACAGAACCATAAGCTGAGACTCCCTTGCTTTAACAGCCACTTTAAAGTAAATTAAAGCTAAGTTGTATGCAGGAAGAGAAAACCAGTCCAAAGCTATCATCAGAGCACCCATAATCAGCCTCTTTGTGGGTAATTTATTGGCAGCAGCCTGACTCTTTGGAGAGCTGCCTTGAGAGAGACTGCACAAGGCACAGAGTTGCCTAGGGTGAGTTTAGAAAGTTGAGGAATTCCTTTTGCACAGTGTTTTGTATGAAACTATTTTGGCTCTCTTATGTTTAATGCATTTCTAATGTGATTTTATAGGGGTTCCGTTAACATCTCTTAGTTCTGACATGAGGAGAAAGAAAAAAGTACAAACCCTTGGTCACATGGTAGAACAGCAGCGCTGTTACTGGGGACAAGAAACTCACTATTTGTAGTCTTGTAATTAGACACTTTTTTTTAGTATTCTGTTTTGAGATTTCATTTGAATAGTGCCTCTGCCATTGTTTCTTTTTCAGGCAAATTACACAGATCCGCAGAGCAAAGCTAAGATTTAGTACTATTGAAGAATTTTGCCTACATTCGGATGCTCCCTTCAGATGTGGTTACGGGATACCTGGCTCTAAGGAAAGCAACAGTATTGTTTTCCTGAAAAGACCAAATATTGTTTGTATATTGCTTATGAACAGTGCTAATTTTGAGAATCATGGTGGAAACTGACTGTGGACTGGAGGTTCCTTAAAAAACTATCCATGGATTTTTACATCTGGAAGTAGTTGATACATGGATTTGAAAGAACATATGGATTTAATTTTGATAAATGCTGATATTTGTTAGTTTGCCAATTTGTAAGCAATTTGGTTTGGTGAACAGAATAACTTAGACCTTTAAGGGTATGTATCTGCAACATAATGTCTGAGTTATATTAATTTCTGTAGAGACGGGATTTCATCTCCACCCTGTAATTTTTATGTACTGCTCTGGCTCAGAAGAAACAGTCGTTTGAGTTAAGGAAAAGGTACCAAGATATCCCAGCTTCTAAACCTGCCTTGCCAAATGCGCTTGCCACTCTGGCTGTGAAAAAGGTTGTCCCATTTGTAAAATAAGTATTTAGTAAGTGATGCTATTGTGATGACTGTTTATGATACTGAGCACTGTGGAAATGAACAGCTTCACCAAATATTTGCATTTAAGAACTGTCAACATAAGCTGAACTCAAACTTGTTTTTAAAATATCCTAACGAATATGCTTAACAGGATCAAATCACCAGGTAACTCTTAATCGTGACACTTTGTAGTTTTTTGAGTGCTTCATTTCAAAACTTGACTATTCTTCTACCTTCATAGTCAGTACAATATTAGTGCTATTAGTACAAAAACGGTACCAATTCCCCAGAGTTACCAAAAAGATGCTAAAAAAAAGCAGGAATTCCACTGTCCAGTGGAATTCCTGCACACCCACATCGTCTTCAGCAAGGAAAGACTTCCTAGACAGGACATTGACCTTTGCACCATGAGGTACCAGAAGAATAACCGCAACTGAATGCTGTCACCCTTTAGAATGAGGAGGGCTGAAGGAGAGTTTTGACTGTTGCTGAGTGGGGCTGACAAGTACATGCCAACATCAGAATGACTGTGATTTCCTGAAACTAAGCCAAAGGGCAAGGGGTAGAGGGGTTTGCTGCCCATTCTTTCTTCATGTCCTCTTTTTTATGACAAAACTGCTGATTTGTTTTCTTCCCACTTTCCGTATCTTTGTCGCAGCCTTAGACCTCTTGCTTTAATCTGGACTCCAAGTTTCAGGCTCAGCCGCCGCCTAATCCTGCAACCACACAGCCTTCACACCCATACTCCACCAACTGCCCTGTAGCTGTGTCACTTGCTCTCTTATCTCTCTGAGCCGGTGGGTGTTATTCAGAAAAAGCTGCTAGGCAAATTAACCACTTGCTGTGGGAATGCTTTCCTTCCATGTGCAAAACTGCCAAGTGGAAGACTTGTCCCGTAGCTTGTTAGTCCTGAACTGCCCAGGTCACTGAGAAGGTGAGGCACTGATCACAGGACCAGCACTCCTGTCTCACCCAGGCTCCGTCCATGGACATTGGGATCTTGTTCAAGGCCCCTCTTCTCTCTTGATTGCACAAGCAGCATGCATTGGTAACTAGTTAGTGTCTAAGCTACACTTTGAAATGTGCTTTTCTATAGACGTAACTATTAGAACAAAACTTTTTTTCCTCATTGAAAGAAAAAAATATGCAGAGTGTTATTAATGGTAGTTTAATTTCAATTCCAAAACAGGAAAAAACAAATAATGGGACACATTGTTTTAATGAAAGTCTGTGGGACTTCATTCCTCAGTTTTTTGTGATCTAATATTTACAAAACCAAAGTAATTTAAAAAAGTATTTGACATGCTTACAATAGATCCTTCAAAGCCCTGGATACCAGATAACGCTACAACTGTATCACAGAACAAAAAGAATAAGACAGGATATCTCTCTTCATGCCAGTAAGCATCCAAGCCACATTCTCTTGCATCCGAGTTTTAGAATGGATGTTTTTAACTTACTTTACGTACTGAAGATATGTTTATAAGATAGCTTAACATTGATAAGAAAAGAAAAACACGTAGAACTGCTGTAAGATCGTGTATGCTTTAAGCAGACAGCAGCTCAGAAATAGCATTTCACCAGCCTTGTTTCTCTCCCACAAATATTAACATTCTTTGGGAATGACTGTTCAGGAACCCAGACTCTCTCACCATCAGAAGTGCTCTGTGAACTCCTGCGCTGTATATTAAGATGCTGCCTTCTCAGCTAATTTCTACTGTGTGGTGTTCATGCATTCCATTTTTAAAACCTAAGTGTCTTACTGAGAAAATGGGCATCCGAAAAGTAAATGCAGCTTAGATTTGGCAAAACATTAATGACTTATCGCTCAGTGCTCTCTATCCATATGATGGCTGCTATATTCCCCTTTTCTTTTCTTCCTTGTTTCTTCCTTTCTTATCTACTGGCCCTTTTTTTCTTAGTGATATCCTCACTTTTACTCATTAGGCTGTGCAGTAGTCAAGCCAAGAGTGGTGAGTCAGCCACCAGCACCATTCATCATTACGTTGGTCAACAACAGTATTTACTGTGTGAAGCAATCAAAATGAATTTGTTTTAGCAGGAAGCTGAGGACAGAAAAGATCTAGCGGACAACATGTACGATGTTGTTCAGTCCTACTAGGCTCTTTTGGGAACAGCATGTGGACCTGCTGCCCTCATCAGTGCTTCTATAGAGAACTGAGCAATACCTCCCTTGCTGTAGATAAAATTATGGATAAGTGAAGAGCTCATCTGTGTCATGGAGTAATTTTAAACTATGTTTTATTGACAGCTTTAGAAGAAGTGAAAAACCGAGAAGTACATTTATATTTAAAAGTACTTATGGGATGTTATCAAGATAAACGCAAGTAAGTTGAATTTAAATTGAAAGGAGGACAAAAGAAAGCATTTGAAAAGACAAGCAGCACCAATACCATTTTCAGATTTGGGGAGAATGTATTTTGACTAATAGTACTGCCACATCTGTAAAGCAGAAAGCCAGCAGTCAGGGTGAGGACTAATTTGTTCAAGTACAGCTGTTACTGTCGGTGAAGTATCACCTGAATGCATTATTTAATACAGACCACAGATGGCTTCAGCCTCACGTGCATTTGCATTAATGTGTTCCCCTGTCATCCCCCTTCATTACCCTTGTAACAGCTTACAGCATACCAGTTGCTAAGCTCCCACAGAAATCTCACTGACATTAATGGGAAGTGAGCTTCTCCAGCAACTCGCAAGGTACAGTCCAGTTGGCAAAGCTTTACCCTTAGTCTTCTTGGCAGGTAGAAAACATATTTTGCTTGCCTTATCTGTCTTACCCCTCAGAAAGAATGAGGATGTTCACCAGAGGCCAAGCTCCTGTTTTCCTGTGCAGCTATGTGCCCTACTCACTGCTGGAGGTGAGGGAGTTGCCTCCAGGTTACTGAGGGATTGTCTGTATTGTTTTTAAAGACTGCAGTAGCTTGTATTTACCCCGTGCTTTGAGTGGATGTGCTTGCTGTGGAAGGCCTGGGACAAAGCAGGCAACGCCTCTGCAGCTGTCAGCCCCAGGGCAGCAAAGCTGCTGTAGCTGAAGTGCCTGGTACAGCCAAAGCCCTGGTGCTGCTGTGCTGCAGCTGGAGCAGGGTCTTGGCCACATGGAGCTATAGGACTGCAGCACCAGCTGCCCCAAGGGAAGGGGTGTGCTAAGGGCCATGAGAGGAATGAAGCTCTCAACAGTTGCAGCTGCTGCCTCCATCCTTCACATCCTCTTTAGTGGATGGGACAGCAGGATGCTGGAGCTCCAGGGCTCTTGCCCTGATTATTCACTGCTGGTTCATAGGGCAGGCCTGTACCCATGGAAACTTCCTGTCCCAGCCCTTCCCTCAGGGGCATCTGTACTAGGAATGACCTTGGCCCTGTGTCCTGGAAAGCAGCAAAATTCAATTCAGAAAGGCCTTGAGCCAGCTCATGTCAGAGCCCCTGCATTTCACTGTCCTTTATTTCCCAGCTTTCTCCTATCATAGCATTCTGGATCCCCACGGAGTTGCTATATATGGGCTTCCATGGAGGACAGGAGTAGCAGTCATGCAGGGAGATGTGCCTTAATCTCCTTTAACAGAGGCCTGTAAGCATCAAACCCCACTAAAGCACAAGAAAATGAAGGTGAGCAAAGGGAAGGCTTTTTACTGGTGAAGAGTATCAAAAGTGAAACTTAACTAGTATAGGCTAAAAAGGTTTTGTAGCTTCACCTCTCTTAAGAAAAAAGCTCAAGCTCCCTGCGTGATTACAATCTTTTTCCCGAAGGGCTAAGTAATCTTTAATAATACAACAATAATTTATTACTAGAAACAGGTTTCAAGGCCTCTTACAATCTGACAATGTACGTGCTTTACATGTTTGAGACAAAATGGTGTGTAGATTTTCTTTCTGAATCACTTCAGGGCAGTGACTTTCACAGACTTGATGTCACGTTCTGGAGGAAAACCCCTGACTTGGTGCTCTTTTACACAAGAAAAGTCAAGTGTGTCCTGTGTTGTTACTGAACACTTCAGTTGTACTAAGATGATGATACCACTAATATTAGAAGTCACAGAAATCCCTCGTATTCTTCTCATTTTAGTGTGTGTGCCCCAACAAAAAAACACTTTTCCTGTTGGGGAGTGGATGGGTGGGACGTAATAAAATAATTCATCTTCAGGTAAGAAAAACATTTTGTTTAAGTCATTTGGTATCTGTGAGGATTGCTTGACTTGTTTTTTTATTATCTGAAAAGCTTAAAAAATCCAGTCTTTTCAGATGATTACACTACTGTAAATCACAGCCTACAGACAGCAATAGCAGTAATCTCTTGGGAGAAATAACAACTAACAACACTGTTTACTGAGAAGTAGTGGCTGTGTAATTGTATACGGTTTATGACCTATGAGATCACATGTGTTAAGCACAGAACATTGCTTTCTCTGACACTATAGCCTAAAATCAGTAATCTCTGCATAAAAATGGTAGTACTACTGGACTAGACAATAAGTTGGTTTGGGGGCTGGCTGTGGTTATTGTTTACCAGTGTGTACTCTGGGCAAAAGCTCCCCTCATCTGCTTGCACACTGACTGCTGTGGCTCTGTTACTTGACTCCAGTACACCCAGCACAACACCCCAGAAAACTGCATCTAGTTCATGGGCTATCTGAAGTATTCTCCAATGTCCCAAATCTGGGATGCAAAAATTACTCTTCTCTCAGTGAAGAAATTCATTTACAAGCCTCTATCCATGCACAGCACATTATGAACAGTGCCTCTTTTCTCTGCTGCTCTTGAATACAAAGCATACTTCATGTTAAATGAGAAATAGGTGCCCCTCACAATGGATACTTGTGTTTCAGCGCAGGACACAGAGAAGAACGTTCTCAGCATAAGGTTTTGGAATGTCTGAACACAGCTGCCTACCCATGCATGGGAAAGAATGCATTTCCCTGCCTCCATTCCCATGAAAATTGATTTGGTATCCTTATACATTCAGTGCCTCCGTATAGATCTGAAAATCTACATCAATAAAACCTGATGAGAAGAAATGCAGGGCTGGTCTGCTTGGTCAATACTTGGTGGGGCGTTGGGCACTGGGTAGGCAAGGGTAAATGGGGAATTTTAGGACTATAGGGAATAGTTTGAATTTTGGCTGTGATCCCATTTACATCCTGAAGGACAGCAGATTTTACAAGACAGCTTCTCTTGGTTCTCTTCTCTCAGGAGGAGGAGATGCCTCTAAAAGGACACCAAAAGCATGAACACCCATTTGCCTACATACTCTGTGTCAGGTCATTAGTTTCACAACTAATGCATCAAGACGACATAGAGGAGTCAGAAGTAGGACCTTTTAATATAATTGTCCTGTTGGCCCAAACCTCTCTCATCTTCCAGCTTGCAAAACTTGGAATGCTCACAGAAGGCAGGAAGGAGTGACCTCACCCACACAGAGGAGTGTTCCTGTGGTCTGAACTCCATCCAAAACAATTAGAGCGGTTTAATTGTGTGAAACCTTCGGGCCATGGCTGCTCACCGAGAGAGTGGAGGGCTGGCTGTACAGTATGTGCCTCCCCTGTCCTGGGTCTACAGCTGCACCCCTTCACCAGGTGGCGAGGCAAACGCAGGCAATCTCATGGTGGGAGTCTGCCTTCCAGCCCAGGCACCCACTTTCATACGAACTAGGACAGCCCAGCAGCCTCTATGAGTGGTGCCTGAATAGCAGTTCTTTGCATGAGGAACAACAGAGGCAGTGTGGGGTCTGATAATAACGTTAATAAAGAAGAAATCTTGGGAATTTCAACAAGAGCTGCACGTAGGCCTAAGATGAGAGGACTGAAACGGGACTGTAGAAGCAGTTGCCCTGACAATATAAGGCTATGCTGAAGAGAAATAATTTATAAACTGCTCTGTGGGTGATTCTTAATCCTCTGAAATAACACATATGGCATGATGGTGAATTTTTATATTTGGAATAAAGACCATAAATAGAGCATAACTCACTGCTTCAAATTGTTTCCTTTCCGGAAGGTATGTCGTAGCTGGTGATGTGGAGTTGACGGCTTACCATCAGTCTTGTGTGCACAAGTGGCAGCAGCTAATAGGCACAAGCCTTGTTCTCCTATTAAACAGGCTTTTGTTACTGAAGATGATGGCAAAGCACAATCAGCCAAATTATTTCTGGCCTCTAAACAACCAAGAATTTGTTTTGTTACGCTTCATCTCTTGTACCAGGCTGTACAAAATCAGAGAGCTAAGAAATAAGTACCAGCAAGTCCTTTCCAGTGTTACATGAGGCCCTTCCCAAGAGCTTTGTAAATTGAGAGTTATTAGCACCAATTGTAATGAAGTACAAATGTTCCACATCAGGACCGTGGTTTGGCCCCATGCTTCCTGAAACCTTGGTTCAGGCACCTTCCTGAACCTTGGGAAATGGCACATCGAACACCACTGTGAACCCTCCCTACCCCCACAAATGATTTATTTCAGCAGCCATCTCCACATTCATATAATTTTCCTAATAATGAATTGGAAGCCAAATTCTCTGTGGACCTTGAGATGTCCTTTCCGAAGGATCCACTGGGACAGAGGGTGCGAAAGCCATTCTTCCTGTACGTTTCCTGTATTCAATGCCACTGGGACACGCAGATCTCTCCAGAGCCTTTGGGCAGTGACTCTCACCCAAGGTCTGTTTATATCTTTCACAAAAAATACGCATAAGCATGGCTTGGTTTTTGGAACAAACATCTGAATCCTGCTCTATAAACCTTTCACACACATGCTCTACTCACTGTGCTTAACAGCCTCATCAATTCCTCCAACTCTACGAATCATAGAATTGCACCCACTGCAAAACAGTTACACAGACCTGGTAGTTCCTGCCACTCTCCAGAGAATGGGAGAGGTGCTTTGCATCTGTTTAGGTGAAAGAGGAGGCTGAGCCCATATCGAAGGGACAGGGGGAAGCAATCCCGACATGGGCAGTTGGATAAGGAGAGCAGGAACTGCAGCAGCATCCTGTACTGGCTGTATTTCAATAGCCTACAATAGCCTTTTTGAAGAGTGTGATCTGGAAGGGCACTGCATCTGCTGCGGCAGGACAGAATACAGGCAGGAGACTGGCACCGAGCTGCTCAGCTCTGTTGAGGCTGACATGTCTTTGGGCACGCTCAAAGACAAAACTTCAGATGTCTGGGTAACCATCCAGGATGCAGCCAGCAGCTGTGTGAGGACTGCAGGTTTGGACATAGACTGTCTAAAGTCAGTTCAGATCCATTTTGGAGACCTGCTCCTCTCTGAAGACTTGGGAATGAGTCTGGATTTTGACTCAACACTCATATCACCTGACCAGCTCACATAGGCATGGTGCTTCTTGTCACCAGAAGTACCTGGTATTGCCCCCAGTACTGGGATATGAAGTGGTGAAAGAATGAGGCATTAGAGGAGGAAAAAGAATAATCAAGGGTGGGCAGGGGCCCTTTATTCTCCCAGAACTGCTCTGGCCTTTCAGGGCACGTCCCTATTTACCTTCATGACCTATTTAGCCGCTGTCCTCTACCTCCAGTGTTTCCAAAACTTGAAAAAGACACTGGACAAGGTTAAAAATCCTGTCCTACAACACACATTTCGAAGCACTTCTCAAAAGACATAACCAGAATCCAGCAGTAACAGGTGTCCTGAAAGTACTCCTTTGCACCTTTGTATTGCTTTAGGTGGCAAAGTTTTGGTAGGAGGGAGGGTGCAGGGGTGGCCTCTGTGGGAAGATACTCAGGGGGTGTAGGATGCGTAAGAATTATAGATGTAGTTTCCTGACCCCCTAAAGATGAGTATTTGAAGGAACAGCTTGTTTTTTTGGGTCATACTGAAGGAGGGGCTTCATTTTGTCCCAAATAGCACATACAAGTTTGATCAAGTAGTAATTATATCTGAGCCACTAAGGAATAATCTCCAAGGCATAATTAGTAACAGCACCTTCCCTTGAAGATGTGATTCCCTCCACCCTCCACTTCCCCTCTCTGCCTCCAAAAACACTCAACTAGCAAGCAACCAAAACCCTGCAAACCACCACAAGCCCTGATATTCATCTTAAACATGAGGACTGAAAAATAAATGACAAAGTTAATCAAATAAGGTGTTCATATAAAATCAGTAGAATTCACCTGCAGAACAGAAAAGAAGCGCTAGAAGATGAGAAATCCCAAGTGGAAAAGCAAGAAGAAAAGCTGAAACCACAAGAAGAAAGTTAATGGTCCATGTTGCCAAAAAGGCAGCCTTCTGCAAAGGATAATCAAAACGCCAGGGTGGGCCAAAGCCAGAAGCATCTTTTACAGCAGGTCTTCTGTCAAAAGGGCCATTGAAGCAAAGCTTAAAAATGGAATGAGTTCACCAGAAAATCAAAAATGGCTTGCCATGGAGCCAGGCAGATATCCTAATATACAAACCCCTTTCCATCAGCAAGCCATATTTCTGTTTCTCCAAACTGTGTGGCTTCCCAAACCTCATAGTTACCCACTTGAGAAACTTAAAACAATTAAAAAGACACACACACACCCTGAGGCCTTTCCAGATTTCAACTCAAACAGGCACATGGGTACTTCTTCTGTCTTAATACCGTCCTGTCTCCTGCCAACTCACCTAGATTAGGGGTATCTGTCACACTGTAACTCTATCTACAAACCCTAAGTGTAAATATATGTACAAACCTTAACGTAAATATATGCATTGGAAAGATTTTGCCAGGAACTTGGTGCGTGTGAGCACTTGAGGCTTATCTCTGGACAATGACTTCCATTTGATTCAGCTGACACAACTTCTAATCTAGGTGAGCCTACATCCAAGCCCTCATGGCAGGGCAGGCACCGACCTGCACGTCTTGGCCTCAGGCTCCTGTAGGAAGCAGGGCTGGGATGGCCACGGTGATCTCCGTCACAGGAATGCTGGGGTTTACTGGGAGATTTCTTTATTTTTCTTGGCTCAGACTTTATATACATCTCTGTACAGAACACACCCCACACGTGTGTGTTTTGAATGGTGCTCTTATAAAAAACTGCACAACTGGAAAAACCATTGCACCTGCATACACATGGGGCGCACCTTATAAATAATTTATTGTAGTCAAGCAAATCCGAAGGGATAAACTTTGATTTTGTTTGCTAAAATAGAAAACCTGAAATTAATAATAAGCCACTAGGAGCTATTCAACAGATTGTCTATTGCAGGAAATCTTGCCAGGACGCTCAAGTGGTTTACAGCCATCTCAGATATCTGGGGAAGAGTGAAATGGGTCTAATGTTTTTGAAGTTTAGTAGGGTTGTGAGAAATCCAGACATCTGCATTTTAATCTTTGGAAAATCCTGAGATCAGCAAGACTATCGTCTGCAGGATTTAACCACAAGTTGGACCCACCTCTTAGCAAGTCTAAAAGTCTTATGATTGCTATAAAAAACAAACCCAAACAAACCCTTTATCTTTAATATGTACACATAATGATGGGGTTTGTGCTGAAAAACATTTGTCTTTAAATGGCAGGGTAAGAATATGATAATTCATGCTTTCTGCATAACCAAGTTAACTGGAGGTGTCTGATTTAAATAACTGCAGCTTTTCACCTGCTTCTTTGTCCGCAATATGTTTATTGCAGCTGTGTGTGTCAGCAACACAAAAAGGGGTAAAAGCAGCTCTGAGGCAAAACTCCAAGGCTTGCAAAGAGTTCCTTCTGCCTTTAGATGGTCCCATTACCCAGCTACCATCACCTCTACCGTTCACATGGTTTGTTGGGGTTTTTTTAAACAGGGAGTATGTGGTTTGACCAAGAGGTGCCATGTGTGCACACCAGCACTTTTTGCTGACAGGCACACTTTTGAACGTTTCCCTTTTCCTCTCTCATTACTCGCCCTTCCATATTTTCAAGTCAGGAAAGACCTGAATGCAGCCCCAACTCTTCATGATATTCGAGATTTTGAGTTGAGTGGGACATTGAAATAGCTCCAACCCTGTCAGCAGGGACCTCCAATTAAAAATGTAGTAACACAATGATTTCCCTTTCGATGTAAAATGAATCATGTCAAGTGCTCCGATTTACACATTCCTCCATATGTACTAATCTACGCCACCTTAACTGCTTTACAAATTTCTAGTATTTACTTTGGCTTTCTACATCCTCTGTTAATCAAGACTTATTTTTCCATGACACAGGCCGCTATCCTAAACTTTTTCAAGAGGCTGATATGTCACAATCCCCTTTGGAAAATGCAATAAAATATGGGTGCACACCCAATGCAATATCTGCAGTAATTAGAGTCACTGCTCATTAAGTGGATTGTGCTGTACAGTGCACCAGTGCTGTGGCAGCAATACTGCATTGCTCCATAAACAAGAGCAAAAAAACCCATTAAAGCCATTTATGGCACTTGTCTCCAACAAGGACGCTAATTCCAGGTTATTTAGAACAAAGAACACAGTGTATTCTACTCTTTTTTCATCTTTCTGCTTCTAGACTGGACAAATTAACACTGTTTTCTTACCACAAACCTCTGGAAAGACCATGCTTTAAAATGCTTTTCTGAACACTCACACTAAAAAGCAATCAGGCAGCTACTGAGCTTTGGAGGAAAGAGGTGGCTTCCCTGTTCATGCACCCACCTTGAAAATCAGTTGCCCTACAGGGAGGCAAAATGAGTGAGCAGTGGTAGACAGAAGTACTGAAAAACCTTCTCCCCTCCACCGAGAGCCAGTGTAGCTCATTAAAGCTGCTGTTTTGCAGATGTCATGGTGGTGATCTTCGGTGAAAAGACTTACACACTTCTACAGGGTGCCTTATCATTGTCTATCACCACCTATATGTTGATTTAGACAATAAAGAGGTATGTCACCCCTCTTCCCTCCCTCTCCTCACAGGGGGAATGCAAAGGCCAGCTCCTATCACAGGCAGCTCATCACCACAGTGCTTCATGATGGAGGCTGCCTAAAACTGCAGCGATGAGAACCTCACCACAGAAGAAATGTGTGTGCACTGCTAAGAGGGAGAAATACAGGAAAAATGAAAGAAATGTGGCTGTCATCACATCTGCAATGTATTTCTATACACCAAATCCATTTATTATATTAACCATTATATTTTTAGGCCTTTTTCTCCGCAGTGGCCAAGTTTTAGTAGGGCAAAGCTTTAGTTAGTTCTGAGAAAGGAACCAGAGGTTTGGTGCCTCAGCAGGGGGTGGGGAAGGGGGAAGAGCTGAGAAAATAATTAACGCTTTCAATAGGCTTGCTCAGGACTGACCTCCAAGCCCACCCCATGCCAAGCAGCTGGGGAGCCCAGGGGCTGAACCAGCGGTGTAACCCCTCTATCTGAACTTCCCAGAGCACGCAGATGCTGGGCTTGATATCAGTCAGACAGATAGGTTTCCAGGGAAAAACTGCCGCTCTCCCCCCTCTTCCGTGCCTCTCTCCTGCCGTCAAGTACAGGAACGAGCCATCTGCTGCCATTAGCTCACAGGAGCAATGCCTACATCTGTGCCGGTCACAGCGTGTGCTCTCCACAGCGCTATCCGCTTTCCGCTCCAAGCCGTGACGCACCGCGACATTCCCCTCCAGCCGGGGACTCCAGGAAGTGAGCTGTTTGACTTGGACACAGGCACAGTGACACAGACACAGGTGGCTCCATCTATTGTGACACAGGGTCAAGCCTGCTGCAAAGGGCCCTGCTTTGCTTGGTTTTTTCTCTAGGGACCAGGAAGCAGGGTGAAAAGCAGGCCCCTCGCTGGAACAAAGTTATAATAAAGTTCACTGCATGAGTACCTGTGCAGCTCCCTGGCATTTCCTGATAAATCAGCCCAGGACTCAACAGGGAGAGGCGCGATCTCACTTCTGTACCACATTTGGGGAAAATTACAACCCAAACTTGGAAGCTAGTTTGTGGCTGACATGCCTTTCCACTGCAGACTTGCTCAAAATCCCACTCCCAGCCGACTCCAGTTGCAGGACATTTGGGTGTGGCACAGAGCCGGACATGTACTCATCCTCTGTGGTAGGAAGATGTTTCTGAAGTAGGTGGCTGAAAGATATACTTGCTAGGATGAGGGATATCTCAGGATGCACGCAGTTTTGATTTTAAATTCCTATTCCTCAGCTGTTTTTTTCACCTCTTGTTGCCCAGAGAGGTGGTGGATGCACCATGCCTGGAGACATTCAAGGCCAGGCTGGATGTGGTTCTAGGCAACCTGATCTACTTGAAGATGTTGCTCATTGCAAGGGGGTAAACTAGATGACCTTTGCAGCTCCCTTCCAACCCAAACTATTCTGCGATTCTATGATCTTTTGTGTAATACTCATTTTAATGTGTTTGCTGCCATCTTTTACCTGGTAATATTTTCCTCTAGTGGGAGAGAGTCAACGTTTTAAATGTATTTGATGGAAAAAGAAAATCTAAGAGTCACGCTCTCTCTCAATGATAGGGGCTTCTTCTTCTTCTGGGCAGTTGTTTTTTGCTGTTTCAAAACATGCTGTTGCTGCTGATCATTTTATCCTGAATAAAATTAGATGGAGACTTCTACCCACCAGTACTGAGGCAAGAAGTCTGCTGGCTGACTTGGCCAGGATGTCAGATGTCACTCTTAACACCGACTCTGCAGTGCCAGCACTGTTTGTTTAGGATGCAGGAGGGAGATGCTCCAATTAATGATGACAAATGCTGTATGAGAAAGTATATCTCAGAGAGGGAAACAAAAAGCACAGTTCTTCCTAGCGAGAAGTAGAGGAGAGGTGAGGTTGCAGAGCTTGGCTTCAGTGGTCGCTTCCCTCCTCTTTCTGTCTGCGGACTCCTTGGCTAACACAAGTGGTGATTCACAACTTGGAGCTCATGCCCCCCCTCACTCCCTCTCTCTTTTTCATCACTGGTCTGGCAGTGGAAAGGCTTTCCACATGATCCCCGAGCCAAATCCTGCTGGAACTTCAGTTGTCTCATGGTGCTTTCCTCCCAAATAGCTCAGCTGCTATGCTGGCTTCTGCTGTTAGGAAATGCTTACATTTTCTGCCGCCTGAAGAGAATGTATTTCTTGGTAGGCGTAGTGAATCTGGGACTGGAAGCAGAACTATGGTGTGAGGGACAGAAAGCCCAGTACTGCATGATTGGTTTGCATCTCTGCTAAAGATTTCATTTCCAATGCTCTTCTGGAGTTAAAGCAAATTCACTGCCAAGTACAGGAACTGAAGTATTCAGCAAGAGTAATCTGTGTACTTGATACTTCTTCTGAGCACAAATGGATAACATTTTTTACAGCCTTTTCTTATAGCCATGTCATGAATAGGTTCAATAAAAGCAATTTTTGCCTATGGGTTGCTAATGGTACCACTACCTCCAAGCATTTTTGTTCAGGACTCAAATACATTGTGTGACTGGTCACCCATGTTAAACAATATGGTTTCTATTCCCTAACCAGATTCTTACAGAGGCCAGGATTATCTGGAAATGATCAGAAAGGCACTGAAAGGGGATATAGGGAGAGAGGCAAAATTAGAAAATTCAGCAATCTTCTCTCCTCTTGCAAAAGAAAGCACCACATATAAGGCTGCACATGTGCAGTCCAGACTTTAAAATACCCACTTTCTTTCTCCACTTGCAGATACACCTGTCTAGATTGCATTTTACTCAGGACATCTACTCCAAGTCCTGCCTTGTGCATGTATGCTTTGATTTTTCTATTGCA
This sequence comes from Strigops habroptila, assembly GCF_004027225.2. NCBI lineage: Eukaryota > Metazoa > Chordata > Aves > Psittaciformes > Psittacidae > Strigops > Strigops habroptila. The sequence goes on along the minus strand of NC_044277.2, from coordinate 67,518,666 downwards.
AAAGGTGCAGACAGGTCTCAGTTTGGCTCAGTTTACTGCTTTCAAACCTGAATGCCAACTTGAAGGTTCACAGAGATACTTTTTTTCATACAGCACATACCTCATATTATTTCACATATTTACTGGTTCTATGAATGGGTCACGCCTGCTTTATATCATGGTGCAGCTGGCTAAGTGCAGTGCTCAAGGTGTGTAAAGGGCACAAGATCATCCGGGAGCCTGTGGATCGTCTAGGTTACTGGGAACTTCTGGCCTCACCTAGCTAAAAGTCCTCATCTATCTCCCACTTTTTGCCACCACATAGAACCATGGTGAGATGGAAGGAATCGAGGCCCTTTGATGCTGTGCCCAGAGAGACATCTCCACACTGGTGAGAAAGACAAACAGGAGGCCTGTGCCAGGTGCACTGTTGTCTCCTGAGGTTTCTGTCCTTGGTGTTTTGCTGCTGAAGAACACGTGTTGAATGCTTGAGGGAGAGGAGATGTACCATGTACCTTTTAGGTAGAGGAACTGTCTCCTTCACCACCGCAACCTTATCCTGCTTTCGTACACACTGGTACTCAGGCTAACAAATTTTAAAACGCATTTTAAGATGCATCTACTAGATAGCAAGATTAATGTCCAAATTCAAGCAATAGCAATGTCAATGAACTAAACTGTCAGCCTGTCCCAAAAACCTTATCAAAACAAACTGCTTGCTGTCTGCAGCTTGAGGTAACTCTATAATTCATTTTGTAATACAAGCTGTGTTACTTCTCATGCTGAGACTGCCTAGAATGTTTAAACTCGCAGCTTCCATTGGTATGTTATGTCTAAATCCACCACTCAGAAAGAAAGAAAAAAAGCACCTATATTTTGAATGTTAAGGTCTTCACTTTGCATTTATGACCATTGAATGTGTTGTTTATTAACCTTGATGTAATATAAATAATTGGTTTTCACATAGATATAGGTTTCAAAATATTTGAAAATTTCTGCAGCATGTACATAAGCAGCTAGCGCTGCTGTATGAGGTGAAGTTTACTTTAACTTCACAGAACAGATAAGGAGGATTCATTTGAACAGAACACCTAGAAAGACAGTACTGTTATTACTGGTCTTTAAATGGTAGTTTGCTCTGAGTGCTGACTCTAGTAATACTGTGTCAAGCTCAGTGAGTATGGATAATGTTTAAAAGTCTATGTTTCACTTATTTAAACTTGCAGAAGCTTACTTAAAAAATTATATTGGGCTCTTATTTTAGCCACTCTTAGCTTTATATATTTTACAGGAGAAACAGATTTACACCTCTAGCACACACTTTCCTCAAAACGTACATGCTGCTGCAGAACTTCAGCAGTAAGGATGACACATGCAACCCCTCAGAAAGCAAGGCAAACAAGAAACAAAGGAGAAGATATGCATCACAGAGAGGCAAGTACTGAAATACATAACCTCGCCAAACCTCGACTCGTGTAACCAGCACTTCATATGTTGAAAAGAGATTGAATAAGAAATGCTGAATCCTGCCTGCCTCTGCTACTTATACAGGTAATCTTCAAGGGCTCAGGTGACTTAAATACTGTGTTACATAAATGCAACTGGAAGTTTAAACATCCTACATGGGTTTCAAACCCTCTGTCACAACCTCTACAATGTTTTAAATGGTTTCTCAGATAAATCGTATGGTCCTCCTAGAATATTATACCATGAGAAGTTTCACTTTTTAAATTAGGATTGGGTTAAAAACCCCAATAAAATCTCTTCTGCATACCAGGTAATATAATACATGGATTAAACTCTTTAAAAATTGTGGAAGAAGAAGAAACTAGTAAGAGTGCACATTATCTGTGCCACAAATTCAATGACAATACAAAGTGTGATATGAATGGAAACTGTTAGCAAAATACATTTACTGGGCAGCAAAGCAGAAAATATGTTATCATTTGCTGGAACCAGCTTAAATAAATATCTGCCAAAGAATAAAAGAATTTACAAGGAGACCTTCCACTCTCTAACAGGGCTATGCGATTAACACTTCTTTTTCTTCATATTGGTATTTGAACTGGATCACATACATTCCCCTTAAGATGACATTTTAGCACCTATTTATAGAATCTCATCCTGTCTGCCACATCTTGTTTCAATTAAAATTTGATCTTGAAAAAAGGCACAAGGATGGAGGTGGGGAGACCCTCTGGTACTGGCTGCAGATGAACTATTAAAAGTTTATGCTGCACTTTGAATGAAAGGGAAGGCTTGCAGGGAAATCACCAGTCAGAAACACTGCTCCAGAACAGCCTCCTTCTGCAGCAGGACAGTCCCAGACAACTCCTCCCGTGCCACTGGCCACCGTGCTCCTCAAGCCTTTATGGAGTCACTTTCAGCTCTGCCAGCCCTGCTGTTCATGTGTCTTTTGCCTTTCTATGCCATGCCGCTTGCCCCATTTCATAGAATCATAGAATAGTAAGGGTTGGAAAGGACCGTATGATCATCTAGTTCCAACCCCCCTGCCATGGGCAGGGACACCTCACACTAAACTATGTGGCCCAAGGCTCTGTCCTACCTGGCCTTGAGCACTGCCAGGGATGGAGCATTCACAACTTCCTTGGGCAACCCATTCCAGTGCCTCACCACCCTCACAGCAAAGAACTTCCTTAGATCTAATCTAAACTTCCCCTGTTGAAGTTTGAAGCCATTACCCTTTGTCCTACCACTACAGTCCCTAATGAAGAGTCCCTCCCCAGCATCCTTATAGGCACCCTGCAGATACTGGGAGGCTGCTATGAGGTTTCCACTCAGCCTTCTCTTCTCCAGGCTGAACAGCCCCAACTCTCTCAGCCTGTCTTCATACGGAAGGTGCTCCAGCCCTCTGATCATCCTCGTGGCCCTCCTCTGGACTTGCTCCAAGAGCTCCATGCCCGTTTTACGTTGAGGACACCAGAACTGTACGCAGTACTCCAAGTGAGGTCTCACAAGAGCAGAGTAGAGGGGCAGGATCACCTCCTTTGACCTGCTGGTCACGCTTCTTTTGATGCAGCCCAGGATGCGGTTGGGTTTCTGGGCTGCAAGCGCACACTGCCGGCTCATGTTAAGTTTCTCATCAACCAACACCCCCAAGTCCTTTTCTGCAGGGCTGCTCTGAATCTCTTCTCTGCCCAACCTGTAGCTGTGCCTGGGATTGCCCCGACCCAGGTGTAGGACCTTACACTTGGCTTGGTTAAACTTCATAAGGTTGGCATCGGCCCACCTCACAAGTGTGTCAAGGTCTCTCTGGGTGGCATCCCTTCCCTCCAGTATATCAGCCAAACCACACAGCTTGGTGGTGTTGGCAAATTTGCTGAGGGCACACTCAATCCCATTGTCCATGTCGCCGACAAAGATGCTGAACAGGACAGGTCCCAACACCATTCCCTGAGGGATACCACTCGTTACTGTTTTCCAACTGGACATTGAGCAGTAGACCACAACTCTTTGCATGCGGCCATCGAGCCAATTCTTTATCCACTGAGTGGTCCATCTATCAAATTGATGTCTCTCCAATTTAGAGACAAGGATGTTGTGCAGGACAGTGTCGAATGCTTTTCAGACGTCCAGGTAGATGACGTCAACTGCTCTGCCGCTGTCCATCAGTTCCGTGGCTCCATCATAGAAGGCCACCAAATTGGTCAGGCAGGATTTCCCCTTAGTGAAGCCATGTTGGCTGTCACCAGCCACCTCATTGTTTTTCATGTGCCCTAGCATGCTTTCCAGGAGAATCTGTTCCATGATCCTGCCAGGCACAGAGGTGAGACTGACTGGTCTGTAGTTCCCTGGGTCTTCCAGGGAACTTCCCCTTCTTGAAAATGGGGGTTATGTTAATCTTCTTCCAGTCATCGGGAACTTCACCTGAAGTTCTCTGGGTTTTTCAGAGTGTGAGACCACTGTCTAGGTTAGAACAAGCTTTTGCATTTCAGACTTTTATTTAAGCAAAAGTGCTTGTGGATTTCTCTTTCAAACCTGCCTGTGGGACATGGGTAAGCTCTTCCAAGTGTTGCTAATCTCAGGAATCCTGTCTGTCTTGGGATATTTAATCAACTTCTGCATCTCTTCCTTCTAGCCCAGCAATTCCAGTTCACCTGTCCCATCCCTGGTGATCTCAGCCTTCACAGAATTTACTGCCACTTCTCCTTTCCACAGGTCTCCTGCCTGCAGCATTACTTCTGGCTGCCTCCCAAGACACCTAGGGCCCTCCTGAGGAGGACTGAGTTCTCTTTCACGTTTCTGGCTGGCTGAGAGTGATGTGTCTGGACATAAGCAGGGTAAGAAATAAGGGAAAACTGGGAAATGAAAGACAGAAAGACAGGTTGAAAGACCTAAAGAGATAATCTGTAAATTTATAGCTGTTGCACTCCCCTTGCAAAAGAAAGCAGGCTACATATGGTGCAGTTTAAACTTTAAAAGAGCTGTGCTTTTCTGAGAAAGGCAGAGAGATCTGCCTCAGGGCAGCTGGAAACTCCCTTTGGTCAACCTCCATTTCCACACAACTAGACAGAGCCTTAGTATCTAGTGACCCTTTGCCCTCTGAAGGGAGAGTGGAATCAGCCAGCTGGTTCAAAACCCATTGGAAAAATGGTGGAGAGAACTTCCATTGTACCTTTTCAAATAAAACCACCAGCGCTGTAGCTGCCGCTACCCTTGCCCAGCATTAATGGTGGGAAGCAAGACAATTCATGAGCATTGCCCTGGGGTGCCAGAACACAATCCTGGTCTTGAAACCACAGCTGCACCTCATCACAACAGGCAGCCAGACCTGCCAAAACACACAACACAAACTTCATACCTGGCCTGAAGAACAGAGAGATGCTTTGGGCATCTCCACCCTCAGTCCTGGCGGTCCAGCTGCCCCAGGCCCCACACCTCTCCTTGGCATGCCCTACCCACCAAGGTCACAGCAGCCTCAAGCCATTCTCCCTGCTCCTGCATCCCCAATGTGTGTGGTCTTCCCATGCCGGGTCTCCCTTGCAACTGTGCCCATCCACGCATTGACCTGAGTCTCTGGTCTCCCCCTTCTGCCTCTTCCATTACCGCAGACTGCTGTATTCCCTTCTGCGTGCACACACACGCACTCTCATATTTCCTTCCTCCATTCTACTGTCTCTGAAGTTAGACAATTTTAATGTTTCTATGTTAATTGCTTTTGAATAACAGCCTTTGTGGAAAACAAAAGGTTTCCCAGAGTACTGGTTTCTTTGGAAACGTTCCCATGGCCAACTACAAGCTGAAATAATAACAATAATAGGAAAATTTCCACATGAGTATATAAGACTCTTTTTTAACAAGTTGTGGGGTTCTCTTTGGTTGTGTGGGATTCAGTTTAGTTTTTGACATTTTCAGGCCAGCTTTCCCCTCCAGCCTCCCCATCCCTCACTCAGCCAGCAGAAAGGCACTAAGTGGGCTCTTGCTGCAGCCTGCTTCAATACAGGGAGAGGCAGTGCCCCTGCTTACCGAGAGCACCCTTGGTGCATAGGAGCGAGGAGCTGCGTGGAAAGGCTGCCTGCCTTGGCTGGCATTCCTCTGTTGTTAAAGAGCACAGGAAATGATGGTCATTTCTAAACCGGAAAAATGTGCAAGCAAGCTTGGGCTAACCGCAAGAAACTAAAGCACACGGCAAGAATCACAAGGCTTATGGCAGGAGGGCAAAAGCTGACAACTTCTGATTCATGGGCTGTTAAAGATTATGATGCTGCCATATACCATTATGGAAATGAAACCACAGTTTTAAACACTAAGCAGGTAGCTGCTTCAGCAAATAAATGCGGGGTTTGCTCTTTTTCATGTCTTGGTGTGTGAGGTGGTGATGAAATTGGGCTTGTCCCAAAGAGGCAGTAACCCTTTGCAGGGGGGAAAAGGGGTTGTGAGGGCCCACTCACATGCAGAGTGGCACAGCCCCTGACCTGCTTGCCTGGAGCCAAGCCATGTGGAGTACAAGCCTGCTAAAGTCTGCCTTAATCTGGTTCCCATCCCTTTGGTCTTCTGGAGCTTTCTAATGTTCCCTTCCACCTTTAGAAAGTGGGGGTCCAATGACAATATATGGACATTGGGACAAACTGAGCCAGTGCCTACCTTACAGCCATTGAGAGTCAGTGAAAGACTAATAACCACATAAATGCAATCCTACCTTTTTGCCTTTTAGTCTGATAGCCACAAACTCCAAGATTTCCCTCTCTGTTACTTTTTTTCTCAGCTTGTCCCGTCTTCCTCTGTTACGCTCTGTTCCACAGGCTGCTTAAAAAAGAAAAGTCATTTAAAAGGTGCTGTAAAGGAAGGCATACGTTACGCACTATCATGTTTCAGTGTAGGATTTTTCTCACAGCATGCACATAATGTTTGTTAACTACTAAAATATCACAAAAAGTACCACTATCTCATATGGTGAGTTGGCAGAAAGAGAGGAAAATCAAATCAAATCCTAGCTTCCACCAGTGACTGGCACTCTTGGGGGCTTGGCAAGGAAAGCCACTGCTGAACCATCTTCTGCCAGCGCAGAGATTTCCCCTTCGGCAGCACTGTCATATCTGTGCCTGGGGATGCCTGTGCCTGGGGCTGTCAGCAAAGAGGGGGGAAAGGGAAGGAGGTTTTGCTCATGGGCCCACCTTTGTATCAATGACCCCATAGCATGTATAGGATGGAGGAAGATAAAGGTGAGACTTGGTGCTTTTTACCTTCTGAGAGGGCTAAAGGACTTCAGAAAGGTTTCCTAGCACATTGCCACATAAAGGGGTGCTAGCAAGACATTTGAAGTCCTCCACCCAGCTTTTCTCATGACCAATTCCTTTAAATCACAGAGGGCGTGAAAAAGGAGGAGGAAAGGAGTGCAAAGTAACCCAAAGGAAAGGAGCACTTGTAAGCTGGAAAAGAGAGAACCCCAACAAGCAGCAGCTGTTACAAAATAAGCCCCCAAAGGTTGCAGGTGCTCGTTTCCTCCAGGTTTAAAGCAACAGCTTGCAAGAAGAATGCTGGAGGTTTGCAAGGGGGCCTTGGAGCCAGCTGGGGGTCATCAGCTATGCTCAGCCCAACAGATTAGCTTGAGGGCAAAAACCATGAGGACATGTTTTTACCCCTATAAAAAAACGTTTCCTGTATTCAGGATAGCCTTGGTCTGCCTGCTAAGTAAGAGTTCCGTGAGGTTTGTGAAGCTGCCTATCTTGATTCCTCCTGCAGCAGTAAAGCAGCCTTCCCCCTGAGCCAGGTGAAGATATGATTGCTAAAATGGGGATCCATACAAACAGCATTTTGAGACTGAGCCAGTTATTAGAAAGGAGTTTGTATTTCTTTAGGCACACAGTGCTTGTATGTTAAAAAGGAGACAAACAGCTTGCTACGAGCCCACCATGCTTGTTTCATACCCACTGCCTGTGCACGCATGCAGTGTTGAGCCACTGAAAGGACAGTAAGACACAGAAGGATCACAGCATTTCAATGCCGCTTGAAACTGTTTTATGTCAGCTCAGGCCCTGCTTTCTTCTAATGTGTGCAGCTCTACACTTGAAAGCTGGCTCCAGAAGCTCTCACTAAAAAAATTCTTTGCCTAGATCCACTGATCTATGCAGCCTCTGCTTATTCCAGCACAAATTTGGCATGGATGGCCAGACAGAGATGCCATAGACTCCGGTACTGGTATTGCAGCAGACCATTTACACAGACACCAGGGTCCGCATTCCCAAAGGCACTCAGTCATTGCATTTCGTACACCTGCAGCCACAGGGATCAGCTTCCTGACTCCCATGGGCCCCTGTCCCTGTGGTGGCTTTCTCCCTTCAGATCCTAGCAAACAGGGAGATGGTATCAATGTGTATCTTAATTTTATGTCTCTGAGTACCATGTAAAGGTACGTCCCCAAGGTATGCAACAGGTAAGTGGAAGTTGGAAGGGTCAATCGTGAAGACAAATATCAGTGAGCCTGAGGTTATGAGCCTACAGCTGCTGAGCAAAAAACATTTATTCATTCAGAGATGGGAAAATAAACAGAAAAATCGATACACTGTGCCTCTGTGCTGCACATATCCAGATGAAAACTATTAAAATGCATCTCACTGCCTGTCGTGCAGATTTAACAAAGCATAAATGAACTCTGCTTTTCTATTACACTGCAGGCATGGAGGAGGGACGTATTAATGTCGGACACTGAAATGGGTGAAATAGCCTGTTTGGCTTTGCAGACCAGCATGAAGCAGTGTGATAGAAGCACCACGTATAAGCACTGCTGAGCCAAGGTCCAGTGTCATGAAAGCACAAAGGGACAGGCTGCTCCTGCAGATAGATCTGCACACTGGCAATGTATGCCCACTGCAAGGCGGAGAAATGCGGTGAGCATGCCTGAAGATGTGTAGAGATCCACAGCAGAGAGGGTCTTCAACATAATGGTCTTCGTCACCATAGGATTCTGCTGTTAATCACCTCACTTGCCAAGAGAAGCTATAACCAACTCAAGTTATTTCAGTTGGGGCTGCCTAGATGCTGTCAGCAAACTGTTTGAAGTTTTTGCAATTGAGGGATAAGCAGCTTTTATAGAGAAAAAACTGGCACTTCAGAATTTTTAAAAACTAAATTCAGACATCAAGCAAGGAAGTCTTTAAAAGCTGCCACTGATGCAGATTTTGTGTAAAGAATGATTACTTTTCCCTCAAAAGGCAGAAAGGTAAAGACATGGCACTCTTCCCTCCCTGTGCACTGAAAGCAGCTAAACCTGTCAATTCATACTCACTTTAAAAAAGAAACTGAATGCAAATGCAAAAATACAAAAGTTTGTTGGATGACATACATAAAAAAAAGGTTGGCAATACTTTCTACTACTGACTATTACATACAGCAAGTAACAAATGCGCAGCTCTCTGAGGCTACGTTGCTGAATCATCTTGGTGGTAACACCACCTTTCCTTCATGTTTCTTCTCTTTCTGCTGGTTGCCCCTCAGCTTTGCACTGCAGACGCAGTAGTGAGTTCACCACAGCAGTGGTCAGCCCTGGCAGTGCATGATGTCTAGCCCGCTCGAGCTACATAGGCACAAAAGGGATTGTGTTAATCCTTCAAGCAGGTTATTTTGTTGGGAACAGCTCTGGACATCCACATAACAGTGTTTTATTAACTATTTGTTACAGACAGAGCGAAGAGTGCCACAGTGACCAGCTCTCCTAAATGACCTCAGATGCAGGAAGTGTGGAGTGTCATAAGCGGTGTCTACTCTATGCGGTTACATTACTGTAGCTAAACTAGAAATCAATCCATTATTGATCCAGGGAAAGACCAAATCTTTTCAAGGACACACATGAATCATGTTCCCCCCTGTGTGCTATGTATGCATACTGGTGTTTAATTTACTGCACTTTCGCTTAGTATTGCCAGTATTCATGTGTAGCAGACAGAAAAACTGGGGGAGGAAGTTTGGAAACTTCTTTTATCTCACAGATTTAAGAAAAAACCCTCTTAAACAGCACATCAGTTACTGTATTGAACAATAGGCTAATAAATTCTAGTATTGCATATGCTATATAGTAAAAGTTAACAATCCCTTATTCTTTAGATTAAGTGTCTTCTCTTACAAAGCACACCCTGAAGGGCTCAGCAACAATATTTTTATCATCTATCTAGGTACTTATATGGCTCCCATCACTGCTGTACCTGCTTTTATGGTAGCTGTGAAATATGGAGCCACAGAATCTAAGACGGAATCAGAACCAGGAAATATTGTTTGTCCAGCTACTATATAAGCCAACAAAGGAAACAAAACAAGAATCCCAATGGGCTCCAAGATATTTTTATGACATTATACCACTTGACTTCTAATTTATTGATCACAAATTGCTATTGTTAAGATTAAGTATGAGCATCACCTCATGCCAGAAAGAAAGCCACCACTTCCTGAGAGACTGTGAGGTGAGCTACAGAGGAGGGAAGAGTGTGATTCCCATTTCTTCTCCTGTGAAACTCTAAAACACAGAATATTTGATTTGCCGACAACAATCAGTTCATATGAGTGACTCAACTTTGCTTCTGTAAGAAAACAGGAAAGAAGAAATGAGAAGCTCATGCAAGTAAGTAAGTGCCCATACATGCCATCTGTTATGACCTGCCCCTCAGAACAAAATGGTATTATCTCCTCAGGGAAGACCTGCTTCATTTTGGTCCAACAGTCGTTAGCATATTCACAAAATAAATACAAGAGACAGCTCTGGGCACTGTTTTGTGCTTCTGCAGGGATATGATTGATGGTACAAGACAGTTTACTGTGGAGGAATCAAGACTGCGAGAACACAAAGCTTTCATATGCCTTTCTTTCTTGTGAAAGTGGCTTACCTCTAGTAATGAACATGGCCAAGTATTTTGATCTCAGACAGATGCAGGACCAGGATTCTGAGGAAAGAGCCATCCAGGAGAGCAGGCTGTAGCAGGCAATGCCCGGGGCTGATGTGCAGGACTGCCAGCAGCAGCAGTGCAGCAGGCAGTGACCTGCTACCAAGAGTGTAGGGAGGCGCACACGGATCCCTCGCTGGGAGACCTGGTGCACAACAGGACAAGCACCCTTGGAGCTGAGGACAAACTGGATAAGGGGTAAAGTAGGCTGGTGTTTGGAGGGATGTCCTTTGGGAATAGGGAGTAGTATGTGCAAGAGGGGAGAGGTTGTTTGGAATATGGACATGATATAAAATAACTCATGAACACTCTGACTGCCTAAGGAGAACAGCTGCCATGCGTATGGAGATGCATTTAGACTTCCCTTAGGAAAGGTTCCACAGAACGTCTACAGCAGGAAGGCTGTAGCTGGCAACCATCTGACCAGTAGGTCAACGGGAATGCAGAAAGTTTCCCTTCCAGTTTCATCTCATTTAGCTACGGACAAGTCCCACAACCAACATTACTTTGTTAAGGATCTGTCTTGGCTTTCACAAGAGTCTCAGACAAACTCTTAGTCTGAAAGTCACAAGAAGTCTAGACATCAAGACAGAGAGAGCCACCCACCAGGGAAAATGTGAGGTCTCAGCCAGGAAGTGTGTAGCAGACAGCATCATGGCTGGCCAGAAACACACACACAAGCAAGCGTGGGGCTTGAGACAGAAACAGTGTTTGTGAAGTCAGTGCTGGGTTTAGGTCTCTATTTCAGATAAAAAAATATCTCATATGCTGTAGTGAGCTCTAGGGTGACCACAATGAAATCTGCATTATGTGATTGAAAGAGGCCAGAAGCTTCTTAGTTCATCCATTGAAATGTCAAGGAGCAGGCGGCAAAGGAGGTGTTTTTTCACAGAAAAGACATCTCTCTGAGGCTGCCACTTCAAAGATGTTGAAATGACACATGGAAAACACCTGCGGTGGTGTCTGTTTTCTGTTTCTGAAGCAGAGGCAGAAGGGAAGAGAAAGGGTGGCCAGATATCATTTTGAAAGCAGCTTTTCTGTGTCTGTTGATACCAGACTTACAGAGCCCCGGGCCATCCTTGATGTAGGCGATGCTCTTGGTGACAGACCTCGCTGAAGGGTAAAGCCAGGGAAGAAGGCACAGGTGCTGCAGCACCCAGGATCACACAGAATCAAGCACTCAGGCTGGGGGAGCATGTCAGAAGAGCTCTGGAGCCACTGTGGCTGTCACAGTTCTCTCACCTGGGGAGCTAGGTCCCACCTCTGCTCCAGGGCTTCCAGAAACAGCCCTGCACAAGCAAGGAGGCAATCCACACAGTTTACACAGGCCCATAACTTATTCACCATTAATGCTTGCTACTCCTTAGCTTGTTTTTGAGGCTGCATTGCAGCACCCCAGGCAGCTGTAGCGGTGGCTTCCTCCGGACCCTGTAAGGCCGTGTGTGCTCACCCCATTTACCCCCATCTCTGAAAATGGCAGCTTCTGGGTGGGTTTGGTGGGGAAGGAGGAGCTGGGGAATTAGATTTCCACTGGAAGGTGACTGCATGGTGGTGAGGAGGGAGCTCACGGGGTGAGGGCCATGGGGCACCTGGGGCTCTGGAGCTGGTGAGTTGTGGGTCATTGCTTCTAGACAAGAGTCTGCTTTGGAAGCAGTGACCCATGAGCTCCCGCCTGCCCCTCACTGGGTCTGGTAGGTGCCTCAGCCACGGCAACTGGGAACAGTCTTTTTCTGACCTCAGGTCTCAGCCTATGCGACAGAGAGGACATCCCGTGACAGAAGTACCTACTTCTTCCAGGGCATGGGTCAGAAGGAAGAAATTCGATAGAAGCCCTAGGTCTCTCTCCTGCCATCTGATGGTGGCTCCTCTCCTCCCTAGAGAATTCAGGGAGGAAAAAAAGATCAGAATAGTCTGGCTAAGCCTGTGTGTCTTTTTACCGCAAACACCTTCTGTTCTGGCCTATGCAGTTGCTTTCACAGCTGGAAAGGGAATATTTTATACCTTAAAGAAAAGGAAAAAAATGGCTGGATTCTTTTCAGTGTGCTCTGGGGAGCTTCAGGAAGCCACATGAAACTAAAATGCTCTCTATCACACCTCTGGCACCTCTCCACAACTCCCTGGGTGTCACTGCAAATTAAGTTATGTTGGCCACACTTACAATATTTTGCTGAACATAACTCATCAAAGGTAAACACATGGAAAAACTCTGGCTTTGGTAGCAATTAATGGAGATGTCTTGATGATGAAACCACATGTTCCCTCAGGGCTGGCCCTAGGCATTCTGCATTAGTGTGCCTGCACCAGGCTTCCAATTTCGAAGCGACCCTTGAAGGACACTTCCTACTGCCTGCCTTAAAGGCTGGATGAGAAGATCTAAGGGGAAGCTAAAACCTGTTGCAGCAGAGGTTCTGCTTTAATAGCAGGAGATAGCAGACTCATACCCTACACAAGGACTAGGCACAGAAAGCAGGGAACAGGAAGCAGCTGGCTATTCCCTATAAAACACTCCTTAGCTATTGAACATTTCCCATGAGGTTCTCCCACCAGAGCAGCTAATCCATGCAGCAAGCCAGGTGACCAGCATGGTCCTTCCAGCCAGCTTCTCCTCACCAGCTCTTCCCGTACACAGCCCAGCCCCTTGGCCTGCCTTCCTTCGGAGGCAATGAGCAGTGGCCAGAGAAGTTTGTTTGGGTTTTGTTTTCTCCCAAAGCAGGCATCCCTTCAAGGCAGTAACTTGCTTTCATAGCCCCAGGAGCAGCCTGGGTCAGAGCATTAACAGGACCCTTGCAAGGACTGAACGCCACATGGAGGGGCTCTGAAGAAATTACATGGCTTATTCCTGAAGGAAGAAGGTGAGGAAGGGAGAGATATGGCCATGGCTGGGGAGATTCAAAGAGAGAAGCTTTCCTTCCCCATGCAGATGGGTGGTTAACATGGCTTGCATTAAGTAAGGGCTGGGGGACCGAGCACCTTACATTGTTTTCCTTCTTTTCACACTCCCATTTTTAGACAGAAGTGTATATATACTTTGAGAAGTCTTAATATACTGGGGCTGACCTGACCTTACACCAGCACAACTTTGATTTCATTGACGTACATTTCTATTTACACTGGATAAAGAAAAAACAGAATCAGTTTCTACCATGGCAGCACTACAAAGATGAGAAGAAAAAGGACTGTGAGTGCTATAAAACTAAGTTGTCATAGCAGCATAATTACATTTGAATCTACTTTGTACAAAAGCAGACTGCCAGAACCTCATTTTCAAGGGAGAATCTCTGTCGGAAGAAAAAGGAAGTGCTGCACTGCTCTGCCTAAATTGTATTAGACAGCAAACAGCAAACTGGATCTGCATCTCCCTGCAAATGAAACTCCTTGGATGAAACCAGCCCAGCCATTTTCATCTGTTGTGAATTCAGAAAGATATGACATGAAACACTACTTCACAGAGTATATCAAATTGTAAGCTACAGTGCATAACAACCTATTAATTATAGATGCAAACAGTGTTTTCCAGAGGTTACATTGTCACTGAATTAAAATTTAACCAATGATGAATTGGATAGGTTGCCTTCCTGTTAAATAAGTCATTTCAGTAGTCATGTAAATACGGCTTCATCGACCATCAGCATACAGTTCTGTGTAGATGCACCTATTATGTAAAACCCCCAGAATATCCAGAAAGAGACAAATCAAAACAAAATACACTTTAATTGCTTATTCTCCAATATGCAGACAGGCTAGCTACTCAATTCACATTTTCATGGCATACCTCAAAGCAACATTCCTTGTGGATGCCAGCTCCATCAATTCTGTACACTGCTTTCTTCTTGGCAAGGTATCCTAAGTAGAGATACTTCCCCATGGCTACATGGCCGTATCCACACCACACTGACAGCATTTCATAGCTGTTAGGAGCCTAACTTCCCTCCACACATCTGGAATCCGCATCTGAATGAACATCCCTCCAGCAATGGCTGCTGGGGTGGAGGTTGCAAGCAGCATGTCCCATTTTCTCCGAAGGACCTCACACCCTCCTGCACCGGTGAGTAACCCTGAGTCAGCAGGGCAGGACAATGGATGCTTGCTGCTGTCAGGGCAATTCTCTTCAACAGTTTTATTCAAGTTTATGTATTGCTTGATTAACTTGCAAACTGGTTTTGCAAAATGGAAAATAAGAAATGCAAAAAAGAAGTAGTGAACATGCTCCAGATGGCACAGGATTACTAACCTGAAACAGGCAGACACACGATTTCTGCAACAACCTGGAGCAGCTACAGAACAAGGCGAAACCATACAGATGAAGTTTTAGGTTGGAGGTCAGAGAAGTAAAATAGGGGAGACAGTGTCAGCAGGAAAGCAGACTTGCTAGCAGAGCATTTATTACAGCTAACCAAAACGTTCATCTACAGTAAAATAGAAGCCCTCAATAAACCTTTTTTTCCCCCCTTTCATTTGACGCTGTTATTTCTTTTTCAGAAGGAAGGACTTTTTTTTTTTTTCTTGATGGTTTGTGTAATCTTTATGCTTTTGCTTGTGAGGAACATCTTTATCGTAAGAAAAGGTATAATTGATGTGCTGTCTGAAAACAGCACCTATCATATGCTGAAATAACATTTCTGAATCATAAGCAGCTTCATTCCTCTCCAGAAGACATTCACGCTGAAGCTTCACTGTGACCATCTGAGTGTTGCTGTCTTTAAATACTTTGCAGCCACTCAAAGCTCACATTCAAGAAAGAAGTTTCCTACTAATTCTTCTTCCTATATTGATAGTTGTAGCTACATTTCTGAACAGCCAATATTGTCTGTGCTATATTTTATTTTTATGGTATAAGTAAACACTAGATAAAAAGAAAACAGTGTTAGTTACCTCTTGAATTTTACCAGGCTGGGAAAATGCTCTGTCATAGACAGATTTCCTGTAAGATCCTGAAACACTTCTCAGATAAACATTCACATTATAGTACATTAAAGCTCCTACTTTGTTATTCATGTAATTGTGCAATCATTAACATTAGCTAGATAATCTAGATTATGATTATCTAGATTTACTAGATGACCTTCAAAGTCCCTTGCAAACCAAACCATTCTATGATTGTCATCTACCTCTGAGTTAAAATTTCTCTTCTTAGGAGTGACATCCAAAAAAACCTGTAAAAGCCAAGCCTTAGCTCTATATTTTCTGTTTGTTTGTGTTTTTTGTTTGGTTTGGTTTTTTTAACAGAACATGGAGCTGGAGCTTTCTAATTGTTAGGTTAGATGTTGTGCTGGGGTGGAGTAGGATGGTATTAAGAGGACAACACTGGCAGCCAGCACAGCTGCCAAAAGAAAGGAAGACCTAGTTTTCATCCATTCAATTACTTTTTCAAAACTGCTGCAAGCCCAAGCTCCTCACAAGGGCAGATGGAAACCTTGGGAGGTCCTTGGGACCCCGAGGGAGCAAGGAGACCCTGTGGGCAGCACCCATGCACCCACCACACAGTGCTGCTCCAGAGAGCACAGGGGGCAGAGGGGAGGTGGTGGTACCACATCAGATAAACAAAACAAGTGCCAGAGACAGACTCCTCTCTAGATCAAAGCAAGTGCTCCCACCTGTGGCAAAGGCTGTTCCTATTCCTTCCTTGAATTTTCAAAGGCTTTCTCTGATCATGTTCCTTCTCTCTTCTAAATATTTTGCAGCCTGAGAAAACACAGTGAAACCAGCAGCCGTGCGCACTAACAAGAAACAGCAGCTCCCCCCTCACACCACAGGGACAGCAGGAAAGCCACTGGCCAAAGCACAGCATCCTCCCTCTCAGGAGCCCTAATACGTCTAACTCCCCAAACCCACAGCTGTGCATCCCAGGCAGTGATAGAGAGACAAGGTGGTGTTATTTAGAGATCCTAATTGAGATCACCACCTTGTGTCCAAGCGTGTAACTATTACTGGGTCTCCCAGTGAGATGTGTCTGCTCACAGAGCTGCTGTAGGGGAGTAGCCTCTCGTCCTGGGATGAGCCAGTGCTGTCGCAATGCCCTACTTTCTCCCCTAGCCTAGATCTGCTTCTAGCTCCAAGGACACAACTCAACTTGCATGTCTTCAGGTTCACTTTGTCCTTTTCTCTAATGATCTTGCTCCTGCCACTTCAACTGTGTCCTGCCAGTAACTGTATTTTGGCAGCAGCTCAGCACATCAGATTAGGAAACTGGCTCAGCTGGGATCAAAACACAGTATGTTTTTCTGGTTATTTTTCAGCTGGATCAGTTTCCCAACTTGGTCCACTGGATAGCCACAGAAATACTCCTGCAAGCATTAGCATGGGGCTACTCTGGGATCAGGAACAAGGAGCTGGAGGCCAGTGATTTGGTTTGAGACAGATCAACTCCTCAAAACAAGTCTCAAGATGTCCATCTCTGCACCACTGCCTGCACAGTTGAGGAAGCAGAAATACAAGGCATCGGTGGGGAAGAAAGCCTGGCCAGCAGCCTGGGTTTGAATTGGCTTAATTACACCAACTTCAGCTACTAAGGGAAAAGAACAAAAAAGAGACTTGCCAGTTGCTTACATTTATTCTGTTTTCTGGAAAAATCACTCAGAAAGATTGGGTAGCTGGATACCCTCCAGTGAACATGAACATGTAAACCTTTTGGGGGTTTCTTTGCTGTTGTTTTGTCAGACCTGATAAAGAACCCAAAGCTTGTCTACATTTTCCATTTACACCACCTGATGTAACAGAAGATGCTACACCTTCTTACAAAGGCGGTCTCTGTGTAACTATTCACACTGATAAAGAACACAGTGAGCCCAGTTTTGCCTGTGGGATGAAAGACAGTTCCTGGCTTAAGGGATTCAGGACCTAAATAGGCTGGGAGAGGGAGGTCAGGAAAATTATTTTGGATATCAGACTCCAGAGAACAGCAACAGCAATTGAAGTCACAAGTGAAAGAAATGGCCAGAGTACCATGCAAAGCTGCAATTGCTCATCATTCAGCTAGTTTAATGATAGAGGTTTGACAGATAGACCATGGGTGGAGAGGTGCTGCCCAGCGCACCTTTAGCTAAAGGCACTGCGTCAGGGCTAACTACGGCATGCTATTGCTACAGTGACCCATGGCATGGAAACGGCAAAGAGCAAACACAGTGGCCTTTCAAACATTGATTGTTAGTGGGACTCAGACAGGGAGGAATGAACAGAGGAATGTCCGTTCTTCCAGAGCTTTCTTAGAGCCCCAGAGAAAGCTGATCCTTATTTCTCGCAATCTGAATTGGATCTTGAAATCACTAAAATACACCCAGTTTACCAAATGTCCTCTGTTAATGTAGCTAATTCTGAGTCTCCTGGGTTTTTCCAAGTCAAACACACTCCGACATCTGCTCACAATAAAAGCAGATGACGGTGCTTCTACACATATGGCACAAGCTGACTCCCCTCTAAAATAAAAGCACCCCCATGTCCATTGAATAAAGCATAACTTTTTACTTGGTTGATACATACATCAGTGGCTGTTAACTCAGAGATCTGAAACAAAACAGGCTGAAGATGATCTTTTAATAGCCTGTGCTATTGGAAGTGGGGCTCTTGGCTGCTATGCCTATGTACCCAGGTGGGTAGAACGTGCCCTGCTCCACAGCAGACAAACCCACACAGCAGCAAGGTAGGTTTCAAGTGCTGTGAGTGGTACAGAGCAGGGAGCACAGTTATTACCAGCCAGCTTCAGCCTGCCCGATGATGAGTTAACATGCCATTCTCCCGGTGCTGTCAAAGCCTTTGTCATGGTAATAGCCCGTTTCCTCTTTTTGTTAATATCTCTGTCAAGAGAATGAAGCAGCAGAATTGGAACTGCCATGGTGTGTGATAGCACCATTCTGCTCAGGCTCTGCTGGCAGCCTGCTGTGTTTTGATTAACTGGATGTTCCTCTGAAATTTGTATGAAATTATTTTTCCATGGAAGCGCAGGGTCATGAACAGGAAAGACTGGCCGGGGTAGAGCTGGGGTCGGCTGCCTGGGCACTTGGGCTGTAGCCACTTGCCTCGCCTCCTGCTGGGGTCTGTGAGAGGAGAAACTGCCCTTGACCTTGCAGGTCACTCCTAGTTTCTACTCACCTCTCCCAAGAAAAGCCTGTCAATAAGTGTAAATTGTGCTCTCAGATATGTGAAAGGTAATTTGGAATGAATCCCAGAAGCCTTGAATTTTTACGAAATCTTTAGACATCTGGCAGGCAAACAGAGTATCAGCTTGTGCATACAGCCACTTCACCCCCACCACACATAAGCCCCTGGTACAGGGGGAAGGATGTGCTGACTTTCAGCCTTGTTCTGCAGATGGCTCCAGTGACCCCAGGTCTAGCTGAGGTCTGCCATGCCACTTGCATGTCATGCCTCTCTTCTGCCAGTAAGGCCAGCAAGGGTTTTTTGCTAGACAGATCACACGCATGAACTCCTTGCATGCCAGGTTGGGCTATGCAGCCCAAACCAAAAGAAAACCACTTCACTTTGCTGTCTCTTGGTCCCCATAGCTGAATGGGACAAAGTTTATGAACAGGAAACTCTAATTTTATTTCCTAGGACACCTCACCGCTCTGGAAACAGCAATGCAGAATCAGGGATCTCATTTCCAAGATTAAACACAGCGCTCAGGCAAGGTGTAATGAATCTAAATGCCTGGTGTAGAAACTGCTGGTGTATCACACCTTGTGATCCTCACTGCATCTCTGAGGGGTGGACAGAATAACCCAAACTGTGACATTTTCATTCTGACTAAACACCAGTGCAAATACACAGGTAACAAGGTAGCCAAGACTCAGACATGCCTTTCTCTGGTCTCTGGTTTTACTGCTGAACTAAAATTGCAGAGGGCTTGTGTGTTACAAACCAATCTGTTTTCTGCTTGGAATTCATTAGTAAAACAGTTCTGGCAAGTGCAACGTCCATATCATTCCTGTTACAGACTTTGTAACACCATTGCTCTGCAATCAGTAGCAAGCTGGTATGAGATTAACTTTTCCACTACTCACAAATTCAAGATCATAAATGCTTTACAAAATATTTCAACATTTTTTCTAATGAGTTGGCTTTGCAGTCTGCACACTTTGATGATAATTCATCAAAATATTTTATGTATTAATGGACTAATTAAAAATATATTTGTGATGATACCTCCCTCCCTCTTTTTCCCCCTCCCCACTACTTATTACACATGCTTGATAGACTCTATTTATTCCAGCAGGTTTGTAACATTCAGAAAAAGTTTGAGGCATGGACTTTGTTCTGGTGACTCAAAGAACTATGTCAATAAATTTAAAGAAATGTAAAGGATTGGAGAGACACCAAGGAAACCTGATGTCTGATTATGCCAGGAAAGTGTGCTGCTCCACTCGGGCAACTCCCAGTCCAGTATGGACAGTCCTCCCGTACCCTTCACCATGCAGAGGACTCTGAAACACTGAACATAGCTTAGACCTCTGCAACAGGTCTAAACAGGGCAGATGATTTTAGCCACCAGATCCCTTTTTATTGCCTATTTCAACTCAAAGGAAAGCACTCCTGCAAAAACTTCCTGTCTTAAAGCAGACGCTAGAAGTTGTTGCACTGTATGAGATTTGACTACTGCTAACTTACATTGAACTCACTGGGAGCTGGTTTTGATTTTCTTGGAGCTTTTTTTATGTGGGTTTTGTTGTTTTGTTTTTTCGATTTTTTTTTTAATGGACAACAACTACTGGCATGGAATGGAAAAGCAGGATGCCATTTATATGACAAATTGTACTAAAAGGACTTTTATCATAGTATTGAGACATACTGCCTAATGAAAGAACATGCCTGGAAATCCAACCATTTCTTAGTCAGACAATACTGGGCACTTGGCTGAATCTTTACTGTAATGCTTGCAAACCATTGTTTCTTACTAAAGATTGAGTGGGCAAAGATAGAAGTGGGAAATACATTGAATAAGGCTGCAATGTAAAAATAACACAAATAGCACATGGCATCTGGAACAGACATGACCCTTGGGTATTTCAGAAATGAAATATGACAAGTAAGACATAGGAAATGAGGACTTGCAGATATTAAATCCAACAGAGTGCACCAGAAGAGAAAAAGACAGAAAGGTTTACAAGCAACGGGCTGTTTTGGTGTTTCAAAACACCGGATAATGGTGCTGGATAAGAGGAAACAAAAAGAAAAAAAAAATGGAAAAAATGTGGGAAAATGACAAAGGAAGTTTTGCAAGAGGAAACTGCTTTGGCAGGGAATGTAGATAGGATAACGTGCGTATACGGAACATAATAGTTAACTGCCATAGAGCATCCACTGCTCATAGCCAAAAGCAGCAAACTGCCATGGCTGGGCTGGAGCACACGAGCGAGTATTTCGGGTCACAGAAGGAAACACCACACTCTGTATTATGTTAGGCTGCTGCACTGTTTTCCAAACACAGAGGGGAGGGGGAGTGTTGTAGATATGAAAAGGCAAGGCAGGTTGTTTCATTTGTTTATATTTAAAATAAACAGCTTTTGAAAATATGACCAAGTCAGTAAAAAGTATGAAACACTATCCTCAATTTGTTATGATTTAGCAAGTAAAAGGTGGAGACAAGTAAAATCCATGCAACAAAGGCACACAATAGCTTTCAAAATCCCCCTCAGTCCACAGAAGTGCTTGTAAGAGATCATGCTGGTATTGGTCTAAGAAGACCGGCTTGCTTCAAAGTGCAGCCAAAACAGGCAGGTTTTCACAAAAGAAGCAACTGCCCCTGCCTACAACCAGGCACAGCTCACACCCCAGGAAGAAACACTGCATAGCGTGATGCCAAACAAATTCACTGGTAGGACACCTCTGGCAGCGCATCGTGTCGCTGAATGAAAATAGAGCATGCTCAGGAACTGCAAAGCCCTGTCAACTACCCGCTTCATGGCCTTAAACTTTGTATTGGTTTAAGAGCATAATTAGTTCTCAAGGTATTTCTTCTAATATCACCATAGCTTTGCCTAATCTCAAAGAGTTACTCTATCTGACCTCCAAGTAGCAGAGCTGTGATAATCCCAGGATATAAGCAAGGTAAAACTCATAGAGAGAGATAGTATCTTTTATTAGTCTAACCAGCAAAGCTGAAGAAACCTGCCAAGTGTGGTCAGAGCCTACATTCATTAGAAGCAGATGCAGTGATTTCTAGCTTTGTGTGCTGCAGGAACGCTGAGACTGCTGTTTATATGGGACACAGGCAAGCAAGCTAGCTCAAGCATCACACCCAACTTAGCTAATTCCTCATGGAGCTTTTTCAGCCAAGGTTTGAATGGCTGGATTGCTGCAAATACTAAGGTGGGTCAGTTAAGGCTAACCTGTGTGCTATGCTTTCTGAGGATGCAGACTGGAGCACTTTTGCTATGGAACAGCAGCAACAGCATCATGCAGTGACGAGGTCCTACCCAGCAGCCCACTGGAGCTGCCAGCAGGCAATGCTTGGGGTGTAGAGGTCCTGCCTGGCTCTGTGTCCCCCCACTCCTGCCTAATGTGTCAGCAGGAGTGAATCAAGGCTGTTCCTCTGAATTCACTCAGCTACTTCATTTCTATTTGCACACCCTTCAAAAGCACCTTAACTGTGCTCAACTTATGTCCTAACACCTAGCATTTGGTAACAAGGTGAGGCTGGAAGTTCAGGTTGCAGAGATCTCTTTTTCCAGAGGATGTGGGTGATGGAGACTCTCTAATAGTTACTTCTCAAGATGAAACTATGAAGAAATGAAGCTAGAAGAAGAAAAAGCTACATAAACATTTTATTAATAGATGGAGCCTTTGAAAGGCTCTGGAGCCTTTGAAAAACTCCAGAGCTAGGTTTTGAGCCAAGACTAAGAGCAATTTGCAGCATTTTTGGTTTGTTTACTTTAACATGTTTTGACTTTGAGATGGTGATAATGTGAATACTAGCTGTTACGGTCTTTTTATAGTTTCATTATCTGAAGTCCACAGACCTTCATCCTTTCAGCATTCTTTGGTGCAAATGTATGTGTACCAAGTTACATATATTTATACATAGAAAGTAAAACATATTCCAAGAATAAGCACATGATATTACACAAAGGGATGAGTCCTGAAAGACTTACATCACACTAAGGGTTTCTCTCTGTCCTTTGCAGTACCAGCTTTAAGGCATGCATAGCCACCAATTGCCTCTTTATCTTTAAATTAGAAAGCACAGCTTTAAGGTATGGCTGCCTAGAACTGCCTCTGGTACTCCTAGGAAAATGACTTCTTGCAGGCACACAAAGTATGTAGATGAAATCACATCTCTCATATATTAACTTGATGATAGACTCAGGCCAAGATCTTCTTACCAAGATCACATAAGAATGGATAAAGAATTTCCCACAAAGGGCTTTTGAGCAGTGATTGTATGTTTGAAAGGAGGAAATGAAAGTGCTCAGTGCTACCAAGCTTCAGCTTTAAAAGCCTGAATCCTCTGTTTAAGCTCCATTACACCAGTAAATGACTAAATTGTGCTCAGACTCTGGGAAGCAACCTGCAGCTTATGGTTATAACCAACATAACTGCAGTGGAGTAGCAGCAAAAGAGGAGCACACCATGTTAAGAATGATGTGCTCGCTTTCATTTTGGTTTATGAAGTCTTAGTTCTACTGAGGTCAGCTTACGGAGCAGATGTGTTGGTTATAACACTCATTCTGAATACAAAACTGAGAGTGCCCTCCAGAATACGAGCTCATGAAAGAGTGTGTTTGACTCTTTAGAGCCTTCTCCCAGCTCACGAAGCTTGCTCTGTAGGTGTTTAGCTATTGATTACTTTTCCCCGTAATGGAGACGGGGTCAGCTGCAGCCACTCACAGAGACTTGAAGTTTTAACCTTTTGGAAATCCTGGCCTTTAGGGGATATCTGGATGAGCAAACTTTTAAACACGTAAAAGGTCGAAAATAGAATTAAGGTCAACCCACCACAAACAGAGAGATATACATATATTACCCCAGGAGGGACAATCCTAGCATGATATTTTTTCTAATTGCTTACCTATTTTACTGTTGTTAGCACTGTAACTCTAGCTGTGTTACCTGAATGAAAGCTGACACTGCAACAACAATTATAAGCCTCCCTTTGCCATTTTAATATTCTTGTTAATACCTGTTTTTTAGATTAAATAATGCAAACTGTTTACTGGAACATAGCCATAAATTACAAATTGGAGGCCATTCTTCATTTTAAGACCACGAACTCTGGAAGGTAAAAATTCATGTTTTTAGCTCCACCTAAGACTGAGTTCCTGTTTTAAACATGAGAAGATGATCTCAAGTCCCTCACCACTCCACCCCCCAGTGATGTAGATGGGTGCTTGTATCAACACCTCATCCTTCAGGGAGTGATACATCGCCATTTGTGTTGTTTTGCACCCAAAAAACCCAACTCCAAAACAAACAAGTTTTACCCCTGGGCTCTTGCAACAACAAGCCTTTGCTACCTTTTAAGCAGATTGAAGGAGCAGAGCCTTGTGGTTATCTCTGAGGGTCACAGAGGGCACAGATGAGGTCAATCCTTCTCTTGAAACTTTTTTCAGAACAACCACCTAAAAAGTTTGCATCCCAGGGGCTAAGCAAAGCAGCTGTGGATCTGCTCTTTCTTGTCTTATCACCCCTCTTCTTCCTCTCTCCACACTTTAATGAACAATCAGATGTTCCCTGACTCACAGTCTGTAGTCTTAGCAGCAACATTCAGAAGCACCTTGTGTATAGTTTTTAAAGCACGCTTATTTTATTAATTTAAACAAGACTCATTACCCTTTGATCGTTTGACCGAATTCCAGTATCCCTACAAGAAGGGTCTGGTACCACACCTATCATCAGTTGAGTTTTCTCTAAATAAAATGTTCAGTTTGTTTATTTATAGGGATGGCTGTGTTTAAAAATCTGTAATTCATGCCAGTGTTGACCTCCCAAAACTAACACAAACACATGTGCAATGTGATTTTATTGATGAACATACACAAAGCAGAAAAAGTGACCTCCAGTCAGCAGGAGGTTGTTCACAATATACCTGTCCCTATCATTTTGTTGGGTTTAGTTAATAACCAGATCCAGCTGAGAAGTGGCTTATCTAGTTTCGAAGTACAAGCACATACACATGCTTCTTCCATCCACTGTGCTTCTCAGCCTAAAATATGCTAGAATGTAAATTCTATTCCATTTTCCCCTTCAGTTACTCAGGCATAGGAAGAACACTTTGAAATAAAACAACTCTTAAAACCTTAAAAAGCTATAAAATGGCTGCTAACTTATAATGCCTGTTTTTGAATTAAGTAAACAACCTTACTAAGTGACTGTTACTAGTATACCATGCTTCGAAAGAAGTCCTAGTGTTTGTGGTCGCCCTCCTGGAGCAGATGTAGCAGCTTTGTGATTAGATGCATCTGCTTTCACTCACCATGGTGGCATCATAGCTGTCACTCTAAGCAGTTGCTGCAAACGGTATCTAGAATTGCCAGTTCTGTGGTGCCTGGAAATAGACCCAGGACTTCCCTCCCTTATTGCCCTTATCTGTTACCACATTTTTGCAATGAGAGTCTGTAGCTGTCAGAAAATTAAAGACAGCTAATCTCATCAGGATCCCCACTCCTTAAAATGAGTTTGTGCTAGAACTCGTAACAAACATGAGGTTTCAAGTTGTTAAGGTATTGTTGTCCTGGCATTTGCCCTAATAAAAGCAGAATTTTTGCCTTCAGGAAGCATGGCTAAAAACAATGGCAACGCTAGTCTGTTAGGAATATTAAAAGAAAGTTTCAAAAAGGTGCCAAACCTGAAGAGGTCCCAGAACAGTTTTATTTATAAAGCCCAGGCAGAAGCGGTACAAACAGCACTAAGGTGCTGGAGGACCCTGAAGCAGAAGCTGTGAGAACACAGACAGGCAGCCCATGATCTAACTAAACTGTGTTTGAGTACTGCTTCACAAGATGAGGGCAAACATTGCTTTAATCAGTCTATATAACTTATCATTTATGCTGCTTATAGCTCCAGCTGTGCGCAGACCCAACAGACTCTGCCCTTCTGGCTGTGGTTTGTCAGTGGATGACAGGAGTTAATACGCAGCTTCTGCGCTTGCTGTATCTGATGTAGAGACTTTCCCTGTGTGAAAGCCATCAGCAAAGACTAATGCAAGAAGGACTATTTGGGGGAAAGTGTCTGAGCCAAGACCTTGACAGACCAACACCCACTCTTTCAGTTTCATATTATGTGCAACACCACAATGCATTACAGAAAAGCATCCGCACAATATGAATTTGGGGGGATCAATAACTGATTACCAAATCTGGAAGTGTTTGCTTGACACATTAAAAAGAGTCAAGTCTTTCTCAAGTAAAGACCACAGGATAAGAAGACCCATGCTTATCTGTAGACTTTCACTCTACAGATCTACAGAAGTTTACAGAAGGTAGGATTCTGGCAGGTGAGTGTCACTGCTCAGGAAGACTTGGTGTCTCTGCAGGACAACATTCTTTGGGATTGAAGTGGGGAAGTTTTGAAATTTTAAGGAGAAAACCTATTAGGACGGCTTGGCTCTATAAAAACACAAAAAGACAAAGAGCTCCAGTGAAAGACACCTTTTCTTGACCAGACAATCCTGCCTCCCATTCCTTTCCATTGCCTACCCCAAGCTCTCACCTTGCCACCCTCAAATATGTTCACCTTTGTCCTCCCTCTCTCACTACCACAAGACATACTGCTCTTCCCTTTCAGTCCACTCATTACTCTCCCTCATAAAAGGCCAATGTTCGTAACAGCTGCCCACTGCTCTCTCTTGCATTCTTGCTGTCTGCTGTCTATTCTGGTGGCACATGGGCTACCTGGCCAGAATCCCTCTCTGCACAGCCATCCTCCTCATTCCTGCTCTTCCAAGAGGAGTAACATGAGTCATGGAAATGATTTAGCCCTCAGAAATTGAGGTGCTTTGGCACCTGTGAGCATTACTTTCCTCTCCCCTCTCAAAACAAACCAAAGGAAACCAAGATGATTAGGAATAAATGAGAAAATAAGCAAGAACTCTCGCTTGGATAACTGCTGGATTCTCTCCAGCAGTAACAGCAATGGGGTTTCATAGGGTAAAAGAGCGAATCAAAAGTGTTTCCAAAAATCCTAACATGTTGAACTTTAGTTTAGTTATGGTTATAAGCTTATATGATACATGAAACAAGAAGCTGGCTCCAGAGGAGCCCATTTGCTCTGGGGTTTCACTCCTTCCTTCTCCAAGGCCGGTTGTTAACTCAGGGTAATACCCTTCTGGGATATGAAGGACTGGAAAAGCTCAGCACGGCTTTGTTGGCTGACAGGGCTGAAAATGAAACGCTTTCTTTTTAGATCCAGCACGTTACACACCTGCTTCCAAAGCTGTCTGACAAGCATTTATATTCTTTTCATCGGCAAAAGAAGTGTCCTAATAGTGGCTCTGAAGGCTGTTAAATGTACAACTGGCATCACCATGTTTTAAATGCTGTGGGATTAGCTGTTACTGTGATCACTGACAGCAAAATACACAGACAAAAGTATCCACTTTCACCTCTCAAAAGCACATTTTGGAGAACAGATGGAAGCAGGGAGGTCGAGAATAGCGGAGAAAAGCCAGTAGTAGGCCCAATGGCCTCAGAGGGCTACCTGTGCACTATTTTCCCTTCGTGACAAAACCATGGTCTAGCAGAGACCCTCTTGGTAACTGTGAAATCTTCTTACTAGTGAACATGCCCAAGAGAAGGCTTTAAATTGCTAAGTATGCCTGTTTCCCAGCACACACCATGCCAGAGAGGTCAGTTAGCTTGTGCAGTCACCTCTGAACAGGAGGCAAAATCTCAAAGGAAAAACTGCATGAACTTCTACTGCCTCTGACTACAAAGCAAACTGTTTCCCTCACCTCTCCCTGCCTTGCTGAGGAAATGACTGATCCTTCAGCCCTCCCTATTTAGGAAGATGTTTTCGTGGCACACTGCTGTCTCCTGCCTCCCTCCAAGACCTGTCAAAGAGCTGAAAAATAGGTTATGAGGATGAGTCTTTATGAAGGGGGTTTATGTAGTTTGCTTGAAGAGGCACTTATTTACTGGCAGGTAGAAAACCTGGCTGTGGGTGACCTGGCCCTGATAACAGTGCAGGGGGAATACCAGAAGTGGCTGTTTTGCTCAGTTACACATTTCTATTCACCACTTCTTTAACAGTAAAGAATTATTTTATTTTTAACTGAATAGGTCCAATTAATATTGCTTCATGTCAGAAGGATTGTGGTATTGTAGAAGTGTGACCCATGTTGCTTCTATCTCATATAAACTAACCAGCTGCAGTTGTTTCTTTCCAGTGAGCTTTGTATATCTATCCACATCTCATCATTCATACCAGCTTACTTAGTACGATTTAAGTCAAAATCAAACCCCATGTATCCAAGCCCTTTTCTTTAAATGGAAATATTCTCTCCTTTTTGCCTTTAATGGGTTTATTTTCTAAATAAGTCTTTATTGGTCCAAAACACTTTCAAACACAACCCTCACAGTGCTGTAAATTTGTACTGTGAAGACTATGCCACTGTCCATATTCAAGCCCAAACTTAAAAGTTAAATATTTAAGACTCTAAAAGAATAACACAGCAATTTAATTGATTCCAGCCACATCAACAGTTTCAAAAATCTGTGGCACTTTGCTAGGGAAGTAATAAGTTGTGAATAATTTATTTTTTTATTCCTCACTCACAGGTGATAGGGATTAACCTGGCTATTTCAAATGAGGTTTAGATTATTTTAGACTGCTGAATAATATCCTGTTTGAAGGCACCTATTCTACACCAACAAGCCAATGTTTGTGCAGTAGGTCATTCAGAAGTGAGAGGAAATTCTGACCACATACTCAGAGTTCAAGCACTGGATGTGTTATGAACATTGCCTGTAATGCAAGGAAAAAACTCAAAGTGCTTTTCTTCCTCCCAGTTTTCTTCCTCCTCTAATTCCTCTTTCTTCTACGCCTGTAACACTGTAGTGTTGCACTAGGTGCTTCCTTCTGGAAACATAAGAATACCTGTATCACCCCTATTCTAGCCAGTACTGCTAAACTTCCTGATCTGAAGAAATCCTACATGAAATTAAACACTGCTGTCACTAAATACATTGAAGTGCCTTATAGTTAGACTACAAAAATGCTCACTAATGACCAGGGGAGGCTGACAGCAGAAGCAGCTGTCCTTGCTCACAGTAGAACACTGCTTCTAGGTCACAGCTGGGCTCATGCCATGGAGCTAATAAACCTAGGTGAGCCCTCAATATAGTTTCTAGCAAGGTAAGCACATGAAACAGAACATGTGTATAAGGGTGCTTCTCGGAGGTCTAAACATTCATGAAAACAATTTTCCTGGTAGTGCTCTCCATCCCCCTGCTTAGCTCATGTTAGGAAACAACACTCTGAGCTTGCCTCCTTTCAAAGAGCTGCTGAATGTCAAATCAGTTACTTGAGCAATGACAAGTGGAACAACAGTTTCTGCAGTTCAGTCTAGCAAAAAAAAAATTTCTGGCACTCATGGCATTAGTAATCTAAGACATCTCTATCCCATTTGTTAAAACAAAGATTCTACAAGGGTCTCTGCAGAGCTTTTGAGGCACATTTCAATGCATGAAATTCAGCTTGCATTCAATCAAGTGACCTATAGCAGCTTAGACTTCCATTCAACATAGTTATTAGCATTAGATGTGTTTTTGCTCTTAGTGTGTATGTAATTAAGACCATTCAGAGACGGACTGCTCCTTTTCATTAGCTAAAAAGATAGGAATGACTAAGGAAGACAGTGCACACTCCCCTTATAGGAAACTGCTATTGAAAAAGAAAGTGATTCCTCTTACTGGGTGTAGCAGGGAGAGAATTAGCAAGACAGCGTTTTGAGCCCTTCTGATTGTGTCTGGACAAGAGCAATAATGTTACTTCCCCCAGGATGATTTTCTTGCAGAGATACCGTTCAGGCAGATCCAAATTCCCTTTTTGGCCACCATAAAGTAACAACATATTTGATGGAGTCTGATTGCCCTGAAATTGAAGATTCCTAGGCACCCTTGAACCTCTCCAGTCTTCCCTAATCCATACTGTGGGGCAGTTCTGCCCAAGGACTATGCGGTTCCACAGTGATGTTAATAGAAGTATTTGTTCTCATTTTCTGGGCATTAGGTTGGTACCTGAGCAGGGGAAGAAGGTAAGTCCTGTCTTCTTCTCATGGCACAGAGTCACAGAGGGGATTGGGAGTAGAGACAGGACTAGACTCAGCATGAGCTGCATGTTGACTCAACGTGTGCCACAACGTGCATATTCCTGTCAGCACAGGGGAGACTGATGAAGCACTGTTCTCCATGAGGAACAGCCCCTGGAGCCCAGCCAGCCACCACACCACTGCCTGTCCGTGCTTGTCTTTCAGTGGCTAAATGCAGGCCACAGGTGATGAGCGCTGAGAAGAACACGCATGTGAGTTAGAGGTAAGGTGTGGCACCGGGTATGTTTGACCTCGTCTTGCACAGGATGGCAGTGGAACCTGTGCTGTCTTGAACTGCATACAGCAAACTGTTGCAAGCAAAACTTGTCCCTTTGCCAACTTATTTGGCATAAGGTGTGACACGCAAGCACTCACTGAAACCGTGCACATGCAAGACTTCTTGGCCTGTATCCCACTGTTTGTGGGCCACTGTCCCCATGCCCTGAACGGAGAAGACTTTAAGACCCCTGGGGAGCAGTAAAAGGTAATTTCAACAGTATCAGCTTGTCTGAAGAAGGCTTTGCGCATCAAAAATGCTTTAAATGTTTTCAATGCTCTAAAATTAATACAGCAACATGTATTTATATCTAGCTATTACATATATGTATACATGCACACATTTAACCTGTCCTTATGAATCCTGTCTGTGGGCATAACAGCAGTAAATCAGTTCAAAATGAACCAGCTACTTTACATAAATTATTAAATGTATTGTAAACTATTTTGTTTACAATAAGTACTAGACCTATTACGGACTATTTGTAGAATGACACAACATTTTCAAAAGGCTTTTAGTCCTTGAATGCAGATCAGATCCTGTTAAAGGCTACCAAATACGGGAAATTAAAAATGCTCTATAGCCATACTCAAACGAAAAGCAGAAGAGAACATTTAAGACATTACCGTTACAGAAACAAAAGACGTATTTAGAACACTGCCTTATAGGCACCAAAAAGCAAAACCTTAATAAAACACAAAGCAAAACAAAAATAAACGTTATGCAGAAGCCTATCCCTTCAAACTTGGGATTCGGACAACCTCATCATTCCACAGGGGAGATGGTGATTTTGCAACCAGACACGGTCACAAGCAGTGCCAATGGCAGAGGAAAGAAGACATATTTCATACTGAGGAGGGAAAGACAAACACACACACACCCTCCTCCGCCTGCCCTCTTCCCTGGCAGACACCCAGGTCAGCTGTGTCAGTGAACAACAACAACATTCGGGGTCTTCAGAAACCTCTGGAACGGATCCAGAGCCATACATATGTGTCTTGGCTCTCTCCTTTTTCCTGGTGTAAACTTTGTTATATGTTAACTACCTGACGGGTTTCTTGGATTTCTGCTTGTCCTTTCTCATTTTTTTGCTGCTCCTCTCTCTGCAACTGACGGACATCCAGAGGGAAGGATAAAGTGGAACAATAATGCCCCACTGACTCCCAGAGCAAATCTTAGACAAAAAACATTCACGGCATTCTCATTCATAGTGAGTTGTTCTTGACTAAGGCTGCACATCATTCAAAGGCACCCTTGGCACAAGCAAACAAGTCAAAACAGTTTAAGCTCATCGATATTCAGCACTCTAAAAAAGCTTTCCCCAAGAACTTTGCAGTTGTCCTTCCCAAGCCCAGGAGAACCGCACCTGGAAAATGAGCTCATTTGTCAGCTATGCTGAGTGCTTCAGAGTGAACTTCAAAACAAAGAAAGGATCTCAGACCAACTGCTCCACACAGACTTCTCCTCATAGCCTGAAAACCAGCCTCGGAGAGTCACAACTGATTATGTCAAGGTTTGAATTTCTACTGGTCACGTCGGGTGCTGCGGCTGCTGATGCTCACAGTGATTACACTGGGTGAAGAGGAGTAATCCATTACCTTTATCACAACACTTTTGATCATGACAGACAGAAGTGCTCTAAACATAGTACATGATTTATTTGCAGTGCTTTCTAATTCAGCCATTGAGTTAAGTTGGTTACTGGGGCTGAATATCAAGGGTATCTTACAGTGATAGGTCAGTCTAGAGAAAGCAATTTTAATTTCTAGAAGGTAAAACTTTTGGGAAAAAAAAAATTAGTGACAATTGAGTCTCTGTTCACTACTTTGCTATTATTCGCAGCCATCAAGAGATGTCTGCTAATAGTCCCTGCACATCAGGGACTCCTGCTGACTAATACTACTGAGTTCCTACCTATCCGGACAGAACAATTCAGGAACTGTTCACATATAATCACCCAATTTGTATGTAATGGCTTATAAGTTTGTTGGGGACTTTTTTGTCTTCCACAATTTTTATGGGTAAATGATACTTCTTGAGAGAGAGAAGAGTCTGCATGTAAAGGTTCAGAATATACATGTCACTAATGCAAAGTATTTTCCTTTAATTCCTCCTTCGAAATGTGACTCCTTCAGTCCTAAACTCCCAAAGGTAAGCTTCCCTGCTAGTGTTTTCTTTAAACCATGTGCAGGGGTATTTACAATGTATATTTGCCATATACATGTATGTTTATACGTGTATATACATCATGCATATACAACATGCATATACATATATTTTTATATATATATAAACAGGCAGATGTTGCAGCATCCAACTGCTTAAAGGTGACTTCAAACTAAGGCTAAATGCCAAGCAGCGTTTGAAAAATGACACATCACATGTTTATAAACACCTTCAGTGCTTTCAGCAATCTTATCTGGTGTCTAAAGATTGGGCTCCGGCAGCACTTTATCAGATTTTGGCAGATATAACTTAATATGAGAAAAACGCTAGTAATTGCTGCATGCCTGTAAATGTGTGTTAACTAAGCACTACATGTGTTATTACATCAGTAGTCTATTCTGCTGTGAAAATGTCTTATAATTCTCCCTCAAGGAATAAAAAGAAAAAAAAAAAAGGAAAAAGAAAAAAAAGGAAGAAAAGAGAAGACAAGACCTATTTCTTTAAGTCTAGTGGGAATAAACGGAGTAAAAGGGCGATCAGACTCCCAGCAGGAAATAGCAGTTACATTAATTTTGTGGTTGAAAGAAATTATTCTCTTTTTTTTTCCAGTTTCATTTTAAAAACAATTTCTGTACTTTTACATTTTTTATTAGATATTAATATATAATTCAGTGTCTTGGAAAAATCTGTAACTATGAGATGAAGGTTGACCTTCAGACTCCAAAGTAACAACACCTGACTTCTGGGATTTCAATGAAAACATTTAGCAGGGATGGCTACATTTACTTTGGAAATAATTGCTATAAAGCATAAAATACAATTTCTTTTTTCTTTTTTTTTTTTAACCATATTACATAACATAAAAAGGGCAAAGGAGGCAGCCAGCATTTCAAACTGCCAACAGTTTAATTTGACTTCAACTGGATTTCCATTCTCTATAAAATAATAATGTCTAACGAGGAAACACACATAATTGATGCAAGCCCACAAACAGGCATTCTCTTCCTCACAAAAACAAACTCCTAAGATGGGTCATCAGAATTCAATAGCAAAATTGCATATTAATTCACTAGTTCAGGTCATTCATCTGTGTAAGAGGAAGGTAACCTCTGTCCAACTAAAATTACATCTCTCTCACTATACAGTTCTATGAGAGGTATTTTTCTTCATTTTACTTCCCAGAAGTGAAGTTTATAGCCCAGAATTTGATGTTTGATATTGGTCATATAATTTGTCGGCTGTAAAGCTGTTAATGGTAGCAGAATGATCTAATCTTTAAGATCTTGCAAACCTTACTTTTTATGACATGATGTTAGCACTGAATTCTGCAGAATGATTTCCTTTCATTTGTTTTAAGGATATTCAGATTGCGGCTGCATGTGACTACAGCTTTCATTTTATGGGAACCTAAAGCAAGACTTTCTCATTGCTCTGTTTGTCTGGGTGAAACAGGCTGAACCACTATCAATTACCGCTCCTAGATCTCCGTTTTTGAAGGAAAACTCCCCTGTTCAGATTCATCACCATCTGTGAAAAACCTAGAGTTTTCTTTCTATTGTACATGAGTCTGTATGTATACAAGTTAAATTGTGCCTTGTATGTATACAAGCCTTAAATTGTGCTGTTTAGTTCACTGAACAAAATAGAATTCACTGAATTCTTTCTAGATTTTGTGTGCTATTTTTTCCTAACATGGATAGTGATATGTAGTGACTACATCTTCAACTCAGTCTTGAAATCACCAACAAAATGAAACAAGAGCAATCCTAGCACAGATCTTTGCAAGCACTGTTAGGTCACCTACATTTTGAAAAACAGCCTGTACTTAAAACATTTGATGCCTAGCCAGAATTTAATTAGGGACAAAAATTTACCTCTCTAGTGTAACATAAAGTCCCTTCTTCTTACAAATGTCATCAAAACCTCCTAAAAACCTGCATGATATATGCCAGATTTTTCTTTCCAATATTTTTAAGTCTTCAAATTACTTCAAAGACAGGCTGAGGACTTTAAGCAGAAACTGTGGCATGGTCAGATTATGTAATTCTGTTTTTCTAAGTATATATTTCTGTTCTGACTACCCTGAAATGCTTCCCCTCTAGGTAGGATATTGCGCATTCACCTGCAACTCCCAAGGACAGTCTTCACTGCATTTTTGAAGTGATGCTCCCTGGTGATACTTTTACAGCAACCAGGAAGAACTCCTATTTTAAGGAATATATTGCATGTGTTTGCCAGAAGCTTTCCCGTTCTGGAGCTGAGATCCCTCGCAGCTTAAGATGAACACCATATGCTCCTGGCAGTTCACTAGAATTAAGATTTCCAAGTTGTTCCATGAATTTCCCCCTTGAGATTTCTCTCCTTCTTACCAGCATGCTATGAACTAAGGTTTCCCTTGGGCAAAATCTCCTTGGGATGAAAATTTCAACAACGGACATCTTTAGCCTAGTTAACTGCTTCAGGCAATTAGCTTTTCTTCAGTCATGTCATCTGTCTTTAAATTTCCTTTTCCCATTGATCTCTATGTACCAAGAGGTTCATGAAAACAAGCGCAATCCTTCTGCCTCAGACACATATTAATATTTCTTGTGTGGTAGCAGTATCCATCTCTTTACTGTAATTAAGAAAAATTCTTTACTCATGAGCTATAGAAGTTAGAGTGGAATTTTTCTTCAGGCTTGGGGATGAAAATGTTTTGCAACTGGAAAAACACATTGATACAGATTGTACTGAAATCTTAGAGTCTAAAAGAACCAAGGCCACTGTGATCAGCTGATTTTGCTCCCTTGCAGCACAGTCTGAGATGGTTTCTGTTGTCTGAGCTTACTTCTGTAACCATGTTTGGGCTGGGATAACAAGGTCCAGAAAGATGCCCAACAGGATGCTCCCTTCTATCCCACAGACTTTGTCCCCTAGAGTAAAGGGATGGCTTATAGCCATGTGGGTATTATAGAAGATAAATATGCCTTATGTGCGTCCTGTAGTACAGCAAAATGAAAATGGAAAGGCTGGAAGGAAAAAGGCAGAATCTGAAGAAAGCTGGCACTGCAAAGAGAACATAGCTGACCAGTGGATGCGTATAAGAAAATCCTCTTGGTTAAAGAGACAAAAATGTTGGTGGCGAGGAGGTTAATCAAAGCATGAACAGGGGCATGTGTCGGAGGCTAGAAAGGCAGAAACACAATTTCACCAGATGGGTCTGCATGCGAGGTAGCCAGCAACATGCAGTGGTTAAACAGCTTCACGCAAGATATACTGTATCTTCTTCAAAGGTGAGGAAACCCTCGCTAGGAACTTTAGAGGAGGCTTTGACCCAGGAAAAGGAAATTTGGAGTACTCTGGTTTATCTTCTCCCAGGGGTATGAGCATGGACACTCATAAGCTCCAGCTGGCCCTATGAGGCTCCCAAGTTTCTGAACACTGCAGTTGTGGGAACCCATGAGCAAGACATGCTGGCTATCAGGGAAGCTGTCTCCTTTTTCTTGAAAGTCAAGTCAGGGATCAGACCAATTTTCTTTAATGACAAGAAGCCTGCTGCTGAGACCAGATGCTCCCATAAATGACCTTGTAGGACTCAAATATGACAAAGTGCACTCTATTGGAGACTGTCTGCAGACCCCCTGAGCACTGGTCTCCTATCTCAGGAGTCCCTGGGTTGCTGCATGTATATGGGGTACTTGTCTCCTCTTTCACATTCAACAACTCCAGTTTTCTCCACACTCACTCCTTTTCATCCTTTTCTCTTCAGTACAGTGACTCATACACAATATTCAAAATGATTTTCAAAGCTGCTGAGTTAAATGAGCAGTCTACAGCTTACCAAACCCTGACTGAGAAATTAGAGGCAAGCTGATAAAATCAAAGACACATACCAAAGGTATAATGGAAACACAGAACTCTCTGTGTGAAAGTACTTTTGAATAAAGAAGGCATTTTAGGAGAAAGATCAACTGCTCTCCTAATAGCGGATAGTCTTTTATACTCTTCAGCTATTTCTTCAATACACCTTAATTAAAGCCACTTAGAGCAAACACAAAGCTTTCATCTTCTTTGAACACCAATGGGACAAAACTACAAGCAGCTCTGAATTGCAGTTCACATGCGGCACTGACAGAACCATGCACTTCCCAGAAAGCCCTATTAATACTTGTACAGCACATGCCACTAAGGATATTAATGGGCTCTAACTAGCAGCATTTCATTCAGCCTCATAATACCCTTTAAGCCCAAGATGAGATGCCTCCTAGAAAGTCCACATCACTATGTGACTCCAGATGCCCAGAACAGTTTTCAGAGATGTCAAGCAATTGCAAAGTTGGAACAGGTGATTTTAGAGCTGGTGTGCTGAGAGCTAAATGACACAGAAAAACAGGTTGTACTCTCCTGGAGGCAGGAGCTGAAATCAAGAGATGCTTTGTTCTGGGTTTTTTTGGCTTCTTTTTTTTTTTAACCTAGGGTGCAAAGCAAAATAAAAGGCAGGTTCATGGAGTCCTTAGCAGAGAAAGATAACCTTGAGCCCTCCTCCCTGTGTACTTCATAACATGTTCTGCTTCTTACCCACACCCAAAGCCTGAGGGCAAAGGCAGTTGTTTTGGTTATGTGCCACTAAAATGAGATTGTTCCAAAGTGACCTGCCAGAGGACACAATTACAGTCTGTAGAAGGCAATGGCCAGGATCCTCATTTCAGATTGAACCACAAGACCATTTTTCTTTTCCGCATGTGACTGTATCTTATATGAAGATGTCTCCTCTTGGAGACACTACACTCATTCAAGGCAGCAGTTTCACAGCTGAGATGATGCTGAATGCTCTTTAAGCAACAGGGTTTCAATTAAAGTAGTGACAGAGTTTTTGGCTCTTGGAGCAGAATCACGTCAGTAAGTTCAAGGGCTCCAGATGTTTATCCAAAGAAATGTCATAGCAACAGCTTCTCTGACACAGCTCCTCTGTGCTGCAGCATGCTTCTGGGGTTGTCATCATGCCCTTCTTATTGCTGCCACTCCTCTCCAATCTAATCCCTAGAGGTTTGCAGCTTTGGCTGACTTCGCCTCTTCTCAGTACTTCTGAGACTTCAGCATAGCTCCTTCAGTATTGCTGTCCTGTTCTGAGGCTCTGGTACAGAGCCCATTTCAGGTAACAAGCCGCCTACTTGATGAATGATCTCAACACCTCACTATAAGCTTCCTGGGGACCGGATGCTTTCAAATGGAAAGTTGGGCTGCCAAAGATTTTCATCACCTCGAAATACCCTTTTCTCACTGGGCAAATGGTACTGATCGACTGCCACTTAGATACAGGGATGCTCCCTTGCTCTGGTTTATGTAGTTTCTCGCACCTCTGACTTCTCTTGAATAAGTCGAAGTCCAGATCGTAGGCCTACAACAACTCTCACGTTAGAGTTCTCAAAGGCAAATGGGCTTGGTGCCATCTATTTATAGGTGGGAGGCTGGGATAAGCAATGAAATGTTTTCTACATTTCTTTTGAATGATCTAACAACCCAACACTATTCACATCTAAAATTCTGGTTCATGCCCATTTCCACATAAAACTGTGTTACTTCTAACAGGCAGTTGTCTGACCACTCGCTTGGAAAACAAATGCTTTCTATTCGTTCAGTGTAAACCTTCCCAATGCACCTTGGCACAGCTTTGAACCATTCCCATGTACCCTATCATTGGATACCAGGGAGAAGAGATCAGGACTTCCCTCTCCACTTTCCGTCCTCAGGAAGCTGTAGAGAACAAAGAACTGTAAGTTTCATATTAGCGGCAAGCTAACATGAACGGGAACTGAAGCAACTTGCTAAGAGTGTCTGAATAATTATTTTGAGGCATACCATTTATCCTTGTAGTTTAGTTAGTCTCACATTTTGTTTTCAGAGTGGGTGGCCTATTGCAGATATAAACAGTTCATTTTCTCTAAATGGGTCAGAGTTTTGCAATCCCATGATTTCCTACTGTTGCTCATGCATCAGTGGCTTTTCTACCTCATTGCTCCAGTAAGACCTCAGAGGTGCAAATATATTATTCAGACCTGAAAGTGTAACTTCCAGTAACTGATTCATCCTTTGAGCAAACATTCCGGTGAGGATTGGGAATCAAACTTGCAGCAGCTACAGTAATGAATGCCATGTCCTTGGGCACTGTTGACGTGGTACTGTGTTTCTTTTACAATCTCACAATATATTTATCTTTCCAAATAAAACATTTTTGGGCAGCTTTTTACACTCACTTTCACTGAAAGCCCTTCTGGCACAAACTGGTATCAAACTTAGGGTAGGGAGTGGGAAGGGGAATAAGGGGAAAGAATCAACTCACTGAGCATGTCTTGTGTCCTGATCTTGAACCAGACATTGCTCTTCCCATCTAGTAAGCCGGCAACAAGACTTTTTAGAGCCTTCTGCTCTCCAGAGTGCTTCCATTATCATGTAGCTGAATGCACTCAGAGGCTTAACATGCTGCTGGGGCATGTTTCTGTGGACATCCCATAGACTGCCTGTGAAACAACCATGTAGACAGGAGGGAAGCAAATCACTGACCCCAAGGCCTCCTTGCCAGCAATTATCACAGAGCAGACAGGCACGGTAATTTTGCCTGTAAGCTCTCCCATAGCTGTTCCAAGCAGGATTTTTCAAGTAACAAGGAAATTGCTTCTTAACCACAAAGTGTTCTGCTCCCTCTGTCAGTTTTCCATGCAGCCCCAAGAGGGTGCTGGGTATAACAGCTGATATTAACGGGGTGACACAATGTAAGAGGTCAGTTAACGGACAAAATACATGAGGTGCACAAATAGCACATTCTAGGTAATAAAAAAGACACAGCGTGGGCCCTAATTTCAATCTGCAGAAGAATCAGCTGATGCCTGAGTATAAGAATCTTAAAATGCCCCATACCATTGATTAACAACCACAGAGTGATAGCTAAAATACGCAAACATCAGTTAAAACCAGCACAGCTCCTCTGAAGGAGGGTACCTACTTTTCTACTATTCCACTGGAAGCTTAAAATAACCTCTGAAGAGGCTATATTATAAAACCAAAAATTATAGCATCATCCAGCAAAACAAATACCTGGAGGACAAATAGCTAAAACTGACAGCTGAGGCTTGATACTTTAGCAATGACAAATGCTTTCAGCTCCTACCTGACTTCTCATGGAGGGTGGTGCAGGTCAGAAATGAGGGGCTCAGGAAGACTGGTAGAATAGCCCAAATGCAGTGCTGAACTTCCAGGGAAGCTGGTGGGATACCACTGATGGGAATAAGACGGGCTGTCAGCCTTCTGCACAAGCTGAAGGAAAGGAGTGCAAGTTTCAGAAAAGAAGCTGTTTCTTCTCTTACTTGCTTTAATACCCAAAGTCTTTAAATCCAGGACATCTTCGTAGGGAATAGAAAGGTACAGTTAATGTCTCCAAGGACACTTCAGGCTATTCTTTCTTTTCATAGTTAGCTGTTAACCATAAAACTGAACTAGTTAAAATAAAGGGATGTGTTAAAAATTTTGGATAATGATGAAAATACAATATTTTAAAAAATGATTGTTTGGAAAGAGATTAAATGATATCATTATTTTCCCAATTGCCCTGCAAACTGTATTCTCAGCTCCTCTTAAATCACCCATACCACTTACCTACCCAAATGCAGGAGAGACATATCAGTTCTCCATCACACTTAGTAAAAAGACAATATTTTTGTGTTTACTCTTAAAGAATATCTATTTCCAGGCTATAGTTTCCTTCAAGCTATGCTAAGTCCTCCAGGCTTCTTAAAATATGCTAGAAATACTACTGTTTTATCTTAGTTACTATCTCAGTTGGAGTTACCAAGCTGCTATCTTCTTTGATTTTGTTGTCTCTGCAAAGACAAAACAAATAAAAATGTACTTCATTGATTCTCTACCACAAATCAGACAATATGTGCATCTACTTCTTGCACAAAGAAGGAGTTAGCAGACATAGTATTCAGAAAGTATTACTTCACCAGAATTGGAGTGGTAGGTCAGGATGACAATAATACACAGGACTGTACCTACACTCCTGGGACTGTACAGAATTTGCTGGAATATGACAAAAGTTAAGGTCACTGTGTGGAACAAGTTGACTCACTCCATATTGCTGTGAACAACAGGATCATTTTAGTAAGTGCTCTTTTAAAGTTGTATAAAATTTCAGATTTACCTCAATTTGGCTTCATGAAAACTGAAAGTTGCAGAGAAAAATAATCTAAAAAGCTTTGGCATGAAAAAAGCTTAAAGACCACATAAGAGCCTGAGACTTCTTGTAGGTGTGACTCCATTTCTCACCTTAACTAATATGTACTATTTCTTTGCTATGCCAAACTATCACCTCCACTGTGTAAAGCATTACTAATGTTGCTTCTGTCTGCGAGTTTTATACTGCTTCCGCAAAATGAATGAAACAAGTATTTTTTGTGGTAATGGACATCAAAATCAGTGTGCCGCATCACCTCTAGAGGCTTGCTGGCAGGGAATGCTTGGTCCTTAGCTCTCATGAAATTCCTCCTAGTTTTTTTGATCCACTCCATCCATCCGCAGAGGCAGGAAGTTGTTCCAGGAGCACATAGACAGTTATTCATTCTTTGACATAGCTGAGGCTTGGCTGCTTTGAAAGGCTTGGCTTCTCTTTCTTTCTTTCCTCCCTCCTTCTTGATTCCCAAGCTTAAACTTATAAGCTGATGGGGGGCAAAAAGAATCCCCAACTCCAACATCACACAGTCTCCCACTCTCAGGTTCTTTAATTTACAAATGCACACAACTCTACGTTTTTAAGATCCAGGTTGTAACTGGTACTATTCAGATCATACAAGTGCAGCCGGACCTTGCAGGGTCTTGCCGTCACTCCCTGCTCACAAAGCTGACAGGTAAATGAAAAATGAGGATGTTTTCTAGTGGGGGGGGGGGGGGGGGTTCATATTTATTTTATGTGTTTATTATAGATACTTAGTGAAATCTGTCAGATGGTCCTTATGCTTTTTTGTTGACTATCTCAGAATGCTGTGTGCATCTTTGTAACTCAAGAGCCATCTCCAAACCTTTCATGCATCTGCATTACAGCCTGCTTTCCTGAGGAAAAACGTTTCTTCAGCCACACTGTTTGTAAGCCCCTTTTTCCTAATAATTTTTTAGCCCACTGGGCAATATCAGTCGGATTGGAAAGACAGGTGAGTTCCTGAAGATGTGAAAATCTTGCAAATTCTGTGAAACTCAGAGGTATTTGTGTCTCTAATAATTATAAGACTGGC
Source organism: Strigops habroptila (assembly GCF_004027225.2). Taxonomy (NCBI): domain Eukaryota; kingdom Metazoa; phylum Chordata; class Aves; order Psittaciformes; family Psittacidae; genus Strigops; species Strigops habroptila. The sequence continues at coordinate 67,477,356 of NC_044277.2, read as the reverse complement.
AAAATTCAGCACTTTACAGAATTAATCGACGTACACATATTCATACAGTAAAACACGTAGGGAACCTGGGGAAGTGTAGGGAACATGGGGAAAAGCTATTGTTTGTACATGCACCTGCAGGGAAGGTCTGGAGAAAAAGGGAGATTAATGGGTAAGATGTAAAAAAGAGATACTGTGGAAAGCGTCATTCAGGACTCTGGAAGGTTACAGGCTGTAGCAGTGAGAGATGGCCCTGAAGCCCCTAGGGTGAGCAGGAGTTATTCTGGAGGGCAGAGGGCTACATAGTACTCAGAACACAAATCTATAGGACTTTAAGCTTTGTGGAGATCCTCTTCACAAGGTCACAGAAACCTCTTCATGCTCCACGTGTTATTGCTATTTCTGACATTCTCTTCTCATAAGAACATAGCTGAGTGGTATTAAGTGACCAAAAATGTGGGTTGTGCTCTCTGTAGTGTTACATCCTATGCACTTCTGTCACAGGCCAACTACTTGGTCAGCTGGTGTCTCCGCAGCTTGAGCAGGCATCCATCCTAGGTGAACATCATCTTGGGTAACTGTCCCCTGGTGCCAGGGGAACACGTGAGAACTTCTCACTTTATTTCCTGGGAGGGTCTGAAGCAAAGCAGTAGGGTAAATCACTGGAAGGAAAGGCTTTCTTAAGCTGCAGAGTTGCAAAAGTGTAAAACCGGTGTGAAACACTGCAAAAGCAGAATGGTGAGTCAGCTCACTTTGACCAAACCCCACCGACTGCAAAAGATCCTTTTTTTCAGCGGCCCAGGAAATAGCTCTTGTTTTGATACCTTTATGTGGTCATCCTCGTACACACTGTGTGCTGTTTTCAGGCCACCTAAAATTCTACAAATGCACTAGATCCACTTTCCCACCTATTAATAGTACAATTCTTTCCTGCCAGGCAGAGGAATTTATGTCTTTCTTTGGTAGAGAGTGAAATGTTAATCACTTTCACTATTATGCTGTCACTGAAGTTGATTTAAATTATTACAGAATGATAAATTAGAGGTTTTGGGTTTTTTTCCCCTTGGATAGTATTTGCATCAAATACTCTTGCCAGGGCCAGTTTAAGGAATTCACAAATTTCAAAGGGAGACTTGCCAAAACAGATTTTGTCTTTCTGATAATTTGCTCACTGGAGCACTTCTCCCTTCAATATTATCAGGATAATGACTATGACCTGGATTTCACAGAAGGAAGGTTTGAGAGGAGAAGCACTACCTCACCCTATGGTGATATAGCTGAATATAGGAGATGACATTTCAAAGTTACAACCCTGATACCAAACCCAATTTCACAATGCTGCTCCTGCAATCTGAGGGGCAAACTCCCCTGCCACAGAGATCAGGGACATGGGACAGATGCACAAATTCTCTGAAGGAGCCAGCAAAAGTTTTAATTCCCACCATGGTAGATACCAGTGCCTGAACAGGCTTTCATTTTTCTTACAGAGGGAAAGAGCTGGGGTCCTACAAAGAGTTTTGGATCTTCCTCTCAGGCATATTCTCAGTCAGCTTGTTTGTACTTCAACTTCTTTTTAAAGGAGCCACAAAATCACAAAATACCTCTCCTTTCAGTCTCCTTTGACACAGACCTGCAAGCCAGCACCAGTAGTGCTCTGCCATACTGGCTTTTTTATCCTAATTGCCCACTAACTACAGTAATCCATGAAAGAAGCATTTCCTGAGCCAGCCATGCCTGATGATCCATCCACGTGGTGGCCTGTCTCTTTAGCCCAATGTACTGTAAACCTGCTGCTTTCACATTCTGGGCCCTCTTGTTGACTAAACTGCCACAGTACTAGATCTCCCAGTTGTTAGTGTGCGGTTCCTTAGTGAGCAAGTAATTTTGTCACATTAACCGCATTTTTACAGCATATGCAGCTTGTAAAAGCATTAGCATTGAGGAAAACAGCCTTCTATGAACCATGCTTTCAACGGAAAACAAGCTCTGTGGGTTTAATAGAAAGATTTACAGTGCATTATCTAAGGACTTCGAATTGTAAACTAAGCTGAGTCATGAATCAAAACTGCAAGCTATAATTTTCAGTAATGGTGTAAAATGCATTAGGCTTTTAAACAAAGCTTAGCTACTGCAGCAAGGTAGGAGATGAGATTTCCTTACCAAATTTAATTCAGGTTCTTCAATTACAGGTGAGTATTAACAATTCAGCTTCTGACCCTTGCGATAAATGTACACGTCTGTAGCTCCATTAAGTCCAGACTTGTCTGAATCAGAAGGTGTAAGTCCACTCATGCTCCCATTTCAATCAACAGGGGAAAATAGAGGCTTGCTTCCAACTTGTGGAGTTTAAACTTTGAATTCTGTGGTAAGACAGAAAGAAACATCATTTCAATGGGTCAAGGGGATTGTCATGCTTCTGTAAATCTTGAGCAATGTTTTTTTATAGCATGAGGAAAAACATCATCTTTGGGATAATCTGTTTGGATCCACTGCAAGACCTATGTTTTTAATCCTACCTAGTGAACTCTAAGCTGGTCAAGTCCTTTCTCATCAGGCATCTGCACACTTTCTTGCTCAGAAAGCCTCATCAGTTTTTGGTTATGCCCCCAGCTTTGTCACAACAGATGCACTTCTCTGCCATCTGATTTACTGAACTTGATTTGCTACTGATGATGACCAAGCCCCAGTTAAAACGCTAAAGGAACATATTCACTACATTGTGGATTTGGAGTGAATTTCCCTTTTCTGGCTTCCACTGGGTTGGATGTACAGTTTCAGGAAAAAAGTCTCAGTGATGTTAAAGTACATATTTAGACTCAGCTAAGTCTCTTTCAGAGAGAATTTCTTTTTCTTCCTTTTCTAAGCTATTCCTTCCCTCTAGCAACAGCAGCTATTTATTTGTGAGTTACTTTAAATCTCTTCCATTTTATAAGGCTCTTCACTTTTGACAGCACTGGAAAAAATGCAGCTTTGCCTTCTAAATTTAGTGGAAGAAGAAGAAAAAACCACCAGATTGTTTGTTGGTCTCTCTGCTTCTATTCTTCTGTTCCAAACTATTCTCGGTAAGTTCCTGTCTATCGCCTTTTGTAAATAACATCTGCTTTTCAAACTCCCTGTCTGCTAATTAGTCTGAATCATTTGTAAAAGTGCAGTACTTATTTGAAAATGTACAAATCAAATGCTAATGGGTAGTAACAAGAATTTCCCACTCACTCCGCATTTACATCAATTTCCACATTATAACTATGCAAAAACCCCCAAACAAAACAAAACAAAACAACCCCAAACAGTCAAACAAGAAAAAAAACAAACAACCCCACAAAACCCCAAGCCTAGAAAATTTCCTTGGGGAAAAAATCTGTTTCAAAATTATGCATTTGGGTTGACACTGCCAAATATTTTCAAATTTGAGAAAGATTTTTCCAGTGATATTAATTTATTAATTGTCCTTCTTATCTCTTTTCTAACACATCAACTGGTTTGGGGATATCTCCCCTCTGCTATGGAAAGCTTCAGCGCACATCCTTTCTTTCTCAAGGGAATGTCTCAACTCCAGGCTACAAAGTAACCCTCACTCAATTGCCTTCTGTCTCCATGATTATTTAGAAATTTCATACAAAACAAAATAGTGCAGACCAGCTCCATCAATTTACATTGAAGGAAGGAAGAGCTGAAGTAATTATTTCCTGATTATTAGGGACTTACTAGTAAGGGACAAATATAAATCTACTTAGCCCATGGCAAAATACGGCTTTGAATCAAAAATGTCTACTTTCACAAGGTAAGCTTCCTAAACTCTAGGATCGTGGCAATAAACCCTAAGATCTGATAAATCCAGTCCTAATGGTCTTTCATCAGTAAACTCCTTAGCTGAATTATGCACACTAAAGGGCAAAACAGAAAAAATTATCAAAATACTTTGATTAAAGCCTAAGTTAAGTTCTCAAAAACCAACCAGAAACAGAACCATGAGCCAGAGTCATTTCAGAAGGGATTCTGCACAGCTTTGCTCTTGGATATGTGCTTTTTTAACATATTTTATGAATGATCTGAGAAAAATGCAAGTGCTATGGAAAAAGAAACCCCCCAAAACATGGCTGTACACCACTTGTTAAAAGCCACCCACATCATTTCCAGAACAGCCAGCTACTGGATCCCCATCCCTCTGGAATCTTAGGGAGACAATCGGTATTTTAGGAAAATCTTTAGAAGCTGGAACTAACATTAAACACCCCAGCTCTGGTCCCTCTGAATCTCACCCTTCTGGCTTACAGTTGTATTGCTCAACAGTCACATAAGCAATGGTGTCAGACACATACAGAAGCAAGTAATAGACAAAGGCACCTGAAAATGGCTGAAAAGCCCCACATAGCTCAGTTGCTGCCATCTTATGACTAGCCAGGCTCTCTGACAGGTAATTTCACTGCTAGGGTGATCTCTTGACACCAAAGAAAAGAATGCCTGTAAGAGTTCAGACCATGAGTCCTTTTAACCCAGCATCCCAACCCTGACACTTGTGCACATGAGTGCTCACCAAGGGAAGGAAAAGAACAGGGGGGGTGTATATACATATATATATGTATATTCTCCTTTTCCCGAGTGCTTTCCTGACTTTCAACTCTTATTGGTTCAGGCAATTTCCTGAACTTAATGTGATCTGTCTACTATTCAAACCCCAAAAGGTTTAAAGTGCAATACTATTCTAAGTATTCACCAAGTTTACTTGAAACACACGGAAACTGTGCATTTACAACTACCTTCACCAAAGTCTGCTATGAATCACTTCCTTGAGGTGGGAACACTGTGCAATGCAAACACGTCAGAGCCAGCTTTAAACCTGCTAGTGTAGGTGCTGACAGAAGTTCAGCTGCAGCCTGTACTGACCATTTGATTATTCTCAGAGCTTCCCCAATGAGTTTTGCAGCTCCGTTGAAGCTCTGTGGTGCCACAGCGACGTTGCTTCCAGATCAGAGCTCAGGTCTGTGGGCACTGCTTTACAGCTATACCGACTGCAAATACAGTTGTCTACAATGGTTCACTCCTACCTAAAACCAGTAAAGAATCACAGACTTCCTATTGGGGCACACTCCATGGTGGTGGAAATCCCACAACGATATAACAAGGAGAAAGAGTGACCTTCTAACACCATTGTCTTGAAGCACTTAGTGAGTAAGGACAAAGACCTAAATTCCCTTCCTGTCCTCCCCAACTACTGGTGGTACATTTGAGAGCAAAGTTTGACACTGAATTAGAAACCATCTAACTGCAGAGTAGCAGTCTGCTGTTTTTTATGGATCCTTCTCAGTCAATACAGTTTGAGCTTGGATCATCTCCCTGCTTATGAAAGTTTCTAGCTGAGTCACTTACCAATTTCACTCAAACTGTGCTATTTCCATCTCTGTTTTTCATGCTTATGGTAATGTGTTTACTACTTACTGTTCATACAAAGCTTGGAAGGTAGAAATTGCTGTCTAACTGCTAAATGTTGTCATTTATACAGTTCCTAAAATCTCCAAGGCAGGAAATATACGTACAAGGAGGCAGCTTGCAATGCCTGTCTTCCAGTACACTAGACTGAGGGGCAGTTACACAGGGTCAAGAGCTGTGGTTAGCTAACATAGTCAAAGGCAGGATTGCATCCCATATCTACTGCTTCTTTATGGCTACGTAGGTAGTCCTTTAATGAAAGCCAGGCTGCTGAAAGGGTTGCCTAGCGCCCCAGCACCACACTGCCTGCGGTGGCTGCAGGCAGGAGAGCAGGTCCCATTGCCTCCACTGCAGGCTCCACACCTCTGGCACCTGAGCCAGCTCTGTTTGGCACACAGAACATACATTTATGCTGCCATAGAAATGATTCATAGCAACACACGCCTTATTAGTTCAAGAAAGAATGAAGGATTTCTGTGCGCTGTGGTCTATTAAGTAATAGTAATGGATCTCAATTACGTGAAAGACCTCTAATTAATTTCTATATTGGCAATGCTTGAGTGAAGAGGTCAGTCAAGAGACTAACTCCTGTTCCCTCAGGGTTGCTCAGCCTTTCAGTACTAATTTCCATAAGCCAGGCAGTGCTGTAGGAATCAAAAAACTAAAGAGAAAAAAGAAATCTAAAATAGCTATTTTCATTACCACCTCCTCCTTCCCTCACTAGTTGACAAGAGATACTGTAATGCAGAAGACCAATGGAGGGGAAAAAAAGTGCTTTTGCTGTCTAAAAGATACCTTTCTCACTCTGACGTAATCCTCCTGATCTATCTAAATTGCTTCTCTCCTTAGCCTCCCTCTCCATTTTGGCTGCTCATTTATTTTGAGTTTCCTTCCGAAGCATTCTCCTGCTCTGCTGCTGACTGAAGAGTTCTAAGTACTCACGAGTGAGATATTTCCCGATATTCCTGTGCCTAAAACCAACTTTTCCTCTAGTTTTCTGAAAAATCTAATCTGTTGTCAGCTGCCAAGCTTGGTCTACAAGGCGAGCTGAACACTGAACCTCTTTGTGTGCGCTTTTTGTCACAGTAGCATACACCAACCCAGGGATGACAAGTGAAGCAGTTTCAACTGCCACATTTTCATTCTACGTTACTGAAGTACTTACATCCTGCTTCTAAGTATATATTACTCTATACGGGGTATGTCTATAATATACACTTACAGTGTAAGCACCAGGACTGTAATTATTAAACAGTGGTTGAAATCCTCAGTCACTGGTATGGTTTTGGCAACATACTGCCTTTCATTTTTCATATCGCTAACTCTGTTTGACTTAAATGCTTTCAATTTTAAAAACTGTTTTCTCATAATTTCAATAGTTACATCTCAGACATCCCCTGCACCATCTAAATTGAAGTATGAAATCTCATCAAGATCCAGGAAATCTGTCCACATGCACAATGTAATAATGAGACTTAAAATGTGCTCATCTAAAAGAAATAGTTAGGCAGAGAGTTATGTTAAGTCCAGACCCCTCCATTCCTAACTGAACCTTTGACTACATTGAAGGTCTGATACCTGCTGTCACAAAATATTCCTTGAAGGACAACTCAGGAATGTGGCAGCAATAAATAGCTAAACTTTCCAACCTAAAGCTGCCACTACGAGGTTCCCAAGCCTGCACTGACATCATAAGATACAGACTAGCAACCTCATGGCTTCCAACAGATTGTTTGGTTAGAACAGGCTTTGATTTTGCAAATACCACTTACAATGAGCCCAGCCCAGGCCAAAGACCCCAGTTTGTAAGCAACCTCAAGGGACACGAGCCTTGCTGGGCACAAAACACAAAGAACACTTTGATTAGCAGTTCAGGAGACGTAACCACCTTCCTTTTCCATACCCCAGATGATTCCTTAGGATCTCTGTCTTCTCTGTCAGCCAGCTTAGCCTCACTTCCTACGTCTTTGCCTCACAAAAGCAATGCACTGAAAAAAATCAACCCAAACCAGTAAGCCACATAATAAGTTCTTGAGCGGTGCATGTGAACAAGTCAAAGCTGGGCATTTCATTAGGATTCTGCACCAGACCCTGTGCAGCCATTGCAGTGGAGCAAAGGTGAACGCTGGAGAGAATTACAGACTTGCACAGGGTCCAGCCCAGCAATTCCCACACTGCAACAAAAGCACTTCTCAGACGAGCAGGATAGGGGCAACATTAAAGAACCGTTTAGGAACTCCTGATATATAATGTGGTGGAGCGATTTGTTTGTTTGTCTGCTTTTAAACTTTTTTTTTAATTTTCTTTTATGAACAGCTTTATTGTGAGGTCTAAATTTAGCCTACTTTACAAGTGGTATTTCTTGCTGGCTTAAAATATTTGGTTTATTATATTCAAAAGCTTTATATTTTAAGGAGAAAATAGGGAAAACTTCATATCTCTTCTAGCCAAGTTTGAAGATTGGGGTTTTTTTTAAGTCAGTACAGTAAAGACCTTGACTGTGAAGACAGAATTTAAGGAAAATAACCTCTGAAAAGATTTTCTAAGGCAGAATTAAGAACAAGAAAAATCTGCTTCTACTCAGATGTTCTTAATGAGGTGACTGTTGAATCAGTGTATTTAGAAGTCCTTCTAGGTTATGTCAGCTTGTCTACTTTCATGTTTTGATCCTATTTCGACTTGGCTTTCTTTGGATATAAATACTGTAAACTTGAAAGTCAACCTGAGGTCAACCTCTGATGACAGCAATATATGCATTATGAAAGAATAATGAAGTTAAGTGTTACAATGCTGTGAGACATAAGCTGAAGGTTTAGATGGTCACTCTTCTGTTCGTTGCGACTCCTTGAAGGCTAAAAACAGGCCAAGACCTCGCAAAACAGAAGTCACAGCTCTGAACCAAGAGCTGATAAAAACACAATGTGGAAAGAATAAAAATGTATTACCCCTACCAAAAAGTTCAATAAGGAGTTGTAACTCAAAGAACCAGAAACACTGTTTTTGGAATGACAGAAAGTAATAAACTTCAACAGGAGGGAAGATCTTAAAACAAACTGAAGAGTCATTTCTTGCCCTGCAAATATCAGAAAGGAAATCAGATCCATTCATTTGAAAGCAACTACTGCTGTAAAGGAACTGCGATATTGCCTGATGATCTGGGGTTTTTTTTGCAAACCCAAGTCACACTAATCAATCTCAGCCAAGATACAGAAAAAAATTATGTGAAACTCTTTCCATGTGGTTTTCTCTGTAAACAGCAATATTTTTGAAACAAGTTTTGTATAAGGAATTCCAGAGAGTAAGCAAAATAGTCTGCAGTTAGTTTCTAAAAAAGCACTTTTCAGAACTATTTAAAACATATGGAAGAGCTGGTCTTTTGCTTAAAAAAGATTCTTGAATCTGAGATTCAGTTTTATGCTTGAAGTGGTTCTTGGTAGATTTTCAAATAAGTTTACTTTGCCTGCTTCACCATTATTGAGTTACAGATCCTTGGAACGTATCTTTTTCTTCAAGACTAACCATAGCTGGAGCAGACAATGTAAAATTCCCAGTTCTGAAATGTTTCAGGAAGTGGAGAGTTCAAAACAATTTTAATGGCCTAAAGGGTACATTTATAGTTTGACTGTTACCAAAAGCACTGTCAGAATTTGATTATCATTCTTATTTGTTCAGACAAAATTTGTAGCTGACATTAAACTTCAATTGATATAAATCAGTTTTCCTGACACCAGCAGTATTTAAAAGAGTGCTTAATACCTGTCATATATACTTTATTTACAAGTTCTCTCTGATGAGACTTTCAGAATTTTGCATGTATGTTCTACAGTCAAAAGAACAAATCTGTATGTCAATTATTCAATGACCTTAAGTCACAGGGCTTAGGTGGGGAAAGCTTTGAGGTCTGAGCCCTTCCTGCTTCAGGAATTCAACTCTTTTATGAATTCACACATAATCAAGGTAGCCAGCAGGTTTATGCAATATTTATCTTACTTAAATTCACCAGAATGTACAATTTCTTTCAAGTCTTCCTATTTCCTTGTGCTCAAAGCCCGAGAGCAAACAGGTTTGCCTCCCTCATGCTTGTGTGCACAGTTCAGAAGACCACTGTGAAAGACAGAACCTCTCAAAGCAGGATCTGTGGACCAAGTAGAGACAGATTCCCCGGACCAACTAGCTGGCTCTGCTCTGTCTCTGGCTGCTGCCCGTGAATTGAAAGATCAGAGAGTCTTTCACACTGCTATTCCAGGTAGACCATAGCTGTAATTGCCATCAGGGAAATGTAATCTCATGTGGGAGGGGATATAAATAACCTTGAATGCATTATGAAGTATCCAGGAGACAATTTGTCTATTAAGACATGAGCTGTGCTGTGAGCCACATGTAAGCTAATCTTGTTCGGTTGCTTATGACTGTTAAGGGTTTTTCTTACTCTTAAAGGTAATGCCATCACTAAGAATAGACTATGTTAACTCTTTTTATATCAGGCTGTATAATAACTAATCTGCTAACACCAAAGACAGACACTTCACTGTGCTGGGCAACCTGCCCCAGTTCCTATTGAAGAGCTCAAGATCTATATACAGCCTGAGGCCTGTAAGTGGTAATGTTTAAGGTTTAGCACATTTCAAAAGATTGTTTTCTTCTGTTTGTCTTCTTATCTAGCTACATCCTTCAAGTTTATGTTCAAACAGCCTATACCTGATATAGATTTTACTAGTGTTACTATGCCACCATAAGGATCAACCAAGACAGTCTGAGCACTACACTGGCTTGAGACTTGTGAGGTACATTACTTTTGACATCAGGGAAGACCAAAGGTGTCTTCAACCAGTGCAAAGAGCCTCTCAAGAGCAGCTGAGCACTTGAAGGGCCCATACTCATCCTGTCAGGGCTCTGCATGCTGTATGCATGAGAGTACAGGCAGTAGGAAAGGCTCAGGAAGATCCCAGTAAGGGTCTAGGAGAAGTGCAGCAGCCAAGGAGGCACTGAAATAACCAGCAGTAGGTTGCCACAGACTGCACTAACTCAGGACCCCAGGAAAAAGATGAGCAGGAGACCAAGATACAACAAAGTTCTTCTCAACAAAGTAACTGTTTTGAAAGGAAGTCAGAAGTCAGAGTGAACATAGAAGGACTCAAAACGAGGTTGAGTCTCCTTGTGCAAGTTTTGCAGGGTCACAAGTCTGTCCCTCACACCTGCACCAGGGACTGGGCCAACATGCACAGCTTCCCCTTTTTTTACCCTGATCTAGGAACCAAAGGTAAGCACTGTGCTCTCATATCACTATATTAAGAAACATAGTAGACAGAAAGGAAAAACAACCTCAGCTGCAAAATTCCCTCCTTAGTCATAGGTATGAGAAAATGCTTCACTGTAGACAGGAAAAGTGAACACCCATTCTCCTCCCTTTCACCTCCTCCTGGGACACTGGGTTTACTTAATGGAAATATCAGGGGAGTGTCGTCTTAGGGTTTAAGTGGCAAGTTATTACAGGCAATTGGGGAAAAAAAACCCCACAAAGATTTCACAACTTTTCTCACTTCTCGTATAGGTTTAACTTTTGGTTACAACATGTATGCACTCCACAGCTCTAAGGAGATACGTAGTGTATCCAGCAACCTAAAGCCCTAATTATCAATATTGTGTGTTCCCAGCATCTCTGTATTTGTACATAAAATCAAGTTAGCAATATCCACCAGGCCAAATTCTTCCCTTGTTCACACTGATACAACGGTTCCTGTCTTGCAAGTAATGCATGGGATGCACATTCAATTTTTGTTCCGCCTTCATGTAAAGTTTTATGTCTTTCTTAAGCACACATTTTATTATAAGGTCTTTTATTTCCATCTGCTCATACTGACTTACACAAAAAAAATATCTCTTTAGGGCATTCTATAAACAAACTAATGAGATGAATGCAAATTACAGCAGGCATTCCTTCTACCACAGCCTTCTCAATGCAAAAGTCTGTATCTGCAGAAGGGATATGTAGAGTTATGTTTCCAAACTGGAGCTGCACATTTTGTTGATTTAAATAAAATATTCGCGTTTCTTCCAAGAGATGCAATGAAAATTTTGCTTGTTACTTTGACTATACTTACATACACATTTTTTTTTCTTTTAAATTAAAATCTTAGTGACAAGTGGTAGACCTTTGATGGTATTAAGTGGCTTTCTCTACAGCAGGTTCTTAGGGTCAGCCTTAGCTGTATTCTGAGCCAAGTACGTGCTGCTGGCAATCGCTGATCTACAGTACCTCGCTGTATGGCTAATGTATGTCAGTTTTCCCACCCACTTACAGAGCTCAGCAGTGTCTAGTGGTCTCTGTGACTCTAGTAGCAAGGCCTTTGACTGCCCTTGGTTTTGCATTGTGGGTATTTTTTGCATTCTCCTGAACACTCCTTTGCAAGGGCTGCAAAGCAACAGCCCACAGTTGTCATAAAGGAAGTTCCAGAAATCACTAGTCACCAGGCTTTCAGAAGTAAAAGGCTGCAGCCAAAGAAGGTGATATTTGGAATGATTCATTTGAGGTGCAGTATGTTCTCTCATTTGTTCTTCATCTGTGACATCCACATATTGCCACTCGTTCAGAGCAGCATATACTGATGTTAATGAGATGCCCTCAGCAATCTTCAATTCCCTTTCTTCAGCAGAACAATACCCTTTGACCTGAATGTTCCTTTTTAGTAGAACATTTAAAGTATAAGAAAATAGACATATTTTCGCCTTTTTTGTCTTACAAATCTGAACAGCATTAAAAAGGCAAGTAGCAACCAGGCAACTAATTATATTCTTCCTTGGAAGAACAACAGCAACAGCACAACCTTTTTATGAGCCACATGTTTTTAAATTGGCTACTCTACTTTCTGATTCTTTAGCCTCCCTTCTTTCTTCTACTTTTAATATACAGTCCATGAAACACCGAAATTAATTATCTCCACAGCAATATTCATCAAAGCACTCCTGCTTCTATGGAAGCCAGGGATGAAAAGTTACTAAGCAAATCAAAAAGAAAAGTGCACCCATTGGATTCTTGCATGAAGACAAAATGTTCACAGGATAAAACAAATAAAACTGGAATATCTCTTTCAAAACGTATTTTCTCTCAGCTCATGTCTCTGAGTGGTGCTAGTAGTATCTATCTTGATGATGCACATATTTTCAAGAGTGTTTTTCTACTAACAAATAGACATTCTGAGAGGTAACCATATGTTTAAGTGCTCCACGGAGCCATGGTCTGAAAGAGGAAAGGTTCTTACGGAACATGTGCCAAGACAAAATCCTGGCCCACAGAAGTCAGTAAGAATTTTGCTTTTGATTTTAATGAAGCCAGGATTTCACTCAGGAGAACTGCAGAAGGGTCAACCTATTTAGAGAAAGAAAGTATCCAGATGTCTCACAGTATTATGGGTTCTTATTCAGAAATTGCTGTAGCACCATGAAACCTTTTCTTGTGCGCTTTACTGCATGAAATAGATTGCCTTATTTTTAATTAAAAATTATGTTTTCCCAATCAAACTAATATAAAAGAATGTATTGGAGAAGAAATGCAAGTCTACTGTACTATGATACATATAAATACCTGTTGTGTCTTCTTGTATAATCCTTCTGCAGAGTTAGATTTCTTTTTATGTTGATAACCACATCTATTTCTACATTATGGATTTATACCAGAGTAAAAAGAGAACAGTAAACCTCCAGATTGATAATACAAGTGCTATTTTGTTTCTGTTGGGTTTATGCTTTTTTCCCTTGATGGGAAGGTGATAGAAGATTCCCTAGCACTCACAAGTCTGTGTGTCCACAGGGCTAGTCAGAGATATGAATGTTCGTTTTTACTCAGCTGTCTTAAAAAATAGCATTTATAAAATGGACACATCCCACCAGTTAACACCAAGTTGTATACCCATTTCAGAAGCCAGGGGAATTTTAATCATAGTATTATAATGTAATTACATTCAGCCTCTTTTTCTCCTCCCAATCCCTTCCAGACACTGCTTTTCTGTTGTGTTCAGACAGTATCCTGTTGGGATGCTGACATTCTGCCATATCTTTGCTTAGAAGCATACCCAAGAATATAATTCTTGCCAAAGCTCTCACTGGTTGCAAAGCAAACAAAATATGTCTTCAAAATGTTCCATCATACGTGAAATTGGACAATGTTACAGTCAAGGAATCTTCATGTATTTAGTGTGGCTTGTATTTCGGTTAGTGTCTCTTGGTGTCTCCTCCCTGATAGGAATGTATAATGAGAGTGCTCAGTAACCTCAGCATTACCACACAGCCTTTTGCTTGAGAAATCCAGCACTTCCAGCCCAGGCTCTTTGACTCACTCCGTCTCCAGCTTCTGTCTGACAGTGCAATCTGTCACTGTCAGCCTACAAGGAGAGGCCAACAACAAACCATGTAGTGAGTAATCAACCCACAAACACTTCTACATCCTTTCCCACTGTAGTTGCAAACCTTTGAGCTTGAAACTCATCTTAGTTACATCAGCATAAATCCTGACTAATACCATCAAATTATGTAGTTCCCAGTAATTATTTTAAAGGAAATGAAACCAGATTCCAGCGCAATGAATTCTGAAAGCCAGATGAGGCTTAATATAATCATATCATTTAATTTTATGAGGCAAAACCCAAGTGAGCAGCAGCAGTAACTGACCCTCAGTGTACACTTTCACCACAAGTAAATTACAGACTATTACTATTAACTTTTTCATTAGTGTTGTAAAGAACTATTATAGTTTTATTTGGAATCAGCTGAGTGTAATTACTGTGTAATCACCAAAAATAAGTGCCATCTTTGCCCAGTGCTGGTTATGTAATTACAGATTAATAACGAGGGTTCCTGTGCTGCAGTGCAAAGCAACACTCCCTAGGTCTACTCTTGTATCCAGAACACTAAGAGGCTGAGAAGCTCTCCAATTCCAGACCAAAGGATATGGCTGTATAATTTAATCACTACAGTGCCCATAAAAGATTGGGGAAAGAGTTTAGTTCCTTAGTACCAAAGCAACTCTGATAAAAAGCAGAAACGCGTTATTTGAAACAGGCTTCCTATTTTAATTGATCTCTCACAGGCTTGATACTAACTTTTACCATGTTAGTGAGCATTACCAGAACTTCCAAGGGGCAAACATGAAAAGGTGTCAGGTGCATCTCAGCACTAAGCTGTTGTAAGCATAGCGACTGGTACTGCTGAATTGGGCTGGTCCCAAATCTGAGATGGAGCCTTCAGGCTGGAGAAAGCCTGAATGAAAAAGCCAGCCTGCAGCAGCATCACTCTTTTTCCTGGAGAATGACTCAGACAGGTTTGTTGTCTTCATCCTCCTGTCTACTCCGCAAAACAAGTAGCTTACCCAGCTGGGCCTCAGCGTATGTCATTTATCCAGAAAAAGGAATCCTGGAGCAGAGCTACAAGATTTTTTCAGAAGATGAAGCACAGATCTCCTTCTTGGCAAAACAACTGCTTAGAATGTGTTTAAACGTGAGACACTCTGAGGTGAATGTGGCAGCAGGGGCAATTGCTGTTTTCCTCAAGGCATCCTTGCATCAAGCAACCTGTCATGAGATAGCGGGAGCAGAACCCCACCCCACTTTCTGGTCTGGTTTAACTGCACACTGCTGTGGTTTCAGGCCCTGGCTCTTCCCTGAGGTGCAATTTCAGTTCCAGGGCAAGAACCATAAAAAAAATTAACCATACATGCAACCTACATGGCTCACCTACCTACTCTTCCTTCTGTCATACAGGGATTTCCAACTATGCTGTTGAAGACATAATACATTTAAAATGCAACAGAGTGGTCAGCACAATGGGCAAAAAAAATTCCAACCATGCAACCACAGAATTCTGCTCATTATCTAAGGCTTCAGCAAGATCCTATTATGCCAGCATGTCTGTAGTTTAGAGGACAGACTGCACCATCCGAGTCTCTGCTCTCCATCTTTTGACCTCCTCATGGCAGTCCCTCTCAAATAGAGCACACAAAAGTAGAATCATCCAAAATAAAACAAAGCCCTAATTATTCCCCTAATTTTTACACGAGGGTAGCAATTAGTTTACAGTCTGTTGCAATGAGCTCCTGTGTGGCTTGTGTAACAAATGAGGTCCCTTCAATTAGGTGGTCATTGCCAGCAGTGGCTTAATTGCCAGTTGTAAATTATTTTTGTTCCAAACACACCACTAGCATTACTTTATCCACAGAGCTTGTCTTGTGTTTTCAAGATTCAGGGAAAATGAGTGTTTGCTATACATGATTGGTACACTTACAAGCAAGGACTAGATTTTTTTTTTTCTAATTACTTAGGTGCCTGACTCCCAGTTAAATCGATGGAAACCTTTAGAATCCTGGCCCCAAGTGATCTGGCCTTTAGAAATCTGGCCCCCAAGAGATCTGTGTCTCTCTCTAATGCCTGTGGGTACATGCTTAGCCAATTGGTATACCAACTGCTACAAGAAGTCACAAAACCAGCACAGTACTGAATCATCCATGTCTGCAACTTAACCATATTCCACACAGGAAAATGAATGCCTTGGTCTGTACAGGTCTTGCAACAAAACTACATTTTCTGACCTGATTTTACTAATTAAAATCAATGGTAAAATTCTTGCTTACTTTGATATGAGCAAAACTGAATCTAAAGCTATGTGTTGGCTATGATTGAAAGCCAAGAAGATACAGTTTTACAAAGCTATGATCTTACTGTTCATCTACTAACCTTCATGGGTGTCTCCTTTCTGGAAATGATAAATAGATCTACTCAAAGTAGAGCTACAGTAAGGAATGTACATACATACTAGGCTTAGACTAGACTTTGGGCCCAAAACCTGGTTAAGGAGCTCTCGAATCTGAGCTGGAATTTAAACAGCAGAACTGAGCTCTGATCTGACAGTCCAACTCTATCACTGTCAATTTGCTAAAGTATTCAAGTACAGTCAGTAATAAAAGGAAGGAAACAGTAAAATCAGGACTATTCTACTAATGGTGAAAATACCACAATAACCCCGGATAGAATGACTGGTCAAGAATAAAAACATACTTATTTTCCCCCCTGTTTTTGATACAACCATCTAGACAGAGATACTCACTATTTTCAGATAGTATTTTACTGTATATTGAGCAAGAAACTTATTGTCCCATTTTACTTTCACAGTAATCTGATACCTGCATTGATACAGATGTGAGTATAAATGGCAGAACAGCAGCAGCTGAAGGTACAAGAAACCTATAGAAGAAATACATTTTCTGTAATGATGACTGGTATGATTTTTTAGCTTTACAATATCGGTCAGTGGGCAGGAGAAGGGGTTTTCACCCTCTGCTGTCTCGTTTTTCAAAGAAAGATCTCTTTGCAGAGACCTCTGCATATCCATGACACTTACCACCAAAGTTTCGGGGGGGGGGGGGGAGCAGGGGGAAGGGCAGGCAGGACAAAGTGGAATTTACAGAAACTACACCATGTTTCGCTTCTCCTGATGTGCTGCTTTTCTGGTTAACTATATAGGCCAGCGGTGAGGTACAAGGAGGGAAATAATGGAAAAAAAAAGAGGAAAACAGCTATAACAACTCAGAAATAGGTGAAGAAATCTTTTGTCTGCTCTGGATCTGTCATCCTGTTGAAATAAAAGCTTTTCAAGGAGATCATTCCCCAGCTGGCAAAGGTCTGACTGCATTCAGATCCCTGAATTTTTGCTCTGCCTTTTACTCTATTCCCAGAAGTCTTATCTTGTTTCTTCACAGCTAGTGGAAGACCTCACCTTAGCGACAGATTTGTAGCTTAGAAGGATAACTATCCTTTGTGAAACATATCTTTATAAAAATGCCAAAAAGCAGAGAGTCTTTCAAGGATAGCAGAAAGCATTGTCGACTCTTCCCTCACCAGCTCCTCAGACTACTACTGGGAACACTAGCATAAGTGTGGTATGCTTACACAAACTATTGTTCCATAGGCCCATTTGACACACCAAAAAATCATGTCCATTCAAAGGTGCTCATAGAAAGAGGGAAAATCCTAAACAAAAGCAAGCTAGAGATACTGCCAGGGCCTCTACTTCTTCCAGAGGCTTGGCACATTTCTCAGCAGGGATGATCTTTGACCAGGAAGAATGTGGCCCAACCTGACTGCCTCAGCCAATGCTGCCTGGTAACTGGCCAGTGAGAACCAAAGTCGGGGACATCACTCCCTGTGCTGTGGAGCAGGAGCTGGTCTCTCCCGCCAGGTACCAGCTGACGTGCAGAACAGCAGCCAGCATGGATTAAAAGCTTCTGAGGATGCTGCCAGAAGATAAGTGCTGTTCATTTGATACCTACAAACATTCTTCTGATGTACTTATGTTTTCACCACTATATGAAAATTGTTTTCATCAGTGAAAGCCTACAGAAGACATAGATTAAAATAATAATACTAAAAATAAACCCCTGCTGGCTCAACATCATTTTTCTTAGAACCTGATTAATCAATCATGATGAAAGGCACTGAAGTGCATTGCTGACAATGTTATGACAAAAAAAGACTGTGGGCTCAGCTCTGAGTCAGTGTAAGAAGGTCATTTTCTACCTCACTGCTTTTCTCCACTGCTCTTTCGATGATGCTTGTGCAGAGACGGTTAGACAATTGTAGGCTTTATATTGTGGATGTATTTTGTGTGTCGCCTTCCCAGCTAATGACACTTCTGACCAGTTTACTTTGCTGAAAGCCCTCTCTTTTGCTACTCAGGATGACGCATGAGGTAAAAACAACAGTTTTACTGTCTGAGTCCAGCACTGAGTTCACCGGACGGGCAGGTAGGAAAAATACTATTAGCAGCGTGAGTTGAGCAAGAGCTAGGATCGCTGCCAGATAATAAACAAGCATCCCCGCAAAGCAACAATAAATAGTATAAACAGGCTTCAGTTCTTTCCATAAAGAAAGCCATTAATTTTCTCTGACTGTGCATAGCTGAGGCTTAGTAAACCACCGGCCACAACAGCATATTCTGGAGGTCTTCTGTGAAAATTCTTTTCTATAGATTATAAGGTCATCACCACATCTCATAATTAAGAGAGAGTTTGATTGTCAAGTTGTCATGGCAAATTATTGTACACTTGGCATTTCAGGTTTTACATTGGGCCCAGGGCTCAAAACAAGATGCAAAGCCCCTACTTGCAAACATTTCTGGAGCATGGATGGAATTATACTTTGTGTGCAGTTCTTTAAAAGCTTATATCTGAAATGCCTCAATTAGCACCAGAAAAATCAAAGTATTTGTTAATGTGAAATGAAAGAATTTCTATTTCAGATCTGATTTTGCACAAGTGCAGCTCTGTAGGTATTAAACTTAAGAACTTCCTTTTTGGAACTTAAATATTAGTCTTCTAGCCCACATGGTAGTTAGCATCTGAGCTGGCCAGATGCTTACAGGAAAGGCTGTAATGCTTCTTCCTTTAACACAAAGCACACGTTAAGGAACATCAGGACACTATTCTTTCTCTCACCTCTATAAAAAACCTGGATGGTACTGCAAACATGTGTATATTACACATGTTCTGCTAATGTCTATCACTGCATCTTCCAGGGTCTCTATTCAAACTTTCCACTAACCCATAACGGCAAGTCAGGATACAGCTGATACACACATCATAACTAACTGTTCCAAAGCCCATTCTCAGTCCTCTTGCCTTCAGGAACCAATCTCAGTCAGTTTACCCAGCCATGCAACTAGGCTCAACGCTGGATTAGCCCCCATGCCAGCAATCAAACTGCATATAGTAGGGTTTAGCAGTCAGCTAGAGTTCAAGTATTTCCACCTCTGACTGTCCCTTACAAATATTTCATCAGTTCCTTAACACAACACATTGTGCAGCAGTTATCTTCTACTACGAGCTTTCTAACTGAGAAGTTACTTCACCTGCATACTGAGCACAAATCTCAGTCGTTAGCAATACCATCAGATAGGATCGCAGTTTTTCCTTCTAAGGCTGTTCTCAGACATTCTCAATCTACATAACCATCATGGTGCCTTAGGCAGAGTTTTAATAAGCTTTTGCTAAAGGAGAGACACCCTACTTGTTAGTGCAGCATCTAATTGCTCATCACTTCAAACTTACTAAGCTGCACAGCACCATTAACTAGTTTTGCCTTTTTCTGAGGTATTTGTAGCACTACAATACCTTAAAGCCCTGTCAAGGAAATACTAAAGGAAATATGTTTAAAAACCTTCCTTGTGCTACTCTGCTACAGTACCCTGGTGTTCAGGATATTGAAGAAACATCTAAATGTGGATGCATAAATCCTCACAACCAAATTGTAAAAGCAAGTTAAAAAAGGAATAAACAGATGCACAGAAAAGCAAATGGTCATGCCTTGGGATACATAACAAGACTAAATATCATTCTAACAGCTAGTCTGTCTTCTGTTTCACCTGTTTGTCCATAAATGCAGAGAAAAAGCTACTAAAAATGTCAAAAAAATTAAATATTGTTCAAGGGAAAACATTTAGGAAAAGGTAGCAATCAAAGCAAATATTCATCTGCACACTTACTCATGGACTCACATATTATGAGTCATGAAGAGACATGATTAAGGTCGTTTCTACATCCTTGACTCTGCTCCTGTCCCACTAATGCTCAGTTCATCTGCTCATCATAGCTAAATAGGCCATACCCTATAGCCACCTTAAATGCACTAAAGCTATTTTGTCGGCATAAATTTCCCAGTGAGCTATACTCTAGAAACTGTTTATGACTTTGGCTTTGAAGAACGTATGTTAATGATAAGCAAGAATGAGACTGTACACCTTCTTTCTATTTGCTCCAGTGCTTAGCTCCTTTTTTAGGACCATGTGGAATTCATCAGCACTGTGAAGCCCTTGAAGTATGCAGAAACCATGTTATTAATGTTATTAGTGCTAATTAATTCTGCCAACAGGGCCTCTGCAACTAGTCAAGACATCAGTCTTTGCCAAAACTAACAGATCAAATAAATTTAAAGTTCTAAGACAAGCCATTCCATAGTTATAATAAGCCAAAGAGAAAGCTGGGGAAACACTGAAAAAATGAGGTAATTTTTGAACTTCCATACAATGCAAATGCTTTGTCTAATTTGCTTTAAATTTGCTGTGAATTTGCAGATGAGTTTGTTTCAGTTCATGTGTGTCCACAGAGAGGTTAGTTGTGTAATGAATAGTTGTTGCAAGTGAACAACAACAAAATTAGGATCATCATGATATACATCATATTTTAGTTCTAAATGTATTGCAACACATCACAGCAAAATAATAGCAGTTCTCTAAAGACGCAGGTTTCTCATAAATCATTACATAGAAATCTGTATAATGTTACATACACAATGTACATATTGTGAACATACTAGATGAAAGCATACATAATATAAAGTGCTTGGTTACAAGCATGTTCATTGTTTTTTTGTACAGCACTCACGTTTCTCTGAGACAAGAAACAACAGGAATGATTTATGTTTGCATTTCCACACCTCTGCAGCAGATTATACTTGCAGTCTGAGGAGGCGACTTTTAACTGTACCTCACCACCTTTCTAAGCTATTCTCCTGAGCCCACCAGGCCTAAGGGTCTCTGTTACCAGGAGGAGTTGATGTGATTCTCATAACTTAAGGGCTCGGACAGTCAGCTTTAAATAGGCAGTTAGGAAATTCTCCAAATATTCAATTAATTCAATTCTTCTAGAAGTAGATTACTGCACTGGAGGAGGCAAGCACATTATCTCAGAACTTCTTATAGCACTCTGCAAGCTCACCTCTGCATGCAAAGGTAAACAAAGGAAAGCTGTACACCAGTCAGGGTCATGTTTAGGTATAATCCTCTAGTCCTTCATAAGCATAAATTTATAGCAGACTAAATGAGTAACCAGAAAATGGTTCACCCCCTTTTCCAACAACTCCAAATCAGGTTTGAAGAAGTAATGGAGACAAGATAGTGAGGCAGTGAGGCAGTGAAATGGGAATTTCCATCCTATGGACAAAAGGGTCAAGATTCTCCTGTTCATTTCTGGTCACAACTAACCTCAACTTAGTTTGCACTCATTTGGCATGGCACTACTAAACTAACCATGGGCATATGACTCTGCTTAAGGTACAACTTGGACATAAGAGCATGTAACTGTGTTAAGGTAGAACCTGGCTGTTCTTGTTCATGTTCACCCCAGATCATGCTCACTTTCCAAACAGTTTATCTCCATTACTTTGGCAGCTTCATGTCTCTGCTCTACTCAAATAAAGGAATGCCAATATCAATGCATCTAAAGTGAGCTGTGCTGGCCTGAACACTCTGTTATGAAAAATTTCCAATTTTATCATAGGGTTGTTAATGTGTGGCTTTTTCTGGAGACCACTTTAAGCTCCCTATAAATCTGTGTGTTACACATACAGCAATATACTAAGGGAACATTGGTACCTCTAAATTCAAGATGTCTTGCTACAAAGAGTTGGCTAATCTAGGAAACACTGGAAAATTCAAGCTGGTCATGATCCAGCCACTTCTTTAACTTTTAGCTGAGTTTTTTACCCCCAGAAAAGAATTCATGTCTTCCTCATAAGTGCTACAAATAGGAACTATAGACAACACTATTTTCACCCATCTGAAAATGCAACCTACTTTGGGGCAGGGGTACAGAGATACTGTCCGGCTCAGTAAAGCTGCTGAAAATGTTTGTCTGTAGAGTGATTGCAAGGTAGTCATACTGGCCTACCTGGAATGGCTTTGTAATGACTCTTGTGCTGCACTCAAGCTAGCAAGCTTGGCCTGTTAGTGCGACAAAGGCCTAAGGTCTATGTGCCACCACCTGATGCAACACTTCTGTGTCTACCTCCAAGCCTGGGAAAGATCAAGCAATTTAGGCATCTCTTTTCTGTATCTCACTACCTAGAACTGACATGTGCCCTTACAGATCACCAATGTTACAGTGTGCTTTGGAGGAAAAGGCAAGAAATGAAGAATCTTCTACATGTGCTTGAAAGTTGTTATCTGTTTAATTTGTCATTTTTCCTCCGAGTATTATGTTCATTCAAGAGTAGTGGACTGTCCTGAAAGGACAGTAGGATTAATCCTTCCCTTGTAAGTAACTGAGCATGCAAAGGGAAGAGAAGGCTGTAGACTGTAGGTTGACTTGGTAGAAAAAAGCCGCAGCACCAAAATGGGAGCCTGCAGTAACATAGGAGAAACTGCCGGGAGGAGCAGAAAAGACAGACCTCAGAAGCAATGAAAAGACCTTCCTATGGATCAGAAGGAACTTGGCATAATTTAAAGCAACTCAAAAAATCACTGAATTGACTAAAATAAACACTGGGAGCTGAGACCTGATTGCAAGATCACAGTGGGCAGGGGAAAAAGGTTATATAGAAATTATGCTTCCAATTTCTATGCTGACTTAGTTACTCTGAGTTTGAGAAACTCTTAGAAGTTTTAAGTTCTTCCTAAAAAAAAAAACAAAAAAAAAAGAAACAGACATTCTAATGAGACCTGGTTTCTCTCATTGCGTGATGTGTACACACTGGTTCCCCTCAAAAAGTGAAATGGCAAAGTCAGAAAGGAAAAGTGAATTTACCCTGGCTAGAATCTGATCAGGAGTTTGGAAGTTTCTGCAATCTGGGAAGTGAAATCAAAACAAAACCACAGAGAGTTTAGGTTCATGTCATGCTCATAGTAGATCATCTTCACCCAGCTCATTCACTTAGTAACTACTGCTTGCTAGGTATTCAGGTGATTACTAAGAATCAACAAAAAGATACCCAGTAAAAACTGCAGTCAATTTAAAAACACTGAATGAAAGGAATGTCTGTAAATTCTGAGTGACCCACCACGAGCCCCTCTGCTTTCAATACATCCCATGGCCCTCACATCTTAGAGGAAAACAAGGAATAATGTACTTAAGCAAGCAACTAGCCCAACTAGTTCATGGTCTGGTCTGTGACACTGGTCTCTGATGGTGCTTTAGAGGACTGGGTTTGGGACTCGATCAAATTCCTGTGCCTCTGGCTAACTCTGTAACCTATGATACACAAAGCAGCAGAAAATCTTTTCTTCTTAGTTTATGCCCTGAAAAGAAAGACTTGCCATAACCATTATAAAACTTTGGTCTACCCAGTAAAGCCTCAAGTAATACTACTATTTATACAAGTGCCTAATCCTTTTTTTTGAATCTTGCTATTTGTCTCAGTAACATCCTGTGACAGATAATTCCATGAGCTTATTATATGCTATGTTAAAGAGTACTTATTTTTAATGTATTTAAAAATTGGTTGTTTTTTACACCATTTGCCAGCTTTGTGGTCTCACTTCATTCTGTACCTTCCCAGACATGTTCCTCTTTCCAAATAAGCTGTTCAGAGAGCAGGGGATGTTCATGCTTCTCATCTTCCCACATCATGTTATTTCCACTAGATTAGGTTAAGTACAGGAAAAAAACCAGGAGTTGTTCCCAATCCAAACATCAGTGAGATGGGCCTCTAAATGACTGAGTTGTGTGGGCATTAAGGTATACACCAAAATAACCTAAAATCAGACAAAGTGAAGTGGCAGAGTGCTTGTGTATTTGTGCCTAGTGGAAGCTGAAAGTACTCACTCGGGGTATTTATTAAGAAAGTATCTCTTCTCACGACATACTTTAAAGGAAGTGTTATAACCCTCAGTTCTATTGGTGTTTCTCAGCCGTATGTTGAAGCAGTTTTTGTTGAAAAGTGTGAAATAAGATACCAGTGAAAAATGATGTGTAAGTTCCACATATTAATTCATTGCATGGCATTCATGTACTTACTGCTATCACACAAAACTTTTAACCAAAATTCATTTCAATAAAGTAGAACCATTACATGATATGTTGCCCTTATGCTTTATACAGAATTTATTTTTTAAATGTATAAACTTATAATTTCCTATGCTTTTTTTTTTTTATCTTGCTGACAAAAAGACAGACCAGTGATTTTAATTGTGTGGGACCAGGCAGAATTTCTCAGCTACATTTCTGTTACAACAATGTGAAACAATAACCACTTCATTAAAAAGTGGCTCATAACTGAGAAAAATACTAGATTAGCAATAATAGAGATTTCTACCCCTGAGCAGTGTTTCTCTAGAAATCCAAGTATTTCCAGAAAAGCCATATCAGGCAATAAAATACACAGTCTTTTATATCCTCTTTGCATCAAGGGGTTCTGCCAAAGAGATAGAAGAAATATTCCTTACCAGCCTCTCTGCTGAGTTGCCAGTTAATATTTAGTGATCATGGATCAGTGATGAAACAGAATGGCTATAGGGGCCACATACTGTAGACTAGATCGGATAGTATTTTGGGATATGGGAAAGCTATTTAGAAGAGTGGCCTCAAAACCCATAGTTTCATCAATTACATGAAATAAGGACCTGGGAGAGGCTGAAGCCCCATAATTTGATCTGAAAAATTGGGTTTTGCATTCTAATCTCCAGAGTTAAACATGCAATGATACCAATTAATCCAGCTTTAAACAAGAGAAAGGCTACTTAGACGACACATACAGCAATCATCTAGGTAGACAACACACAGACTTCATAGCAGTTGTGAAAGCAGGCACTACACTGGCCTTTCCTCTCCTTGGAGATGTTTACTTAGAGGACAACTTACTCCCCTGCACTTCTGATTTGAAGTAAACGAAGACATATATGTCACTCCTAATGAAAATCCTGCACATCCCTTTTTTTAAATCAGTTTTTAGACAGAAAATCACTTCTGAACTGGATGGAGAGAATCTATCTTCTGCAAGATTTGTTTGACTCCTGCAGAACCAGGAGATGTTTCTGCCTTCAAAGTATTTTTTTGCCCTGAAGAGAGAAGATGAATAAATTTTTGTTCTTGCACAAAGAACAAGGACAGGGGCTAAACCCTAGAGCACCTGCAATGCATTCACAGATGAAATATACATAAAACAGAGAAATGTCAGGTGAAGACTGAAGAAGGGGGCAGGAAGTCTATGCAGAGACAAAGAACAGAGCTTTTGTCTCTGAAAGATGGATTCATGATCTAACTTGTAATCCAAAAGGGCATTAATCTTTGTTGCTCAACTTGATCAATTCAGCAAAATTCTGTCAAGTATTCTAAGAAACTAAGTATGTACACTACAGTGCAAGTTCTTGTTTGCCTTCTGTAGTCTTTAGTATGGATTGTAAACCTTAAGTTGCCCATGTGACACCCCCCACTAAATCCTTTCTTTAATGTTTATTTGTTATTAACCTCAAGCACTTACAGCTTTAACTATACTTACTACATACAGATGTTTTTTTGTACAGTACAGTAGTAAATAGGTTTTTAAACTTTGTTCTGGAAGGTTTAATTCAGTACCACTCTAGGGTCAAAATGAGCAGTTATACTCAGCTGTGAACAGGGACTCAGTGGGATTCCAGGAGAACTGATGTGGCTGTTCATGCATATCTGATGGCCCAGGATGAAATAAAAGAAAAAAGAAAAAAAAGAAGAGAAAAATAAAAAAAGTATAGAGCATTTGTGGAGGAATAAAAAACCTTTCCTTAGGGAAAAGAGTTGTTTTTAAAAGCAGCAAGCAGGATTCAACTAACCTGGCATTTCTGGTATGTCTTCAGTTGAGGCAATAAAAGACCTTTTCCCTCTATTGTGTTTATTGTCAGCAGAATAGCATTTAAAAGTACCTTCAATACTTGCCTTTTCTTCCTTTCAGTGTTTTGGGATTAAGTTCTCAATTCCTTCTGCTGAGAAGTCATTAAGACAAGAGGCTAATGGTCAAGCCCATTAAAAGAGAGCTGAGTTTGTTTCCATGCATTTGGCATTTGTTTAGGAATGATTCAAGCTTGAAACAACCACAGCAATGGTGTGAAGGAAATCAGCATCAAAAAAGCCAAGCAGGAAGGACATCAGCCTTTAACCTGTCAAGATTTCATGAGGAAAGGGAAGCTGGAAAAATCAAAGGAAAGAGGGAAGCACAGCAGAAGGAATAACTCTCACACCTGCTTTGCCAGGATCAGACATTCAAAGCGTGCATTTGGGGATGTGTTTTACAAATAACTTTTTTTTAACTATTCAGCTATTAATCACCTGAGCCTATGAATCATCTAAGCTTTCATTCAGTTCTCTTGTATTGTATCTTGTAGGGGCTTGCCTGTACAACAGCTACAAGGTCCTTTTCAACACAGGACCATTAAATATCCACTGCATTTACAGTTCAAATGGAACAAATCCAAGTTCATCTGAAACATGTAATCCTCCCATCCAATTATGCTGAGAAGCTCAGAAGTATTTCTCATGGACGAATGATTGCCAGAGCATAAGGCTTTTGCAGTGGTGCAGTAGAGAGGCACCCAGCATTCGCTAACAGGCCACAGTGGGAATGATGTACTTATATCCATCTGCAACACACACATCATCACCAGGTGTCCAGCAGTGCAATGGCAGGACCCTTACACCCCAGCTGTGAGAAGCCAAAGAACGACCTTCAAAGCCCAGTCCAAATCTGCTCTCTCTCAGTCCTTTTGCCAATTTTAGCTCAACATTGTCCTGCTTTCATCTTGAATGCTGAGATAAACACAGACAAAAAAGTCATCTGAGGCATTTTCTGAACTGTTGCATCTCTACTATGGGACATTTTCTTCAACTCATGCAGGTTTTAAGGTCCTCTTGCACTTTTTTAAGATCTTCTTGCTCTTTTTAAGTTCCCAGCAGAACATAGATCCAGACATACCAAAACATGCAGCTCAAAAGCATTAGGCAGCATTGGCAAGTATGTAGATTTAGATCCTTAAACTATTCCTCTGATTTAATCCCCCATTTTCCAAATGTGCAGATATCTCACACCTCTCTTCTCTGCAGTGGTACGTCATAACGCAATCAAAGGGATGATTACACATCACTACAAAAGTAAAGGGAGCATGGCTTCCCCACCCGAGGCATTGCAAAACACAGACAACAGATGTCTACTAGTCCTTTCTTATCCCTCATTTCTATGGAGAGGAGCTGCTGTGAATGTAAAACTTGGAGGCCTTGGGAAGCTGTGGCAATGCCATCTCTCTGTTAATCAGCTTGTGTGTTGTGCACTTGGAGAACAGGAAAAGAGATCACAGCTTGAACTCAGCCAGCCTGCTAGGGAAAATACTGAGTTTATTAATTCTTTGGGGCTTCTCTCTCTTTCCTTTCCCAGCAACCATTGATAATCATCTGTACAAATCTCTTTGTTACTGGTTATGGCTGATAGTAAAAACAAAGATACAGAATCGCACAGCATAGACATGTATCTTTATATGTCACTAGTGATCCATATCCTAGGCTTGGTGCAGCAGAAGAGGCCACAGGGAGATGCTTCAATTGTCTAAAATGTAACAAAAATGACAGCTAAAAGTTTTCTCCATCTGTCTGGATCTAAACAGAATTGTATGTGCATACAAATTCAGAACTAAACCAGCAACAGCCACTAGACGAATGCCTTTACTGCAGACACCGATTACTTCACTTTTCTCAGGACAATCCTGCTAATCCAGTGCCTTTGAGAAAGTTATTTTGTGGCCACACAAGGCTCTGGGCGATCCAATGACTGCCATCCTTCTGGCCACTGCGTTGTCTCTCTTTCCCCGCTAGAAGATAAGCCTTTTTGCTGGAATCGCAAACACTAATCCCCTGCCACCAGACATAAGTCAGACATTACACAGAATAATTACTGACCAACATTTATTTCCCATGCCCCACATCTCATAACATATCCAAGTATCCTTGCTTTTAGCTTGGTCTCATGTCTAGCATCTTCAAATTTCTTTTCTGTTGAAAACAATTCAACTTTAAGAAGCTTAAAATTATTTCATGTCCTCCTTCCTGTTCAGGCTATGCAGCTATGCTTATGGTATTAAGCAGTGCATAGATTTACAGGGAGTGATTTAAAAATTATTCTTTCAAATGTCTCTGAACTGTATCTTAAATGGTTTCATTCTAAAATAGATGACACGTACAGAACACATTTATTATGGCATAAAGGATTCTTGGACCTTAAGATGACTGGGATAATTCTTCCTAGGCTTTTTCACTTTTTGACAAAGTACCTATTCCAAATGACTGTTGAGAGGCCACCTGAAATATTCCCCTCTGAAAAATTTCATGCAAAAAATAAAATAAAATGCTGCTTTGGCAGGAATTAGAACATTTAGCAGAAAATATTAATTTCTTTTTGGTTTTGTAAGGAAATTATAGAATATTTTATTATGATAGGTGAAAATATTTTGCATTATGAAATATCAGAATAGTAAAATCAAAATGAAAGGTAAAATACAGATGAGAAATTGAAAATAAAATAAGAAAATATTTTTTTCAGAATATTTTGCTCAAAATATTCTTCAAAATCGGCTTTTTGTCCTCTGTGCAAACTCTATTTGTTAGTTCAAAACAAAGATGACGCCATGAATCTTCTCATTTTCTATGTACAATGTAGCAATACATATGCAATCTCAGTATACAGGTGCACTTTCAACAGCTTTTGCATTCACATCTGTCCTGGGGTCTGCAGTTTGGCCCTTGGCAAAAATCCCCTTGGATAAGTTTCCTATGGGTCCAGGTCCATGGTACATGGGGCAAGGGAGAACAGCAGTTTTCTTAGAAGAGGCAATCTACTGTTAATTTTTAAGGTGGCCACCCCAGGAGAGACTTTCTGTTTCACAGGTGCTGCAGAAACCGTTCTCCCAGGTGAGCCATTACTGCGTCTCATTGTGTTGCATTTCCATAGAAGCCTCCCTATGGCACAGGTTTGGTGATGGCAAAAAAGAGAACCAGACCTTCACCTCGTACACTTATACTCACATCCTCACAGAGCAAGAGGCCATTGCACAAGGAAAAAGGTTTTCTGCATGAGAACTTCCGAGCACAGTCTCCCAGCAAGGTGATGCTACATGGCATAAACCACAGTTTAATCCACCCAATGCAAGCCAGAACTTGAAAAAAGACTTTTGGGGCACTGAACTCCGTTGTTTAGTCCTGGTTTTGAGCAGTACACTTTAATGGATGTCTCTTGGTACTAGGAGACAAGTGCAGGGAATACAGCTATTGACAATAGCTTTGCGAATTATTAAAGACCCTTCTTTATCCCAACTGAAGAAACAAATGACTCCCAGACCGAAGTGCATACAGTTCCTCCCCTAGCAGCAGTGGGCTTCTCTCACAGGGAGAACAACTTCATTAGTTTTTCAGAGGGCCTGGTATAACACTGCTGCACTTACCTCTAATGTACTGTAAAGAGACTTGAACTGCAGCCAGCAGGAGAGCTGTGAAGGGACTTCTGAGGCATCATGACAGGCCTTCAATTGACTTTACTAGCAGCTTTTACACATCTCTTTGGAGCTCCATTAAAACACTTTATTTAGTGTTATTCCGATTGCTTTCATTAAAGACTTGGTTTGTGCTATTCCAGTTGGAGTGCTCTCTCATTCTGGTACTTGTCTGAGGTTTCTGACTGGGATGCAAAAGCTACTGCAGTGTTTCTGCAGACTGTGGACTGCCCAGTTTTTATGTGAGTCCCTTATCTTCATATACTTTGAAGTACTTGTTCTTTGCATGGAAATCATTTCTACCCCAAAATTAAATCTGAACTGCTGTAGCAATGTTGGAAAGGCAGTTATGAATAAAGGATGCATTTTCTTAGACTTCAGTATGCACAGGTTGTGGAACTGCTTTAATCACATCAAAGAGAAATACTCTTAGAGTCAAACCTGGTAAACTCAAGGCAAAACTGTAGGACACTTAGGACACAGTAAAGTTTAACATGGGACCTTCCACTCTCAAAGGACGTCATTCAATGAAACAAGAACAGCGATGGGCTGACCTGAGTCCTTCCTAATTTCACTATATCCAGCACATCACCCTAGAAGTGCCACGGCTGGCATTCAGCCACCTCTGCCTAGGATGGGGCAGAGCTGCAGCTCCTGGAAGAGGCAGCTCTGAAATTACTCCCTACCAGAGTTGCTTCCACTTGGGATCTGCAAAATTAACATTTGTTCTAGTTAATTCTCCCAATCTTTCCATGCTTTCCCTTTCTTCCCTTTTAAATGAAAGCAAGCATTGACTTGAAGAAAGGACAGGCCTTTTAAACATCTGAAAAACATCTAGCTCTGTGGTAGATTTCCACTAGAAAGCTACAGAACTTCCTTGGAAGTTTCATATAGTACAGCTCCCATGTTCATAACTCATAAAAGTTTCACATGTTTTGGCTTTCATGTTTAGGCTGGTTTTCAGTTTTTTTTCTTTTTTTTTAATTAAATTCACTCTAGGCTCATGAACCTAAAGAATCAGGACAACTTTTCTTTCTCCACAATTGTGTCTCTGTATCTTTATATAGAACAAGGAACTTCCATGCCAGAAGCAGTTTTTGAACTAAACTTTTTCACAATATAAAATAGCATAAACATCATCATTAAACACTGTTGAATGGCTGCCCTGGGCTTCATTCCTTTTATAAGATTTTTGAAGACTTTCTTTCCTTAGAAAGATCCTTGCAGCAAATTCTGAACTTGTTTCCAATGACAGCTGGCACCTCCCTGTCAAAAGCACTGACACTCCACTTCAGGCTGTTCATGTTCTTTGCCATTTGCTCTCCCATGAGTGCATTTGTTGGGGGAAGTACTGCAGCTTGACTGAGTATGTGAGCAGCCAAAATATTTGAGAAGCTGAGCAATAACTCTGTTGTCATTTAAACAATTCCAAAATCTGGGTTTTTACTCTGCAGTTCAACTGTGAAACATGCAAGTGATGCAACTAGAAAGGAATATTAAACCCCTCTTCCTCCCTTTCAGCTCCCTTGTGAAACATTTAAGGGAAACTCAGATGATTTTCCAGCTTAAGAGAAAATGAGGCATTGCTTACATGACAGGGGCCCAATCTATTACCCCCAGGACAGAGGGATAACGCCCACTGACGTCACTAGAGATTACTCATCTGCAGGGTGGGAGAACAGGAGACAAAGATATTCTGTGCAGACTGCATGTCTAGATCCCAGAGCTTCTCCTAATTTGTCTTGATAATTCCACCCATCAAACTGCTTTGCCAAACCACCCAGTTTCTTGGCCTCTCATCTCACCTGCTCAGCTTTTTACCTCACAGTCTCGCTTCTTCACCATTTCATTAGCTAAAGTTTTTAAGTTGGGTTTTGCAAACTTTATAACTACTCAAAGAATTAGCAAAGAAAAAGACAAACATACAATTACCATGTCCTAGGTTGTTCAAAAAATAATAACCACAAAGACCTGCTTACAAAACAAACTAATATATTCTTTTCAAAGTGACAGTGAAATGTGGACTGTTGCTTTTTAAGCAGTTAAACTGCAATGCTTGAAAACAGCTTGTTGTTGGGTATCAGAACGATTACTTTTCCACATATGTAACAACAGAAGTTAACTTTTTAAAACGGGAGGACTGAACTGGAAAAGTGCCAGGGCTTAGAAATGCTGAGAAGAAGGCTGGGGAAGCCTTCAAAGTAACATTTGAATAGAGATCCAGTTTCAAAGAAGGAGCATAAGCTGAACAAGGTGTCTAAAAAGACAAATAAAAATATGCTTCCCTTTAAATGTTTTCACCTGCGAAAGAGTTTATGGAAGGCTGATGATTCTTTTCCTTCTAAAAACATGACTTAATTGTTGGTCACATATTTTACACTTTTTTCTTAAGAAGACTCCTAAAAGTTGAGAAAATATCAGGATAGGCAAAACAGAAACAGCATTTAAACAATATATCAATAGTTAAATTAATTTGGGAGTGTACCACGTACCCAGTTGTCAGCTGTCACTCGGTCCCCATTTTTTTTTCCTCTTTAACTCTCTGACTTTCACTCATGTTCTTGCCTTAGTTCTCTTCCTCTCACAAGCACCTCTGCCACCTTCCTCTTCCTACAAATGCTTACACCACTTCCACCAACTCTGTTAATTCACTTGTCCTCTCTGATCCTCCCCTCCACCACCCCAAGTCCCTCACTTTTTCTCTCTGATGCCTACATTTCTGACACAGAAAGCAAGGCTGGGACTCTCTCCTCATGCTCATCAGTCATGGAAGTCATGCTCTACAAGAGGCAGCTGCATTAAACAGGGTAACATATATTCATTGTTTCTCCCAATGAAAAATCCCAGATGAAGTGATGTGACAGGGACGACACTCTGGGAGGGTTCATGGCAGTTCCTCCTGCAAAGTTCACAGGTTCCTCTGCAGGAAGCTTTCAGTCATGCCTGTAGATAAGGCCAACCAGGATTGTATGATCACATGCATGGTAATGTAGATACCAGGTAGGTAACACCAGCGGGCTGGCTATTGATCCATAAGGGCCCCTTGGTAAGGCGCCAGACTCTCTCCTACAATTTCCCATTCTGGTTGGTGGGGTCCATCAAGGGAAAAGGACCATAAAGCAATCCACCCCAACTAAGTAGCAGCAGAAGCTGGAAGAAACACAGTTGCAGGTTTTGCAATGTATGCCAAGTACTAAAATGCAAACACGTTAATTTCTTCCATGAGAAAAATAAAGTAAAACATTTATCTCAGGCCTGCAGATAAAAAAAATAAAATCTTACTTTCATTAGAAGCACATTTTTAATAGAAGCCAGCTAAAGGAGAACAGGATCCAAACAGCAACATTCCTGGTGCAAAGCAGTGTTACAGAGTAGAGGGCAAATGTTCAGTAGCTAGAGAGCTGATGTTTACCACACTCGTAGGGCATAAATCCTGAGCACTCACT
Source organism: Strigops habroptila (assembly GCF_004027225.2). Taxonomy (NCBI): domain Eukaryota; kingdom Metazoa; phylum Chordata; class Aves; order Psittaciformes; family Psittacidae; genus Strigops; species Strigops habroptila. Next base: position 67,444,249 of record NC_044277.2, on the reverse strand, counting down.
GCTTACTACGAAAAAAAAAAGCAGTTCTTGATTCAGCACTTTTTCCAATGAAAATCTTTCTGCAATCCTATCCTTCAAGCAGAGACAGAAAAAGAAAAAAATAATTAAAATAAATGAACCCTGGGGAGAAATAGGCATTTTTATTCATGGAGAAATCTTACTGAATCAATGATTCTAGGACTTCACAAGGCTTGCTAAAGTCAAGATACCAGCATGTCTTCAGCAGAGACATAGGAGCCCAGACAGCCTGAATACCACTACTGTCCTTCTATACTACAGGTTGGCTCTGAGACCAAAGTAGCATTTTGTCCATCTGAATTTGGGCCAGAATGTGTTTCAGTGTTCCTCATTGACTGGGCTACATGTTGACATCAAGTCCTGTGATAATGCTGACTACTAACTACTAAAACGAGAACAAAATCAAGTCTTCTCCTCACCATAACAGTATTTCTTTGTCTAAGCAGACAAAGTTACTAAGTTACTAAGGAGTAACACAGCCACATTTGAACAACATAGGATGTAAGGGGATACTCCATGCAGGAGAAAGACCAGCAGCTTGTTAAAGTTGTCGTGGGAAATGAGGCCACTCAGAGCTCATGGTAACTTGTCAGAAATGCCATCAGCCTTAGCCAGGACAGCAATTGCCTGCAGATCAAAGAACCAGCTGATGGCAACCACTAGCATGCTGCCTTCGGAGTAACCACTCTCCCCTTCCCACCGAAATGCAGAGCTAGAAGAGGCCCCCTGACACAGAGCAGGCAAAACAGTTCCTAGGGTATCTGTGACAAGCCTGCCTTACACCCATCCTTCCTGACACAAGTTCATGGTCTTCCTACTCAGTCTGTTCCACCACTTTGCTACCCTTATAAATACAGATTTTCTAGTACAAGACCTAATCTCTGCTTATTTTTCCCTTATGATCAGCAAACCTGGAGAACAAGTCATTGCTGGCATCTTTATAACAGACCTTGCTATACTGGAGGCCATCAGTGTGGATTATCTTCTCTTTTTTGGAGGGGAAGGGGAATAAAAGTTCCTCATGTATTCCTTATAGGTCACTTTTTCTAAATCTCTTGTCATTCCTACCGTTGCGCTATGGACATCCTCTGATTTATCTACATCTTTGCCACAGTACTGGGAAAAGCTGAGCACAGTAATGCAACTGGGATTTTAAAGGAAAGGGCAAGTCATCTCCTATCATATCACTCCTGGAGAAAGTTTGCTCTTGCCTGATTTTTCTCTTTTTCTAATTTTTGTGTTTTGTGGGGTTTTTTTGGGTTTTTTTTTTCTTATAAAGCAAACCATCACAAAATCTTCAGTGCATTTTCTGTTTTATTATCCAAACTCTTAATGAGAAAAGACTTTGGAGTATCAGGCCCAAGATAGACCGACGAAGAGTTTAATTCGAGGTGTCAATGATGGGACAGCAGAAGGAGGAGAGTGTTTTGTTTATGCACTCAGCAAAAAAACCCCTATCTTCCAGATGGCTGAGATTAGCAAACATGATGACATGATAACACAGAGCTTCTGGCACAGACTGGAGGATGGCAGAGAGTCAAAAGAAGAGACAAAGATGAGTGAGAAGCTCATGGGGAACTGAGAGGGGGAAACAGAATGAGTAAAAGAAACCCCTGGTACTGATAGTGAGTGTGTCCTAGAAAATGTGTGAGTTACTTCCACTGCACATGAAGTGATTAGCATGTATCCTGGTTTTGGCCAGGATAGAGTTAAATTTCTTCCCAGTAGCTGGTAGAGTGCTGTTTTGGATTTAGGATGAGAATAACTTTGATGACACACCAATGTTTTAGTTGTTGCTGAATAGGGTCAAAGACTCTTCAGCTCCCCACACTGCTCTGCCAGCGAGCAGGCTGGGGGTGCACAAGAAGCTGGGAGGGGACACAGACAGGACAGCAGATCCCAAGCAAGCAAAGGGATATCCCATACCCGTATGGCATCATGCTCAGCATGCAAAACTGGGGGAAGAAGAAGGAAAGGGGAGACATTCAGAGTGCTACTGTTTGTCTTCCCAAGTAACATGTGATGGAGCCCTGCTTTCTTGGGGATGGCTGAACACCTGCCTGTCCATGGGAAGTGGTGAATGAATTCCTTGGTTTGCTTTGCTTGCGTGCATGGCTTTTGCTTTACCTGCTGAACTGTCTTTATCTCAACCCATGAGTTTTCTCACTTTTACTCTTCCATCTCTGTCCCCCATTCCACTGGGGAGGGAATGAGCAAGTGGCTATGGGGAGCTTAGTTGCCAGCTGGGATCAAACCAAAATGGCATGTCCTCTCATGAAGATGTAACAAATTTTTATGGAACATTTCAGCCATTCATTGACAATGAGAGACTTCATTAGCCAAGATGAGAATTGGAACAACTCTTTCCAATTTCAAGTCTGTAGAGAAGTGAGAATGAGTATATTAAGCACCAGCACAAATCAACTAATACACACTGATTTACAACCACTAATGAACTGTGAATTTTGAAAGCACAGGAACGAACTGCACCTGTAATTTGGAAGGTTAAAAACCACCCAAACAGGACAACCTCCTCCCCTTCCCCAAACACCAGCATTGTATTACTCACTATAAACATATATTTGACTTTGAAGAACTTGCCAAAGGGCTAAGAGTCTGGCAAGCCAGCAGTGAAGAACTGCATCTAAAATTACCTCCCAAGACAGAAGAGAAAGCTGGGAATGAAAAGTAAGCAAAGGAGACATAAAAGGTGTGGTAAGCAAAGAATTTAAAAACACACAAAAAAAGGAAATAGTTTATTACAAAAAAGAAAGGGAGTAGCCTTTTACCAACCACAAACCAAAGCCATTCTATCATTCTGCAAGTAAAGAGATCCACCATGTTTCTACTATTTTACAGAAAGCATTTTTTCATTTTTTCCTTTCTCAGTCAATTTTGTTCTCCTTGCTCTGTTTATACCTTTCCAACTTGTTCTTTCCCCAATTTAATGTGTTTGGAATGACTTAAGAAACCAAATAGCATGGAAATAAAAGTGCAGTAAGAGAGCTGCCTAGTGACACCTCCAGACTTCAGATTTTGGCGGTGATGAAAATGAATTCTGATACTACTCAGCAAGCCTTAGACTTAAATAAACAGGTTTACAAAAATAACTGTTTTCATGGAAAGTGTCTGCCATCTTCAGAATTTCTTGACTACTGTCAAAAGCTTAATCCAAACATTTTTGGCTACAAATAAGAATGAAGGAGAAAGCGCTAACGGTTGACTTTTAGGGGAAGGTGGGTGATGGGCAGCCTGTGAAATAGAAATGAGGTTTCCCAAGGAAAAAAAAATCACAACTTACAAAAAAAAAAAACCCAAAAACCACAAAAACAAAACAAAAACAAAAACATGCATAAAAGGCAAACAGCACTGGCAAAAGGCTTCCAAGGTTTCTTTTGTTTAAAAATGCAGCCAGCTACAGACTTCATCAGCTCTTCCCTCAGGCCATTCTCAATTCCCTTTGAAATTCTAAAACTACAGTACATGTTTTTGAACAGTGGGATATGTAATGATTTGAACAGTTTATCACAAGGTGTCAGATTTTCCAGCAGTAAATATGTTTAAGATCAGGACCAGATTTGTTTAAGCAGAAATATTGTTACTCCTTCCTGACCCAAGAAGTTAGCAGAAATTCAGGGTCAAAGTGTCATTTTATTCCAAAAAAGAAATTGATGCACATCTCTTACACAGTCTTGATATTTACCATGAGTGTACATGAAAATCTATTTCCCTGAACACAGCAGGAGATAGCTTATTTGCTCATAGTGCTCAACTTCCATCTAGCTGACAATGAACTCAAAACCCTCTCTTTGTATGTTCCCATCCACCCCTCAGGGTTCTCGCTTAATGCTTACTTTGCTTGACTTCTTGCTGCTTTTCTGTCCAGTGGTCTGGAGTTGTAATTGCTTCTTTTTCATGGTGAGACACACAAATGTAAGCACATATGCGTTTGCTTAAGCAATGGCATATGCTTATTCTTTGTATGGAAGCCGTTACAGTTTCAACAGTTTTGTTCAATGAAGAAGATACACTGTTCATTATACTTGTGAGCATCAAAAATGGACAGCAGTTCACCTAATGGTTACAAAAAGATTTAAGCTGGCTCACAGTAATGCATCTGCATCCCACCACAAGGTTTTGAGATTGATATAGCAATTATTAACTCACATTCCAGAGCCGTAATGTTCCCCAGCCTTAACAGTTATGAATGTCTATAAGCAAAAGATGAAAGACACCCTCAGGACGGACATGAACTATGTTTTAAAATCCCATTTATATCTGTGATTTTCAGGAAAGAAGAGTTGTTAGGGTGACTTCACTGTCAAGCAAGTAAAAATAATAGAGCAAAAAAGTAACATTTGTGAGCATCTGCATTTCTGAAGGCTGACATAAATGCCAGTTGCAGTTAGCTGCTGCACTCTGCAGAAACAAAGCAGGCCTTAGACTTTGAGAAATTACAGACTGCCACAAAATAGGCTAAAGTGAACTAAGAAAAGCAGAGTGGTTCAAAGTATCAACAGAGCTGAAATACTCTCAAAGTGGAGAAGACAGGGATTTAAAAACAGACATGTTGGATTTGTAAAGGATGATACAAACACACACAAGGAGTTGTTTGAAGGTCAGATGATTTTTGACAACAGCACTTGGGGGCGGGGGGGCTTTAAATTGTTTTCAGCTTCCTCAGAGACTGGCTATGAAGCTGCATTACAGAAATCTGAGGAGCCTTGCACTTCATATAAAAAAGAAATCTATGACAGTATATGAGAGCTCTTTCTAGAAGGAGAACGCAGGAAAAAAGGGGAAAAAAAGTTGGGCTATGCTACTGGCCAAAGTCAGGCCAAAGAACCATTTCACAAAGGAAGGGCTCCAGAAGACAGTGGGGAAGACACTTAGATCCTAGAAGGAAAAAGTTTTTGCTGTAGGTATTTTATCCCAGTTCAGAAATGTTCGACAGAACATTTCAACAGAAATGGCAGGGAGAAGCTGTTTCCATAAGAGGTCCTCTCCATTGCTTCTGTCTCTCCCAGCAGAGGCTCTCTCAGATTGGTTGTCAGTTGCCAATACTCTGAAAAGGATGAAGACATGGAATGGATACTATCACTTTACAAAACCCAGTACAAACCATGGATAAAAAGATAACGACAACACAACTGACTTGAAGGAACAGCCGTGAAAACTGCAGTCAAGGTTGATTAGACTATCACCACTGAAAGCCAAAAGACATTTCTTAAAGTTTAACTTACTTTCAAAATGTAGATATCTAAGTCAAGAACTGTCAAGAACAAAAAGATGTAAAGCATGAGGGGGATAGGGGGCAAGGGAAGGCAGGAAAAAGAAAAACAAAACAACAGACAATGAGAGGTGAAGAAGTAAAACAGAGATCCTATGGTGGTGAAGTTTTCCCCTCATTAAAGGAGTCTGTTTCCAAACTAGACAGATAAATATATGAGGAAAAATACAAACTGTGGCAGCAGAAGAGGAGAAAAAACCCTTAAGTGCAGAAAAAAAAAAAACGTCGGGCCTCTTAGCAGGGCTATTTAGCAATATCAAGTGGGCATCTGAAAGAGGTTAGGAGTTTCAGGTCAGCTTTCCTGGCATACTTCTCAAGACTCAAGGATCCCCACTGAATGGAAGACAGGCAATTGGTTCAGATAAGAGCATATCTGTGAGCAGTGAGGAAAAAGCAAAACTAAGTGTCTTAGTTTTAATACTATAATACAAACCTTCTGTGACTCCCACACCAAAACACAGCAACCACTATTACACCTTCAGGTCCTGGGGGCTGTCATCCTCCAGGAACAGCAGGCTATGGTGGGAAAAAGAAGGTGCTCAGAAGAAGCAGCCTCAGTTTTGCAGAGAAGACTGCATCTCTCTTACCTGAGAGACCGTCAGCTCCTGTGGATGAGAGGTGCATTTCCAACTGCATTGTCAGGAAATCAAAAGAACTGACTAAAATTGTCAGTGTTTACATGTCTTTGCCTAAAGTAGCTCGCAGGTTAAAAACCCTACACATTGCTTTGCTCTCTTATGATATTTTCCTTGGTTTAGCGAAGGGCTTTGCTGAACTCAAATCCTGGAAAATAACTCAAGGAAACAGACCTAAGAAATCCTGGCTTGAACTATGAAACCCTACATAGAATAGATATACTTAAATTCCTATAGTGATGAAGTTATTCTTTGCTAGTTCTGTTTCGGTTACAAAACCACACCAGGGCATTATTTAGTGGTTGCAGACATATTTTTCAAAGCTTGACAAAAACCACAGGAATGTAAAGGTCACTGTACTATGTGCATATCAACCTGATTAAAGCAAAATATAAGAAATCCATCCAGCCATAAAACAAAACAGCAGAGCTAATACTGAGAGGAGGCTCCACATAATATAATTAGTACCTGAGATAGCAAAAGGAAGTGTGTACAGATCTCCAGAGACAATTTTGTTTAAAGGCATCAAGAAGTCTTCTTAACCCGTATTTGTGAGACATGTGAGAATCATTTATGAATTGAAAAACCTAAACCCAGAGCCAGACATACTTCATAGTGGCCTCAAAAGTGCACTGACAGACATTAAGGAAACTCTTTACATTTTATCACGTACATCCGAAATGTAATGCTACCCTCACAAAAGAATTCATGTTTTTGATACAGGAGAAAAAGAAAAATCTTTCTTTAGAGCAAAGATGGGGTGGGCTTCTTGAAGAGCTGAAATAATCTCAAAGAATGCTCTTAGCCGCTAGTGCCAGCCCTCCTACAGGTACGTCAGCTACTGAAGCCTTTCATGAATCTGAACAGCATTTTCACCAGACAAAACAGTTTCTTTCATACATACTGCTTCTTTTGCTGAAGTAATCACTGAATCACAAGTTCAGCAATATTGGAGCTGCTCTCCATTATCTCTAAACTTAGAAAATATAATCAAAACAGGAGAGGCAGCTACAAAAAGTGCATACACTGAGAGTGTGAGCCATATTTAGTTTTGCTAAATTGCAGACTGGCAAAAATGAAACATTAAGTTAGAGACTACACCTCAATATAGCTATCTTAACTATAAGGATATGTTATATCTTTTATCCAGACTGATGCTAGGGATCTTTAGGAGAGATAGAACAGACTTATGATCTGGGGCTTCAGCAGCAGCCAAAATAATTCTGTGAAAATCTGTATCACAGGAATAACAGAGAAGCCCTGTAAGAAGGAGGAATATCAGAAGAAATAGGCTGTAGTCATACGAGTTAGTCATATGGATGGTCACATACTGGGGGACACCTTCTCCAGATCACAGGGAAATCAGGATGCAGGCTCGGTGGTGACGAGTGTAAAAGGCTCAGAGTGCTGAGCCCTCAGGCACAGGCACAACCAGATCTAGCAGACCTACCACCACTCAAAAATGGTAATGTCCATCTCTCAACAAAGCCCCACAGAGTTAGTGGAGCTGGGCAACTCAGTGCCAAAGGGTTTTGACAGATTTTCTCTGGCAAATCTCAACAGGGCTGGGAAGTTGTTGAAAGTCCAATGGGAATACACCTTTGTCGCTCAGCCACTCCGGTCCATGTCCAGCATCTTAGTTCAAATCCTCCTTCACAGGATGCGGGTCTTTGCACGAACTCAAACCTTCTGTCAAAGCCTTCATTGTCACTGTCACTTCTCAAGGCTGTTTATGTCTAGCTGAAATTCTGTACTGTGCTAATGGTGATCATCAGTGAGACTGAGGATAGCCCTCACGTGTCCTGACCCCTGGCAATACTGCCAGACTTTTTCTCACTGCTTTATTGCTGTTCTGCTGAACACACATGGCTGCTGTTAAAATCCCAGCCAGCTGCTAACAACTGCTAGGGTTTCCCCAGTTCATTAGGAGGCCACAAATAATTTTAAATCATGAAGCTAATTAAGCAGAAATAAGACTGCCAAATGGTTTAGGCCTCGAAATACACATCTAGAGATTGCTGACCTGGTAAAAGAACGCAGGAAAGAGTTCAGCACCATCTGCAGACTCTGCCTCAGCTCATCAGCTCCCCTGTGCACATATTTAAGTATTATTTTTATGAATCACTACCTTGGTGCTCCTCAGTGCTGGCCAGGAACAGTAGTTTTTAGCATCACAGTTGGCTGTTAGAGAAGGCTATCCACAAGCATGCTCCCAGTTAGCCCATCAGACTAATGGCCTGTTGTGAACAGCGTTTCCACATCTGCATAAAGCCTCTCCCCACTCCTGATAGAATTAATGTCCTGAGACAACTTCTCTGATCACCCTGGTAAGAGCAAGGTGCAGATCAAGCTGCCCCCATATCAGCAGGTAGACAAGGCAACTGATGCTTCGCACTACGCAACCAACAAATTCTCATCTTGGAGATATGGACAAAGCCCCTAAGTCTGAGGGCTAGTTCTTAAGCACGGTACAAACCCCAGTTCTTCAACACTGGAAGCTCCACAGTGCAAACAGCCACATGGAGACACCATCCAAGAAAGCTGGAAGCCAGCTTTGATGCCTTGGGGCTGAGTTTAGCCACGTGGAAGCAGCTTGCCTGGGGCTGTTCCCAGGAGGTTGTGTGGCTCGTGGTAAGTGCTGTGTTCCCTGCAGGTAATGTACACATCCCCTTCTAGCTGCCTCCACAATCAGAGATGCAAACAATGATGTGCTTACACAACAACATGCCGTACTACATGGATTTCTCCTAGGCATCTAAGATGTCGGGGTTTTTTTCTCTCTGGGTTTGGCTGGTGTTTTTGTGTCCAAGTTCTTTGCCCTGTTATAGACATATATTGGGGCCAAGTTTTGGAGAATGCCTTCCAATGGGAAAGGCGACTGAATGCATATTTCCCCCTCCCATATATTTCTGTGGGAAGTGAATACAGCTCACTTGTTTCCCAGGGGATGAAAGACAATTGACATGATGCATACCTACTAAAAAACAGACCAAAATTGTTTAATACTAATTATAAATTGCATTATATATTAAACCAAATTTAGGAAAAAATCTATTATTGTTTCATTAATTTGATACTTCAATTCACTTAATCACACCATGCTGGAAATCAGAAGATTGGTTTGTTTTTTTTTTTTATAAGGAACAACAGCTTTTAAGAAACCAAATAGAAATAAGAGTTCTCAAATTGAGAAAGGACATTTCTTCTATTTTTTTCTGGTCCTTACAGACCTTCATTGCAGGAAAAATATGGAAAGTACAGTGCTTGGGGATATTAATTTCTCAATGGCACCAGATTAAGAACAAAAATAGTTCTATTAAAAATTTTAAATAATGTATTTAAAATCACATGAGGAAAGAAATACCGTACCATCAGCATTTCTAAGAGAGGCGAGAGACTGTAGACTGTAAGATATAATAAGTAACATCTCACTAAAGTCAATGAGAGTCAAACAAAGAAACATCATTAGGAAACAGATGCTGGGATTCTCCTGCTTCCCCAGAGTCCCAAATGCATTTCTAACTTCTCTCCTCCTTTAACCATTCCTTTGCACACACAAAAGTATCGCTTCAGGTCATCTGTTAAGCTGTATGTAAGATGAGATCCCAGGGTGATCCATAGACAGGATTTGGTTTTTATAGGCTGGTAAACAAAGATCCTTCAAAAACTGACTGTCAGAAAAAATGGGAAAGACTAACTGTGCCACGCACATCACAGCAACCTAAAGGACAGATGGGTAGAGCAGAGAATCTGTGTCACTTATGAGGCTGAATGCAACTTGCCCTCCTACAGAAACACATTAGAAGATCCATTTATCAAAAACTTTTGAGTAAATACAAATCTTACCAATAAGTCTACTCCCAGTTTGATTAAACAAGTAAGCAAACTACTTTGCTAGTCAAAAGCCAAAACCAGGAAACAGCTTTTCCTGGACCTGCAACCACCCACAGTCCTGAATCTCAATTTTATTCAAGGGTAGAAATGGAAGCTTAGAGTAATAGGGAGAGAGAAACTTCCAACTTTCTCCTGGAATAAGCAAAACACGATTTTGATTAAGGAGAGTCTTGAGATTTTCAAGGTTGCATTGTTCTTGCAAAAGTAAGCACATTTGAAACTTATAAAACTGTTTGGCTACCAGCTAGACATAACAACAAACGACACTGCTCATGTGAAGAGCAGGAAGCTCCAAGAGGTTTTTCTGCCTTGTGGGAACACAGACTGTCCTGCTCAGCACTCAGCTGCTGCTGCAGCTGCAGAGCAGCACTGGGGCCCTTGTGCCAGGCCACAGAGTACAAGTCTCCACTCAGCCACCTTTAGTTCAGATAGCACTGATTTACCAGAGGACTCTCAGTTCTTTCTAAACTGAATAATCCATGTCCTCATGCAGCACTGCTCCAGTGCCACTGAACAGATATTTCGATGAAATGCTAAGTAAATAAATAAATACAAATCCCTCTAGCTCTAATGAGAGCCCCTCCTCGTCCTCACCTAACCTTTCCATATCAGGACCAAGCACTGAGAATAGGAAAGGGGCATGAAGACAGCTAATTTTCACTTTCTTTTTATGGGTGGGATGAAAAGGGCCAAACCTAGCTTTTAATTTTTGTTTCTCTCACAGCAGAGCTTGGGACAGGAGTCATGGTGCTCTGGAGTCTGGCTTTGCTAGCAGAAGGTTTCAAAACCAACATACAGACACCTCTTTCACAGACCTAGATTTGTTCTATGTGGCACGTAGAGGCTGGATAAGTATGGCACAAACAATTTAGTGACACTCATTTGGAACAACACAAGTAATTCCTGCTGGCTTAATCCACTCACAAGCACTCCAACTGTCACAGAAACACAGGCTGATAAAATCTTCATGCTGTAAAGCCTTCTTTCCCTCCGGGTGTATTGTACACAGATTGAGAATAGGGTTACAGTGCCGATATATTGCTTAAACCAACCCAATTCTCTCCTGTGGATTTCCATCTTCCTCCTTTTTCACTAAGGCAAAACTAATGATTCCTAAGCTTGCCAATCCACACTCATTTGGAATAAGGTTTATTTATTCTGGCTTCACTTTTATGGTCTTCTTTTCATAGCTCCATAGTACTCCCAAAGAGAGGAGGTTTACAGTGCATTTTAATGGAGATTTTAGAGGTTTTGCAAACTCAGAAGGAGAATCATATCCACATACAAAAGGCAAGCTGAGCTGCTAGGTGCTAGAGGGGACATCTCATTTGTGCGCTTGCCAGAGGATGCAACTGAGACAAAAAATACCAAAATTCCCAAAGATTTATCAAAGCAATCTGTCTTAGCTAGCTGAAGTCTGTTGGTCACTTTTCAAGCAAGTAAAATAAATAAATAAATAAGAAATCTTGTTGTATCTATTGGTTGATTATACATTAATATGTATAATTTTCCCCTGGCAAGTTCCCCTCTATTTTAAGAAACTTATGCCAGAAATGTATTTGTATAACTCTCACCCTATTCCTTTCCCAGTAAAATGTTAACCCTTAAAGGAACTCTTCTTTCTTTTTTCGTGTCAATTTCCTACGTGATTAGCAAAAGAATTATCTTGAATATCTGTTGGAGGCCAGGAACAAAAGCTTACAGAAGAGTTAAAATGATAACATGATCTTGATATAACATTGGAATTGGAGGTGAGAGAGGAAAGATAAATTATAATAGGGTGAAGGAGATAATGCAGAAGAATAAATGGACAATTTCATGAAAGCCTTTAAAGATTGCACATAAATACCAGAGCCACAGTGAATAACCCAGGAAAATGTAATAATTCTGTACACAATCAAAGCTATGACTGTGGGACTTTATGGAGTAAATAGGTGGATAGAGTGTGGGTATAGAAGGAAATCAAAAAGACAAGGGTGGTATATTGTATCTAACAAACAAAGAAGAAAAGGAGGAAATAAGCCAAACAGGACAGAAAGAAACTTGCTCAAAAGGCTGGAAAGAGATGAAAGGCTGATATTCTCAATAAGCTTAAATAAATAGATAGATGACCAATAGATGGCTTTGAGGTGGACCTCCTACTCAGAGGAACATGGCAAGGAGACTAATTAGCTGACAGAAGCATCCCAAAATTAAAATCTAAGGGCAATGGTGGGCTTTACCTCCCCAGATACCTTCCAGACAACCCATACACTAGGGCTTATAATGTCAACGACATATTTGGGAAATATCAGGTGATTTTATACTTATTTCAGAAGGCAGAAGACCCTACTGCGGAACAACTATTTCAGATCTGCTTTTAGTTTCATCTAAAGCTTTGAAGTAACTAACTGAAAGTATCCAGAAACAGTAGAGCTTTTGTTTGTTTAAGAAAGGGAGAAAACCAAGAATGGCAGAATAAGATTTAATTTCAGTTTCCTATGCAGAAGCTGCTGCTTAAGCCAGTTGTGATAAATAGCCTTGAAATTTTAATCCATCAGCCGTTTCTTCCCCTCCTACTTTGCTAGGTTTTGAAACTAGAATAGGAATCAAGCTTCCAGACACACACACTTCTTCCTGTTGTGGCTGCAGTCTGGTAAGAAGACAGAAATTCTCACCCATTTAAAATTTACCAGCATTGCAATGTTCACTCCAAAAGTATGAGCTAACAGTTGTGTGGTGGCCTTTCTGCTGGGGTCACAACTCACATATGCTGTTAGCAGATCCCAGTGATAGTTTTTTTGAGTTGCCAATGTCATTTCCCCTGAAGTCATTTCTGCTGTGCTCTATCCAGGCTCACTGGTCACCCTGACCTGGAGTTCACTTCTCTAATAACTCCCCTTGCTGCCATTCATTCTCTGTTTCTTCTGCCTTTGGCAGGTTCAAGTGCTTTCAAAACCTTCTAGCTGCCTATCCTCAGGGGTGCAGTGGGATTCATTGCAAGTTCAATAGCTGTGAGGACTTGGTTCCTGTGCCGACAGTTTTATACAGCCGCAGAAGTTTAAGCTGCTATGAGAATACGATGACTAGTCCCAACCCCAACATTTTCCTCCCAGGAATCAGAAAATTTGATGTTTAAAGACAGGTAAGAAAAGTGCATAATTCCCCCATCCGAAAACTGCATCAGTAGTAAACTATGGGATTTAGGTGCACCAAGACCATCTCCATTTCCACAGGAGAAAAAGCGGACATCCAAAGCACTGAGCTAACTTGTAACTTCCATAAAACACTGGGTAACACAGGGAAACACCATGCAACAATTCCTAAAACCATCCATTTGCTGTAAGGAACAGAGCCCAAGGGACACACTGTAGAGAGTAATAAAAAAAATGAATGGACTAAAGAGAGAAAACAAACAGTAAAATCAAGCTGGCAAAATACGATCTCAGTCCACCAGCCTGTCCAGCTTTTGTTTGCCGTTTCATGGAAACCTCTTCTAGAAAAGAAAGCTACTAAATATACCACCACCACCTCTTCCCAAAGCCTTCAAATTGCAGTCCAAAAATGTGTGCCCAAAGAAGTGCATAAGTACATATACCCCTACCAAAACTGTGAAAAGAGAGAACAACCTACTTTTGCTTTTTTGCCTTTTTATAGATCAAAATGAATTTCATCAGAAACGGCATAAACAATGTAAGGAGAGAAACTCTGGAAAGCCTTGTCTTCTGCAGCAATAAGCCAGAGTGCACCATGCCTAGTTCTCTTCCACCCTGCAGTGTACTCGTCATTTCCAGGAACCTGACCCCAGATGAAAATTCCTCACGCAGTTACGTTAGTGGCAGCAATTTACTACCACTTCCATTACATATAACTCACAAAATGAAAAGGAAAGCAATGAAGGATTGAGCTGACAGTTTTCAGTTTAATCTTCAAGCAATTTGGCAGTCATATGGAAGGTATTATGCACTTGAAATCAGTGTTATTTGTTGTTCATATCTTTGTTTCATTCTTTGCAATGTTAAACACTAAAATCTATTATAGCTTTGGAGTAAGAAGAAGCCATCACACCTAACTTAGGGCTCATGAGTTCCCACAAATTGGAATTACAACTATACAAATAAGTAGAGATTAATCCTCTAATTCCTAATATGTGAATTAGAAAACTGAAAAATAGCTGATATGTGTTTTTTCTCCCCATGCATTGCCAAGTTAGTAAATGAACAATTCACATAGAAACAGACGCAGCAGCTAAAAAAGCAGCTGTGTTAGTAATGACTTATGTGAACAAAACAACATAAGCTTACAAAACCTTCCCCAGATCTTTTCTGGGTACTCCTCAGCTGGCTCAAGTTCATTCTTCATGTATTTAAATTTAAAAAAATAAATAAAAAAATGAATAGGTCAAAGTGAGAGGGAGACTGAGAAAAAGGAATGTGACAAGCGAGAGGAGATTGAGGAAGAGGAATGTGACAGCCAATAAATAGGCTTATGGGCTCTAAAAAATTGAATAACTGTCTGAGAGCACTAAGCTAAAAATTATCACTCTAGAAAGTACTAAAAACACTATGGGAAAGCAGCTAGTAAGCTGATGAGGCTAGAATTGAAAGCAATTGCAGAGAATGCACATTAAGCCTGGCTCAAGATACAAAGGATCTCTACCCTGGTAAGGGTACCCTACCCTGGTGCCAAACCCACATGAATATAGTGACCTGCTCAGTTTATATGAGGATGTATGATCCAAGAATGCGTCCTAGCAAGGAACTTCTGCTAAGTTGCTCTCCATTCACACTGGTGACAGAAATTGTAATTACTATTGAAATTGCAATTGCAAGATTTTTCAAACTTAGATTTATTTAAACACAAGACTTTCTGTAGGTGAATGCAGGAACTATTTACTTACGGTAGTTGTAGAATTTACCTATAGACATGTAAAAGCAAGTAAAATACTCTTAAAAGCTAAGTATTCCAGGAAATTTTAGTTTCTTTGGTGGGCCCACAATGAGGATGTGACATCAGTTACATAGGGAACTTTGCAAAGCTGAAAACTGTGTAAGAAATTATTTACCATCACGTCATTTTTAGCCAGCGAAAATGAAGTAACGGACTGTTACAGGATGAACTGCCAAGACAACCAACATCCTTCCCTCAAAGTGTCTCTGCTCAAGTATGTTATGTATCTATGTAATGGGACAAATTTCATATTGCAGTCACAATTTAGCAATGGTAATAAAATTTGATGTACAATATTAGCCCCAGTAAAATCAGCTGTCAGTAAGGGGAGAAAAATACTTGCCACGTAAGCAGCTTCTAACTCATCACTGTGAACTTAGGTTGAAACAGTTGGAGCTGACAACGATTTTTGTTTACCTGGGACAAAGCAGCAGCTCCTTTGCCTGCAGGAAATCTGCTGAAGACCAAGACCTCCTCTGGCACTGGGGCCAGACAGATCCCAGAAATCAGTGTCCGACACTTACGCTGAGATGTGCCAGAGCACTGGAGCAAGTTTCTAGTGACTGCACACTGCCATCAAAAAATCTCAGGGGACAGAGTAAGTTACTACTGTAATTCACACTGAAATGTGTCTCATTGCCTAAAAACATGTCAGAATGGTACACCACTAGATAACTCCTTCATCCTCAGGGAGGACTGTTTGACACCGATGCTAGGGAAGGTAGATATGCAATACTGCAGCTGAGCTCAGAATCACCAGAATCACCTCCTGGGCTGTAGCTAGATCAGAAAGCAAGTAGCAAGGGGAACTAAAAAAAAAAAAATTACACCCCACCCCCGAATAGATTGAAATGAGTAAGAGGGAAGGTAGGACTTCGAATTACAATTGAGAAGCTGTAAGGTGACTGCAAGAGATCTCATCCTCTTTCAATTTCACTTCTCTCTCAGTTTTCTGTTTCTCATTAAAGAACACCTCAAGCTGCTTGTGTTGTCACTGAGCAGCAATTTGCAGCTGGGCATACTTAGATAACCTTACCCAGGTTTCAGTTCACTTCCACAGAACTCTGAACTACAGAGGCTCAGGAACTGTACACAGCCATAGGAACCATCCTATGCAAGTAGGAACTTCCCCACAGTAGTAAAGACAGCTGAAAGCAAGAACTACTACAGTTATCTCAGGTTATGCCATTCAAAACTCTCAAGGCCCTCAGATAGCAACCCTGTTGTACAGCTACTACTTTACAATTGTCTGACTGAAACTGATGTGACATATTATGTGTCAAGATGAACCCAGGCTAATGGTCAGCCATAGGACAATATACTTGCTTGGAATAAATTATTCTTCAACAGTGAACCAGTTGTGTGGCTAGCTTGACCTAGGTAGGGTTTTCCCTCCCAAAAATATGCTACTATTAGCTTGTACAGTTTCCTTTCATCTGTCTCTCTCGTCCCAGACTGGCACTACTTAAGTAATGCAACAATCTTAAAACAGAAATCTCTGGGTATCAGGCTTCATTAAAGGTTAGAACTCACTCTGAGTCAGTTCAGTCTCATGCAGGGATAAAACAGATTATGGTAGAAAACATGCCAATATCTAAGCAGGGGATGGAAGGACAAACTCTACCATTAGAAATCATAACTTATTCTTTCAGTTGAGCAGATAGCACTGTTTCAGGCAAGCACCATCCTTGCTTTGCTTTCTGTTTTGACTAAGTAGTGAAAACATTCTGTGTATATAAAAATACCTTCTTAATATACCTCTCTCGGCAGCCCTTGCTTTCTTTTTCCTGCATATATTTCTTTCAGCATCGCTACCCATTATCTGAAATGCAGCAAAGGCACAGCTTTCACAGGTGTGTTTCTAAAACTGGAAAGAAACAGAAAAGATGTAGTTAAACTAAAAAAAAAAAAAAATTAAAAAAATAGAAAGAGCTAAAATAACAGTTGAAGCATGTTCAGTAATGGCATTGTGCCATTTCGTGTGGTCCTTCGAGCAGAGACTTATTATGCCTAGGTAAGCCACAGTAACTTTTCTCCTAAATTGTGCATGGCAGTTAGGATATCAGCAATATCCTAAAATGCAGTGATGTGCTAAGCAGCAGTGAACAAGAGTGTGCAGTTCCATTTGCAACATCACTCTTCTCTGCTTTCAATATTACTCTTTTTTGAAGTTTTCCCTCTCCAATATAGCAAAGCACATCTCTGGATTTCCTTCTCCAGTATTCCAACCCTTACTGGCATTGTCCAGTGCATATTAATCAAATACAAGACTCATGTCTTCAAAACTCTTCAGAAAAA
Source organism: Strigops habroptila (assembly GCF_004027225.2). Classification (NCBI taxonomy): domain Eukaryota; kingdom Metazoa; phylum Chordata; class Aves; order Psittaciformes; family Psittacidae; genus Strigops; species Strigops habroptila. The sequence goes on along the minus strand of NC_044277.2, from coordinate 67,427,185 downwards.
CTTCTTGTTCATTTTTTGTATTGGTAATATTTTCAGCTTCAATGCCCATTCATTCTGGCTCCTTCTGCACCATCCTACATACAAATAACACTTCCCAAACCCAGTCCATCATTTATGCTGCATTCCTGTTTCTTTTATATGTTGTGTGCCCTAAAGGAAATAAAACCAAGAACAGCCAAATGGTCCCTCAGTCCCATCCTCTTGAAATCGAGTCCCTTAGAGGGCAAGAATTCAAGTCAGAAACAATCTAGCTGTCATGGTTCAACCCCAGCCAGCACCTAAGCACCACACAGCTGCTTGCTCACTCTCTCCCCAGTGGGATTGGAGAGACAATCAGAAGAGTGAAAGTGAGAAAACTCATGGGCTGAGATAAAGACAGCTTAATAGGTAAAGCAATAGTCATGCATGCAAGCAAAGTAAAGCAAGGAATTCATTCACTGCTTCCCATGGGCAGGCAGGTGCTCAGCCATTCCCAGGAAAGCACGGCTCCACCACGTGTGAACTGTTACTTGGGAAGACAAACACTAGCACTCTGAATGTCTACCCCTTTCTCGTTTTCCCCAGCTTTATATGCTGAGCATGATGCCATATGGTATGGGATATCCTTTCTGTCAGTTGGAGTCAGTTGTTGCAGCTGTGACCCCTCCCAGTTTCTTGTGCACCCCCAGCACACTCAGGGGTGAGGGGCTGTAAGAGGTGCAAAAGGCCTTGGATCTGTGTAAGCACTGCTCAGCAGTAACTACAACATCCCTGTAGTAATCCCCTTTTCCCAGTGTTTCAGATGCTCCTCGACTCATTGCTGACCCATCACTCCAGTGGGCAGCTCTGTATGCCTCTACAATTCCCTTGCCCCAACACCCACCGCTGTTATCTACACAGTTTTCAGCATAAATCCAAAACGTACCCCCATACTGGCTACTGTGAAGAAACTTAACCTTACCCCAGCCAAAACCAGCACACTAGTGCACACCACTCATGTTGCACTGTGTTTAACGCTTCACCTCTTCATAAGACATTGGCTGAGACTGCAATATGAATATTAAAGCACAAGCCTAAACTTCCTGAGTTTAGAGAATCAAACTGAAATGAGACAGTATGTTACCGCACATGTCCCAGAAGTCACAGTTCTGGACTAAACAAGGAGTGCTTAGTAACCCCCAAAGACCAACACTGATTTTATTTAGATAGACAAATCTCTCTTTCCGGGACATGACAGGCCTTTGAATGACAACTGTGATCAGCTGTAATGTGGCAGGAGATCTTTTATGTCAGGGCCTTACGACAGCAGGGAAAATTAGTCAGAAAACTAAAAGGAGCAAGCACAGAACCTTTGAATTTGATTAGAAATGTAGCAGCACTAATCACATCAACAGCAAGCTAGAGAGAGATCTTTCCAATACTGTCACCAACACCCACTGGCCAGCATGACAGAGAAACTGATGTGATGACACTCAGACCAACTCTCTGATGTTTGCCATTCAATAAGCCAGGACTCTAACGCAGGCCAGCCTTAGTCTGACACGTGACTGGCTGCCAAATTCAGCACCCACATGAGCATGCCTGTGCTACTCTTGGAACCAGCACTAGTGAGATAAAGTACAGCATCTTCCATGACAGGGGCAGAGAGTTAACAGGCTGTGCTGGATTCACACTAGGTCCACACTGAGCTCGCTCAGGTATGTCTGCATTGGGTTATAAGGAGGAGGAACATCCAGTGACTCAGTTGCTCCAGATGGAGCCAGCACAGTAAGACATCTGAAGCTGTGTATTTAGCACCAGGCCTAAGGAGTCACTTGAAAATGGGAGCAGTAGAGAACAGGAACAGAGATCTGCAACCTCTGAGTAAGTCCATCCAAATCCAAACTAGCTTCTCTGTATATTGTGCTCCTCAATATGTCCTGCAACATCCCTCCCATGCAGGTCATGGAGACACCAGCTAGCAGACTACAATCTCTTCTCACAGTGCACAAAAGGGCACACACAGGGGGATATGTCCGCTCTAAAGGCAGCTAAGCTTTGGGATGTACCTCGCAGGCCTGCTTTGCCAATCTGCCCGTAAGGACAGCAGCTGTGTATGCTGTGGGTCCCTCCTGCTCACTTATTCTTCAAAAAGAACATGGCCAGCAAGGACGGTGTGTACCTAGGTCTCACTTTGTGATGAGCAAAGTATGATGTTGGTGCACACCAGGTGACTGTAACTACAGGCACACAAAGAAGGGCAACCATCTTGCCATAGAGGCACAGAAAGCTGCTATCTTGAGGGCAAGACGGTGGTGGGTGTTGGGCAAGAGAAATGTAGAGACATACAGAGCTGCCCACTGGAGTGGTGGGTGAGCAATGAGTTCGGGAGCATCTGAAATGCTGGGAAAAGGAAGGGGATTATAGCACACAGGCATTTATGTGGTGCAGTTCGCATGCAGGAGTGCCTTACTGTGAACAGAGGACACAACTTTCCCACAGGAGTGCAGCAATTGCTGCCTAAGTAATTAGAATAAAAGGCGTACAAAAGGCAGACGAAACAGCAGGAAGCTGCAGTCACACAGAAGGATCTGCTGGTGGAATTACACAGCCTGCCTGGGCAGAAGAGTTGTCTCCATGCCAAGGCTCACCAGTAGGGTTACCCAGCTGGCCCTACCTGGTCAGGTTGGAGCTACTTCCACTTTCCTAACCAGGGAAGTGGAAGCCATGCAGACACAGATTCCTTCACCTCTTTTATGAGTATATAACAAAGAGCTCAGCAAAGTGGGGTCTGAAATACACACTCATCCTGTTAAGTAACTCTGCTAGTAACAGATTACATCATTCACTCTACACAATATAGTGCTAGGGTCGCTTGCGTAACAACTGTGCTTTATCATCAAATTTCTGGTACTTTACTAGGACAGAAAAATAAAGCCAGATGGCAAGAAAGTATCCTCACCAGGACCCTACTGCATTATAAGAACACACATTTCTCTTCCTAGCCCCTCTACAGACTGGAATGACTGCAACCTTATCTGCAAAGATGTGCATTGTCACAAGACAAATAGAATTTTACCAAGAAAAGGGCAAGTTCTGTTCAATTATCCTGAGCAGAAGAGCACAAATCAGTTGCAGTGTCAATTACAGATCCTTTTTTCCCCTCCCGATATGAGTAAGGACATGAATAGATCATTCATGGAATCAGCCCCAGAGAAACAAGGTTCTTACTATAGATGAAAGGGAATGTTAATTAAAATTTTAACATACAATACATGACATAGAAAATAATGATAAAAAACAGGATATAAGAGATTCATGTATTACAGAGAGACTGAATGCACAAAATTTGTGTTTTTAACTTGAGGGGGAAAAAGCATTGAAGAAAATAGATTTCTATTTTAAACAAAAATGTTTATTTGAAGAATACTATCATGTAGCTAATGGAAAAGAAGTCTTCCTAAATTCAGAATCCAGGTTTTTCAGTTTTGAATTATTAGTTCAAACTTTTAGTTTAAAACTGAATAAGGTTTTAGGATAATAGGAAAAATTTCTTCATCAAAAGGGCTGTGAAGCACTGGAACAGGCTGCCCAGGGAAGTGGTTGAGTCACCATTCCTGCAGGTATTGAAATGGCCTGTAGATGTGGTGCTTAGGGGCATAGTTTAGTGGTGAACTTGGCCATATTAGGTTAATAAGTTGGACTCAATGATCTTAAAAGTCTTTTCCAACTACCAAAGGAACTTTTTCTCTTTTTTTTTTTTTTTTTAATTATCCCTAATACAAAGTCATCTCAGTCTACACAGGGTAACTGTGTAAGTTAACAATGTTACCAGTAGATAAATCGACTTTTGTTCTTCTACGAGTTAACAGATACATTTATCAGCTGGTTTGTGACCCGATTCCTGACTTCTGTCCAAGGAGGTTTTGCCTCATTTCTCATTTCTTCATCTTCCTACCTCCAGCATTTTCTAGTCGTCCCATTTCCTACTAGCAAAGTTAAAACTAAACGCATGTGCTGTCTCCAGTTATTATTCACATTTGCTAAGCTGCCACTCATATAGCTCCCTCTCTTAAAACTATCCCGTAATATTTCTTCTATTACGTTACACTAGACAACATATTTTAGCTTTCTGAAAAGTTATGCTGTAACATCAGGCTTATACTCAATTCTCTGGCCACTGCAATAACACAAGGCAGAGCAGTCTGGGAATTAAACCAAACAGTACCAGCTGCACATGTCGTCACTGGAGTATTTATCAAGAAAAGCCACTTCTCATTACACAACAACTAAATGTGTTTGTAAATACAGTGCTCCCTCCACTTGTGCTCAGACAAAAGAGTCTTCAGATGCAGCTACTGTTCCTGAAATGTGTTTGTAAGGCCTCTCCAGAGTGTGGTTATTTGCACTTCACTACTCACAGAAACAAGCAGGGTCACTTAATTCCCTCAGTAAAAGCAAAGCTCACTCCATAAACCAAATGTCCATCCTGCAGTAGTTGTGAATTGAAATAAAAATCAAGTTGTAACCAAAGAATGTCAAGAGGCAAATACAAAAATCTTCAAAACCTGAAACAACTATATGAAAAATCATGAGGATAGAAATTTCATTTTGTAAATACAGAGGGTGATGGTTCCTCCCCCATCCCCCAAAGAAAAATGATTGTGATAATCCAGATGATAGCAGCATCTGCCTGAGCTCAGGATAATTCCTAGTCTCATTGCTGCCATCACAGCTGTGCCACTCCTGTTACCCCTGAATTCTAGAGAAGAGCAGCACTGAAACTGTCAAAGAAACTGTTTTAGTCAAAAGCTGCTGGGATCCCAAAAAACATTTCTCATTTAAAGGGTTCACATACACATTTTTCAGTGTTTCCACAGGAAAACCTGAAAAAATTCTGTTACTACTTCTTTTGGCTTCTTATTTATTTCTTTCTCAAGCCAGTTAGACATTGCAGCTAATTTCATCTTTCCAAGTACAGTAATAACAGTACATCAGCTGCTTATCACTATCTGCTGTGAAAGAGATGATGGAACACATGTTCAGGAGTCAGCATAGAATCATAGAATAACAAGAGATGGAAAGGACCTTAAGATCATCTAGTTCCAACCCCTCTGCCATGGGCAGGGACACCTCACACTAAACCATGTGGCCCAAGGCTCTGTCCAATCTGGCCTTGAGCACCGCCAGGGATGGAGCATCCACAACCCCCCTGGGCAACCCTTTCCAGTGCTTCCATTCCCTCACTGTAAAGAACTTCTTCCTTAGATCTGATCTAAACTTCCCCTGTTTAAGTTTGAACCCATTACCCCTTGTCCTACCACTACAGTCCCTAAGGAAGAGTCCCTCCCCAGAATCCTTATAGGCACCCTTCAGATACTGGAAGGCTGCTATGAGGTCTCCACACAGCCTTCTCTTCTCCAGGCTGAACAGCCCCAACTCTCTCAGCCTGTCTTCATATGCAAGGTGCTCCAGCCCTCTTATCATCTTCTTGGCCCTCCTCTGGACTTGCTCCAATAGCTCCATGCCCGTTTTACGTTGAGGACACCAGAACTGTACACACTACTCCAAGTGAGGTCTTACGAGAGCATGTCCAGGATGAGTTAATATATCCAGCAATAGCTGCTGTCTTTGGCTAGCTTCCTATCTTTTCCTGTTCATTAGATCTCTGAACTTCCTTTGCATTGCTGAGCAGGTGATCTGGGATACCCAGATCTGTTTTCCAGTCCATGCTGTTGAGCAATCCTGGACCAGGAATTCCCTCAAGCGACAAATGCAGAGGAAACCGGGAAGAAATCTCTGGTCTGATGTTTCAGCACAAAAGTGACACCTGCCCAACATCTGGGAGCAGACTATATTGAAGACAGAAGTGGGATTGGGCTGGAAACAGGGTTTCATAGTTACAATGTCAGTAAACTCAACCATACTGAGCTATAAACTCAATCATATTAAGCTGTATCAGCAATTCCTACCATTACATAAAAAAGTGCAAAGTGCTTGACATTTGCACCATTGCTAAGTACAATCAGAGTATTATTTCTTCCAATCTCCAGCACTACAGATAGTAAGCAGAAGCCATTTTGGCCACCACACAAACAGAAAGGGCAGTTCTATCTTCTTTCCCACTCCATGCCCCTCCAGAATACGCACAACAATTATCTGTTTGAGCACTTACACACCTGTTCCTTTTTGCAACCAAAACCATAGGTGGCTGCAGAGAAAATTGAGAGGAAAATCCCACCCTCCTCCTCTCCTCATTTCCAGACACAATCTTCAAGAACTTTTGCTAGCTATACCAATCCACCCTTGCTGCTTTGAAATCCACATAGAAAATGAGAGGAAAAATAATCTCTCTCCCATTCCCTTTCTTCCTTACACTCACATATCCACACAAGTGCCTCTCCATAGTCCCCCCACCTCCCAGAATATGACAGGAGAAAGAGAAGGGTTCCTGTGATCTCTTATTTCATCGTTTTTGAGAGAATACAGTATGGGAAAAGCTCAGGTCCAAACTTGACCACAAGAGACCCATATCAACTGTCAGCTAAACCAGGGAGCTGTTTTCTTACCTAGTGATGTTATCTGGACAGTTTGAGGCAGAGTGAGAGACCAGATCAAATCAAAGGGTTAAAAAATAAAACTAAAAAGCTCCAAATGAGTAGAGCTGATGGTCCGGTGGGGCTGGCTGAAGGTTTAGTAATTTAAGAGGTGCAGGTAGTATGGCAAGGAATCATTAAAAGCCTTCTAATTCAGCTTGTACTTAATTGTTTTAAAATTCTTTATGGGCTCGACCAGACTAACTAAACTGTTTAAGCAGTGTCCTAATTCACATAGGAGCAGATGACAATGTCAAACCAATGACTATGTACAGCTAAGACTGAAGAGAACTGTAGTATATTGTAAGGGAAAAGCCTAGGAGAGATTGATGGGAAGAGCAACTTTCCGGCATGGTTCTAGGCTGCTATCTCCAAACATTTGGAGAACTTACCTTAGTCACACAAGCAACCCAGGCAAGCAAAATGTTTGCTGCAATGGATGTGGGGGAAGCATACTGCATTTCCAGCAACATCCACATCCACCCTTTATTAAAGGTCTCCATGTAATAGAAGCACCATCTTCAGGGCAGTGCATACAGTGGGAAATTTCAGTTTGGAAAATATTCAGAAACTTGGCAAGTATTCTTGCAAGAGAAAACCAGAACAACATTTGAAGAGTTGAAGAGCTGAACCTTCCCGCAAGCCCCTATTATGTTAGGAGAGTGAAAAGATCAATCTCCCTTTTCTTTAGTTCCTTCATTCCTCTGCTTTTGGTCACCTGTCTTCACCACCTGGAATCAGGTGAGATAATGCCAAAATAAGCCTGGAATGCACATTAGAGAATGTCTATTTCACTTGCTTTCTATAGAGAATACGCACACACTGTTTTCAGAAAAGTGTGAACTCCGAAAGGCTGAACTATTCCAGTATATTCACTGAAGGCTGGCATCTTTAATGTAATCAGTGGCATTAACTACCAAAAAGCCAGGTGCTGCTGGTATCTAATGACCAAGATCTTCCGCATAGCATTGCAAGGGTTCTTAAGTGGATGCTTTTCAATACACTGTTGGCAATATTGAGGTTTTGAGTGAATTAAAAGAATTCAATCCTTGGAGTAACTAATAATTTAAGTAAGTGGCTAGGAGAACAAAATTAAATGAGTTGTAGGCCAATTAATATATTCAATACTCCCCTTTTAGCACAGAAAATGGCACTTGTTTTGTTTCCGCTGGGCAATAAAGCCATACAAAGAGCTAGGCTGACAGATCAGGGTGTGAACAGCTTGGCATCAAGCAGCTTGATCAGATAATATCATTTACTTTACAAGCATTGTATGACAGTCCAGGTAACAGTGTCAGGCCTGCAGTGATGTAAGGAAACTTGTAAATAGAATAAAGTACCCTAAATATGCCATGTAAATAAATGAACAGGCAATTTTTAAAATCTATGTATAAATTAGATTATTTAGGAACTTAAAAAAAAAAACCCAAACCCAAAACCAAAATCAAGGCAAAGGTATAGCTTTTTGCCATTTTCCCCTTCTCCTTTCCACTCCAATTCCCCAGCCCATGATCATGTATACCTGTCATTCACTGATTCCTGCCAAGTCCAGAAAGATGAAAGCGTAATAAAATAGTAGACCTGCAAACGCGCTGTGCTTTGTCTTAGCATGGTTACTTTGCTTCTCTGTATTTGACAAGTCAGTGTGTGTCCCATTGTGTTTCTACTGAGCAAGCAGAGACATTCTGTGCTCATTTTTATGTAACTTTTCAGAGGGTAGAACTAATCACTTCTATCTTTATCTGCCTGGCAAGCACATCAGTATACATTGCATTGTTACCTTACAATGCAATATGATTGTTAGCTATATTTCCTTTAAATAGACCTACATGTATGATGACTCTCATTTAAGTAGCATGATAGCATTAAAATAACTCATAGATTCTTCTCCCCCCTGCTTTATTTCTACACCTATGGACTTCACCCTCAGATACTCTACAATTCACAGTTTAGGCTGGCATTTGAATAGCATGCTGACCTGTTGTTATCTAAAATACACACAACTTAAAAGCTGCACTGAAAAAGACAATTACATTGAGCCTTCCTGTTTCTCTTCTATTTCTTCTCCCTCTGTGTGTGACCTGTTGTGCCTTCCCCTGCTCATTCTCATGCAGTTCATATACTCAGAAGGATTAGATCCCCAGAGAGAGGGGAGTTCCAGGTGCATTTCTCTCAGCATTACGCCATTTCAACATATACAATAGAAAACATCAGACTGGCACTGCTGCATTTTCCCTTACAGGGCTGACCTCCTACATACAGCATTCTGGATTTAGTAATATACATTTACTGATACACATACTGACAGCCACACGTAGCCCTCAGTAAAATAGGAAAGTAAAATAAAAAAAGAAAATAGGAAATAGGAAAGAAGTTTTCTTTCTTTCTGAGTGCTTAGAGAAAGTATGTTAAAGAAATGACTGTTTGCTGGAAATCCGCCTTTGCATACTGGATTTCTAACATACCTGAAATAGGTCAAGAGACACAGAACCTTGCCTTGCATGCAAGGCATGCCTAGCATGTTCTAAAAAGAGAAAGGTTCCTCAATCAGACACCTTGTTTTTCTACTGGGATGTCAGTATCCTGCAGTACCTTCCTTCATCTTCTCCTTTTCAGAGGACAAATTCTTGGTAAACAAATAAATGAGCATCTCTGTAGAATCTGCTAGTATACCAGATCTAGGCTTAAAGAAAATGCCAGTGATACAGAGTTCTACATTATACAGTATCAAATACTCCTTTAGTCTGACTAAAGCTGTGATTTTTTTCTTAGACCGTATGACTGGCAGAGTCATAACTCTATCAGTGTTGAAAAGATGAGGGCTGTGCAATTTTCATCGTGTGATGAGACAACGGTTGTTCCATAAAAATAAAAGTGCCAACACTGTGATGGATCAGCAGCTGAGAGCATACCCTCTGTGTTCCAGTTTAGCTCTGGTTCTCCGTGCGTATCTTGGGAAATATTCAATATCCCGCTCACCTCTTCCCTTCCCCCTCTCATTTTCTGCAGTTTTTTATTAAGTATGTGCTCTACACTTGCAATTTGATATCTAAATCCCATCCCTCAGTGCAGCTACACTTCTATTAAAACTATGTCGTCCAGCTACACACTGCTCCCCCTTCTATCAGAAAGATGTCACAGTTACATTAAAATCTCTTCCTACAAAGCCACATCAGTTCTTTAGGGCCAGCTACTGCTGGATCTTTAACCCGGCCAAGGTAATATCAGCCTGTCTATACTGTTAGCCAAGTAGCAGCTGGCTACATCAAGGCTCTTGAAAAGCTACTGCAAAGTGATCAGTCACAACTATCCCGTAAGCTACTGCAACAGAAGAGAGTTTTGTTTGATCTTTATGCAACAGGAAGAAGCATATGCAGCAACATATTATCAAGGTAGTTTGCACTTTATATCACCCATTACAAACCTCGTTTCTTTACAAGAAAACAGAGAATAAGGATCCACATTGTCAGATTCTGAATCGTCAACATAACTGTGGTACTGTCAAAGCCTCCACAGAAGGAAACCAGGAGAGGAAAGGTTAAGTAACCTCCGCAAGGTCACTAGCATCCAGGAAAGAGTGAGCCCAGAAATAAGAATCCAAGATCTTTAAAAGAAATCTCCCCTGTGGGGGCAGAGAAAGAAAAAGTCATTGACTAAATGTAACCTTACTCAAATGAGGTATCAGCCCTACATCCTTGTGCAAAATGGAAACCTAAACTTTACCAAATACATCTGGACCATTAGATAACAAAGTCAGGAAATTGAGTTTCTTCTGATTTACTAGACACATTTAACAGTTTCACACTGCAGCTGTTAATGTCACTCTTCTGGTAGAAGCATTAACAGTACCTCTCCCATCCCAGTCATATTCATTATTTTTCCACTATCATGACTGTTTCAGTTCTTGAAAACTTAGCCACCTCTTTCTCAGGCCTGGTAGCATTTTTTCATTGCTACCCAACAACCCGAGTGCAATATTTATCATGACTTTTTGCCTATGCCTCCAATAGGAACCCTGAGCATATGAGAGCAGTGCGTATGCCACTCTGGCTCATACTGATGACCCATTTTGTTTTCACAACACATCTCCTACTTCATCTGTAAAAGCTTCCATTTTTGTTCACAGTATCACATAACCCAGCTGCCACTTTGTCTCAGAAATGGGAATTTTTTGACATTTTCTTTCCCGTGCACCGTTTCTACTCCTTCAGTCGTATAAGTGAACCAACTAGTCTGTCAAAATATTTTGCCTCCTGCTGCTCTCTGAACACCTCTATAATGTAACACAACTGGGGTTAGATCTACAGGACTGTAATAATAAAAACCATATTCCAAACAGTTAAATCTGCAGGAAATGTCTACAAACTAATTTTGCCACATAACACAACCAATACACTTATGCACAAATGCAAGATGTGCTCAGTGCTCCAATGGCCTCTCCTCCCACGCTCTCCTTTCCACTGCTCAGCAAGAGAAAGAGGTGCAGCCCCATGCAGAACTGCATCCGGACACACAGAAGTAAGAGCAGTGCCTACCGACGAGCTAACAGTCCACTTGGTGCTCCTACAGCAGTACAGTACCAGAATCAAGCACCAGAAACTGGGTCTTGCTACTGCGTCCTTCTTCCTCACCTCTGTTAGCAGGAGACATTAGTTCCATTCTCCTTTAGAACAAGAAAGCTTTGAACCAATACCTCATCTCTTCACAGGCTGTGTAGCTGCAGTGCAGGAGGACCAGTGTTTGTGTGACTGCCCTGCTAGAATATGCCCCAAACTCCACTTTCTAGTCAGGGCCCACAGGGACTTACTGGCCCCGGGAAAACTGGCTGGGGGCTCCCTCCTGCCCCTTGTCATGGGCTCCAGCTCAGCTCGGGTCAGATCACACCATCCAGCCCTGCTCTATGTCAGGCCCTCACTGTGAGCAGCTTGTCTCCAGGCTAGCCTTGGGTTCTTTCTCCTCAACAGGCCTTGAACACACAGTGCAGAAGGGTACAACTCCAGCCCTGCTTTCAGCCCCATCTCCTGCCTCTCCCAGCTGGGCCCTGGATGCACGCTGGACCCGGCTCAGCCTTGCCTATCGGGGCTGTCACTGGAGCCTGTCACCCACACCTAGCTCTGCCTGCCTGGCCCAGATCCCATGGGATGGCACCCGATCAGCAAGGGCACAGCCTGCAGTGGGGTCATCCTGGCTCCCAGCACAGCCCACCTCCATAGAGCATCCCCACTGGCACAAGAGGGGGGCTGTGGGAGAATCATCAGAGGCAGAGATCATAAGGGTGAAGACAGTTTGACAAAATAGCATCCCAGCTTCCAGTGGGTTGTCCCTCCCGGGGCTAGCACACTTGACAGCTCCTTTAAGCCAAGCATCTGTTAGCTCCTGTCTAGTCCAAGAAAACTTGCAAACCCAAATCCAGCTATAACTCAGAGGCTAATGAATTCTCTAGCACTTGCTGCTGCCAAAACTCAGGGCTGCCTGCCCTCTACAGCATTATTTTTTCCTCTAATGCTGGATCACCATGGAATGAATTGTGCTACTCGCATTAGCTACAGGACTGCTCATGCTGTAAATTAAAGATCCCTTCCTGTAGCTTTGCATGTTCTGCTTTTTGTGCCACAAATCCCACTGGCTGTGGTGTTGATATACCAAGCACTTGGCAAATAATTTGTCTAGAAACACTTTTACAGCTACAGCTGTTGTCCATAGCTAACTTGCTGTCACAGCTTGTGTCCATAATCCTTCCATGCTCTTTTGAAGCTAGCACAGGCTTGTCAAATGGCTAACTTTCTCTTCTGCTCAGTTCTACAAGCAAACGGTAAGGCACTTCTAAGAACTTCTATCCTCCCACTTTTCTATTCCAGCTTTCTGGCAACTACCCAGTCTATAGGGCTTGGCATCTAGAGTGACAACCCCTAGATACGTAGCCATTGGCGTAAGTCACATTGGTGAAGTGTCTTGTGCTCTTACTCTGTTCCTGTACAACACATCAGACCCACAGTCCCAGTGGCTGCCCCCTTTCTATCCTCAGTTTTGAAAGCAGAGCTGTGACAAATCCTTCTCTCTCAAGCAGTAAAATGATCATCCTGTAATAGGCAACAAAACCGAGGGTTGATTACTTTCTCTCACGCTAAGGCTTTCTGTATTCTGGTGCTGTATATTTGGTGTTCCCTCTTTTTATTTTGTTTTTGGATTGCAGTCAGTACTTCTAATACCATAAAAAGATGAATGAAATCAATCACAAAGGCTCTGCTAGCAAGAACAGCAGCAGCAACACTGTACTTGACCTTTATTTTAATAGGAAAGAAGTTTGGTTACAGAAGTATTTTATTTTTTCCCAGAACACTGCAACACAAGTCTGAGCAAAACTAAGCTTTTTCAGTAATTTCATCTGTTCTATTAAAGAAAAAGTAGCATACGCTTTTCCCAATTGCTCACTTTGAGACCACCATCCACAGATACCACACAGCACCTCTCACCTTTGTACAGAACATCCTCCTGTCAATGGGCAAGCTAATTCAAGATATGTAAAAAACATGCTGACAGTGCCACCACACATCCTTGAGTTCATCTCCTCCAAAGACTCACAGTTGGAGCAGGGTGTGCATTCACAAGGCAAATCATAGAGATAACCTGCCTATCAAATCACTCCAATGGAACGTCCTAGAAACAATCTGCCTTCTGACCGTTGCTAGCTAAACTTAGCTCATGTTTTATTTCTGGTCACATGGCATCGTGTCAAGAGGTATGGTATGAAAATGGAAAAGATGTCCTGAGATCTCCATCATCCAGAATGGTTTTCATGACATGAAAGTGACAGCGCTTGTCAGTGCCTCCTCCCCACCAACATCACATCTCTCTGTGACTTAAAAGACAGTCAATATAACCCAAAGAAATGACAACCAATCCTCGAAGGATGTGGTCTGCACAGCGGCCTTGACAAAAAAATCACAAGCCATGGAGAGAAAAGAAACTATTAAATAGCTGAGAGATGACACCTTTTCTCAGTAGTCCAGTGGACAGCTTACCAATGGGTATTACCTTCTGTTTCAGTACAAATCATAAGACCAAGAAATGGAGCCACACAGGAGAAAGGGGCACCCTGGGTCCAGGCATCGCTATGGTAATGCACTGGTATGGTTTAAACCCAGCTGGCAACTAAGCCCCACACAGTCGCTTGCCCAATCCCTCCCACTGGATAGGGGAGAGAACTGGAAGAGTAAAAGTGAGAAACCCTATGGTGAAGAGAGGGCCTGGCTTCCTTTGAGCTGCTGCCTTCCCCAGGTGAGAAGGGACACCCAGAACCTTGTGGAAGGTGGCCTGTCCCACCACCACCCAGGCCCTTACTTTAGATGATCACCAGCATCAGCCTCACCACTCACCTGAGGCATGCCAATCGCGGCTGCTGCCTCGCGAGTGGGATTTATCCTGTTAAGCGCAGGGCAGTGCTCCTCCCACCGTACAGTAGCCCCTTCTCCTGTCCACACATCACCCATTTGGATGCTGTGGTAGGCTGTCACAGGCTTGCTACACTCAGAGTAAATGGCAGTAGCTGTTCTCACCTTGTCCTACTAGGACAGTCACCTCCTCAGTGCAAGGCTCACATTGGTCCTGACACAACATGTCCTTGGTGAAGCTGTGCTGTGTGTTCCCTGATGTCACCTTGTGTCTTGTGTGCCTCCAAGTGATCTTCTGGCAGATGCCATCCCTAGTCTTCCCAGAGAACAAAGGGAGAGTGATCAGCCAGTTGTTTCTGGCATCCTCTTATTTTCCTGTCTTGAAGATGGGCCCGATGCCTGCCTTTTTCTAGCGCTTGGTTGTCATGACTTTTAAGAGCAAAGTCACTGTGAGGGCTGCTGTCTGTCACCAACTCCATCAGCACTCTGGAGTGCAGTCCCCTTTCACCACTTGGACTTATGTATACCCTTTTGGTTTACCCACTCCCTAACTCTTCTCTTCTGTAGGCAATGCTTCATACCACAGACTCTGCTAGTAGACTTAGGAACTGGGAGGCTTGAGGACACACCTTACTCCTGGGAATTGAGGGAAAGCATTATGCCACAGTTTACAGATCTGTTTTCTTCCTCCTGATGACTCCCACTACCTTATATGTGCTGCTGGCATTTTGCCTCCCTTCTAACTTGGACAAATACATTTCCTTTCAAAGCGGGAGAGACTATTTAATCTCCTGATTACAGCAAAGAGTTACAGCACTTAACTCTTCCCTTCAAGTCCTTCAGAACTGGTGTAATGTCACAACAGCTGTATCTTATTTTCTCACACTTCAGGATATTTGCAGAATTTTTTTCACCAATACTACCTTTAGTCACACACACAGCAACCTTACCAGCTTGTGATTCAATTCTGGTGTCTTTTCCACTACAAAAATGTATTTTTTTTAAAGATCAATACAAGGATTTTATTCAAAGTCCTCCATTATTTCTGACCAGACTGCAAACAGAGCAAGACATGTCATACAGAGCTGCTATCTTAAATAACTATTTCTATATTGATCTTCCAGATCAATTGAAATTGTTTTGCTCACCCAATACTGTGTAGAGAATCAACCTATTTGTCTCCCACATGCCCTTCGCTACTACTGGTTTTGATGTTCAGAACAAGAAATGCCCTGTGTCGAGAACAAGTAGAGCTTGATTTCTCCCTAGCTCGTCTGCCTACTCTCCTTGGTATGATACAATCCATGGTCTCATCTCTACTACCTGCTTCCTAAACACTAATGAACAAAAGAAAATGTCACAGCTGAAGCTGTGCTTCTCTCACTTCAAAACAAGACAGGCATCACACGCACAGCATATTTTCAGCTGCCCACTTACATACATGTAAATAGCACAAGACGGACAAATCAAGCTGGGATTAACAAGGGGAACAATTTGTTTTTGAGATGAGATGAGTCAGACTTCTAGTTAAATACTAGCAAGTTCTTGCAACTAGAAAAGTTTCAAGCTCCATGTTATTTTAGAAATTACATATTAATTCCACATGGGTTGCTTTGCTGTCCTTTTCCTTTTAAGAAATTAGCATACACTGCAAGATATACATGGTCAAATTTTTATTCCCTAGTCACACACTCTGCGAAGGTAACCTTACTGGAATTGTTCAACAGTATTGTCTGAACATTTTGGGGTCACTGTTCTCCCAAAGCTGGTTAAATAATTAGCCCAGTTCTGGGGACAATGTATTATTTGATTTCAAAGTTTCCTTGTGAATAACATGTATTTCCAAAACACAACAACAGTAGAATGATTAAAAAAAACACTAAACCCCCCTAAACACCCTCCAAAACATAACACTCCCCCCGCCCCCAACAACCAAACAACAAACAAAATCCCCAAAAGCCCTAAAGTCCAAAACTGTTAAAACAAGCAGGCACACAAAAATTATTTTGAGCTTACAGTACATCTTGGACAGCTTGTAGTTTGCTTTCTAGAAGATCCTGCTCTGATTTAACATGCACAGGAAAGGCTCTGTGCCTAATCACATGCTTTCCAGTTCTGATCAACCCATTGACCTATCTCAGAACTTTGGGAAAGCATTCTCATCTCTGAGGAGAAAAAAGAAAATCACAACCCATTACTGAAGAACACCAAGGATCTTCAGATTAGAGCCACGATCTGATTTTATCTTCAAGGGAAAAAAGTTCCTGTCCAACAAAAGAAAGAGAAAAAGAGAGATACTTGGTATAATGCTGCAAGAATGTGTTCTATCCTTCATATTTAACTCATCTAGCTTATATGAAGGAATAGCTTATTGTTCCTTTAGAGAAAATATCTAAAAAGAAAAATTATCATGAAGGAGACTGATTTTTGGGGAAACAAACAATGTAAAATAGGCCTGGTGAGAGGGTTTTGCTGCTTCTGTGGACGACAATGTTATACATATATAATGGAGACACTTGTGTGAAAGGAATGGCACAGAAGTTTACTGCAACACTGGTGATCACCACCAGTTCTTCTTACAGACTTCAGACTGCAAATTGGGATTCTAAAATCCCTTGCTCAGCTGACACCCATGACCATAGATATGTAAGAACTCTGCAAGCCCAGACAATATTTAGATGCATGGGAGTTATTTCTGCACATCCATAAAAGTACAAAAGGTTTCAAGTAGATTGAGCTGTTTGGACTATCATTCATGCATCAACACAAATGAGAAATGACACATTCTTTTGCCTAAGTCCTTGAGTGCACTGTCTTATCACATATCTCAGAGTTCACCCAATATTTCTCAACAATGTCCATGTCCCATCAGATTACACCTTTTTGAGAGGTAGTTCACAGGAGAGGTGAGGCACAAAACATTGCCATCAAACCAGCGCATCAGTTGACAGAGCTCTAACCTAGAAAATTAGATTCACAGTTTCAACTTCTTCCTCATTTTTCTGCACAAGTAACTATTTCTCAGACAAAGCCTAAACAACCATTTTTCATGATACAGCTTATTCTAAAATGGCAGCTTGAGCTCTATGAAATTCAAGTGCAGAAGGAATACTATTCAGCAGTTTCAGTAGAAAGACATTACAAAGCAATACAATCCAGTTCAGGTTTTTGGAGTATACAAAAGCAGAGGTTTTGTTACAGTATTAAACTGACTTAGTACAGCACCTGTCAATATACTTCTGCAGTTCAGATTTTAAAGGAAACCAAGAAAACCCCTACACAACCCAAAAATATCCTTTCTTCACTATACCAGCACAAATCTTCCCTCTCATAAGTGCAGGGCAGAATTTAAATGCTGCCCCCCCTTGGAATGTTTATATCCTCTGTCCTCTAAAAACCAGATAAACTTTGACCATAATGAATTAAACTGATTTGATTTATATACTATGTATTTATAAGAAGCTGCTTCAGTCATTTCCAGATGGCAGTCTTTAATCACTGGAACACTGAGATTCCCTCGCTCCTCTCCGTGTCAATCCCCACACAAAAAAAGAGGAAAAGCAATTCATTTTAAGATGCTTTAGTTTCACTTTGAAGTATGGCAAAAAGTTATTTGGAAGATAACAGTTACAGCAAAGGCGGCAATTTCTATTCCTAGCCTTCTATGTATCGCAAACCAACTCATATCAGGCTTTTATTTCTGGGACGTTGGCCAAAGCAAAGTATGTATGTCAGTCTGTTTCTCCCAGTTCTTCCACATGTCACATCTAAAAACTCCTGTGAAGAAAGCAGATAGATATAGCTTAAGTAGCATTTTTTAAGTTGCTTTCATTTTAGTCACCCTTCTACTTGGAATCCAAAACCTTTGTATGCAGACTGCCAGTAAAATCCAGAAGTACTTCTGTCATTCAGCTCAAAATCACCCAATTTTTAAATTGGTGATATCCACATGTAAGGAGGAGGCTTTTCTGATTAAACAACATGGATCAATGTAATTTCTACAAATAGGGTTGCTGCAGGTATTCTTTCACTCTTTCTGTGTCAGTTCCTTCCATGATCGCCAATTACAATGCAGAAGGACCAGGTTAGTTTATCACAAGGTCCCAAATAAAAGTGGGTCAGTTCATAGTTGAGTACATCCTGTATAAAAAGTTTTGCGTGATTCAACACCAGCTTTAGATGAGACCTTATGACACTCTACAACTACCTGACAGGATATCGTAGCAAAGTGGGTGTTGATCTCTTCTCCCAGGTAGTAAGTGATAGGATGAGAGAAAATGGCCTCAAGTTGCACCATGGGAGGTTTAGATTGGATATTAGGAAAAATTTCTTCATCAGAAGGGTTGTCAAGCATTGGAACAGGCTGCCCAGGGAAGTGGTTGAGTCACCATCCCTGAAGGTATTTAAAAGGAAAATAGATGTGGCACTTAGGGACATAATTTGGTGGCAGACTTAGCACTCTTCTACTCCATTTGCTCCAGAGATACAGTAGAATATCTTATTTTAAAGCTTTTGCTAGTATGTGCCATTAAAGATCAGATTCACCTGTATGTTAAGAGGAAACAGAAGGACAGAATTTTTTCAGGCCAAGGAAATGCCTCCTTTCTTTCGCACTCACCAAAAGCCTTCAGACTCTGCAACACCATGTTGTTTTATCTAATGTTTTACCTAATGTTCTAAGAATTTCCTAATTGCATGCTGCATTTCAGACTGAGCACTCACATTTATTCTGCCTCCCCCATTTAACCTGCTAGTGGGATATAAACACTGCCTCCTACCCCCAGCAGCTGTACCGGTGGTGTAAGATGTACATGACAAAAGTTCTGAAGCATCTCATGAGACATGAAATTGGCAGTTCTTTCACATTTTGTTAAACTCTACCACCAGGTGTTTATGATTTTTGTCTCGGGTCTTGAGAATATTTTGTTGGTTTAGCTTCTAGAGAACAGGATCAATTTGGAATGGTACCTTTTATTCAAAAAATAAAACAGTGCTTTTTTATATCTTACGTTTGTGGAGAATTTAGCTATACCTGGAAGAGGAGGAGGAAAATTCCAAACTGCTTGATATTTCATGATTTTATACCAAAAGTGCATGACTATTTCTGTTTCAGGGCAATTGTGGCTGGCAACACAAACCACAAAACCTACGAATTTATTACTGATTAGTAGCAACCTAGATTTACAACCAGGCAAAATGCCAAAAAAGGCATGGGGGCTGTAGTCGAGCTGTGTACCTAAGCTGTATATTCTTCAGAGCACTGAAAATCCAGTCTTTTTCCTATGATTTTGCCTAAGCTTCATGAAGCCTTAGACTAGTTCTGTCTGCCAATTCTTGCTGAAGACAAAAAACCCCGCAGTTAGAATGAAATTTGGTCATGCTCTTCAATGCCTTGTGAAAATATTGCAAACCATATTGACAATGTACACAGAAATTAAGTCTTGCCTCCATAAGGGTATAACAGAAGTTAAACTGAAAGAAAATAAAACAGTGACTCCTCAAGCTGATAGAAAAGATCAGGGCTAGGGTCATCACCAGAGACCTGAAGCTTTTAGTTCTGTATTTTGCACTTCCTTGTTCCCAGCCCCTCCAGTTCCAGGGGCAGCCATGGCATTAACATCTACTCAGGAGATGAGCAGCGGTGTTCAGCAACAGACACAGGTTGAGGTTCTTTTATATCTCCTTGTCCTGAGAAACCTAGTGGAGAAGACCATCTGAATTTGTTTTCACATTTCTCACTAGATAGAGTATGATAGAGTTTCTTCACAGGAAAGACAAATGCTAGAGTAAAGGTGAGCAAGCAGCCAGCAGAATAAAAAATTTAGAAGTACTCATTCATATTTTTCCAGTGTAAGATGAAAACTAGTGCCAGCTACAAACTCCACATTGCAAATGGTACTCCATCCACCCCACAGGGAGTGAGAAGTCTGGCTGAAAAATAACGATATAGACCAATATTGTTATTCTAACACTGCAAATAAATGGCTTCACACATAGGCACCCATTTAGTGCTTAATATTACAATATGTCCTGGTTTCAGCTGGGATAGAGTTAATTTTCTTCCTAGTAGCTGGTACAGTGCTATGTTTTGGATTTAGTGTGAGAACAATGTTTATAACACACTTGTTTTAGCTGTTGCTAAGCAGCGCTTACTCTAAATCAAGGACTTTTCAGTCTCTCATGATCTGCCAGTGAGGAGGGGCATGAGAAGCCAGGAGGGACCAGAGACAGGACACCTGACCCAAACTAGCTAAAGGGGTATTCCATACCACAGCATGTTATGCCCAGTATGTAAAATGGGGGGAGTTACCCAGAAGGGACCAATCACTGCTCAGGTTGGGCTGGGTATCAGTCAGCGAGTGGTGAGCAACTGTGTTGTGCATCACTGATGTTTCTTGAGTTTTATTCCTCTTTTTTTATTGTTGTTGTTATTATTATATTTTACTTTATTTCAATTATTAAACTGGTCTTATCTCAGCCTGCAGGTTTTACCTTCTTCTGATTCTCTCCCCCATCCCATGGGGGATGGGGGAGGTAGTGAGCGAGCAGCTTGCACTGTACTTAATTGCTGGCTAGGGATAAACCATGACACGATAATACATTTTTTTGTTGCTCTTCCACAGGACAACAGTGAAATAGAAAACAATGAATTAAAAAAGTGTTTCTGATTTCTATTTTTCCACCACAAAATTTTAAAACCCCTTCCTTAAGTTAAAAGCTTGCACTGTTAATGAAGCCAGAGCAAGCTGTGATGACTGAAAACATGTTCTATCCAGCCTTTTCAGAGGCTTCTTGTTGCATACACCAGATTTCTACCATGATTGTTTAGCCAACAGAAGGAATCATGAGAGTGATTTGTGCTCAGCTATAAAACCAGCCAGCTTGATGTTGGCTGTGCTCAAGCATGGTCCTCTGGTTACAGCTCAGATAATAACATCAGCAAACCCAACTGGTACTCAGATGCTGTCCCCTACCTACCCAGCCTCCTTTCTCTTCCTCCTTCTCTTCCTTCTCAGACAGGCTGGCAGAAACTTGCAGAGCACTCAGAAGCACAGGCTTCTGAGAGCACAGGCTCACATGGGCAGACACCCTGGGAATGACTACCCGACCTCAGCCTTGAACAGCTTCAGCCAGCGAATAGGCCATGTGGATTAGAGTGGGTTTCATGGGATTGCTGACAGGAACTGATGGCTTGCTAGTACTGGAAAGGATCAGCCCCAACCCCAGTCATGGGCTCCCACCCCTTCCATTGGTTAAGGTCTGGCAATGAATCATCTCACTATGGGGTTAAAAGAGCTCAATGAACAAACACAAAGCTGCCAAAGAAGTGGAGAGTTTTCTGGCAACTGGTATGAGGTGGGGAGGCACGCAGCCAAGAGCTGGGAAGAGCAGGTATCAGGTCCATCTTTTTTAGTGACTAGGTGCTATTAGACCAGCCTAGCCTTTCATAGTGTAGCATTCTGTCTTGATGCAATCTACCTACATAAAACACAATGTATTCGCATAACAATAAGAACCAACAGAGCAGAAGTTTTGAACCTACAGAAAAGCTGTTAACTGTATCATCTAAGGCTCAGTTAAACTCACTCTTCCTTTCACCCTTTCCCGTCTACCAGAACCACCGCAAACTGCTCCTTGTGAAGTTCTGCCACATCTTGCCTTTACTTAAAGTTTATTTGAAGAGTGCTAGGTCTTTGAAACTCTCCAAGACATCTTTGCTTCCTTTAGTCACAGCCAGGGCAGCCAAACCATCCTGGGAAATATTTGCCATCTGTAGTCCATTGATGACTGAATCTGTCTTTGTTGTTTGTCAGAAGATGTGAGTATCAGGATAAATGAGTGCTATCCTGAACTTATTTCCTGGCAAAATCATTAGCTAATTAATGTTATGTGCAGCAAACAAAAACTTGTTCAGCACATGGTATTTATAAACTATTCTCTGCAACTCTGAATCTGTCATAATAACAAATCAGTAAATTAAGCCATTTAGTGATCAGAGCCAGGAACTCTGATCAGAGACTGCTGACTACTGATCTAATCAGCAATTCCGTTTGCACAGGAGTTCAAAACACACAATTCATTGCATCTTGGCAAGACTCAACATACTCATCTATGAAAAGGATGCATTGCTTGCTTCACAAACATGCTTCACTTTTAAACAAATTAGCCTTGAGATTAAGAGCACCTAAGCACCAAGTGTTTCTCTTAGACCCAGTTCATCACATTTTCTCTTTTAAACAGAAGTAAGAGATGATTTGCAAGAGTAGATTTAATTTTTCTACATAGTTCCAACCTGGTAACATGCCATATATTTTCCATATGTTAGTTACTCTTTAGTAAGGCCATTTGATGGAAACAAAACAGTTTTTCAAGTAAATGGAGAACAGTCCTACACATGTAAAAGGTAATAGCATAAATTTTATATTGTATTATCTGAATTTCCTGTCAGGAACATGTTCAAATTGCTCAGTAGTCAAAAAAACAAAAGAACCTTGGAATTTTCTCCTGAAGACACAGCAAGGGGGGTACCACTGCAGAAGCAAGCTGGTTTAACTGTCAGAAATTGTAAGCAGCCCAAAATGAAAGTGTTGCAGCTGGTTGCCAGTACCATGTCACATACCTGATAGCAAGCGAAAGGGAAGTGACACCAGTGGCCTTGCAGCTGATCAGAGGTGGTGATGAAATAATAATCGTTAGCATGACAGAACAGATGTTGCAGGAGGCTTGTGGTTTCACTTCAATATCTACCATTCGCTGGCAAAAAATGATGTGTATGTTTGGCAGATGAAAGAACAGAGATGCATGGGAGACTTGGCAATTTCTTATCTCCTTTCCCATGCACCCTGTGGCATAGGTCATTCTCAATTTTCATTAAGAGAAATCCATGCCATAGGGGCTGTAATGTGGCCCACTATTAGCTCTCTCTGTCTCTGGTACCAGAGATGCTGGCATTCCCACAACTAACTGAGGAAAGCCAGATTTCACAGCTAGGACATGGTCTGAAGACAGCATTTCACACTTACAAGGTCACAAGAATCAGCTTTGCTGGATTTGTGTAATATCCACCTCCCATATGGAAGTGTTCAGCCAAAACTCTCCAAGTGGGGAAGCTGGAGGGGTGGGGTGATGAGACAACCAATATAACTTCTTACAAGTGTTGCTATTTACACCTTTATACAGTTACTGCTGTCTGCAGGAAAAAATTCACACTGTTTATGTTCACACGTCCAACTTAGGTGTCTGAGTGATAAATCTAGACTTTCTTGTCACAGAAACTGGATTCAGAACAGGTCTGTTTTGGCTTGTAATCACAACTACAAATCCAATAGGAAAAAAAAAAATAATGGGTGAACAACTTTTCAGCAGTGTGAAGCGTTAAATCCTCACAGAATTAACACTCCAACACCTATTTTATTCCAGATCACCTCTGATTCCCAGTCCCAGTCTCACCACCTTCCTTCAGAAACAGTGTTCCTCCTGTCTCTGCCTTTTACCACCCCAACCAGCTGGTCCCTTTTCAGTTCTTTTTCAGCCTCCTCATACGTTCTCGGCTTACCTTCCTAGGTGCTCCAGTGAGGTCTAGGACCTAAAAGTATCTTTGGGAGGAACAAAGAACAACATCCTGAAGATAGGGAATGTATCTTGTAGCAGAGGCAGTGCTGTCAATCACGATCCACTTATAGGAAAATGGGTTATCGGTTAACATTACAGCGGGTGTTCCCTGAAGCACACCGGGAACTCCACTGATGGGATGGCCTAAACTCCTGCTTCAGGCATCTAAGCAGAATGACTCAATGTAAAAACTGTTGCTGAGATCTGTCAGTATATCTCCCTGCCAGAGCAAGCTGTTTCCTCTCACTAGGTTATTAATGTTTCTCAAATTTGATTAAATTAACTAAGAAAAGACCTCTTGAAAAGCATCCCACTGAAGTACATTTCACAGCTGGAGACTTTCTGCATCTCATAGGCTGACTGATGCATTGCCAGCCTTTCCATGATAAGGAGCGCAGATTCCATTCTTCTTCAGAAACCATCTTTATCCCCATTCATACCTATGCTCATTCCTTTAAAAGACAGGACTTCTCCTTTTCCCATCCCATTCTTCTATATAAAGTGCCTTCCCACCCTTTTGTAAAGAACCATGTTGTGACTCTAGCCCGTAACTGGACAGATAATACCCTGTTCCTATTATCAAGAACTATTGAAACTTAGAAATTTATTATGTGCTTATTTTCATAATGCTGCTCCGGAGTAAGGGGATACTACCTCCTTTTGCTGAGGTACAGGTAGCTACTGCAGCCATATCTAAGTGGCTGGGCCCTTGGAGTTTGCCCCACAGTTTTGGTCCTCTGTATGTTCGTATCAAAAGCCCTAAAAAAAGTCAGGAACATCGGAAAACGCTGTGGCGCACCTCTTGTCTCAGCAGTCATGAATGTTCAAGACTTGCAACTACACTTGGGAAATATTCCTGGTTTAAACATACCAACTGTGATGAGTATCCCTTCTGCAATAGATGTCAGGAAAGTCCCTAATTCTTAGGGGGTGCTGCTTTTGAGGTTAGGTCTCTACACTGGGTAGCTGACAAAGATTATATGGGATAGTCCCCGTCCCACACCCTTTAGAATTTATCCTGTACAAGCCTTTGCAGTTTCTATGGAAGATAGCACATACACTCTTGCTCTGCTCACTCTGTGATGGTTTCCCACTTCACTCTACAGAGGATTCTACCTCCACTTGTTGCTGTTATCATTTAGAATCATAGAATCATATAACAGTTAGAGTTGGAATGGACCTTAAGATCATCTAGTTCCAACCCCTCTGCCATGGGCAGGGACACCTTGCCCTAAACCATGTCGCTCAAGGCTCCATCCAAGCTGGCCTTGAAAGCTGCCAGGGATGGAGCATTCACAACTTCCTTGGGCAACCCACTCCAGTGCCTCACCACCCTCACCGTAAAGAACTTCTTCCTTATATCTAACCTAAACTTCCCCTGTTTAAGTTTGAACCCATTACGCCTTGTCCTGTCTCTACAGTGCCTGAGGAAGAGTCCCTCCCCAGCATCCTTGTAGGCCCCCTTCAGATACTGGAAGGCTGCTATGAGGTCCCCATGCAGCCTTCTCCAGGCTGAACAGCTCCAACTTTCTCGGCCTGTTTTCATATGGGAGGTGCTCCAGCCCCCTCATCCTCGTGGCCCTCCTCTGGACTTGTTCCAACAGCTCCATGTCTTTTTTACGTTGAGGACACCAGAACTGCACACAATACTCCAAGTGAGGTCTCACGAGAGCAGAGTAGAGGAGCAGGATCACTCTCATTTCATCCCCAGTTCCCCCCAGGAAAACGGGGGGACTTGGCTCCCATGTGGGACAGAAACAAACAGGCCAAACACCATTCAGAATGATTAAGAAGAGTTGCGCTCCCTTTTTTCCATCTAGGAACTCACAGACTTGAAGAAGCCTGGAATGCATCTGTGCTGTTCCACATCTGTCTAATTCAGGGTTATGATGGAAAATGGGTAAGATTTCCCTGGAGGAGACACCACATATAAAGAACTATACTCCTGTGCAGTCTTCCTCTTTTCATTTTTACTATGCCTGGCACAGTTATATGCTAAAATCATCTAACAGCACAAACTACTGACTATTTCTATCCAGCAGACAAGTAATTCATTCTCCAAGGATCACACTGCCAAGACCTGGGGAGTAAAAAGCAATTTGAGACAGCCCTTGAGGGCTGGAGAGACAATTATGTACTCGGAAAACAAAAACCCAGAAATTTTCCTATGCTGCTTGGGGTCCAGGCTGTGACTCTCTTGGTGTCTAGCCAGGTGAAGGTCTGATTCTTCCTAAAGCTGTAGCCGAACAAGTAACCAATAACACCTCTGCTACTTAGGGCAACAATTCAAAACTATTTCATTTGTTCTTCCTGCTCCAGCTGAGCTGCTCATCATCAGGAAAATGGGGAGGCAGAGTAACCAGTCAGCCTGATTCTCAACCTTCTGATGCGCACACTGATGCTCAATGAACACGCTCAAACTCTTTATGTTTGTAAATCACATTTCCATAGGCATATTCTCATGCACATGTCACATTGCACTTCACAGAGTCTGGAAGCTTAGACTGCAGGCAAGATGAAGACAAAGGTGATGGATGATTCAGGAGGAAGTAGCACAGCAGGAATTTTCTCTTGCACAGCTACAACAGGTCACACAGGGACTTTGGGCAGGCTAGGCCTATGCAACCAAATTTGCAACACACCCAGCTTTGTACTGCTTTAAATGATGTCCTGGAACCCCTAATTCTGTTCTAAGCTACATCACTGTTGCCTGAATTCACCCCACTCTTACAGCTTTCTTAGAGTTACTATGTATTTCTTATGATGCGATCTAACGCTGCACATACAAACAAACTGAAATTCATCATAGTGACCCTGTACAAAATCCACCCTTACTGGTTTCCTCAGAAGCTAGATCTGTGGTTAAATCTTCAGTAGCTATGAATATTTATAACAGGCTATCAACATGTTTTCAACCATATCTCAAACAGTTTGTTACACTACTTGTATTTTCAAGGTGATTTCTCACTTGCAGAACTAGGTCAGAAAAATACCTTGCATCTGAAGAATCACTTAGTGGTTGAAAAACTTTATCAGCAGCCATAGACAGAAGATTCCTAAATTACTGGTACTTTTCAGAAAAAAATATGATAACTTTTAATTATTCTAAATCAAACATGCAGAGAATTTAACTTGATCAGATTAAACAACTCATTTTTTAAAAGGCCACAGTATAGAAAACAGAATAAACAGGGAAGCCACAGGAAAACAATCTGTTCAATCAGTTATGGAAGACTCATTTTGTCCCTTCTACTTTTCCTCTGGGAAACCCAAAACCCAGCTTTTTCATTCAAAGTTTCTTGTGGGGAAAACGTTAGTTCTGGCTTCCCAAAACAGGCATATAAGTTATCACAAAGTTGATCAATGCCTTCAAGAAGCTTTAGAGAACTTAAACATGTAAAAGCTGTGGTGCATCTTCCTATTTTTCTGACTGATAAGAGCGAGAACGCACTGATAAGAAAAATCTAAGACTGTACAGAACTTTGGTCCGTAATTTCATTTATCAAAATATTCTCATGTAGCTTGGAAGGGGACACATTGGGCTCTTTTGCTTTGTTATGCTATGTTTCTATGGATGTATATTAAAAAAATAGAATAATTTAAGCCTTAGCTAGCATAAAGAGAAAGTCAAGCCATTCTAAACTAAACACATGCAGGACAGATTTGAAATTTAGCACTTAAGGATTAAAATGCAGCTCTAGCTACCCTATGTCTTCCTGGATTCCAAGAAACATTTTTTTCTACTTTCAGTGCAAATAAAGTAAGTCTACGGCAGGGGGGTTTGAACTAGATGATTTTTAAGGTCTCTTCCAACCCAAAGCATTCAATGATTCTAATGACTCTGAAATCACACATGTGAATTTCAAACAGGGTATTTGTCCAACGGCTATATAATTTCTTGCTAAAAAAAGGTGACGTATTGAAAACACAAAAAAAACTGGCTAACATGTTTTGAAACCTACTTTCCTCCAGCTAAAAACTCGTTAGGACTAAGAATAGTCATTGTTTATATTTGCTTAAATTAAGATAATAATTCTTGAAGATGTAAAAATTACAAATATTATGTTTAGCTAATTATATGAGGCACTGTGATTCTCAGTGTTGCACCGAGAAAGACTGAGTGCCTCTGTTCAGTTATCCTATTTCCTGACCTTCCCCTGAAATCCACATGATTCTTCTCAGAACCATATTCAGGCCCCAAATGAAAAGACACAAACTGTGTTTCTCTCAGTACAGCTGCCTCCTCAAACATGATCAGCTGTCTAATGCAAATTGTGGGAAAGAAATTTTCCATGGTGGAAGAAGCATTTAAACATCGTGAAATCTAAGGTCCGTTTCGTTGGAGTATGAGCACCCTTCAGATGTTGTTTTGTTGGTTTTGGTTGTTGTTTTTTGGTTAGTGGTGGTGTGGTGTTGGTTATTTTTTTACCCTCCAGGTGCATGAGTTATCACGTGCTTTAGTCATGTCTGCTGGTGTCAGCATGCCGTTCCTGAATAAGTCTTATCATTTAACATAGTCAACTTAGATCTTTTCTGCTACATTATATTCTCTCTGAGGCTTGATGCTATCTTCTGCTATCATTACCCACTTGATTTTATGACAAATGGGAATGATTTTAGCAACCATTTATGTGGGTCTTGCATTCTCTATCAAAAGCTTTTAATTTCTTAAAATTGGAGATGATGATCTGGTATTTAGCAATAGGTTTGTTTTTTCTCAACTAGGTTTTCAAAACCTGGCAGTCTTAATAAGAAAAAATGCCAAACAATATTTCACCCATTTGGATCAAATTCAAGTAAAAAGCTTACATGAAGATGATTCACATTCAGAAAACCAACCGCAGAAGGTACTGTGCACTCCTCTTTTCTAAGTAATGTCCCATTCATCAATGCTAGACACCCTGACTCCATTTCCTGTTGAGGCTGTTTCAAGAACATGGACAGTTTTTTCCAATAAGGTCAATGCTGAAGTATATCATGGAATCACAGAATCACTTAGGTTGGAAGGGATCTAAGGAGGCCATTCAGTCCAACCTGCTGCTCAAAGCAGGGCCAACTATGATATCAGACAAGGCTGCTTGGATCTCTAACCTCATATGGGAGAAACTCTGCAACCTCACTGGGCAGGCTAGTCCACTGTTAATCATCCTCATGATGAAAGAACATTTCCTTCTATCCAGGTGGACTCTCTTTTGCTTCATTTTATTTCTTTTGCTTCTCAACCTCCTACCATGTGCCACTATGAAAAGCCAGGATTCATCTTCTTGACGATCTCCTTATAGGTATTGAGGAAGGCCATTATTAGGCCTCTCCAAAGCCCTCTTCTTCAGGCTAAATACCAGAAATTCACTGGATGTCTCCTGAAAGGGCATGGCCTCCAGCCCCCTGACTATGTGATGGTCCTCTCCTGAGCTTACTTCTGTTTGTCAGTGTCTTGCTTGTGCTGGATGGCCCAGACTGGATTCTGATACTGTAGATGTCAACTAACAAGATCTCAGTAAAGGAGGAATAATCCCTTCCTTCAGTCTACTGGCTGTGCTCCTGTTAATAGAGGCCCAGATGCTGTTGGCCTTCTTGGCTGCCATGGTACTCTGCTGGCTCACATTCAGCTTGCTGTCTACCTACAATTCCAAGTCCTTTACATCAGAGCTGCTTCCAGCCTGTGCTGTTGCAGGAGTTTCTTCCTTTCCAGGAGCAGGACTTTGAGCTTGTTCTCATTGAATTTTGTAAGGTCCACACCAGCCTGCTCCTCAAACCTGTCTAGGTTCTTCTGAATAGCATCTCCACCGTTAGTCACAGCTGTTCCTAAATTTGGTGTCAAAACTAAGTTCATGAGAAAGCATTGTTGCCTCCTTTAGGTTAGTTACTGGGAAAGGATCTTAAGGATGTTGTCCTCTCAAAGACAGTAGTTTCCATCTCTAGAGGGAATCTTAACTGCAGAAAATTGCGCTAAATTTTTGAAAAGCAGCAAATCCTAAATAAGTGACAAAATAAATTGCAAAATCATTCACTGGAATAAGCTCCAGACCACCTAATTCTTGCTCAGTTTAGTAATTATGTTATGTTTGGCAAGGAAGAACCAATACTTGCAGACTCAGCAGTTACTGCTGTCATAAACACACATGGCACAGAGCATTTTATTTCTGCTAGAGAAACCCTACTCACCTTTCCAGTCTCCTGCCAACCACACTGGGCTGGAATATACCATTCCTTCTCTTTGCCAATAACAAAGGACTGATAACAAAAATTATGTCCAGTCTCCTTTTCCTTTGGGAGTCTCTGTTGAGTTGAGAGAAATAAAACCTAGACCCATACCGAGGACAGAAAATCTCCTTGAACTAGAATACACAGAGGCTGTTATCTTTCATCAAAAGAAGCAATTAAGGAAATGATATAGTGAAAATTGCTTCAGAGAGAAGGATGAAATAAGCTCAGGAGATTCCACCTCATTTTAGTACCTTTCCTTTATGGTTTTCTTGTGCTACAGAAGCATTATATTTAACTGGTGGCACCTTACCACTTCTATCAGTTTTCTATTTTCCTTTGTGGTATCACAAACTGTTTTACAAAGCAATATACAAAAGAGAGATCACTTCTTCATGCGCAGAACCCCCACTTATAACAACATCACTATCCACAAAGTGGAGTGCCAAAAATACTCTTCGAGAACTCAAGCCATTGTATCTTTTCTGTACTAGAACAAGAGCTGCAATTGCCAAGCAAGTTGTGGTTGTGACTTGCATAGATTATTCCCCGCGTCGCCGCCCGCCCCCCCCCCCCCCCCCCCCCGGCATTTTTCTGCAACTAAAGGGGCATTTCAGAGGTTAATAATCTGGAACATAGATGGCTCTTCCAGGCTCTGGGACATTTCAGTCACATAATACACTTTGTGCCTCTGTTTCTTCTGTTGTCCTTTGTTTGGACTGAAGATGTGCGACAGAGTCTCTTGTTACACGAGCAGGTCACATACAAACAATAGGGCTTTTATGGGCAACTGCTTTGCAAACCACATGGCCAGTGAAATACTATTCCTCCAGAGACTTCAGATCCGCCACCACTTCTGACACAGAAATGCATTAGCCCTCCTGAAATTACAGTACTCATGAAAGAAAAGAAAAAAAACTACCTTTTGCTTAGTCATTCCATCAGGTTACAAATTAGAGAAATGGCAGAAAATGTAGGGTGCGTCAGTCATGTTATTGGCCACAAACCAGCACTTTTAGGATCCCTTTCTCTCATAAGACACAAGAAAGTAGCAGCAATGCCATTTGCAAAGTACAGGCAGAGCAGGACACCTCCAATCCCTCCTCCTCTTCCTTTAGGAATAAAATAAAAACAGCAGCTCCGACTGCACAATTCTGCAGTCTACCAAAGAAGATGCATTCAACTACTTGCTTGGTGTTGTAATTAAACTTTCTTTTTGCAAAACGTTTACTCAAAGGGAACTAAAATAACTAAGTAACATACTTCTATCCAACCTCTTCCAGTCACGTCTGTGCCCACCCTACCCTGCTCAAACCCCCCAAAACAATGCTGTAAGACTTCAGGGCCTTTTCTAGTAGCCAATACAAGTAAACAGAAGTATAAACTCCTTATCTGAACTCAATATATAACAAAGCAGGCCTCCAAAGAAGTGTTTTGAGGTTACCTCAGAGGGTGGTATGGCTGCAATTTTTGCCAGTCTAGCATTTTTCTTCTACAGACCAAACATTAGGAAGTGCTAATGTAGGCAGACTGTCAAGGAGATGGTCAGCGTAGCATTGCAAGCAAATTTGTGTATTTTGCTAATATGGTGCTTGTGTGATCCCTGCCCTCACTGCAATAAAACTGCAACCCCACACAGTTTGCTCGCTCACACCCCAAACAAAAAGAGGCCTTCAATTATATGCTGCATTTATATGTTAAAAGTCCAAACATCAGCTGCCGGCAAGATGGAGTGTTTGTTTTCTCAGAAATGGTACATGCTAAAAGATCACAGAAAACAACAGGAAAAGGCTAGATAAGAAAATGTATATGCAATCAACATTTTTGTCTCTTTGAGAAATGCTGTTCAAAAGACACATAAATTTCTGAGATCATCAGTATTGTCTACAAGTCAAAATATTTGTAGTGACAGTATTTCAAACACCAGGCAAGGCACAGACCTTACTGTGTCTGAAAAAAGTGGCACCCTGCCTTACATCAGCTCCACCTCAATGGTATGTGATGAGTGATACTTTCAGTAGCCAACCCTGTCAAATACCATGGCAAGTCAGCAAGATGCAAAGATGAAGACCTACTGAAACACTGTTAGATGGATTTGCTAAAAAACTTCTGTAAACAGTATTGTCCTCAAATGATAGAAACAAAACAGAATGATGTGGTAAACATGAAAAAGAAACCAAGTATACAAGGTTACGAGATAGAAAAGGTGCAGCAATATGAATACAAATACGAGACTGGGTGGTAGTCATGGTTGAAGATAGTGAATAAGAAGGCGGCTTTATTGCCGTGCTGAATGCCAGACAGCTAGATAGATGTACCAGATCTGCATGACTTTGCATTAGCAGCTACTGGCATCCATATGTAGAAGTTCATGTCATTTGGTGCTTTTGATTGTTTAGACCCAAATGCACCAATGCACAACATAGGCAATATTAAAAAAATAGTGTGTGGGGTTAGGGTTATGCCTAAACATGAAGTGTGACCAGCAACCTGTTCCAGCTTAAAATGCATTCAGGGGAAATGCCTCTGACACATATGAATCTGCATGCATTAGTGAAGTGGCCATGTTGAAAAAAGTACAGGGACAATCAGGTGACATTGTTTGGTTCAGCCCTTCATTAGCTGCTCACCAGTGAAGGAAAAGAAATACAAGAGGAGTGCTACTTAACATTTGTGGGACAACACAACTGACACCCCAGCTGGCCATGGCCAGGTTTGAATGACACTACCACATGCTTCTCCTGTTATCACAATGAACTGTAGAAAGATAAAGAAAGATTATTAGAGACTGAGAGAGGCAAGAAAGCAGCAGCACTCAGACACTCCTAAAATCCAGTATCAGAAAGGATTGAAGCTGGCTGGTGTGAAGCTTGATCCACCGCTAGAGGTAGAGAGCTCGATGGGATAGGGATGCTCCTGAAATCTCACAACCATCGCTACTGAAAAGCAGTAACGAAGGAGACTAGAACAGCATTATAGCGCTCCCAGTTATGTTGGAAGGCAGCAATGCCTGCCACCTAGTGACTCTAAGCCAAAGATAACCACGGACATTTATAGTATTGTAAGAATGGGGCTACAATAGCTGGTTTTAGAGTTCTATGTGGAAGACAACTACTGACATAACTGCATAGCCTCTCTTTGCAGTAAGTGGAGAGAAGCAGGCCCTTATCTCCACAGATTTTATAAAGGCAGTCCCAGCGACCAGCTCAGGTGCAGTTAGATGAAACAATCCTCATCCTCAGAAGCTATATTAAGCAAGAATCAAAAAAATTCCTGAAATCATATGTTCGGATGACCTGGAGAAAAGTGAGCTACCACCTCCACTCCATAACACGTGCCTACCACACGGTAGATCCAGGTGAGAAATAAGGAACCAACCTAATTGCAAAATGTGAAAGTTTGTTGTAGCTTGCACATGTGACAGAAACTAAGTTGCCAGGGAGCCATGAAGAAGCATCATTATGCTCAGACAAAATTGAGACACTCGCTGCAGAAATGCAAGATCTGTGGGCCCTGCAGACTGCCTGCTATTGTTCCCTTCTATGTCCCGGTGGAGAAAAATAAGTACTTATTAAGAAAACAAAAAAGAATGCCAATTAAGTATACAACTAGGTTGCACTCATGACTTTTTCTCTAAGGGAAACAATCTTCAGAAGTCCTAGGTACTGCCTGAATATTGAAGCCAAAGGGACAGTAGCAATTCATTGGGCAACAGATGTGTAGAAACATGCTTATGATGAGTTTTATTGTGACCTATGTGAGTAAATTTTTATCTCTCAAGAATTTCTTGTTGCAAATCTTCACAAAAGTGCTTTTGTTACTGTTAGTTGACCTTCTCTGATGATATCAAGAAAAGATAAGTCTGCTTCAGATGTAAATTACTCTAAAAACAGAAACTGAGATTGTTCAGCTAGTGCTTATTCATCATATGGTGATTCTGGAATTCATCATCATATTAAAAATTAATCAAACTACAGGAAGTTGGGATGACTATTAATGACATTTTAAATAGCAAAATAGTTAATATTTTGTCTATTAATACTTAATGCCCTTAACAGAGCTGTGCTGTGCAGTAATTAATCATCCTAGTGGCATTCTGATGGACAGTATTTCTACTAGAGGGCTTTCCCAAACACTACATTAAGGGGATTTTTGAAAGCTCGGTTGATATAGTGGAAACCCTAGCAGCAGCTTATGCTTAGATTAGGAAAACACTGGCATTTCTTAATCAGCCTGTTAGAATTTAATTGTATTAACTTATGCTACAGTGACCGACACCAACTCAGGTTAAATAAAAATAATTTGGCTTAAATGTTCTATGCACAGTACTGTTTCCATGATTAATAATTTGCCAGGACCTCCTAAGAATGCTGTTAGATCTCTCTATTTGGAAGCCAGGAACATATATATAAAATGGCAACAATTACGAGCTTGTTTCAGTGATTCATACAATGCACAAAATACTAACCACAGCAATGAAGTTTGAATTTTCTTTACTTAATCATATTCCTGTAGAAGTTAGGAATTTAGAAACAAGATTTCAAAACAGCAATTAGGGAATCCTTATTTGTCAAACACACTTTACCGGAAACATTTAACTTTAAAATGATCAGATCATCATTGAAAAGTACTCACTAGGACTTTGGTTTTCATACATGTCAAACTGAGGTTTGGAAGCAGATTCTACAGATGAGTAACAGAGCCCCAGTAGTAACCAAAGCTTCAGTCTAGCAATCAAGCTTTTTTCAAATCACTAAGGTCTAGAGACCACTTCTCTCTCTCAACTGAAATCAAGTAAGCGATTTAACAAGTGCTATTGATAGCTAATGCATCTGATCCTGTGACAAAGAATTACTGAAGCAATCATGTGATAGACCTAACAGGTAACAACATTACCATGATCCACTGCAAATGATAACATGGCTAGACAAATCCAATGATTCATTGTTATTTAGTATGAGCAGCTTTATACTGATGACACTAGGAATTTGAGAGCAAATTCATCTGAAAGCTACAAAACCAGCATCTTATCTACATGCACTCTAACAATAAAAGAACTAGAAGCAAACATAACATTTTGTTCTCGAACAAGAAGAGCACCTCTCCATCATGGTAGTGTAACTCTACTAGGAACAAGTGAAGATATTTAGATACTTATCATTAGTAATTTGGAAGACCATATAAGACAGATGAACCAGAGAAAATTCTGTGATAGCTGCTTAGCCAAATCAAAGCATTTCAACTATCCCCAAAATGTAATAATATGAATTAATTTTCCTTCATTCAGTAGGTACTAAACATCCCTACCCTGGATAACCTTATTCTTACTCGGAGGAAGTAAGAAATGATGAGCCTTCATCTCATGCTGAATGTGTTTGCAACAGGTCACCCACTGAGCGAAATATAGTTCTTATGATTCTATTGAGCTAGATTCTCAGACTTGACTGTTTATGGGTCAGCAAGTTTCTAAACAAAGCAAAAAACCTACAGTCACCAAAACTCCACCTCTTTCATGACAAGCCAAGTCTCGTCTCTGCATTTGTAAGAGGTATTTTTTTCTCTGAGAGGCCACTACTGCATTTTACTTCTTAGCCTTAAGGTGACAGCCACTGATTTTTACCTAAAAGCTTGGGTTTGGGTGGTTTGGTCTGGGTTGGTTTGGTTTTGAGGGTTTTCATTTGTTTGTTTCTTAAAGTTACTAACAAGTCATAATACAAAAGATACAGGTCTGTCACAAATTTTGCAGTGTGCTTCCTGCAGGGAGGAAGATCTGAAAAGTGCTGTTGGCAGCAGTTCTACTATTTCCAAGCCAAATTCACTCAAAGCCAGGAAAAACACCAGTACATTATTTCCTTCAGCAGCTACTCTTCCGTGCCCTTTTCCAGTCATCATCATCATTCTCCCAAACCATCTGTTTTCTCTTCCTTGCACTACTTGTGATTTTTGCACTTCCCTTAGAGCTAAACCTGCCTCTAAACTTTCAGCCTACAGACTCACAGTGCATCTTCTTCCTTCTATCTACAACCCACCCTGTTTCCCCCCCAAGCCCACAGACCAGCTCAGGCTCAAAGAACAACTTCTCACCTTTTCCACTTCCCCCTCACGCCAACAAGTCATCCTTCTGTGTGTTGCCTACTATATGGCTATCCTTCGTCAGGTTCCTCACTTGTGCTCACTGTGCTTCAGCTCTTACTATTTCTTGCTGCATGATGTTAACAAATTCCATTTTTTTACTTTTGTAGCCAAGCGCTCTAATACCGATCAATGTCCTGCTGCATATGTAATAGTGCTAGTTATCAAAATATTGCTAGTTATATTCTTTACATCTTCTGCTCCACTCCAAATACCTTCGCTGACTTACTATTATAAATTGCTCAAAATCTTGGAATTATGAATTGACCATTTTTTTTTCCCCTTGTCTCTAGTTAATTCCATCAAAAAAGGAGACAGAGCTCAAGCTTTGAAAAATGTGCTTCCCCCTGTGTTCTACTACTGACATCATTGTTGCCGAGATGATTCAACAAGTTACACCACTGGCTGACAGCATGTGCAATGCCATCATACCGCCAAATTACCTGCATTTCCCCACACTGCACAGTATAATTTCCATAAATTCAGTTTTCACAAACTCAATTCTACCTTTTCCCTCGTGGTACATGTCATTAACACCAGCCAAACCAGAGGAACTGAGCAACTCTGGGGACTTGTAAATGAAAAGTGAATAGCGAAAGTAAATTACGCTGTGAAAAAAGATAGCAAGATTGATGGAGACTGCTCACTTTGATATTAAGATGATTTGTATGATGAGGAGCTTCAGACGAAAGTGCGATTTTATACCATAGTAGTCTACCCATGGTGTTTGCACACTGAAACACATCTACAAGTTCAAAAAAGGTTAGCTAAGTGTTGGTTATATGGCCTGGAAATTCCAGTTACGCTATAAACTTGTTTATGAAGGCATTCATTCTGTGCTTGCAATGTTCTCAATGCAATTTTTATTAGCCTTTAGAGCATGCTTTCCATGTCTCCTTTATCAGGAGACCACAGGGTGGCTCAGAAAGCAGTTTGTTGCAACCCTATTGCCCATAATCCCATTGTGACCTAATCAGTTTAGCTGTAACTACAAAGAGGTTGTTTCACTGTAAAATCCCTGGAATTGTCTAGCTCATGAGACATTGAGAATTCATGGTTCAGGCTTTTAAACAGTTACTGCATTTAAGATTGAATGCTTGGAGCATTATGGAAACAGCAAAAACAATTTAAAATCACTGTAATGATGATATAGATAATCACTGGGGTGGGGGTTGGGGGGGTGTAGAAGTTGACACACTCAGTTTTCATATCAATTCTGCTTCCAGATCTTTCCAGATTTGTAAGAATAGAGGGAAGACTGCTAGCATTTTTTGACAGAAAAATAAATGCAAATCAGCTTCTTTATCTTCTTACCTCCCAGACTCCTAATATCCGTGAGGGAAGGACTCTGTCGTTTGAAAACATGCATAGTTTTGAACCTTAACACTCAGTTGAGCCAGCAACATGCCCTTGACAAGGGCCTCGCTATAACACATATTTCTGACTGCAAATTTAGACCAAAACAAAATCTTTTCTTCCTAAAATACCCCTGTTCTGCATTCTCCAGTTTCAATGAAAACTGGTTTCTCAGAGGCCTAGTTGCTGCCTCAAATAAGGGCTCTACAAGCTATTACGCATTCAATGTTGGCAAATGTCTATTATCAAGGGTATGACAACAACACATGGCCAATACAGGACCTGGCCATATCCAGGCCAAAAGCCTGGTATTATCAGAGAATGCCAAAATCTTTGGTTGTCTTAAGTTTAGCCTGAACAGTATCTGGTAGGGAGAAAGGTTTTGCAATT
This sequence comes from Strigops habroptila, assembly GCF_004027225.2. Lineage (NCBI taxonomy): Eukaryota > Metazoa > Chordata > Aves > Psittaciformes > Psittacidae > Strigops > Strigops habroptila. The sequence continues at coordinate 67,389,546 of NC_044277.2, read as the reverse complement.
AAAACATACTATAGGAAGACAGGTCACCAAGCTCACCTCTGATACAGTTTGAAATGCATCAGTAGTACCCACATATCTTCAGAGGCTGGTGCAGCTAAATGAATCAGCGCTTGTCACTGCTTGGATGGGAGGTGCTTTCTATCTATTCTTTTTAATTTCACTTTGAAGGATTCTTGTAAAAGTGTTTCCCTTTAAAATAGAGTTAATTCTTATAGTATTAGAAGAATTATGTGCAGTATATTTGCTCTAGTTCAAATAACTTAATTTTGCTAGGCAAGAAAGGAGAGAAAATGATACATAAGAGATACAAGTATATGCAACTAAGCATTTAAAAAACAAATCATATTGCACTAGAGAAAGAGCACTGTGCTTAGCATATGAATAATTGTACAAACTATAGAACTGGAGACAAATTCCATCAAACACCCTTCATATTCTGCAAACAGCATGAAATCCTCTCTAAATTCTCCAATGGATTCATTGCATTGTATCAATCAGCTGTCTAATCCACAGGCAGATTTCCATTTCCACAATATATTATGCTTAGCAATAAGACATGCTTTTAACAAGAATGACTTCTGCAGTTTACTTAGAGACATGAGGCTTTTCATGTCTTGTAAGACTCAAAATTGCTACCATTAAGGAAAGCGTTCCTGCATTCAAGCACTCTCCCCTCAAGAGATGCAGTTTATTAATGCTACCCCAAAAGCTCTCAAATCCCCAAGGTCTAATGCGCATTTCAGCCCCTAATCCTAGCTTTCAGGAAATCCAGAGATATTTATTACTTTCATGTGAATTAATTCAAGCCCCGTATCCCATAACGACCATGTCATGATATGATATATCCTCTGCCAATTTATATTCTCAGTTTCATAGCCTGTGCCTCTACAGCACTTTACTCTTCATTGAGCTGCTTAAGACATGGGTAGGTTTTATAAATAATAAGGAATAGGTGTAGAGCATTTAGCTGCAAGCAGAAAATAAATTAATACATGAAAATTTTTTCAGAATTCCTTTTTACCTCATTAGCTGATCACTCCAAAAGCATGCCTATTTGCAAACATTTGCAGTTATCAAATTGAAACATATTGAAAGCCACCCCAGCTTGCTTGAACAAAAGAATCTGAACTGACAGAAACATTCAACTTCCCTCTCAGTTAGGATAGTCCATAAGTCTTTGGCTTTGTGTATTAAAGGTTCAGTTACCAAATCGTGCTGAAGAAGAAAGTTTTATATATTCAGTGATCTCCTATAGATAGATTCTCCAAACATGCATATTATCAACTGGCTGTATTTTAGATAACATTCTTGGCTACAAGAAGAGACCTACAGAAACAGTCTTCTCCCCTTCTCCCCTGCCAGCTGTAATAACTAAATGAAACAAAACCAACCTCAAACTCATCGCAAATTCACACAGTGTTACAGAAAGGACCACTTCATTGTGATCTATTCAAAACAAAATACTGCACTACAGGCTGCACATGCACAAAAGGAACTAAAAAGGTATTGTTTTATTAAATGGCTTTCACACACCTCCTGGGACTTCTGCGTTTCATTGAACTGTTCTGGATTTACAGACAAAGTGTGGTGGGAAGCGCAAGCTGTGGAAATCTCAAATAAGCCTCTTCCACAACCAACCATCGGCTTTACTCATGTAAACTGATAGAGGCACTATGAGTGACCATGTGTGACAGCCATTTCTTCAGTCCACAACATATTCTTCCCAATTTCTGAACCAGCATCCTGGCCTATGTCAGAAAATGAAAGCATCATCCACTCAGATATCAAGTCTTGACCTAAAAGCTTCATTTCCCATGACAATTTGTTCCAATGCTTAGTTACAATCTCTGTCAAAAAATTAATACTTTAACCCCATCATAGCACAGCTTGAGCATCTGAAACAGAGTAACATCTTTCTTTCTAATGGCTTCAGACAGCAGGTCTGATGTGAGCACTGAATTGAACAGTCTCTTTTGATATCTTCCCATTTTCATTAAACACTTTAAAAATAGCAATGAAGTTTTGCTGTATTAAGATCGCATCTGTGCCTGAGAGCTATGAGGAATGAGCCTCTGTGTGCACAAGGTAACACCCATGCATATGACAGGCATATGACTCTGTCCTCAAAGAGTCCCCATCCTAAACAGAGAAGGCAAGCAAGTGGTGTGAAAAGACATGAAGATATTCATTTAGGAATATTTTCCTCCCACAGATAACAGTGTTGCCTTTCACTCTCCAGACACCATTACCTCTTTGGAGCAAAACAAAGGAGGAGACCCCCACTCAGTCTGCCACACTTTCAGGGCTCAGGGTGAAAACCGGACCTTAGTTAACTTCTGTAAAATGCATAACATTACAAAAAAATACCTACGTGAAACATCTAATTAACATTAACTGTACCAAAAGTGTCATGACAAAGATTCACACTCCTGACAAATACAACAGAAGATTAAAAAAAAAAAAAAGAAAAGGTCATATTTTCTTCTTTCTTCCTTAAGAATCTTAGGTTCAGAGCATCAGATTACTACCAGGAATCTAGCACGTAAGATACTTCTTCTGCACCCAAATCCGACGCTGTATGTGAGCAAGATCTGTATGTTCTAAAAAGTTTCCTAACTTCAGGATAAATTGATAGTTCCAGTTAACTCAGTTAAAATTGAACGTTCATGCTTGCATGCAGATAGACACTCACATTCAGAACCAAAAGTCTGCCAAATGACCTCAGAATGTCAAATGTTAGAAAAACTGTTTCTTCCCACTCTAGAGTAAGCATAGGGCTCACAAGAAACTTTTAAAAATAAACTCAATCTTCGTGTCAATAGCAATTTAAAAAATTAAAAGGACAAGAAAGTCACTAAGTATAATGATTTAAGAAAAACAGTCCAAACACCTGTACCTCAAAGACTAATAATGAAAGATATATTTGTCTTTGTTAAACGAAATCAAAGTAATTCTGTTGTGAGCAACTTGAAAGTCTGGATGCTACAAAGCACAAGCTGAATATTAACATCAAGGTTACAGTATTATATGCTATGAAATAAAGCTATAAAGTACATTGACATGAGCTGCCATCTCTCCTTCAGAGTTCCAGTAATCACAGAATAATTATATGAAGAGCCATCAACGTCAATCCTCATTTCTTTAGCCACGTGAAATGGAATGAGTATCAACGGGAGAAGGAGAAACCACTCCTTCTCCTATGTACTGCAGGCATAAAACAGAGAGGCTACAAGAATATTTTTTTTGAAGGAGAAACCACTCCTTCTCCTATGTACTGCAGGCATAAAACAGAGAGGCTACAAGAATATTTTTTTTGTCATGGGGATGTTGGCAGCAGATGTTTTTTCTTCAATAAAATATTTACAAAGTAAAATAGAGCTTTATGTTAATCATCTATCTGCAGACAAAAGAAAAAAATAGAGGACTTAATACTAAAGCCTCAAAATGTGAAAATACTCAGCTGTATATGTCAATCAGGACTGTCTGCAGCTCACCTTCAAAAAGACCACCTCAAGAAGCCAGCTGATGCAACCACCTGACAACAAACTCAACTGCAAACAACCAGAGGGCAAGTTACATACTTCCACTGTGCCTTGGCAACACAGATGGAGCCTCTTGTGAAAATACCTTTCATTTAAAAAACAATAATTTATCTAAACCCAGGCAAAACACACACTGTGCGCTTCCTTCTCATGAAGTGAACTGCATACAAGAGAGGTTGAATCTCCCATGACAGCTCTGAGTTGCATCTTTTTCATGGACAACTGCAAGGTACTCAAATTATTGTGGGAAAGGCTGCAGAAGAATTTATGCAAAACCGCATTTAAAGTTTGTTTCTCAGAGGCTTTTAAATGACAAATGGCAGGGCAACAAAGAGCAGGGGGAGAGTGGAGGGAAAGAAAGAATTAATCACCTGGGCTTGAAATAAACTATCCTCTACCAGAACACTGTACTTCTGGCATATTACCCAAGCACTGAAACATGCCTGCCAGGTGCTTATTAGAGTTACTCATTTTAATGGAATTGTGCATAAGAATGAACACTAAACATATCATTTATTTATCTGACTAATCTCTACAACACCTGTTGCCATGGCTCTTTATTAGAGACAGTAATGTAAATCTGCTAACAACGCTGGGAAAAAACATCATCAACCCAAAGCAAAACAACTGAATTAAATGGCAAGCAGATGAGGACAACCTTAGAGTGTGTCCTGAAAACCTATTGCCCAAGCACTGATGGGCTGCCCAGGCAATGCAATTCTCCAAGTATGAAGCCTAGAAAAGAGGACATCCTGCTGCAAGTCATGTAAGGGGATGAGTTCTGATCTCACATCAGCATGGGATCTGGAGTAACTCTCCTGAATGCCACGAAGCACTGCCTGTGAAATTCTTCATTTTCTCAATGTATTGGTGGGCTGTTCAAGGTTTTATGGTACTCTAAAGGAATTCTCCAACCTCAGCCACAAGCTTGCGAGCCGTACCCACACAACTTCCTTCAAACAGGAAACATGACAGAGCAGCATTCATGGATGAGCTACCTGCAGTATCTTCTGCTTCCTCTGAACACTTCCCTGGGACCTAAGAAGTGCTTGCAAGCAAAATGCAGTTGATGTACAGGCCAGCATGTTGGCTTTACTTGCCTTCTCTGTTTCCAAACACTTGGAAAGACAAATCTAACAGATCCACTACAGAAACTGCAAGTGAAACATTTGCCTCGTCAAAAGTTGAAAAGCCAGAATTTCACCTTCGACAAATCTGTTGTTTGTTATTCATGTGAGGTGTCTTTTAAAAATGTTTCTAGACAGAGCTTATATGTAACACAGTCATACAAATTCCTAACATTACTCTGAATGTAGATTTGGGTAGAACTACATGTTAAATTCATATTTCAATTCTCTCACCTTGTTTGGTTCAACTGAATGATCTTGACAGCTTTCTGAGATTTCATTTCTTGAGCTCCCAGCAATTTAGAGCAGAATAAAAATCATAAGGGATTCATTCCCCACCTGTGCTCATACCTTATAAGTGCAGGATATGTGTACAGCCACAGAGTGCAGGCCGCAAAGCATGCTCAATCCTTTTAAGCACTGAAAAGCACTCAGTCCTGCCAACCACCACGCATTTGACTCTGGTGTGGATCTCTGCATTCTGCTGCTGCTGACTGAAGCAGAAAGCATCCCTCATTGCTCAAACGAAGAGCAAATCTTCAACAGAGACAATTTTAGAAAATTAATTTCTGCACGTGAGCCACTCCATCTCATCTGACCAAAACCAAAAGCAGCCTATAAAATACATTCATAAAACAGTTGCCAACCGTGTATGTTCATGAAACACAGTTTTTAATGTTTACTTACGTTGCTGGAGTAGCCATTGATTTTCCATGGAGTACAATAATTACATTCTACCCAAAGTTTTAACATTAAGCATCTTAATTGTTTACAACATAATGTGTTTAATGGAGCACAGCATTACTTACTTTGGGTAATATATCTCCAACGTTATGATACATCAAGCCAGGCAATAAAATTATTATGCAGAGAGAGACAGCTTAACACTTACCCTTCACTGCCAATGTCCCTTACTCGTCTTCTAAGCCTGTGAGTAATTCCCCTCTTTAATTTAGTCAGCTGCCTGGAGGGTTTTCTAGAAAACTTTTTAAGGACTTCAAACTTAACAGAATACAAAACAGAAAGGACATGCCATGCAATTTAGGTTTAACAAGTTTATTACTGGTATGCTGGTCCTCTGGTGGACCATTTTGCACCATCAAATACCTAAAAAAAAATAAAAATGAAGCCTTTTTGCTAAAGAATAAAAAGTTCTAGATCCCATGATGACTTAGCAATTTCTTTTCTCCTTTGGTAATTTAAATTTGTTTCTCCTTTGGTAATCTAGATTTGTAGGTGTTATTGTAAAAAAGAAAGAATGAATGAGATTTATTTCTAGTGAACACGTAAGACTTCTCTAAATCATATGTTTCTGCAGTAACAAAGTGTATAGAAACGCACTACAGAATTTTAAAATACTCAAACAAAAACATGGTTAGGTTTGGAGTTCAGGCTCCAAACATACTTTGCAAAGTAAAAGGGACAATGTTTTCTAGACGTGCAATTTTTAATACTGAAAAATCAAGGATTTAGTTTTTCTGGTACGATGCCACTAGTCATAACAATCCACAAAGTCCATATTTTGAAACAAAGGAACAGTGAGCCAAAGCTAATATATGCTTGAGACATCTTTCCTCTTCTCACCAAATCCGCACTGCTCTGCACTCTGATGCTACTCCAATATTTCTCCAGTAAGTAGCACTCCCCAAAATGAGAAGCATGTGCACACAATAGAGACAGCATGCCCAAAACACGAAGTGTGTGCAGACACACGCGGGTGTATAACAAAGAATTTGTTGAAGCAAACTTATCTCAGCCTTCCAAAGATGCCAGTCCACACTGAAAGATATGGAAGCTATGTGGAAGTGGGGCACAGGGAGGCAATGGGAAGGAAACAGTGACAGTGCATCCTACCTACAAAGAGCTTGAAGGAAGTAAGGTCATCATACAATATGGAAGAAGATAAGGGGGGATATTATTTTTGTAGTCATTATACGCAAAGGGGATGAGTAGAAAATTCTATATCTGAAATAAAATATTTCCCTGATCATACTCACAAAGTCATGCAGTTTATACACTGCAACATTCTGAGGGCTGTGTTTATGCAATCATAATTTTAATCTAAAAATTAAAGGAAAGAAAACTCTTCAAGAGAGGAAAAAAACCCTGATAAGTCATCAACTTTTTGGAACCCCTCACTTGCTTTCTTGAGTATTTTAAGTCTAGCCATACCTAACCACGCTCCAAAATCAGAACATGTAATGCCTGAAAAGTTTGACTGTTTCTGGAAAAGTAAAGGTATTAGATGATTGCAATAGGAAACTAGCTCAGACATGAAATGGACAGAAAAAGGCTCATTCTGTACTAAGCATTAAATGGAAGAGAGACTAGTGAGATCTAAACAACAGACACATTGCTTGCTGTGTTTAAATCAACAAAATAAGTATTCCTGTGTTCGCAAAAAGTTTCCATTTTAAAAAACATAAAGCAGTATAAAATATTGACAGAGGTTGTCTGAGATTTTCTACAGACTGATAATATTAATTCTCTTCAATTTTTGCCTTTAAAAGATAACAAGTAGAAGCTGCAATGCCATGCAAACACAAATCATACTGAAATATTATCTTGAGAATGGATGTAACTAGCAACCCAAAGGGACAGCATGGTTGTTCTGCAATCCGAAGTAAAGCAGAACAGGGCACCTGTGTGAGCCACAGTGGTGAAGTGTCTAATCACATTAGTGGGTATCACTTTTTTCTGTGACCTCAGTGGGCAACACGCTGGGCTCTGTGACAGAAAAATGACCGTGAGTGGGACAATGATTGTCTGTGTACACTTCTACATGTGTGTGCACACATATGCCTCGTAAATCCCAAGTGCTTCAGACGATCAGTGTCCCAATCTCATTCAACCACATGTCTGCCTCTATCTTTAGGTCTTATCTTTCCTCTTCCACCCTGCTGCAAAGGGGAAGGAAATGAGGTCATTCCTCACCTTCCTCTATACTGCCATTCTGGCCCAAGACCCCGTGCTGCTCATGAACAGGAACAGAGGAGTGGGGGGGAAACAACATCTCATAATGGTACTGCCTTTCCAAGAGATGTAATAAATTCTGGAGAAAAAAAAAAAAAAAAAAATCTGTGGAAGCAATAGATAAAATACAGGAGCTCTGAATCAAAGGGTGAACCACAAAGCCAGGTGGCTGCAAGGACTAGAATTCAATTATATTAGCCTTTCATATCATTTCTAATTGCTAAGAATCTGTGTTGAAGCAAAGCATGAAGTACTCTGATCTCAGATGTATAAATTCATGCTCTGATAAATAAAACACCTCTGAAGAGAAAAGAGGGGAAAGTTGCAAGAAAAGTTTAAAGGGATATAATTATGCCCTATTGCAAGGCAAGTTAGCAGTATGCTAAATAGGAACTCTAAAAGCAGACACTGATTAGGGTGACTAGACTTTTTTTCCCCCAAGAGAGACATATGGAATTGGAGATAAAAAGGTACAACCGACACTGAGTGCAGGTGGAAACATCCTAAAGTACAGCAGGAAATTTTGCTGCACAATGCAGCATAGTGTGATGAGATGATTGTTGTATTACCTGTAAATCTGTCATCTACTCAAAATCCCAGATCAGGCAGAGCAATGACTCTGCTGGTCATTCACTGCCCCGATTCCTTCCCATTCCCCTCTCTCCTCTGCATACATAAAAGTCTGTCCTCGCTTACTTGGCCAAGACCACAACCTCCACAACACTGCTGTAAGACCAGCTGCAAAGCCTGGCTAAGAGCAGTATTTTACCACAGGCTGACACGAGTAGAAGTGTGCCAGGTTTTAGCCAGGCTCATTTAACTCCTTTACCTCATTTAACTGTGCCTACACCTTCCCAGCTGCAAGGCTGCAATTCAGTATCAACAGAAGAAAGAGGAATAATTTCTGTTTCATTAAGCATGTGTTTTAGTTGCTTAGGAGAACACAACACCCATCCTGAGTGGCAACGCTGCTAAGCTACCACAGCTAGCTTTTCTCTTTCCTTCACAGAAGGACAACTGACAGCAACTTCCAATTACCACTTCCTTGGGTGAGGAAACCTCACTCTGCTCCCTGGGGCTGACAAAATTTGTCCAAATCTTTTTTCTTTTTTTGCCTAGGAATGTCTCGTCTAGAAATGAGCGTGAATGCTGGACTACTTAGCAATTGAGATCTAACTTGCTAATGACAGTAAATACTTGTTGTCTGTAGACGTTTCTAGTTTTTAACCATTTTTTCATCACATCAGTGACAGAAGCCTTGCTCTCACTGACTGAAGTCTTCACTTTTTCCCCCATCCACATACATCTACCCAGTCAGATGCCTGGAATTTTCCTTGTGGTACAGAAGTGATTGCATTTGCTTTATGTCTTTGTGGGGCAGACAAGAATTTAAAAGGTTTAAGCAAAGTTACAAAGGAAAATGTAATGGTATTTGGAACTTTTAAAACAATTTACCTTTCATGTGTGGTTCTGAGCTCAGCTCAGAGACTACCCTTTCACAGTCAATCTCCCCCAGCCATCTCTCAATACACTCCAAACAAGATTAAGCTTTTGTTACTGTCTCAAAGTCAATCAGGGTCATCTGCAGCAGACAAGGATTGAAGGTGTTTTTTAACTTGCTCCTTATCTTTTGGTGATAAGGTTCATTCTTTTTCAACTACATTCCAAATGTGGAAATATTTTTCTCTCACACTTCTTTGCAAACTTTGGAAGCTTCTTCGCTTCCTTTGGAGCCAATTTGCTTTGAAGAACATTTTGTCTGTGGAACCTAACTTTGAAATATTTTCGGTCTTTTAACAGCAGCAATGGATCCAGCTCGTTATAGTTATTGTAACATACATCTAGCCAACTCTCAACTTTCAAGAAATTGCCTCCTTTCCTTGCTACTTGTATTAATTCCACTGATATTGCAGTTCTTTTTTTGGGTGGTGGTGGGTTGTTTTTTATTTGATTTTTTTTTTTTTAAAGGATTGTGGTTTGCCTTCTAGATATGGAGCACGCTTACTGTGTATGGTGCATTCCTTGAACAGAATTATTATAGAGACAGTCTCATAAAGGAGATAACTGAAGTCTGCAAAGATAACAGTTTGCATTTCAAAAGGATGTTCAGCAGAAAAGGGACATTCTCTTTTCCGAACTAAAGTTTCAGGGATGACTCTTCATTACACAAGCACTTCACCACCTGTCCAATTTTGAGAAGTCAAACAAAATGCAGATCGTTTATGTCTACCTATTAGCCCAAGCTGGAGACTTTCTAACATCTATCACACCATGATGCCAAGATAGCTTTCATACACTGTGTGGTATCACAGCTTCTCTGTGGTTCTGTCTACACTTGACATCAGTGGTCCAGGGCCAGTGAGATACTACCACACCGAGCTGCAGAAAGAACGTATCTCCTAGCATAACCTCAAGCTCAATGTGGTGCAGCTAAAAAACTTATTTCCAAGCTGCAAACTGACTTGAGGTTTCCTGCCACGCTGACTCTTCATGCACTGATGTTAGCAAAGTGCACATCCCATACCATGACCCGAAGTGCAGGGACTGTCAAGCTGGGATTAGGACACAAAGGTTCAGTGAAAGAAACCAGGTTCTTGTCCAGACTCTTTCATGAGTGGAATCAAACTTATGTGATTAAACGTCTGGTAAGATATGTGGTGTGTTCTCTGACTCTGCTAGCAGTTACACACTTTACACTCTCTGACTTACTGTATTGGCTTCAGTTGGCCGTAAAGCACATAAAGCTTTCGGTGTATGAAGTTAAACATTTTTACTGTGATATTGCAATCTTACATTGAAGGCTTGGCTGCTAGATGTAAAAAGCAAAAAGAACCAAAGAAGTGTGACAGCAAAAAAACATTCAGTCTGCAAGAAAAAAGGATGTCAAGGTTTAGATCTTGGAAAAGGGAGAATGTTTGGTTTTGCTTTTCTGCTCATACATTAAAATGCTTTTTCTTGAGAAGATTAAAGCCTTAGAAATGAACTCTTGCATGGTTTATGTGAGCAGTTCTTCATTTGGAGACAACAAAACCTAAACATAGCAACATACTGACTTGAAACATACCTCATTCTCCTTTCAGGGTACAGTCCCATGCAATGCAGTTAACATAACTGATCAGAGACATGTACACCCTGAACATGCAGAGTAAAATCCACTTATAAACAGAATGGTAACTACATTCACGAAAATCTATGTCTGCCTATGTGTCTGTGAATGCCAACAACAAGTTTAATTGCATAATCATGCTTTATCCCACAATAAACCAAATCTAGCCAGATTTGGCTCTTACCACCTCCTTGTTAGCCCTAACTGTCTTCAAATTGATTTTAATAGAATTGTGGGGCATAGCTGAGCACAAATCCATGAACCATGATTTCCCAGTGTTTCAGACAGATTTCTACATTACTTCTAGCAAATACATAGGCATTGGGCTGTCAGGCCAGATCAGGTGCTGAGCAGTGAGAGAGGGGTATAGTCCTCTTTCATGAAGCTGTCTGTGCCTTTCATGTCTCCCAAGAGCTTCCTGTAGCTTATCTGCTATCTTTTTCCTCCTGATGCTTCTGTTTCCTCCGCCATTTTCAGCCATAGATTTCTCAACATTGTGTCTCAAGTTGAAGTGATTGAAGCGTCATATATAGGTAAAAACATATGTACGCACCCAAATACACAATATGCATAAACACAAGTAGTTTATAAAGCTGTACAGTATACACTGTGTTTTAAATTATTATGGACCAAAGATGATACTTAACATTCTGTCATGCTCTTCATTCTGCCTCCTGAAGAGTTTTTCAGTCTCCCATTCTGAGCATATTCATATATGTGCGTGTGTGTATGTAGAATTAAAATGCAGGTATTTGCAGAGTGTTGGAAAATGGAGGAGCACAAACTGTCTTGTTTGCTTACAGTCCTGCTTTGATGCAAAGCAAAGGCTGAGTACATCCCTCGTGCACTGCTTCCAGATAGGAACTTTCAGAGACTAACTCTGAATCCTGGCAGTAAGATTTGTCAGGTTTTCTAATGAAGAAAGCTGCCTGGCAGAACTGGCTGAGTTACTGCATCACTGCTTTAGATCTCTGTTACTTCTTCCTGTCTACTTTAAAATAATGAAAAGAAAAATCCAAACAAGTTCAGAACCAGGCAAAAGTTTGAACTATCTCTCATCCACTCATGGCAGTGTGGTAGCAGTTCTATTGCATGTATGAGGAGGATACTGAGTGTAAAGACAGACAAACTAAGCATGCACAGAGGGATTCTGAAATGAAGAGTGTAAGCAGGAAGAATTCTAGCTTATGGTTACCTTTAGCTTTCATTTTCTTCAGCTGCAGCTAGCAATTGTACCCGGTCTACAACCCGATTCTGCACCAGCAGAAGCCATTTGCAAGCCTCCTTCTGATGTAGCTGTAAAGTAAGTTCATTACCATTAAGAGAAGAAAACAGATATGATCCTTCCCTGGCAGCATTCAAGGCCAGGTTGAACAGGGTCTTGAGCAACCTGGTCTAGTGGAAGGTGTCCCTGCCCACAGCAGAGGGGTTGGAACTGGATGATCTTAAGGTCCTTTCCAACCCAAACCATTCTGATATTCTATGAGGTATGTTTCACAGGTGCAAAAATAAAATTAAAAAAAAAAAAAACCTAAAAAAAACCCCAAAACAAACCAAACAAACAAACACACACCCCCCCAAAAAAACTCAAACAAACAAAAAACCCCAACAAAGCAAGAGCAAGATCCAACAACTAGCTGGGAACTGAGGGATGCCCTTCCTCGCTATACATGTGCCAGCCAAAGTTCTGGAAGGAGATACAGACACTGGCTGTACTTCAGAAGTCCACCTCTTCCCATTTGGGCACGTGTTACTATCACCAAGTTTTGCATCAGCTAGCACAAGGGGAGTTGACGGCTATGATCTGCCTTCACCTACTTTCTGAAATAACTAAATAATAGCCTTGAATATTGACAGAGAGTGCTGCTAAAAGAAATTTGATTAATTGCTTGGGAACATCCATCTTTACTCATTACTCTCTGAAATTGCCCTGTCAGTCAGAGCAACACAGTTTTTCGCATGGAGGATTTAGAAAAATCATACTGAGCTAGAACCAAGAGATCTCTGCTTGATTTATAGTTGATATTGTTTGAAAAGCACTTCCATCAAGGAACAAAACCACTGTCAGAGAAGAGGACAATGACGGGTTGCCATATCTTTTTACTCCTCCTAATCACTGCAGCAGGAGTTAGGACTTTTGTCTCCTGAAGACATTTCACTGCTATAAAATGCTGCTAATCACAGCTTAAAACAAAACTCCAAACCAACCAACCAAAAAGACTCCACCTCTACAACCTCTGACAGATTATACCAAACAATAATATCACTAACCAGTCATCCTACCTCAGCACGTACTCATAGCCATCATAACACAAAGATTTTAAGCCTGAAATGAAATCCTTGCACCAACTGAAGTTCTTCTATAACACCACAAAACCAGGAACTTTCACAATTTCACTGTTTGTTTGAAAAATGAGAACGGGAAAAAAATAATTAAATAAAAAACTTTTGGTCTCTGCCTTTTATCTCCTATTCCTCACAGCTCCTTAAGCAACATCACTGGACTAAACCACTGCCTTTGCTAACTTTTTTGTGCTATGTCTATCACCTACAGAGCTGCTGAACTCAGCACAGCACATCCGTACGAGAGTGTTACCAACACATCCTGCACACAATGCCCAGAACACATGAAATGTCGCACACTAGAATATGTAGGCTCTTTATCTGAGCTGCAGAAAGTTGGCAGGGGTGGGTAAATTTGGGTTTGAGGAGGAGTGTTAGTAGTTCTCCTTTTTTAATCTCTAGAAGCTCCTGTTCAAATTCCCTGTGTCAGCTACAGACACCTGCAAGGACAGTGCACTAAGGGAGAACTGAGTCTTACCAATGCATACACAAGCATAGCCGGAGATGACTTTCCCAAATGCACCTCTGTAAAAGCCAACCCGTGATGCAGGAACCCAGCAGAGACAGAAAAGTTATGTACATGGTTCTCTACGCCTCATAGCACGCTGCAGACATACCCTGACTGTGGTTCCAAACAGTGCTAGACGGCACAGTTTAAGACATCAGTAACTTGCTTAGGCTTGTTGGTCACTACTGAGACCAGCAGCAGAATTTTAGTGATGTGGTATTATAATAGGAAGTTTTCTAAAATAGTCAAAAAAAAGCAGTCAAGATGAAGCTTGTGTCTGCTTTGGATATACTAATATTTAGCACAGCCTGCAAAAAGGCATTCAGCAGTGGCATAATGCTTCACTTGACATTTTTTACAAAGAGGTAAACTTACAAAACATGAAATATAGATAAGTCTTCACTTGACTTTCTTTCAATAGGTCTAAGTGCTTAAAAATGTCAAATAAGGTGCATTCTTAACGATGATTTTACAGATAACTATCACTGTCTGATTCAGTTCTCCAAGAAATTAATTCTAAATGGGCACTTTAAAATACTTAAAGGCTTATTTTTTCTCTTGGCATTGTCTCTTTGCACAAAGGCCCAAGACAGATAGTGAAGAACAAATAAGGTTCTGAGATGTTGCAAACCTCACCTTGCTACTACACTCCTGTAACATGCACAAAATGTCAAAAGGATCTTCTTGCCTCCTCATGTTATACTGTTGCCTTTGAAGACAATAAATGTTAGCAAGATATTGAAGCAGTGTACACTCAAGGATGCTGTTCAAAAGAGAAAAGAGTTTGTTATTTTTGGTTTCTATCATAGTAGAACAGTTACCTGCTGTGAAAGTCTACATGGCAGTCATTTACAAAACATAAAGACATACCTTTCTTTGCAAAGCTCTAAGTAAGTTCATAATAGTTTGGGATGTTCCAGCACCCATCCCATGGCTCCCTACACAAACCAACCTCCTAGAAAGCAAATCAGAACATGCATTTCCTAATTAAAGGCAGCATCCCTTAGGGTTCATATTCTTGTGATAAGGGTTCACCCTTTCCCTGTCCTGGGAAAAAAAACTGTATCTAAAGATGAAGCGCAGCCCTCTTTCTCAAAGATAACAGCTGAATAGAAGCCTGAAAAAAGAACAGTGGAGTGGTTTTGCAATCAGAAGTACACTGCAGGTCACCAACCAAAACAACTGACAGTCAGACATTCAGTACCTTGCCTTTGCAGAAATATCCCAGTTCTCCATATTCCATTTTATTGAACAGAAACATTCACTGTAATCTAATTTAGTTGGTTGGGACTGATCCATATTACTTTTTAGAAGCGGCAAGACTCTTCACCTAAGCTAATATCTTGAGTAAACCTAAGTCTATGAGGAATTATAGACTTCTTTACCCTGTGCTTTAGGTCAAGAGAACCTTAGTCAGCTGTGAACAAACGACCCTGCGTGAGCAAATACAGACTATTTGACATCATGATGCTTCTGGAAAAAAAAAACCCTAAGTAAGGTATTTTGGAAAACTGTTGCATTTTGACACCAAATAGCAAAGCTATTACAAAGTAGAAAAATAAGCATTCCGATTTCTGGCACAAACTTTTGGGTCTGGATGTGTAAAGAGAACATCTACAACTGGCTTTAGATTGTGGCAGCCTCTGACAAACATAAGCCCTCTGGAGACAGCAGTCCTGAAAGGTGGTAAGTTAGCAGAAGCAGTACCAGAGAGGAGTGGAAGGAAAGATACTGAACTCCTCCTTACCACAGCCTAACTTCTCTGGTGTGGAGCGTGCCTTTAAGACATACCTCATTTTGAGATACTTATAAACCTACTGAAAGACATTCTGAGGGAGGGTGCCCGGTGTTGCTTCTTCTTCTTCTCATCCTCTTAAAATCTCTTAAAAGCAGGCTTAATGCCTAAAGAGTCCTTACTTGACTGTGAGCAGCTGCACTTAGAGCAAGATATCAAGAGAAAGCAAGCTTGAAAGCTCTGAAGGCAGTATAGATTAGAACTGCACAATGAGAAGAGAGTCATTACTTTCCATTTCAAGAAGCTGTGTGCATCTATCATCCCGTTAGGCAAAACAGGAGGGAAGAAGTGACTTTTAAGCAGGGCTAGCTAACATTTAAACAAGAATAAGTACTCATAGTGGATCTTACTCTCAGCTTAATTACTTGATACACATTAAGTTAGTATCACTCCATTTGTGTGAGCAAGGTCTGGGCTTTTCACTGCAAACTTTTCGCATGAAGGTGGACAAAAGAAAAGTGAAGTCATTTCTCTCTTAAGAATATCAAGTCTCTCATTTAAGAAATCAGCTCGTGCAGGTCACCACTGACAGCAAACACTAATGAAAGCCCCAGCACACTTGGCCGTCCTAAGGACTAATGAGAAACAAACTGGAGTCCTGCATGAAGTGTGCTGGTGTCATGGTTTAAGCACTGCACCAGCTACTAAGAAGGAGAAAAATGACTGCTATAGCTGAACCCAGGACAGCTGGGCAACAGGAAGTCATGACATGATTCACTGGCATGAGTTAGCAATGACACTAAAAAGAATGAAGTGTATCCCTCAAGTGACTTGCTCAGCTATGGAGACAAAGACAGCATGAAACTACCTGTGCCTCCATGAGGAATTTGAGATCTTGAGCAGACTGTAATGCTTCTGTCTGCTGACTGCCCTCTCTCCCTGCAACATACCTGCACAGTGCAAGAATTCTTGACTGACAAGATCTAGATAACAAAAGTAAAACAACTATAATGTTTTGGGTGATGACAACTTTCCCACAAAGGAAAAACAAACATGTCTTAACCAACAGCAAAGTTTTGTTTTTCCAGAAAAATACTACTTTAGTCATAAGGAAAAGTCATAGCGAAAAATCCAGTGGATGACAAGAAGCCCTGAAAGGGAAGCCAGCATTTCAAAACAGTTTTGATTACACTAACAACCCGTCTTCCTTTAATCAAGTAATGCCTGCAAGCTCCCAGGACTTTGTGGATCTGACAAAGTTTCATTGTCCCAGACCATTTTTCAGTTGTGGGAGTCCTGACACTGAAGTCAGAATCAAGAAAGCCCCAAAGTTGTGGCTCAAACCAGGCCTCTTAGCCTACCTGCTGCACGGTTCAGAAATCTTGGGGTGCCCAGAGCCCTTGGGTAGCCTTTCTCACAGAGGACTGATACTGGGAGCAGCTTCTTGCCTTACATACTGGCATCCAGGTTCTCAAGCAGCCAAATACCATCAGACAATTTCAGATTTGGTGGCGTTTCCAAAAAGGAAAAGTTTTGAAACATAGATTTCTGAAAAGTAATCGTTTGGACTGACTCAGAGAACAAAAAAACAATCACAAACAAAACCAACCCACCCTAGTTCTGAAATGTCAAAATTCCATTTCTTTAACATCACAGAGTAGCATTGAAACTTGGCAGGAACAGGCTGATTCATCAGGTCTCTACTTGATGTTTCTAAAAAACCCCAAAAGATTTACTGAGAAGGGTGTTTCTCTTGATTTCATGGCTGATCTCTCATTTTTGGGCACTTATATTTGCATAGAAGTTTGTGACCATGTTCTTTGTGCACTGTCAAGGCAAGTTATCTACACTGTACATAACTTTCATCTTTTGATGATGTCATCTCTAGGGGAAAAAGAAAAAAATCATTCTTCATTTCATTATTTCACTGGCAGGTCCCATTAGGACATTCCCTATAATCCCATCAAATTCCCTTTCCCAAGGAAGTACAGTGAAAAGGCAAAATGATCAACACAAAATGCAATCAGTTATCTACTCCCAGAAAACCTCAGAGGAAGTCAGGCATGCACCAAAAGTACAGTGAATGCCTGAAAGTAATGATATTCTCAGTCATGTATTATCATATAGAGCTGATATAGACAATCCTGGGAGTGTCTTACAGCAGGGAAATTGTATAACAGACTTTAATTGAATTTAATGCTAAAAGAATTTAATGTACCAGGGAAAACTCATCCCAGAGAGCTTTTTAGAACTAAATTTTCAAGAAATCATCTGTACATGCACAATTCTGAATTTTCAGGCAGGAACGACAGGATTTAGATCCACAAGCAAAGGTTTGTGCAAGCAACCCATAAAACTTGATTCTATTGCTTCTGCCACCACACGTAGGTGCACAGGATAAGGATTTGCTGCAAAATATGCAGGAAAGGGTTGTCTTACCCTGCA
The DNA here is from genome assembly GCF_004027225.2 of Strigops habroptila. Classification (NCBI taxonomy): domain Eukaryota; kingdom Metazoa; phylum Chordata; class Aves; order Psittaciformes; family Psittacidae; genus Strigops; species Strigops habroptila. The sequence continues at coordinate 67,371,767 of NC_044277.2, read as the reverse complement.
CACATACTCCACACAAGGATCTGTTTTAGGGTATGGACTAGCTTTGCTTCCTGCAAACACAGGGAGAAGTAAAGCAGTTAAATGTCTTATTCAGTGATGCAATGTTGTTCTCTTGCTCTCTCTTGATTTTTTGCTTTGACATTTCCTGGCTCACATTTAACATGTCCACAACTAATCAAAAGTTCATTAAGACATCAAGGAGACAGGTATAGCCAGAAATTACAAGGGAGCATGTTTTTGTCCATGAATTATTTTAAATCTGCTCATTATTAAGAAGTAAGCACAAGGCTGTCACAATGAATCCATCTCTCTTAACATAGAATGATTATCTATTATATTTGGAAACAACTCAGTAACACTGCAAAGACGACCCAAGGGATTTAGGGCTGGAGCATGACCTAATGCTTTTTAATTGCTGAGGCAACAGAGGTTAAATGGCTTTGTATTCCTACAAGGTAAAAACAGTGTAGTGAGCCAGCCACAGAAGGAAAAGAGATAATAAAACCAGAGGATAACTACAGACAAATTCGAAAATCACAACAATTTTTTGCTACCAAAAGTTGAGAAAACAAAACATATTAAAGAAAATAAATACTATATTTTGCAATAAGAATCAGAAGTTAAAGGAGTTTAAGAAATAAGCTAGAACACCAAAAAACAGGACTGTCATAAATCATTATTTCATATTCCTGTAAAATTCCAAAGTCTAAGTTTTCACAAGTGGATATCAATCTGAGCAGTATTCAAAGTGGGGTCTGTGACTCCAGACTCACAAATTCCCTGTCCTGCATACCTGCATGCATAAAATTCTGAGCACAAATGGTATGTGGGTGTGCGCACACATGTTCACATACACAAAGGACCATTTTTGTATCTACTTTTAGGTTAGGGTCATCTGCAGACACAGGCAAAGTAGGCAGTTTTCTAGAACAGACGTCTGCTGGAGGTGATAAAAGGAAAAGCAGCAAAGTAGGTGTGACTGCTTATTGTTAGTTTTGGAAAGCTGAATACAGCCAGTGCTACCAACAAGGATACATCTAGTGTTATTTTCTTTAAATCAAGTACTATATAAAAATAATAAATTAAAAATATTGACTAAACAGTCCACTGCTAATTCTTTGGCCTATACCAATTTGCCTGAATTCCTTAATGAGAAACCTGCTTCCTTTCTCTTTTTTTCCTCCAGAATTAGCTATTAATGAGATCAGAGTCCCTTGCAATCAAAAAACTTGTCAAATAAAATGATATTGCCTGGCGATACATGTGATCACATCCTTATTATGAAATATCACTTCAGAGGTAATTGGACTTGGTATAAGCTCAGCGTTGCTCCTGAGGGTAACAACTTCCATGTCCCTCTGGTGAAGAGACATCCAGGATCCACATGACTGGCTGCTCTTTGGTCCCTCATTTCAAAGGAGGGTAGCACTGAGGTCTGAGGCTGGCTAACACTCTACTCTGCAGCACTGACAATAAACTAAGGCTGAGAAGGCAATTTCCATCACTTGTGTGCTGCAGAAACAGCCTCTTGTGAAACGAGGAATTTGGAAAGAAAACATGATGACTGAAGCTGATTTATGCTCACAGTTTATTTTTGATAGAATAAAAAAGAGCTGATAGACTCAGAAATGCTAAATTACCCTACTTGCTTTTTTTCCCCTCAAAACTTTAAATTTTATTCTCTTTCTCACTGCCACGGCTTCTTTACTCAACAAAGTGGGACACTGTGTATCCCAGCAAGTTCTAGACTTCTTAACTGACAGTATAACTAGGAATCAAAGAAGGAAGGAAGAAGCCATCTTTCACCTATTTTGCTGTTATAGGCAAAGGGCTCCCCAGACACTGACCAAGCCACTAGAGTAGTGCCAGTTCCTTTCTGGTAAGGAATTACAAAACCATGGAGCAAAACACAGATAAATGAGTGTGAAAGGATCCAAGCCTGACCAGTGCTGGTGCGCTGCAGCTGTACTGAATTTGAATTGGGCGGGGAACTCATGCTCAGAGGCAGCCGGCCCTGATGCCCAGGTGGCCTCAGGGAGCCACTAAAGCTCCCAAACTTTGCTGGTCATGCCTATTTACAGAGATACCATTCCAGTTACCTCTGCCTGCCCTCTAAAATTAGCACAGAAATGGACATGATATGTACCATGAAGTCCTCTCAAAGAAAAGGCCAGCAGTGGTAACACTTCACTGCAACCTTCTGTAAAGGTCTGATTATTCGCCACCTTGCACTAATTCAAGCCTGCTACAAATACACTGATATCTGTGCAGGTACCTCCAAGTAAAACTGCACGAAAGTGTTCAGAATCAGACCAAAATTGTTTGTCATAACCTGCAGGGAGCCTTTAACATGCTCTTAAAATCCCCCCAAAACACATTTCTTAATCAGGATGGAACATGATGAATGAAGTACACTGTAGCAAGTCACATCTGTTTATGTGCAACTTTCAAGCCAACACAAAGCAACAGTAAACCTGTTCAGAAGCATGACTCAAACACAAGCTAGGAGCTTTTTCTCATTACTTATTTTAAAGCACACAAAAAAATGCTGAAAAAATAATCTTCCCCATCCACAAGCCATGCAGAAAATTCGTCCTCAAACAGCTGCCCTTTCTGATCTGCAGGAGCTCACCAGAACAGGTACTCCTTATTCTACCAGTAGTTTAACTTCTACTAATAGCACAGACCTATTTGCATACCACCTCTGTAATATCTGGGAGATTAGTCTAGGCCTTTTCAGAACCTTGAGCTTTTGAAAGCACTTCTTACCAATAAATCTTCATAGTCAGTGTTATTAATTACTCTTAGCATTGTTCTGATTTGTTGTGCCTAATTCTTTTGCAACTTCCACTTGAATTACAATTGATCAAAATCGTAATTTGTTTTCACTGTTTTAGCATGTTTATGTTTCTTCCTCTTCTAATTTTGGTTGTTCTATTCGTGTAATATTTCAAATTATAAATCAGCTCTCCTGGGTTTTATTTCTGTAAGATTTGGTCTTGAGCTATAAGACATAATAAGCATAAAGGATTTTATTTTTTTTCTAACTATTGGTAATAAAGCTTTTTTTTTTTATTATTTTTTTCCCCCCAGACATAATTGTATAGCTCTAGGGAATAACACAGGGTAACAATTACATAAAATTATTAAAAGTATCCTTTTAAATCTGTCTGAAGATCAGTAAACGATAAATGATTTTATTTTTCTCAGACTATTAACTTTATCAGAATAGTAATATCTGCAAATATAACCAACTTTAATTAACAGCTTATTATGATGGCAACTTGTAACTTATGGAGACACGCTGTATGTATAAACATGCCCATTTCTCCCCCCCCCCCCACAATTAATGGGGGTGAGAGACAGTTTGGGGCATCTACCTATGTACGATTCATGAATTTTAATGTGATTTTATGAACCATCTCTGTTTTTAAACCTTTTACTGTGTTCTGTCTGCTACTCCACGTGCTTTGGAGAAGGGGGAAGAGTGTTGGAAGATCTGTCTCAGAAACAGCTGATTATTAAAGACTATCAGTATCTGAACCAATCCTACCTGGGGAAAACAAACAAGTAGTAATGTCCTTGAAAAAGCTGTTTTTCCCTAACTTCTCTGGAGGGAGCTGAAACAAATTGCCTCAGAAGCAGAACAAAGTCGCAGGTGTCAGGCTTGAAGACCACAGAGCTTAAAAGAGCTGGAGGGAGGCAAGAGGGGCAGGAAGGAAGCCAATACTTGAACAAACAAGAGGAAGTTGATCAACAAGGGGGAAATGGAAAGGTGACTTTGCCTATAACAGCAGGTGAGAAAGAAAGAAGCTGTCAGCAGACACTCAAATGTGCAACTCAGACCAGAAGCTACACAAAAGGGAACCTGAATCCTGTAAAACTTGTGCCTAATTTCAGTTACTATTCCCCAGTGAAAGGGAGGACGAGGCAGGATTTTTTATTGCTTTGTGCACAACTGCACAGTTCTTGCAGTAGCTCAATAAAACCTGCATGGTTTGGGAATCTTCACAGAGCCTCCTTTTGTCTCCTCTTCCACACAGTACTGAGATCAGGAGCTGGCATATTCACCAAAGGAGCTGTGGGGATACACTGCTATCTGCGCTGGGCTGGGGAGATAGCAAGGCAGCTGTATCATGGATCTAGTTGCATGTATAGACAGCGAACCCAGAGCACTCTGCCTGAAAAGCATGCCAGGAAGCCTGGGGAAAGAGAATGGTAGCATTTATGCAGGCTTGAGCAGTGAACACACTCATCTGGTGTGCTGAGACCCACCAGGACCTGCCCGGCCCCTGCACCCCTGTGAAAGTTCTGCTGGAACCTTCCCCTCTGGGAAATGACTGCACAGCAAAACTCTTCAGCAGAGCCTGGGATATAGCACTGGGAAATCTATTTAATAGTAAAGCCCCAAAAAGATCACTTCTAGCAGTTCAATTTCTGAACTTGTAATTGCCTCAAAATGTCACTGAACTACTCTTGTTATTAAGAGGCAGTATTTTACGAGGCAAAAGTGAAAGAGTAGAAAGCAGTTTGAAGATCTCATTCTTTTAAAGATGTATATCAAATAATTACCAGTGAGATCCAGGCACTTAAACCCAGGCACAAATCCCAGGAAACAATGGCGACACTCACTTCAACAAGAGCTGAACTTCAGCCCTGTAGCTGCGGCAGGACTTGGTCAGGGCTATACCTCCAGGACTCTTACTGAACCCGCAGCACTGAAATACGAGGAATGTCAAAGTGGTGCATCCACATGCTCAGTCTACAAATCCTATGACTGTTGACAGCTGTGGCACAAAGAACCTTAGTTTAGGATTTCACACTTTCAGTGCTGCCAGGCAGTAGAAGCACTTTATTCCATTGCTTTTCCGACAAGCATCTAGGCAGCATGCAGCACAGATTTCAACTCATGCTGGGAGTAAATGTTTCTTGGTGTCACACACACAGGCATCTGAAACGCACAGAGTAGCGCAGTAACCAGGCAAGCATGGTAACAAGGATCAATTTGTCTCCTCATTCCCAATAAGCAGATCCTTCAAATAACCAGGACAAGGTGCCTAGAGCTTTGGTACCAAAGGTCCCCAAATGGATACTTTGATTAACTATCTCTGCCTACCTGTTCACATTCCCAAAACAGGATATCCTACATCTTGCTGCTGCTTCTTGTGCAGCTTCTAGGAGACTGGGAGGTGGCAGGCGGTGTGTGTGTATCAGAAGACATGACCACATGACACAAAACGGCACAACCCTAAAATTCCTGAAACCGGACAAGCCCCAGCTGGAACACATCCATATAGGTACTGTCCCACCAACACCTGCTTACAGCTCTAGGACCAGCTCATTCAGGTCAGTCTGCACAATGCTCCACAGCACAGGAATGTCCACAGTGTTCCCACCATATAAACACAAAAAAAATCCCACAAACCCAAAAGTTAACTACTTCTTTAATACTGCACCAAAACTTAGAATCCTCCAAACCTACAGGACAGTGCATTGAAGTAATAAGCGTTTCAAAGAAAATTAGTCAGAGTTAATGCCCAGTTAAGATAGACAGTTCATGGGAAGATATAATCTATATCTATCTGCAATCTCAGCAAAGACCACCACTATCAGTCACAAGGCACAAATTACAACTGGAAGACACTTTTATGGTTAGCTCAAGTTCTTCCAGAAAATTATAGCATCACCCAAACTGTTCTGGTGCCATTCACAGCACAAAGGGCTGGACCAAACACAGTGGAATAGCCTTTGATGCAAACAAAACAGGCTACTTTCCCCTTTGTCCCCAAAGACTGTTTTTATATCAAGAGAGACAATTTATTGAAGGGACCTGTAATCCACTCCCATAATGGGGTGTGAGAAGCAAGCTGGGCTGAAGAAAACATAATGTAGCTCTTCCAGGACATGATCAGTTGACAGGGGTTTTCACAAAAATAGGAGGATGAAAAGCTAGAAAAGGAATCTGAATGTCTTAACAGTCCATCCCAAATTCTCATTTTGGCCAGAAATATCTATCCAAAGCAGAACTAATTTTCTGGATTGTAGTGCACTTAAAGAAAACACAGCCCAGCTTTTTTCAATCACAGGAGATTAATTTTCTTCACACTTTTATTAACTTGGCATTTTATTTCACTGAATAAGGCCTTCCACATAAAAATCTGTCTTACAAATACAATTCTCAACTAAACAGCCTTCTAAGTGCTGCTTGCTTTGGAGTTTATCCCTGTGGGGCACTGAAGAAGGAAGGAAGTGTGTGGAGGAGAGATTCATATTGGAAAAATTCTCTGAAGTGATTCAGTAACCACGGATCTTTTGGTACAAAGCTTCAAAGCATCCTGTAGCTTGGCTGTGTGTCAGGGTTTATTAAATCTGGGTACCACATTAGAATAAACACTTGTCTCAGCTTTTCATAACATGTTCATCCACACCATAACTAGCATACAACTAGAGGTCATTGGTTTAAGCGTTAACTGTTCTTTGAACACCCCAGGTTGCAATCCAGCAAGGGAAACATTTGACACACAATGCCAATCTCTCTCCAGCCTGCTCTTCTGTCCATCTGCCAGTATTCTCACAGGATGCCCATTCTCAGGCTGTAACAGCAAATTGGCCAAGCAACAAAAGGCTTTAAGGAACTTATAAAAATAAGTTCCTGGAAATAAACCCCAAAAATCCGTATTCACCAGCCTTGCCCCTTGATAGCAGTCCTTACACTCACTGTTTTACTCTCCTGTGAACTTACACCAGGTTTTGGATTTTAAGTTAAAAATTGCCAGTGGAGGCACAGCCCTGGGACACATACAGACAGCTGGCTTGGCTGTGTGAGGGCAGCAGGGATCATTCTGCATCCATTAAAAAACCATTGTCAGAGAGAGCAGCATCTTAAATGGCACCTGTTTGCAATTTTTGTGCCACAGAACAATACATGCAAAAGATGACAAATACCCTGTACAGTTTGAGTTGTCTCCAAAGATTTTACTACAGCATTTGTCAGGGAAACGCTATTTAGTGCTGGTTGAATGTTGCACTGCAACAGTAAAATCCCGTCAGTAGGAACTGTTTGGAAACAAGATCAGTGCCATCAGCAGACAGGCAGAACTGCAGAAAAACACACCAACACTGCTTTAAGCACTGCTGTAAAACAGGATGGGCAGCAAAAGCTGAGCAAAAGCAAAAATTGAGCTACTGAAGTCAGTGAACTGTGTCACTGAAATGATGAGCAAGGCAACAGGAGCCCCTCTGTATCTAACAAAACAAAAATGTGCTTCCGTATTTGGGATCACTCTGCTCTGCTCTCCTGGTCCACTCCAGCATTTATCCAGGCACGGCAGAGCCATAGGGGATGGAACAGGCCAATGTCTCTCTCTTTCCTTAAGAGGAGTAGGGTTAAATAATTCCTCTCACGCTAACATGTTTTGTTGAAGACTATTTATTCTCCCTCCCTCTCTTGGTTTCTCTAAACGGCATTTCTCCTTTCCTAACATTTCCTCTAAGCATTAAGAAAGCATGCCCTGGAGAAATGGACAGGAGAGCAGTTGCTAGTGAGGTGCAGTAAGGTATCTACCATATAATTTTACCATGCAGAAACACATCTGGGGATCTAATTTAAAAAAGAATGTTCTAAAAGAAAAAGCTAGCTGGGATCTACCTGATTCTCAGTACTGTAAGACACTGACTTTTTAAAATACTCATTGCCAAATTTCTTGGTGAACTGAACTTGTTAAGAATAAAAAAATCCAACCAACCAACAGAAACCCCAACTGTCAACCAAGTGCTGCCAGCAGCAGCTATTTAAGCAGTTCAGATGTCTGATAGCTCCTCTTACGATTTGTGCAGTCATGGTTTGAGTCTCAATCAGACACCTAGAGAGACTTAACTACTCTCAGGAGAGTTTTTACCAGCAACAGTCCCTCAAATTCCAAGGGAAGAAAGCAAAAAGTGTTTTTTAGTTGGAACAGAAAGAACCTGAGTGGGGAAAAAAATAAACTTGGGAAAGCCAATGTACAATACACTAATATGATCTTCTAGGCATTCCCATCCCCAGGATCTCTTGGTAATGTGTCTAACTTCAGCCTTTCTCTCACAGCTGTGAGTGGCTTTTGAACCGACATTTCAGTACAGCCATATCCCTCATTCTCTGCTGTCACAGTTGCAGTTTGTTGTTCAGGTTCAGCTCTTGGTGCTAAGAGATGAATGGCTCTGAAGGCACTGCTTAAGGTTATCTCAGCTGCAGCACACATGCTTTTATTTGCTGATAAGTAAAAAAAAGAAGTCCCTCACTGGAGGTCACCTCTTGATTCAATCACTGCCTTCCAGAGCTTCAACACAAGCAATCTATTTCCTGCCAACCCCCTCGAAAGCACAGAGGCTCAGTGCTGAATCTGCAAGGAGGAAACAACAGGTGTATGAAAACACTTAAACAGTTCTTTCTAACAGTGACACAGGCCCAAGGCAAAGAAAGAAGCAAGAGATGCTATTTTTTTTCTTCACTTAACCTGCCTTGCCATGGAAATAAGGCTGATGAAATCTTTGCTTTTGACTATTTCTTCTTCCAAGCTTTTTTTTTGCTTCTTTTCTTGCTCTTGTCTCTACCTCCAGTAACTTTAGGACCTAAAAGTGCAATTTCAGCACAGTTGAGGTCTCTGAGGTTCCTACAGACTTCATTAAAAAAGACACCTGAGGAGAGCAGAAATTTCCTACTAGCAAGGGAAACACCACAATGGAAACATGCACTGTTTAAGTCACCTGAAAATCCACAGAGAAAGAAGCTCTTACTCATGGTGTCTAAAGTTTATAGTCACAGATGAGGAAACTTTAGGAAACGAAAAACTTCTTGGTTCTGGTGTTACAGGCATATTTTATTTTGCTTTTCAATGGCTTACTCTGAGCACACACAGGATAGCACTACTTCCTCAACAAGGAGGAATACATACCCACAGCCTTGATAGTTTAACTGTATCTGAACCAAGTCTGACATATGAATGTGTGCAAGGAAGAGAAATTGCATAGGTGCCAGAAAGCATTACCTTCCCTCCATCTTCTTCACTTCATGGACTACAAAGCTGCCCTAGGTCCTTTCCCCTCCCTGCTCTCCAAAGAATACAAGCAGCAACCTCTCTGCTGTTGAGCTTCAGACCACAAACCACATTCTGGAGCAAAATACAAGAAGAAAATAAATAACTTGAGATTTCTTTTAATTAGCTACTTCACTGAAAAAATGAGGCACAAATGCACTAAAATAGAAAGGAATGTGCCAACTTGAGACGTAGAAATAGCTACAGAGGAGTTCACACTAAGGGGAGAGCGAGACACAGACAGGGAAACTTGGTTCAGTTCAGAAAATATCAGCGACCAGTATTCATAAATAATAATGATGCAACAGATTTCCAGGCTTCTCCACTTACCTAGTGAGCCAAAATGGAAGACTCATCCCCTTGTCCTGTATAGGATAGAGATGCCACACCGAGATAGAATTAGTCACAGTGAGAACATGGACGTTGACAGTGCTGGTCACGAGTTTTAAGAGCCAGACTGTGGACAGGCATCTCAGCAGAACAAGAGAGGACAACCCATTAAGAAGAAATACAACTCCTTCAGGGTGACAGGTCAGCACAGGATTTCTATTTTGGGCCCCATAGTCAGCTATGCGATAGATCATGATTACCACCTAAGTTGTAACAGTGTGTCTTAGGTGAGGGAGCATGGCTTGGCTAAACCTCAGGAACACAACATTGTGAGGTGCAGTGCTTAATGGGGGTCTGAATCAGGTCTATGCTTCATCAAGGGCCTGCAGCCATAAAACATGTCTAGCTGTTATGATTTGGGCTGGTTATCTTTACTTTTTTTCCCCTGGAACAGAGCCTTTTGATATACTTTTGCACCACACCATGGGTCAGGAGAGATACATCAGAATTTTTGCAGTGAAAGCTTACTAAAAACATGCAAAAGAAAAGAAAAAAAATGAAGACAGACAGCATTCTCAGACCCTGTTAAAATAAATAAATAAATAAAATCAATCTCTTTCTCAACATTTGCTTTGGCAGTCTTACAGTGTAACATGCCAGACCAGTACCTCCTAGTAATCTGTTAAAATATTTTTGTGCTTATGATATTTTAAAGGCATTGGTATTTTGGGGGTGTTGGGAAAGCTGAGGGAACCAAGAAGAACGGAACAGCCTCAGCACCAGCTTGAAGTGCCATGGTGCAGTGAGGAGGTCTGGGCTGGCACCAGACATCAACAGCCTGCCAGATCCCATGCATCGGAACAGCTAGACTGTTTCCGGCTACTTTAACTGGGACAAACAGGAATTTTGGGGCCTGGTAGTGAGTGCTGAGGTGTTGTCTCCACTGTTTTCCTGTGAGTTCCACTGAGTTTTTCCACCCCACATCCTACTACAATTTTCAATCCTTCCCAAAAAGCACCATAACTCTAAAAATAAATCATTTCACAGCCAGATGTAACTCAGTCTGGGAAGGGTCACCACAAGCAGCAGCTTCCCCAAGCAAAAACATTCAGCTGTGCTCATTGTAAAGCAAAAGGAAACCTTTCTGATCATCTGTGCCAGGGCAGCACAGCCAGAATAGTAGAACTCAACTTCACACCCGCAGAGCCTCCTTCAAAGACTGACGTTGAAATCCTAGTGAGATGTGCCAGTGTCTATCTCCTATCTCTCCTACACAGGAAAAGGGGGTCTCTTTGGCTGGCTGACAGTTGAAAAGATCCCGATGTTTACTTTCCAGCCAATTGACAGATGTATGAGAGAGGCTGTCAACTCATTTCCCATAAAGAAATTAAAAGTCTAGCATCTCTCAGCACACATGGAGCATGAATGACACACTGAACCGCTAAATCCTTTTTAAAAAGCTATGTACTAATTTCACCAGTATGAACCTGCCAGATGTAGCCAAAATGTGGACTCTGCAGGTATTTTCTATGAAGTCAAATGAATGAATTATTCTATTTGGTGCAATATCTCATCATGATATTTCACTGCATCAGTCCATTACATTTTGTGCCTCTGCATTTTGGACTTACAGAAAGCAACTATCACTGCATCTCAACCATATTAATACTACACAGAAGTGAGGACACTTCACTTGATTAAAAAACTAGCCTTTTAAGCTGTTCCACAAGGGAAAAAAATACATTTGTACTTCTCTTGGTCAAAGCATAAGCTCACCATTTAATTGCAACTTGTGTGATAGCAATCTGTTAATATTTGTATAAAGGTCCTTGAGGAATCAGAGGGAAAACAGCACAAAGAGGAACAAAATGCAAACTTCCAAGACATCTGTTGAATACCCAAGTAGCAGAAGAAGTGAAAATGATTAATGGTATAGTATCAGCACAACAGCACAGCCAAAGTAGAATAGCTGGGATTTAGAAAGCAGGGCCATTAACACACAAGGAGAAATGACCATGCAAACACTGGTTGCTGAAAGACAAGGTAGCAGGAAACAAAACAAAATTACTGTTGCCTGTAACACCTGGTACTAAAAAGCCAGGGCAGTGAGCCAACATGTAGATGAGAGAGCAAACCATGGTAATTATTCCTCCCCTCTCATGAAAATGCAACAGGGTTAATTTTGTTCTGGAATAAAAACTATATGCCATTGAAGGAGCATTACAGGATCAGCTCAATATCAAACCTAACATTTTTTCTTAAGCACTTGGCAATGGAAAAAAAAGATCTCATGGCATTTTGCTAATTATTGAGTGGGGTTTTTTTCTCAAAAGGGCACTAAAAAAAGGAACAAATATTTTAAGTATAACCTTACTAAAAAAGAAAAGCTTTTGTTCCTTTTAAAAATTATAAAATCTGGATGAAAGGCCATGAACTCAGACAAATTCTGAACTTCGGCTCATACGCTGAGCAAAATTCAGATCCAGAATACAAGATGCGAGTGCTGCCTCAGTTATGTCATTTCACGTTCTTCTACAAAGCACACCTCATGAGTTTTCCATGAGGTGAGTTCAAACAGCCAGAGGCAACAAAAATCTAATACACTTAAATAATTGAACAGCATCCTTCTAGCTCTCATTTAGAAGAAAACCTTCTAGATGCAAAACAAGCAGAACTGAGGTAGCTACACTTTATTATGCTTGCAGCCAGACTTAACATGACTCACAATGGACTTTTTGGTGGTGGAGATACCTAATGAAGATTTAGACAAACAAAGGAAACAGGACTTTATGCCAGTGCAGAGAGTGGAGAAGCTGCCCTTCTACGTATTAGTTTTACATTTCTTTCAGCGCGAGATGAAAGTGAGATGCTTTATCTGATGATGCCATACATTTTTCAGACTGCTGCTAAGCTCCTCTTGGATGTTACAGATACCATGGTCACTGCACCAAAGGCAAAAGTTTCCTGCAGAATACATACATACTCTTGAAGAGGTGACACCTAAACTTTAACTCAAAGGGAATTACATTATTTAAAATAGCACCTTCCTTGTTACAGATGTACATACAGCAATCTACCATACAGTCTGTTTTCAACAGTCTGTTCTGTTTCTTGTTATTTCCTATGCTGCATTAAAAGAAAAAGAATAGATAATAAAGATGTTTTTAAAATGTAGGTTATTGATCATCAACAGCAATAGTTTTGTAACTATCGTGGTGATTTCGATATCTCAAAAGCTTTTAAAATGCTTTTGTAATACAGGCTTTATAGAAAGAGTTGCTTTCAAAATGAAACCCAGTAGCTTATCTTTTTCATTTCTTATAATTCTGTTTTGGCCACAGTGCTCAGCAGGCCTCTCTGCCACTGCAGGCAGTGCAGTGCACAGCAGCACTCCTGCTCAGTGACTGGAACAGCCATGATTACATTGCTGTACATAAAAATGCTGTCCTGCAAGCTCGTTAGATCCGCTAACGGTGAAGGACTTCTCTCTCTATGACCTCTTCTTCCCTGACCTTCATTCAGCCATGTACTTGTACTCCACGATCATGATTCACAAGATCTGCCACTAAAAGAAAGGATCTTCAAAGTTTTTGCTGAGACTGTACCCACACTGTGGGTATTTGCTGTTTATGTTTCTGCCCCACGCTATTCGAAATATTTTTCCCTCTATTGCATGTTCATTTTAAGTGAATTCATAGGAACAATGTGAGGTTGTAATCATAAGTTCCTCATTTCTGTACTAGATCTATTTTACCCATAAAGTATGCAAAAAACATATATTAAAGCCTTCAAACCAAAAGTTATCTGGGTTCAGACATTCTTGGCTTTTACCCACAAAATGAAGAACTCTTAATAAAAACAATCTTCTCTTTTGCAGCTGCTCATGATTCAGATCCTGAGTTTTCTCAGACTCTTACACAGAACATACAACAGAGGGAAGCTAAAAAGCAAGTTCCAGAGCTGTTAGTATGGTAAGCATCTCATCCTATTCCATGTAGTCCAAATATTAACTACCCATCTCAAAGTAAAGGTACTTTGTTTCACACAAAACTGATAATTAGTGGTATTTTTTGCCTGGGGTAAGGATCTGACAACACACCCCTTTTCCAGGCAAGAGGGTGATCTGTTTCTGAGGAGGTAAGAGCTAGAGGGAACCATGAGGCAGCTGGGAGACAAAGTGCCTTGTTGTGTGAGAGCTGGCGGGCAGAGCCCTCTGGCTGGCTGCACAAGGCTCTCCACCCTGACATTCAGCAATCCTCCCTCAGTGCACTCAGAGCCTGCTGCAGGGGAAAGCTGCTAACATTACCCCCTATTCCCCGGTTTTCTGGCAACCACCTTGTTGATCCAGTGACATCATTTAACATAGTCTGAGTCTCCCACATGGGGAGCGCATACACTAATTTCTGTTCTGTTTTTACAACCACTCAACCAGAAAAGATCTTTCCTGTTTATATTTTATATGCTGTAAACAGATGTTTCTGATACTGGCAGAGTTTCTTGCAGTCAGATTGTTAAGAGGTCACAGAATAGTGTGACTACCCTTTGTCAAGGGGGATGTTTTTCACTTGGGCCTAACTTAACCTTAATCCTACCTAAACCTTGTGTTGCTTCATAATTTTTATAGCTATAACTTATCTAGATTAGATATTTTGAGTCACAAAGCTAGGATTATGGAGAAGTTAACAGTTGCTGACAGAAATTATGTATCATTAACTTGTTTGTTTATCTTTTAAATTGCTGAGATTTGAAGAATTTTTCAAAGGCACAAAACAGAGAATGCTTTCCTGCACACAGAGAGATTTGAAAATCGCTGCTGCACTTTAAATTTAGCCTGTACCCTGACTCTCCCAGATTTTGAATGGGCTTGGACATGTGATCAATGGTTTTGCTTTTAAAAATATCTCCATTACTGATTTTTGGAAATCACTTTCCTGGTAGCTAAGGAGAATAGTTCAGTGGTTAGTGCTTGCTTGTGAATCTGAAGAGCAGGGGTCAGATGCCTGCCTCCTCCCTGACCTCCTATCTGATCTTCAGCCTGTTATTTGGGTCCTCCCTGCAAGGGTGGTATTTTTCAAACAGTGTTTCTAGGGGTGCGAGTTGCAAGGGAGGATTTCCAGTTACCTTGATGAACATGCAAGTGTGGTGTAGTTATACTACAGGCTTATGGTTGTAGTACAGCTTATCTTGGTTCCTAAATTAAAAACAGCTTCAAATCCATTGACATAAAACTGTTTTAGCACAGTATCCACCAAAGAAATCTGGTAGAGGGAAGTCCTTAGCCCCACTTTGCTTCAGTTTCCATATATAAAATAGTGCTTTCTGTCCCATAACAAGAGCCACAATATTGCATTGTAAAGTTTCTCACAACAATCTTGGCTTCAGGTATTGCCAGAATAATCCCTCCCCCTATCTACCCCTCGTTGTTCACTCCCACAACTAAGCTAGCTGCATTTGGATGACATTTCTGTGGTTCTGTCCTGAACTGATCGGGCTTTAGAACATCTCTGTACTTTTGACAGATTATTTTTAAGAGTGACCAGTTTCCAGAGCAGGTTCACAACATGGCCACACTCTAGCTGAAAGAACACTTTAAGACGGAAGAAGACTGTCTGTCATGAGAGATAGCAACATTTAAGCCAGTATGCCACCCAAAATAATATATCTGTGGGACTACAACCCCAAGCACTCAATAAATGAGGGCCATACCAAGTAGTCTGTTGAGATGCTACTTGTTTCATGCTGAGAAAACTGCCATAACACAAGATTCAGCTGGACAGGATGCTGGACCATCTTGTCTAGATTGTGCTCTCACCAAGAAAGTTTGAACCAGCTGATCCTCAAGGAGGATCCCTTCCAACCTGGTATGCTACGATTCTTGAATGATTAGTTGGTTTTTTATATTTTTTAATGAAACTAAGCATCATGTTCAGATAGTGATTGATGTGGATCTTAACCAGGTAGTTCCAAAAAACTATTCTGGAATAACAGCTGAATTCCAGAGACCAGAACTGATATTCAGATATTGCTAGCCCTTAGAGTTAAACCAGGCCAATCTCGACGCGCTCATCATGAAGTGATGAACACTTAAACCTTTCATTGGTATTCACAACATGTGCAAGTCTCTTCATTTCTATGAAAATCCCCCATGCAGGAAAGCATTTTGTTACTTCCATTTTAATCATTCCACTTCCACCACCAAATTAAGCTGAGATTTAGACAAGTATTAACACTTAGTTGGGATGTTCTGCGTGAACCAATTTACCCCCACACAGCCTTTTTCTTTCCTTTTTTTTTTTTTCTGATGGACAAAGACAACTCTACATGAGGTGTAGGCAATGCTTGCTTTGAATATAGGAACATAATATCTTCATCCTCCACTTTGCACTGCACCAGAGAGCTATATAAAGAGAATCTGTTCTGGCACCTATTCCAGCTGTGCTCTTTCTGCAGTCCAGAGAAAATCTACAGTGTGGTAACTCTCCCTTTGTCTCTGCCTCACTCCTACAGAAAGCTGAAAAGCATTTACGTTTTTCATTTCACAAGTCTGGCAAGATGAAAAGACATTTTGCAAGTTCTTGATAATTTTTCTCAGACACAATGCCATTTGCTGAAGACAAACACAGCTTTTAGAGGAAAAACTCTTACTTATGATTACACTTTGCCAAAAGAATAATTAAACTAAAATTTACATGTGAAACAGTTACAAAGCAGGACATCCATGCCAAAAGAAAGCTAAAATGGGGAAAACAAAAATACCTTGATTCTCCTAGTGCTCACACAGCTGCACCCAAGACTCTGTTCAACCAACACTGGGCTTTATTAACAGCATCAAACTACTGCAAAAATCAATTAAGGATGAAAACTGTTAGTGAATCCACCTGTGTGAATGCCTTGCATGAGAAGGCAAGCTGAAACTGCAACACCTGCAAGAAGCATCCTTTCTGAGAACTACTGGATGTGAGAATGGAAAAGAAAAAAAATACAAAAGATTAGAAGTCATCACTTCAGACTAACGCCAGATCACTTTAGTTATAAGGAACCATTCATCTTTTGAACAGGACAGAGCACTGCTGCTTACACTACCTAAATCCTTTCACAAATAAGGGCAGTATACTTCCCGGTTTAATGCCTTAGGGAATACTTGCCTTTTATACAAGATTTGAGGCGTGCTATCAACAGTCTTATGATGTATCTGTGAAAAAAATGTTGCACATTTCCTCCTACATTATCCTCTTGCAGCTGTCTCTGCACTAACTCAGCTCCATCAGCAGAGGTTCCAAAAGACCTTCTTCCTACCTCAAAAAAAATCCCCTCCCCTTTTAGTCTTGCTACCTGCCAGCCTTGCCTCTTCTGCAAAGTTCTACCTGAAACTTACAACTGCTCTCATCCTCTGCCTTTCTGTTTTGCCACTTAGCTGCTGTACTTATTTTTGCCTCAAAGGAGAGTTTTAAGTCAGCTCTCGAAGTAAATCCTATGGGGAATAGGAGTCACAGCGATCTGAAATAAAACCTTTAACCTATCTTCCCTTAAAAGGTCAGTTTTCAAATGACCTACAAGTGTCACAGATTTTCATACTGCTCATTTTAAATCCAGCTGTATTTTCAAAACTAGAGCAGATTCTTCCTCTGATGGATGACAGGGATTCTCCTTGCTTTGCAAGGGATGTCTGATGAGTGAAGGCCTGTCTGTGAAAAAACATTATGATGATCCATGGCTACAAGAAATACATGCCCAGAAAATCTGATTTCTAGTGGCCGGCAATGCTATGCTGCGTCTGAAACTGACCCCCACACCACTGTGTCCAGGAACATATAACCACCTTGGATGTAGAAGTGAGCCAGTCCTGAAGAAAGCAGCTGCACATAAACAATAACCCATAAAACACTTCAAGAGAGGTTTTACTATCCTAGGAAATCTGGAAGACACATGCCCTTCACAGATCACAAATATGCTTCCGACATTAAGTCACTGAACGTTGACTGCAGTTAAGAGATCCTCCTTCTATGTCCTGGCCCCATGATAAGCGTGTGCTTGAGCTAGGCTTGCTACTGCAAGGGACGAAAGTCTACTGCATTGTCTAAACAAACAGAGACTGTGGAAGGACTTGTCTCCTGTCCTTCTAAGATTACCTGCTCACCTCCAATGCTTCCTGACAGCTGTAGAGGTAGAGTACAGCTGTACCAAATGAACACATTTCTAGAAATATGGAACTAAATCAAATCCTATCTGGTGGTAAATCCTTAATCCATATCTAAACAAACTGCACTAACAAAATCTCACCATTTCTAAATGAGAGCAGAATCCAATTTGCCTTGTAACAAGAGACAGAAGAGTAACATATTTCTCTCAAGTGATAGGAAAGCACCTCACAGAAGAAAACACACAAAATTTCACATCAAATAAACTGTTCCTCACTGAACACCTATATTTAAATGATATATATCAAAATGCCTTGAGACTGGTAATGCTATGTACCTAGTAAAAAAAAGATGTGGAGCAATTTAGGCATAGCTCCTTGTAAGTGATGGGAAGCTTCATAACTGACTAGAAAATCTCTGATGAAGAGCACTGGAGAAAGTGAAATCGTGCTAGTATACACACATCCCAAACAACACTAGGTAATATGATGTCACTAATTACATATGCAGTCACAGATAAGCCAGAGGAAAAAGTCTGCCTCCATCAACAAAAATCATGAGTAGAATTTGGAATCATGTATGTTCATATCAGAGAGGTATAGGTTTGCATATGGAGCTTACCAACGAAAAGTTGTAATCGATTCAAAACTTTTACAGCTTCTAGTGCATGTGAATTTGAGATGCTTACTGAACTCACCAATGTTTCCTTAGGAGTGCACACAACTCCCCAGGCCAAAGGCACACAAAGGAACTTAAGTAAAAAGACAAAGCTCTTTCCAGTCAGATTTTAAGTCTTATCTAAGGTCCCTAGAATTTTTCAGGCTTCTTTGAACAAACAGTGTATCTCTATGTTTTTATTACATCTTCCTCTAGTTTTTATGTTCGTGATGCATGATCCACCATTGTGTGTTATTTCACAGGCACAGCCAGACTGCCTGGTATTAACAAAGGACTAGAAGTCTCCTGGTAAGAATCTTTTCTTTCTGTCTACCACACTACTGTATGTGTGTATGTATGTGTATGTTGTTTGACAACTACCTTTTTAATGTAATGCCTCAATTCTTTCTGCTCAATTCTTCCTTTACCTGACTCAACTACAGTGATATTTACAATTTAGCCCTTTGCAATAATTGCATTTCTAGCTTTTGTCTGCTCATTGATTGTTCTTCTTTAATTATTATTTCACTGATACCCTTGGTATTGCACCTGCTGCAACACAGACAACTGTTAATATATATGGTCCAACAACTTGCCCTTCACTTTCTTGGCATGTCCTCCAGGACCATATTCCTGTACACATGGTTTCAGGCCATGTTAGTGAAATATTTATTTGCATATTTCATTGATTTTTCCCTACCTAAGGAAAATGTGCCATGGTCACACATCGATTTTTGCCTTTGGTTATAATTAGGAAAAAGCTTATCTAGTTATCATCTCTGAATATCCAGACAGCTTCGATGATCCAGTGAAAGTTTTTCTGTACTTATTTATCTCCAGGCTAAAATTAAACCATTAGGTAATGGTTAAGGTAGAACCAAATATCACTAGTATCAGCAAAAATATCATTGTAATTAGTATTTTAAAGGAAAGTCAAATAGAATACAAAAAAAAAAAAAGGAAAGCTTATGTTAAAGAAAGCCTTTACAAAAACACAAATTCTGGAAAGCATAAAAAATGCTGTAATAGGATACTACACATTTCTGCCATTTACCGTTACCTGTCTTCCAACACAGACTACTAAAAACCATGATCAGTAAATTTTTTATATTTATGACTAAAACATCTGTCATGGCCCATTTCAACCACGCTCTACTGTGTACTTTGTACATCTGCTGGTACATACCACATGTATGTGCAACCAGACCTGTCCTGTGAGTCATTCTCCAGTAGCAACATGAAGATCTTTACCCCATCTTAATATGTACAACAGCACAGCAGAAAGATAGTCCAATCAAACACTATAAATCATATACAAACACATAATGAACTAAAACTTTGCCTACATCTGCCAGGCACTACTTAGAAAATGAACTTGAATGTTCTACTTTATAGGTGTTTCAACTGACAAACACTGACTCAAGCTTCCTCTGGTCTATAAAATTGGAAACATAGATGTGCTTACAGGTAGAGAATGAACTCAAGGTATGAGTGTAAACAAAGCAGAATTTCAACGGGAAGCTGAGAAGGATGATGGCAACAGGAAATGGAAAAAGCCAAACCAAAATTTCACCCACAGCAGGCAAGCCAAGATCTCTAGGTTCTTTGTCCACAGATACAAATTCAGTCTGCTCCTTAGAGCTTTAGAGGCAAATGTTCCCTGTGCTCCAGTTACAGATCAGTATTCTTCTGACTGAAAGACAGCCAAAGTTTCAGACGGGTCTGTTCCTCACCGCTGAGGAATACACTGTTTCTAGGGAATCTGTTACCTGCTGGGCACATTATCTCACCTCTGAGGCTGGATAGGTACATTCTCCATCTGCATTCCTGTTGCTTCCAAGTTTCAAGAGCCACTTGTACATAAGCTTGATCCCACTCATCATTCAGATGCTGCCCAAGCTATTCAGCCTCCTTACAGCCTCTCAAGCGTTGGCAGCTCCCTAGAAAAGTTGGTGGCATGCAGGACTTCAATAACCTTTACTGTAGGCTCCTACAGAGGGCAGGAACCTCTCTCATTTCTTTCCTTCTGCCTAGGCCAGAGCTTCTTAACATGGTCAGAGCAAGCTCTATTCCTCTCAACTCCTTGTCAGTGTCCGTGGACAGTGGAGTCTGATTTTGGTTCACACGTCACACTCCTCATTAGCAAATAGCAAAAGAAGTATGTTGCTATTCTGGGTAAGTCCAAGGAAGGAGCTCACATACAACAGCAAAGAGGGTAAAGAGGAACACATCCATTAGAAGTTAATGGGTAAATGAGGATGACAGAGAGGACAAGTATACTAGAAAATGCAACTTCTTCCTATTTGACCATGACAACAATTGTTTACAATGAACAGCCTCCCCTGTGGCTGAAGCTGGTGCACCAACCATTTTCAGATTCTATACACAGCCACAGATACGATTAAGCCCAGCTATTACAGAGAACAACAGCAAACCTTCAAGTATTCAGGTCTCCTGATATTAACAAGTTTTGCATCTGAAATACAAAACAGCTTCTCATATTTGCCACAGACATACAATTTTTTTTGCATATATTCATAAGACCAAAAGACATGAATAATGCCATAAGATTTTGTTTACTCCCTGTTTCTACATTCACCAAGATTTGTGACATGTGAACTCTAGCTACATTTTGGGTTTTATTTTTTTTTTCTCCTCTGGTCGACATCATATCTTTCACACTGTCGTTTGTTTCCCAAAATTACTTCCATTGTCATGGACTTGAGATTTACAGCTGAAGCTGACAGAACCATTTCTGAGCACTATATATGCAGGGGAGAAAAAAGAAAAACAGTTCATAAAGAAAAGCTGACTACCGTCTTAATTGCTGAGAGCTGCTACTTCACAAAAGCAGTGAGGGGATTTAAGAAAGTGACTAAGTCACAAAACTTGATTTCAGAAGCACCATGCATATTAAAACTCATCAAAAGTTACATTTGGCAGTGGGAATTGGATGTCTTCACAACTTCTGACATTTTTACCCTGCATTTCTCAGTCTGGGATAATGGTTCCAGCAGGAACCTCGAGCTGATGCCAGGCCGCCTGCCAGTTGCTTGCATTTCTTCAGCTTTTGAGACTCAGGGTGCCATTGTTTATACCTCATCTACCTTTTTCTGTGGATGAAGAAGTAAACACTCTCTGTGAGTTGTTTGGGGTTTGGGTTTTTTTCTCTCTATTTTGCTACATTACCTAGTACATTATCCAATCAGATTACAAATCAGAGTACATGCTTCAAAGTCGTGACAAAATGATCTGTGGGCTCTACTGCCATCAGACACAAGTTTCACTTATCGCTTCATTTATTCATTGAAGATAACAGTCTGTGCTATCATTCAACCCAGTTATATGATGAGAAGAACATTCAAAGATTCTTATTTCCCAATTCACATGAGGAATTGGCATAACCCACTGTGTACTGCATATTCAGCTAAGCAAGTTTGAGCACACATAAACACATCTATGTATTATGTATTTATATTATACAGACAATACTTGCATAGAGGGTCTCATTGATATCACAAACTATTCATCTAAGTAGTTTCGAAATTTATTGCAATAATGAGCCCCCGCAGGAAATAACATGGAAGTAGAGAATTTAAAAAGATAAATAAAAAATAAAAAACAAACTTCACATATGTATGTGTTTTTGAAAACCAGTCACGACACAAATAATCCAATCTCTACTTGCCAAACAGGGCAACATTATGTGCATTCTGTTGTATTATAAGACAGGCAATATTCCCTCCCCGTCACTCATTTGGTTAAGTGTCAAAATGAACAACATTTTCATATCTATCTTTTTGCTAGATAAATGCAAGCAGCTGGAGAAAATATTGTTCTAGGAACTTCACTTTCACATGAGATCATCCTCATGTTAACCCTGCACTTCTAAGGTGTTATAGTTTCCCAATGAAACACTATCAACCTCGTCATTTTTTGGTAAACAAAGCTGAAGACAGGTGCAGCACAATTAAAAAAAGTACATTAAGGTTCACTTACATCTTCAACAGGACCAGAAACTACTTGAAAGTTAGAAAATAATTACAAAGTAATCATTTATAAGGACAAAAGGAAATAATATGGACTCTTAAGAAAAAAGTAAGAATTTTAGAGACTGCACTATACAAATCCAAGGGGATCTGTACTTTTAGAATAAACTGACAAAACTTGAAGATGTAGTGAGATATTATTTGAAAACTAACCTCTAAATTCAGCCACTGGGAAGGGCTTGTCATGGTCTGCTGGTGAGTGCTTTGAAGGCAGACTCTACTTTAGAATGGCAAGAAAATGAACAGGGAGATCAAGAGAACTAGTTGGAGCTATGCAAGGATCCTTTAGGGGAGCTAAGAAGGACAGAGGGCTCCCTGGAAAAAGAAATCCCAAAAACCCCATATCATGCCTTTCCATGCAAGTGCTGCAATAAACAAGGATGAACTATATTTAACATGCACCTATTCTAAACCTAAATAAGATGCCCTAGGACCACAATGATTTGAAAGCATCATTCTCCCTCCCAGCAAAGCGATGGGCTACGTATGGAAGACACTTGTCTTCAATGGACTTCAATATAGCTATTTGGTCTTGTGCTTTGCAGACATCCCCACCATTAGCAAACACCACCCTGTAACAGTCTCCTCTTTTGGAATTTGCAGCATGAAAAGCTTCCATCAACTTTTGCTGTTGGTGATTGAATGTTGACGTTGTCCTTTCTATTTGGCTTTTGGCAAATCATGAGCCTTGTAGAGGCAACAACACCTGTTGCTTCTTTACCTGTCTCTAACTAGAGCTCGTTAAGAGCTCCACCACCAATCACTTAATGTTGTGCTCCACTAACCAGCATCTTTGTCCTGTTTTTCCATTCATCCTTCTTTGACCTTGATTAATCTGAAGAAGATTATGTTGACAATAAAAGCTTAAACATTCAAAAAGAGGTAGCAAGAACACACTGACTAACCACACCGACTTGACTCTAACCAAGTGCTCTTGGCTGCTCAGTCTCATCACTTGGTGTGACAGAGCTTTTGGAGCAAACATGTTCAGAGAAGCTAGTGTATCTTCCAGCTGCTCATTTTCACCAGTCTGCTCCTGCACACCCATCCTTCATGCTGTATGCACTGCCTTTGTATATTTAAGTTTTGCATTTCTTAAGTCTTTGCAGGGATGGCCACCTCCCTTGCATTAGTTCTTGTGAGGTAAAACTGTGTTGTTATGCATTGAGCTGCTAACCATTGTGGGTTTTTTGTGCTCAACAGAAGTGCTGCACAGAAGCACCTATGCTTGTTCCAAGCTTAAAAACAAAAAGAAGTTTTAAAGAAGTCCGCTTCATTGGAGCACCAAACCTTCCTGGGTGTGGCTTCTTTCACATTAAACCACCCAATTCTGGCACCCCATAGTTTTGCATTAGTGTCTAAACAAATAACAAGAGACTTTAATGAGCATCAACATTATCTTCACAAATATTCACTAATCTTTCCCCAAACACCAGTTTCATTAGCAAAGGAAAGTGTCATCCATGTAACCTGATGAAAAGGTTGGCCCATAAGCCCCAGAATCATGCTTGCCAACAATGCTGTGGTCTCCAACCATCCTATTGGATACAGAGGACAGTACTAACACACATCCCAACATGTGTTTTCACCTGAAGTTGTTGTATCCTCCAAATCCTTAAACACATTTAGAGATGCATTAATTGGTTTGTACACAAAAGTCCCATAATCTTTGCGTTACTTATTATCACCAGAGGAGGAAGACTTTTTGGTCCACTAGACATTTGGAAATGCACCTCTCTCAAGCAGACTTCTTGTTTCTTTCAGATTTTCAGTAGGTTTGTCATAAAATTAGGTTAACTGATGAGGGATCAATGGAACTGCTCTGTAACAAAAAGGGTACGGATTTGTTAGTTAGTAGTACCTACAACTACTTTGGTTTAGAAAAAACCTTTCCATATTCAGTATTTCCTAAAGGGATATAAAGATATAAAAATGTATTCCCACTGTTATTTTGCTTAATATTTTGTGTTAGCCTGCTAATACATTACTAAATGGTGCCAGTAAAGTCTCTAGCATTTGAAACAAGGCAAGCAAACCAATTCAACTCACAGCATGGAACTAACATGTTGAAATGGCCAAGTTATCTAATGTTTAGGAGAAATTAATGACACTAAACTTCTCTGGGGGTTGTGATCTTAATCAGTTTGTAGCTAGACATTTGCTTCTTTTTTCAACTCTGACAATAAAAGTATTTTCTACAAGTATTTTTTAATTCCCATTTAAAAATACCTTGGAGAAAGAAAATAAGTGCTGCTGTCAAAGTATACAAAATCTTACTCGGTTAAATTACTTAATATTTTCAGAAGTATTTGTCCTTATGTATTGATAACCAGAAAGTGTTGTCATCTAATAGCCTAACACAGTAGCTCTCATATTTAAGTTTTGTAACAAAACTGCAGTACAATTCTTGCAACAGCCAAGGCACTCGTACTGGCAATGAAGCTAGTACTTGCCAAATATACAATGATCTTATACATGCATGCCCAAACCTGGCAGCTACCCAAAGCTTAAGGTTTGACATTTGGTCTAAGCCATATTATTCAGTTCCCGACTCTCAAATAATGCTGTGAAAAGTGAGGAAAAAGGGTGCAAAACCAGAAGAAAGGCAAAGAAAAAAAGGGATAAAACTGGCACAACTGTATATGTGACTAGAGGAAACATAAGGCAAGATGGGCAAACTGTTTGGGTGAAGTAGTGGTAAAAATTCCTTTCTGTATGAAATCTGTTTCATTAATACACTGGACTGCTAATAAAAATAATAATGATGAAAACCCAACACAAAAAGAAAAAACAACCAAAACAACCAACCAAACCAGAAAAAAAACAAAAAAAAACAAAAAAAACAAAACAAAAAAAACCATGAAACAAAACAAAGACAACGCTTCCCCCCCCGCAAAAAAAAACAACAAAAAAAACCCCAAAAAAACAAAAACCCCACACCAAACAAACAAAAAAAACCAGCCCTCAGTTATCTCCAATGGTGTTAGCTACATATACGTGCAAGTGACTTGAGGTGTTCTGCCAACCGAGCAATGCACTGCTGTAGGTATTCTGCTAGCAGCACCGATAAGAGCCACTTCAAAGCCAACCTTCTGTTTTGCTGGGCATGAAGTCCTTTTGAAAGTATTGATGTTTGCTAAACACCAAAAGAAAGAACACATTCTTCTTTGGTGGCACACAGGGGTGCTCAATATCTATCAGGATGTTTGCAGGATCTACGACCTCCCAACAAAAGGTTCTCCATTTGAAATTTCACAGACCTGCTACGTCTTTCTTTCAGAAATATAAAATCATTAACTATTACTCTTACAATATTATAACTTTCTGGCAAATTTGTTCACAGGCAACGCATACTGGTGCTTTGTAATTTTAATGGTAGTCTCCTCAGTGTTGCAAGACAAATTTTTCTGCTGCAAGACAGGGTTAAGCTAAGACACTCTCCAGGTACATCTAGTGCAGAAAAAAAAGTTAGATATAAAAATGTAAGGAAGGGCATTGTTTTGCCAGAAAAGTAGGACAGGTCTCCAGATAGAACTCTTCTTGTGTCAGCATTACTTATCCTGATCTATGGGCAATTTAGAGCCCTAAGCCCTAAAGCCACCACTATTTTGAACAGGCAAAAATATTACTATGCATTTACTGTAAATAAAGCTAAGTTAAAATTTGGGGAAAACCCGCATTCTGCCAGCTGCCTACAAAGCTTGAAAACCAGTTCCTGCAGTGCTCAGAGAAGTGGGAGATGCACCGTCCCTGGAGACAATTCAAGGCCAGGTTGGATGTGGTTCTGGGCAACCTGATCTAGTTGAAGATGTCCCTGCTCATTGCAGGGGATTTGGAACTATGTGACCTTTGAAGGTCCATTCCAACCCAAACTATTCTATGACTCATAACCTTGAATGGCCTAGAGAGTGGCTTAAAACAAAAAATTGGTTTTCTTTCAATCGAACTGTTTTGCTGGGTTTCTCCTCACTAATATTTAAACTACATTAAAAATATTATTTTTATAAGAATTTGATCCAATTGGGTACCAAAATAATTCCCTCTTCCAACCCCCTTCCCCCAGCAGCTAGGGGGAATATTTTCTTCCCCTGCAAATTGCATGGGAGAGAAACTGTCTTTTCTAGCCAGCCTCATCTGGATGTAAAGCTTAAAACGTCAAGAGGGCACAAGGAGAACTGCAGCAGACCAGCAAGTAGATAGGGAAGACTAATGTTAATTTGCATACTCATTAAAATTCAGCATGCTTCAAATAGATAGAAGAAATTGAAGGAGATAATATATAAATGCAGTAAAAAGTAACAACAGGAAGAGATAGCCTAAAACCAAAAAAAGAAAAAAAAATTACTGCAGACATCGGGGGGGGAAAAAATAAGTTCAGTACCTCCAGCTGGAAAACTGAACAATTTGAGAAAGGAACTTGATACAACACTTTAAAAAGCCCCACTTTATGTAGAAATCCTGGAAGTGCTTCTAGACCAGCAGTTCTCCAGCTTGCTTGCACTGAGGCTTCATCCAACAGCAGAAGCTATTTCCAGACTCCAGCCCCATCATTACTTAGAAGATGATTAAAGCTGCCAAATACTCAAGACTCTCAATGGACCATCATTGCCCCCAGCACTCTAGAACTTCTTTCCCATTTTGACTTTATGCATGGAGACAATAAAGAACAGTAAGTGCAGAAAAAACATTCTTAGTGCAAAGGTGCCCTGAAGCTACTCTAATTGCTCTAAGCAGGATTTCCTCAGTTCAGGGTATAGCATGCAGCAGACACATCCGTTTTCATAATTACCACAGAGAGCTAAAAGGCGTATGGTGTCCTTCCTCACACATGAACATGCAGGTAACCTTGTAATGTGACAGTCCCAGGTTCAGAGGCACTTTATACAGGTTTCTCAACTTTTCTGTTGTATTTACACCAAATTGCTTCACCTAACTTCAGAATCAGGCACATGGGAAACATTTTTGCTGTCTTTCTCCCTGTCACTGAATTGGTCTGTACAATAGGAAGAAGAGAGAACACTGTGCCATCCATCATGGGATCTCAGAAGTATAATGAAGCCTCACTAGCACCAATTTTGTCCTTCTTACTCTTCATATTGGAATCAGTCCAGAACATAAAATTTGCATTGTGTAAGAATTGTACCATCTCCAACAAGGAAGAGTAAATTTATTTAATCTCTAAAGTTTTATGTAAACTCTGCACAATTAGCTAAATAATCACCAGAACTCAGAAGAATATATAGAAAAGTTGGAAGGAGTCTAATTATACATGTGGTCTACCATCAGTGTCCAAATGCCAAGTGTACAGAGGCATAAAAGCCATCCATTACAGAAGCAGAAATCCTAACCGCAGAAGGAGGAAAAAACCAAATCCAGCAGAATGTGCCAATATCAATATTTTATGCACTGAACCACAGGCTACAGCAACAATGTTCCACTAGCAATTCTCACCAGTATCAACCACACATTCTTTCTAAATCAAAAAAGGATTTGCTGCAACTTAAAGATATTATGGTGCAGAATAGTGTAATGGATAGTGCTTTACAGGCTTCACAATAGGTAACTTCTGCAATGCACCATCCAAGATACTTCTATTAGACAGTTACGGTAAATTCAAGAATTATTTCTACCTTGCATGTGTTATACATGGCAAAGCCTCCATAAACACATGCTGGTGCTACAGTAAAGATTAAACGAAACTGCTAAACATGTGGTAGGAATATCCTGAGGTAGATACACAGGAAAAGCAACTGACACTAAGATAAGTTTGATTGGGTCTTTAGCAATCATTTGTTCATCAAGAAACATGCAATAAGCATCTACCCCATGAATTAGGACCTTATAATATTCACAAAGACAGCCAAAATCACAAAGCCTCTCTGATGTTGCTCCTCAGGAAAGAGTCATGTTTCACAACAAACCTGAAAATGTGAGTATGAAGAAATGTGGGATTATGTCTTGGAACAGCTGAAGCTTCAACAGCTCATTACCCAGGCCTGCTCTCTGCCATTTACTTTCTCAGTCTTCCTTCTTATTTACACTTTTCTCCTTCTTATCTTGCTTGTCTTCTCTTTGCTAGATGCAAAGTTAAGACTTCACAGGGCTTTTTTATTAACTTTAAATCTAGTTCTAAATTATTAAAATTTCATTCTTATAATCAATATTAATGCCATCCAGCATAAGAAAATTAACATTGATCTGTGTACTACAGGTAGTGATTTGGAGCTTGCTATTTTCACAGAGGGCAGAGCTTTTGTTTTGTGCTGTAACCTTTGCCATGAAAGTGTAAAAAAATCAAACCAATCCCATGAAATTGTTTCTCCTGGCAAAGATTCTTTATATGGTGGGTTTCACTCAATTCTAGACCAGCACCTTGTAAAACCATACGATCAAGTGGCTCCAAGCAGATACACAAATACGTACATGCAGTCACTGACAGTACAGGCCTGAATCAGGCCAAGGAGGTGCCTGCATTTCACAGCAAGATGCCCAGTGCCAGCTGGAAACAGCAGGTCAGCCGAAGAAGTGACAGTTGCTGCAGAGACTACAAGTTTCACTACTTTTCATCAAAACCCACTTAAGAGTTTTCAGGATCAAGACCCATATTCAAACCCCAGGTCAGCAAAACAAATCTTTTAAAGGAGAGATTCTTACTGGGGATCATCGAAGCTGTAAGATTTGGGAATGGCAGATTCATTTGCTCATGAAAGCTTTCAGAACAACTCTTTTAACAGAAAGTTAATCCAGTGTTTATTTTACAAAGGGCTTAAGCACAAATAGCTACATCCTAAAACATCAGTGTTTAAGGATGAAGTTACAGTGAGAGCTCAAAACATGCTAGCTCTCCTGTTCTGTACATCTGTTACAAGTCTGCAACAACAAGGTACCAAATCAGCAAGATTCAGATCAGGTCTACACAAGCCACTTCTTAATTTGGCAACTCTTATGACTTCAATCTCATACTCCTAAGAAAGTAATATCCCCACGTCCTCATTCTGTCACTGCAGATTTCAATGGTGTACACAGTTTTGTCAGCTAGATTCCTGACACATACACAAAAAGGCAAATGGTTTGAAAAAAAGCAAAAAAAAAAATATGTCTGTCTCTCCCCCTCTCCCCACCCATTATTAAACAAAAACCTAACAAGCTGAATCCTAGGGATTTTATTTTTACCATCTTGTCAATAGTTCTGATCTCTTTAGAACCCATAACTGCAGAAATAAGACAAGGTGCTCTGTTTCACAAAAACATGCTTCATAAAGACTAGGAAGCTGCATTGATTTATTTGTTATCCAAGAAGATGTTCCTATAATTAAGATTAGTGATACAAACAGCACTCGGAGCCCTTGGCTCCCAAACATAGTCCGTAATTTTACTATGTTGGGCTACCTGTGCTCTAGCAGACATCACCAAGTCTGTAACATCTTAGGGGTAGATGCAGCGTTGCTGTCTTAGCACTGTAAACCAGCTGCAGAACTGACACACTGAACATCAAGAACATAATTCAATAGTCTCAAGAGCATGCAGCAAGTCATAAATATGTATAGCCAATCAAGCTTACAACAGTATCAGCATATACAATCTGAGCTTAGTTTCACTCAAAAATCAAAAGTAGCTTGTATTTTTCTACCTCAATGGAAAGATTTTAGCCTGCCAGAGTATTATAAGAATCTAAAGTTTTTTCACAAAGAACATGTACTAAAACTATGTGCAATAAATTCTCAAAAGTGTGTTTTAAAAGGTTTAATCCTTGAATTAATCAAAGCAAGTGTCTTTCAGGGAACTCTGAGGGAGAGCTGCAGAACAAAATGAATTCTTAGTTTAGTACTTAAAATGGGAGGGTATGGGGCAGGGAAATCAGTTTCAGCATGACCCAAACCAAATTTTAATTTTCAGCTCACATAAAAACATTTGGGTTTGGGTTGAAACATGACTTTTTTCTTTTTTCTTTTTTTTTTTTTCCCTATTGGAACGCTTTTCCATTTCTTAAAATTATGTTTCCTACAACTTTCTATAAAAAAAAATATTGTTTAGAAAAATAAAACATTTTAATTTCCCCACTGTTCTTGTCATTTTGACTGCAGATGAAACCATTTAAGTTTCACCGAAATCCACAGGTGGTTTTGATGACTCGAAACCGCATCTTTTGGCAACAAAGCTCCATACCAATTTTTTTTGCTTGACTTTACTGGTCACCTTGTACTACCAAGTCATAAATGCCCAGTGACAACCTGCCAACCTAATTCACTGCAGGCAGCATATACACAAGTAACATCACCGGCATAGTATTTTATATCAGTTATGGACTCAATCTGATGATGTGTGAAAGTCAGTACTAGGGAAGCAACAGAATTTTTTTTTCCCCCTCTCTCTGAATTCAATTTCTTTGTGTAACCAGAAGGAAAGGGGAGGGGAGTAAGGGGAGTTCCCCAATATTATTTTAGCCAAACATGTTGTAGAACTGAATTCAGTGCTGTATTGGTGGGGGGATTGTGGAGGGGAAGGCATGAGAAAGAAAGAGCGTACATGTGGTATGTGGCCCGCAGATTTTGATTTTGACTGTGCAGTTCAACAATAACTAGTGCATGTTATTCATTTCTTTGCAGTATGAAAACACCTCTTCCCCCTTCTCATTAAAAACATAGTAAATACAAATAAGTACAAAGAAGTGCCTGTTGAACAGAAGATAATCCAATGGGGCAAGACTGCACTGTAGTGCACAAACCCCTTGATCTAAAAGCAGAGCCAGCATCCCTTTAGGATACAAAAGCAATTGAGTTGATAACAGGAGGAACATCCGTACATTTTAAAATGCATCACAGACCCTTCTGATATTTTGCCAAATGTCACAGGCTAGGCAAGGTTTGGGTCAGGCCTCATGGAGAACGAGGTGACCCAACTGGTGAGCTGGTGATCACAGGAGGGGATGGTATCTCCTGTGAGTCACTCCTGAACTTCCTTCAGGTTTGGATGCTGAGGGAGACATCCCTGAGTCTGAGGTTTGAATGACAGTTGGCTTACCTGAACTTAAAAAGCCTGCGTGTATTTTACAGAAGTTGACATTTTATGTTGTTTCCTCGGCCAAATGTCACACTTAGGGGACCACATTTCTCTGACCCAAGTTCTTGCTGTACTTTTCAACCATTTGCTCTTGAAGACTTTCTACCAGTTGACCCAGCTGCGACTGGTGGTGGTGTTTCCATGATTCTTTCTGGAAGTTACTGTGGCTCAGTACTCAGTAACAGACAGTTACAACACTGTCTCAAATCCTCGTCAAAGAAAGGCATTTCTATACAATTAAGTTGGTTTGTGTGGAAATAGGTGGAAACTGTTTGTCACACCTTTTCCCCTGAATATTCGTTGCTCCAGGAGTTAATCCATATGCCCTATTTTCAAGATGAAACACCTTCTCTCATTTTTTTCAATAAATATCAAGAAAATATATTAGATTGTTGGGATTTATAGAGAGATATTTGGCAGACTTTTCAGGGCTGTCAAAGATAAATTGAATATGTGGTTCTTCTACACAGTGAATTATCTGAATAAATAATGTATTAGGAGAATTTCACTTCTTATCTATGTCTGATTCATTCTCGGATAAATATATAGGCATTTGCACTGATGTCAGTGAGGTTGCAGAACACACAGCAGCAGAAAATACATCCTTAGGCTGTTTCTGTAATATTCATGATAGAAAACTGACCAATAATACTGATATAGTGAAACAAGCAAAAAACACCTCTTAAGATATAGGAAACGGAGTAATTTATTTTTCTTGTTTCAGCTTTTCATTATGCTTGGTTTTAGTTTTATCTTGTAAAGTTTTAACACAGGAAATGCATAAAACCAGCAATAAAACCTCTATCAATTGCATCTCACACAACACTGCAAAGCACTTTCCGATCGCTTGTAATTATGGAAAGCCAGCACTAGGTTTAGAAGGGCAATTGGCTTCCTGCTACTTTTGGTCCTATATCTGGCCATCAGGCCACTTGCCTGTACACATGGACAATGTCACAGCGTTCATACAGCATGCAGAAACCTGTTTAGACAACTGATGTGTACCTCTGATCAGGCTTAACATACACTGGTCTCCATAAGCTAAGAGAAACTATAGGGGTGCTTATCTATAACTTTGAAGGAGAACTTCATGATCTTCTCCAAATTTTCTCTCTTTCAGACAGGGAAAATACAACCTTTTGTATTTGTGTAACTGCTATCACACAGAACTGTTCAGTCTCACAAAGAAGATATACTGCCCCCTGCACTGGAACTACTGTGAAGTCAGTGATTACTGACTGTATATCACAAAAGAAAAATAAAGCTACAGTTGAGAAGACTGTTCCTTTTCAAAAAAAGGAGAAGGGGGATGAACCATCTTAATACCTTAATTCCAGCAGAGATTAAACAGTCCTCTCATATGCATTTAGTGATACAACCCTGCAACATTCAACTAATCTGAACTCACTGTGTTCATCTTAAAGATATGTCATGCAATTAATACAGTAGATCCCACTTTTGTCAATGAAACATCTTCCTTGAAACTTTTTTTATTTTAGTTTTCCAACTGCAAGCAACATAGGGTATTCATGACTTTGACCTGCAAGAAAGACAAGTGTCAATGCAAAGATGGTTTTAAAAACAATCTCTTACTACTCAGGAGCAGATGACAACTTTCTTTGCTGGACGACATAGTAAGACTTTCCATGTTCATCAATGGCTGTTTCAAAGCACGTTCCCCTTACCCAATTGTCATATCCATGACATAAGTAACAGGATTAAATTGAAAATTCAGATTTGACAACATAAAGTTTTGAATAAACGAGCATAGCAAAGCAGTACACAGATCACTTATCTTCAGTTTGTGAGACTATCTTCGGATTTCCTGGACAGAAATCTGTATAGTTTTGCAGCAGAGCAAAAAAAAGGGTAGGTCTACAACACCACCATGCAAATATGCTCTGGCCAAGTTTCCTTCGTGTCAGTGAAGTATCTACAGTCCACAATGCCTGCCTGAACAAAAAGTGTTGGCAGGAAAACAGAGAGCTATCTGGAAAAACTCAACACAGGCTAGCCCAAATCTCAATGTTTGAGAAGTCAAAATCACTTTGAGCAAGCTACTGACCAGCCAAGACTCATATGGCTTGGCCTTATTGTCTAATGAGAAGACTGTGAAAGACAGATGGAGCTGAACAGCAGATGAGATCTGATCCTAGATATGCTTATCCAGCATTAAGACAAAGCCCAAACATCTGGCTGCACCTTCCATTAAAACTTACAACAAACATGAATGCTTCTAACTGCAAAAATTTAAAAACTAGAGCTCCAAAATGTATTTGCACTTTGATTGCATGCAAAACTTACCCAGGTAATCAATGTCCTTTAGCAATTAGAAAGATGAAGTGTATTCCCACTGCGAGCTTCTGCACTGGCTCACAAAGCCAGTGGTGATCAAACACTGGCCACTACAGGCGATAGGATCCTTGATGGGGTAAACTTCAGCCCTTACTCCACATGTCAAAGACACAGAAAATTTGTCACAAGTACCTTATATTGAGCATACAAGAGACAAATCGCTCAGATGCCAAATGTCTGTTTTTCTCATATTGCATTATTTCTCATATTCTAAAAAGTTTTGTTATGCCTCAGAAAAGTAGAACTGTCCTGGATTAAAGCAACAGAGAAAACCAGTGGTATCTTAGACTGCTTGCCAAGCAGAAGCCTAAAAACCAGCCCACCGCCCAAAACAAACAAACAGGACTTTGAGCAAATCTTTAATGTTCAGTTTTCTCTTTCCCCATCTGTAAAATTAAGAACAGCGAGTATCTGTCTGTCTTGAAGGATGACCATGAGTTAGTCATAGATTTAGAAACACGTTAGATGTGCAGAATATCACTTTCAGAAAACTAGAATTATTAGCTTTCTAATAATTTTCTATCATTTAGTTTAAAGAACAAAATAATTTGGGATTGCAATAATATGATTTCAGATTTAAAAAAAAAAATAAAAAAAAAAAATCACACTACTGAAAATTTTCTCTTTCAAAAGAATCCCCATCACAAACTCCACTTGCAAATTTCACAGCAAGGCCTTAACCCTACCTACATTCAGTACAGATTTAGAAAAAGTCATATAGGAGAGAGAGAATCAAGATTTCTTTTTCTTCTGTGGAGGCTCAAGTTATGGGATTTCTATAGAAAGCAAAACTAAGGGAGCCATTGGACTATTTCTGGAGCAAGTTTCCTAGAACAGTACTTTAAATGAGACCTTGGACAATGCTGCTTCTTCCAAGGGAAACAATAGAATCACACATGTGCTCCACCACTTTAAAGAGAACTACAGCTTTGTTCACATTTAGAAAATGCCTTTTAGTTTTGATACTTTTTTTAAAACAACAGTGCCAATGGGAAAATGCAAGAAAGTGCTGCCATCTTCAGTAAAAATCCCCCGCAGCAGCCAGGGCACACCTGCTTTGGGTACAGACATTTTGAAGCTCAGCCAGCACAGCAGGGTGGGCTTGTGGTCTCAGAAATCTATGAACCCCATCTATCCACTTTTTGTCATCCAGCTAATTAGCTGCAAGTGTGAGAGTGAACTAAATAGATCTTTTGGGCTAGAAATTGACATGATGCGATGGCTTGCCAATGAGAAATCCTGGAGAGGTCCCATTTTCTGTCATTCCTCCTGCATTGCTATTGGAAGTGGGAGAACAACATCATTCTAACAAATGAATCAGCAATACAACCCTGAAGATAAATTTCAATGGACCAGCTCTGGTTGGGTTTGTTCCCTAGCATAAAATTATAAGCTACCATCAAAAAGTTACAACAACCTGCAGGTCTGTTAAGACTTTTTCTTCCTGCTTAGAGTATTGCTTAGTCCATGAAGAGCAGAAATCACCATCAGCGTTGCTTTTTACTGAACATGAGGAAACACAGAGCAGCTGCCTCTCAATTCACTCAGTTTTCATGCTCTTTCCATGAAGGATCCTATTGTCTAAACACATTCACATTTGAAACTATTTAAGATATGGTCGTAATGACATGTAACAGAATTCTTGCTTTCCTTGTGACCATGCAAGCCAGGCTGGCTGTCATCATTCCTGCCCCACACACCTCCTTTCAGCCCAATAATCAGACCAGTTTCAGGCCAACAGAAAAGGAGACAGAACCTGTGGCAGTAAGGACAGGGCAGACTAGTTACCAGAACAGGACAGTAGCCTGTTCCTTGCTGAGCCTTCTAGAGTGACAGAAAATGCGCACCAGTGATGGCAACAGCCAATGGCTAGGTGCCATGGGAACCTGAAAATCAGGCTTGGGTGTTTGCTACTTGACACCAGGAGGAACAGGGTCTGCAGCCACTGCAGGAAAGTCCCTACTCCTCAGGAGCACCTGAGGACTAGCAGAGGAGACCCCCAGTCCAGAAGTGTGCACCTCAAAGCTGGACCCACTACACTGGCATGCTGGGGTTCTCTACTGGACCGAGGTCTCCCTCCCACCAGACATAGAAATCATGCTTCTCGCTAACATTAGTTGCAGAATAACCTGTCCTAAACCATAGAAAATGCCTGTCTAGTATAAATCAGACTCCCACTACAGCTAGCCTGTCAGCAACAGTCCTGCACTCTCTAGACCGATGCAGACTGAATAACTTTTTCATACCCTGAACAGCTATCTAAACCGAATTTCCAGGGGTGGGTTGTTTTTTTTTTTAGTTTCACTAGTCTCTTCAAGATAAAATATGAAAACATGATTCTGGCAAACGCAGATTAGTCCAGCCACTAGGGAAGTAAAACCTGTACACTGAGTGATTGCTTTGGCTCTGAGAAAATTTAATCTTCTCACACCAATTTCTTTCCTCTTTTTTCTGGCATTAGGCAAAAGCTTCATATCTGACCACACTTTTTCTATAGGTTTTGATCTAAGTTATGTTTTCATAACACACAATTAAAATACCTTTAAATTAAAGAACATGATTAATGTATGTCCCTGCCTGTAAATTATCTGGAGAATTACTTCAATTAAATATCCACCAGTTACAACATAAGGATTACTACCATTAAACCTCTATCAAGAAAGGATTAATCAATAAAAAAAGGATTTGTAAAAGAATCTAAGTAACTAAGATTTATTCCCCTTGTAAAACTACTCTTTCTCTCCTCAAGTGACAGATGCCAGACAATTGAGTCTCTTCTTTGAGAACAAGAAGTTTAATTTAATTTTATGTTTAAATGGTCATTAATTCCAGACTTTCCCATTCACAGAGAAGTTTTATGACAGTGAAAGAGGCCCTTCAAAAACTTGGGAAAGAAAACACATAGATATACAGATACATCTTAAAAGGATGACTAGCGCTGCTTTTTGCCTGCTGACTTTTTCTAAATGTCTTTCTTGGTTCTATTTGCCTTCCTACATAAGTCATGGATTTTTATCTGGTTTTAAATTATCACATCCTAAAATATGCCTTGAAACCTCTGAATGCCCATTTCCTCCTAAAGCCATTCAGATTCTCAAGCAACATAGATAGGATGTTCAAAGATATTACTGACTATACATGTTACTTACAAACTGTTAGCAAGTTGGTGATTTTCTCCCATTTGCTATCACTTAATAGGAAAAGTGACAAGACTTCATGCTTGCACTGCTGATTTTTAAGCTTTTGGTTGTGTCCCTTTACTACACTACAACTACCATATCCTGCAACTCCTACATAAAAACCACTATGAACTTCCATCTCCTTCTGGAAACACTCTACAGAGCTTACTGCCTCTCCTGCTGTAAGAAGGGTAAACTGCTCCAGTGGGTCAGTGTCCAAAGTTTCCAGTACAGCAGATCACATAGCTCCATTCCCATCACAAAAGCCATAGTACACACTGTGCAGTAGGTCAGACTTTTTCCAGAAGTGCAGTGTATGAACTACAAGTTATACCTCTGATATAGTTGTACCTTTGAAAATATCAGTAGCCAGGAACAAACCAGGTGCATTGTCCTGGCAGAGGATGAACAGCCCAGAAACAACAGGCTAACCCTGACTACTGTAGGGCCATTCCTTGGCAGGTGACACCCATATTATTTTGCAGGTATGCAATTATTGGTTAGTGTCGTAGAATCATGGAATGGTTTGGATTGGAAGGGACCTTAAAGATCATCCAGTTCCAACCACCCTGTGATGGGCAGGGACATGTGTGTGTATATATATACACACACACACACACACACACACATATATATATGTATATATCATATTTGTGCTCGACCCATTTCCTTTATACCTATTTTCCTCAAATGAAAGAAACTGGACGGAAGGTGTGGGGAAAAAAAAACAAACCCAAAACCAACCCAACACAAACCACAGCTCCAAACTCTGGAGAAGGTAGTAAGCTCATCTTCATCTCCAACAGCCCCTGAGTGAGGATGCAAGAGAAAGTAGATTATTGTCTGTCACAGAACAGCAATATTTACACATAAAAAGAGAAAACCTTTACTTTTCTAGGGAATGAGGTCAGGTTGCTGTGTTTTACAACAATAAAAAGGGTGGGTCAGCTGAACTCTACAGAGAGGAGAACTACCTGTCATGTTTATGGCCAAAAGTAATAGCGACCAAGCAGAGAGTTTATAAAAAGTCTATCAAATACATGCCTCCTTTTCCAAGTTATTGGCTGGGCTTAAACCATGACACCCAAAGTAGATCAATTCACTGATGTGGGTGAACTGCAAAATCCCAAAATCCTTACAGGCAGCTGTTGCACCCTCTGCCTCACTCTTGCAGACTCTTACCTAAACTTCAAGGTAAACTTTGCAGAATATTTCCTTCTACCTCTTAGTCAGGGAATAAATAATTTTGTCCATTTACTGAAAAAGGACTGATGTTTTCCTGCACTGCCTTACGCAGTTACAGACCAATCTGTAACCAATCCACAAAAAAGGCAAAACATGGTAATGCCCAACCAGAACCCACAAGGGTGGGTTGCTTTTTAAGTTTAACAGCTAATCAGTTATTCCAGCTTTATTCCAGTTATTCCACTTATTTCAAAATCAAGCGTTTCGATGGTAATATTGAGTATACCAAATAAAAAGGATTTTCCTGAATAATATGCCTATTTTTCAAAGCTCTCTCTGGAGGGTGTCAACCCCCTATACACCATTCAGCAAGTACAAGAGTTTGCTGTTCATTTTAGAAAGCAAAGTACAGATAGGGGAATCTTGGAATAGAGAGAATATATCCATCAGGCAAAAAGTAAGTGTTAAAAATGGTGTTTGCCTAACAAATAAAGAGGCTTCTGAGGTATTTTATTGTATCATGGAAAAAAAAATTCATGATTAAGTTTTCATGCCATACATTCCCAGCTGCCATAAATACAGGATAACCAGTGGGATTTGGGACTAATATTATTTCATTGCTTCAGAATAAGAAGTTTTAAGTCCAGTACCGCTGCGTTACCTGCCCCAATGCACATCTCAACGTGATTCTCTGTACCGTTTCAATTGAATCATAACTAGTATTTCCATATCCTTAAAATGCTTTTGTTTCTAAAACAGATCCAAAAGCTTAATAAAAAAAGTCAAAATCTTGCTACTTTTTCATACAGGCACACTAATGTCTAGAACAGAGTTCGGGAAAGGACTCATCCCCGACCTCCAGGCTTTGCTGGGACCTTAAGTCATTGGCTGCATTGCTGGTGTGGGCAGACAGCCACCCTCAAGCCTGCCTGCAGGGAAAACAAGCACATGGTAATTGGAGATGCAGATTAAAAGTTTGTCCCCTCCCTTCTAACCACTCCATACGCCACCAATGCACGGTAGTGAAGCAGAACATTTGCAGGAAAAGACTTTTTGAGGGGCGACATATTTGCAATGCTGTGAAACAGATCACAGCCCTAAATTTAGAGCTACATTGTCATCATTTCTGAGCTTTTCAGATATAACCAGAAGCTACACAATAGATGACAGTTCCATACCAACAGCCTAGAGTATTTTTTCCATTCACTGTTCTGGGAGAAACACACCAGCCTCATGCTGTAAGGAACAGCTGTAAGGATCTAAAATGTTACATGCTGAACAGACACACCACCTTACTGCAGGGCAGACACATTCAAAGGAGCAAACAGGGTTGCAGACACTGGATTACCATAATTTTTCCTTCATTTGGCTAGGGTACAGTCATTCTCTTAATTGAAACTCCTACCACAGTGTCAAACAAACAAATCAGATGAAACACACTTTGCCAGTATTTTGTCACATTCCAGGCCTCCTGGTGTTAGTTACTGTCTGTGTATCCTGGGGCACCAACAGATGTAAGGTCTGATAAAAGCTGTTTCCCTGATTTCATGTCCAAGAAAAATTAATAGGCTTTATTCTGCAATGTATGCACACCTGGCAGATTATAAAAAGACCACAACAAACCAATTCCTGCCCCCTTGCCCACGCTGGATTTCAGAGTCTATAAAGGCTTTTAAGCACCCCACCCCACTTCCCATCTCTCGCAGGCTACATAAACCTGAAGAGGGGCTGTGAATGTCAGTTTTTCCCTGTCAAAGATGCCAGAAGAATCCATCCATTCATCAGCTCCTCAAGAGGATAACATGGGAAGGAATTTACCTCTTCATACATTCTCACTTGCTACACTGAGGAAGTCGGCACTCATCACTGCAGATAAAATCCAGAAGGCTCCCTTGAAGTCAGGATTTGGACACTAAAAGATGATTCTTTATATACGCTGACCCCATGTATTCTTATGGAGCCATCACTGTTGACATCACTTTACCAGGTGGTAGTTTTAGCCCACTTGGGCCCATGAAACTGAAGAGAGCAAAAGACAGGTGTGATACATCAATTTGATGTGCAGGCCTGAATATCTGAATGTACTATTCAATCCTCTGCTTTTAGATTTCCTCTGCTTCCCAGCTCCTGGGGATTCCTCTTTTATTGTACGCTGTGAACATAACTGCACTGAGCCATTTCATTGTAACAAGCTCATTTTGTAACCAACCAGAGCAGTAACAGCTGTTCATTCCAGCGCCAGCACAGACATGCTGCACCCAAGTGGCACTCTGAGCACTGGCAATTTAGCTACCCAAATCAAAGGCAATAATAACACAAAGTATGTGTTGGGGAGATGCCAAAAAAGGTCTCACCTGATTCAGAGTGGTCCAGGATTGTAACAAACCTTATTGTCCATTGCTCTAACAATAAACATATTGTAGGGCATAATTTCAAATTAAAGTACAATGCAAAAAAATATGAAGTCTGTCCAAACTAGGAGAGCAGAAAGGCCCATGAAACATCACCGAAAAAGTAGCTGAAAAAGAATGTGAAGACTGCCTTGGAAGTACTCAAGACTAAACAGCAAAAAAAATCTCTTAACTATACTAGGCTAGCAAGGGAGTTGGGAAAATCTTGATTATGTTGTAAAATGGGCACTCCGGAACGGTAAGACCACAGCCAAGAAGCTCAATACACTCTTTTGGTCAGTTGTTACTACAAGAGGTATTGGAAGGACCCCATGACTTATGGCATTCATCACAGCAGACAGCTCGGAGCAGCTAGACTAATTTAAAGCATTAGACTAATTTAAAGCAGAAAGCATTAGACCAAATAGACAAACTGGATGTTAGTACATCACCAGAAGTGGATGGCATTCACCTGAGAGCTCTGAGGAAATTTAAATGTGAAACTGCAGAACTGCTGACCAAGGTTTGTATCTGATAACCACAAAGAGCTGCTATGCCAGAGGACTGCCAAGGCACTCTGATTTACAAAAAAGGCTCCAAAGGCATCATGGAGAGTGATTTCTAGCAGCAGCATGACAGTCTATAATAAACAGGAAACATACATGGAAACTGTGTCAAGCAGTCACTATGGCTTCTGCAACAGGCAATCTTGCTTCGTCAACTGTCTGGGTTTCTACAGGGTGTCAAGTAAGCACACAGATAAACGGGATCCTGCAGATATAATGCATCTAGATTTTCAAAAAGCTTCAAGTGAGCTTCCACATCAAATTAAGATGCTATAGGGCTGGTTAATAAAGGCTCTTTCACATCTGAAAACCAGTTGAAATTATAAGAAGAGAAAATTAAGAGCTTAGTTAACAGAAAGTCCTAAAAAAAAAATCAGGAAAGCAAGTCTCCAGCTAACAGAAGAAAGGAAACACAACCAATTTAGATTATAGACAATTTATTTAAAGAAACTCACAGTTCTTGTTAGAACTAGCACTGTGAAATTTGTAAATTTTCCACTCCATTTTCAGTGCTGTAGAAATAAAACAAAACTATATTTGTTGCTTTAATTCCCTGGATTAACATTTACCTTTCTACTTACTTCATCGGTTGCATTAGCAAAGGTGCAAGCAACTCTAGAACTGGGACATCACAGATTTATTTACATCCTGTAAATCTTACAAGTCCTTATATAGGTTGATATAATACTGCTATTGATAGCAGAGGGGACACTTCAGCATTAAAGCTATACAACTCTGCAAAGTAATACACCCAAGCTGGGTCACTCCCAGTGTTACCAGCCTTTGCATGCTGTAACACAATACTGGCTGTCTAGCCTCCTTACATTCAGCTAGACCAGTAACGCACCATTTTGGCACTGAGCTAAAAGATTCAGTAAAGCTTTTCAGTGAAGATCATTAACAACATCAAGTTCATTTGATACTTCAGTCATAGCTATCCATTCAGAAGAGCTGCAGCCACCTATCCTTTTCCCACAAGCAAGAGAAAATGAGGGACTACAAGCTAGTTCTGCCAGTCCCAACC
This sequence comes from Strigops habroptila, assembly GCF_004027225.2. Lineage (NCBI taxonomy): Eukaryota > Metazoa > Chordata > Aves > Psittaciformes > Psittacidae > Strigops > Strigops habroptila. Next base: position 67,329,760 of record NC_044277.2, on the reverse strand, counting down.
CTCAGTTCTTCTGAAGCCAAGAAGCTTCCTGACATGTGAATTCTTGCACTTGCCTCCAGCTGTTATCACTTTAATAAAAGACCCCAAGAACTTCATTAGAGCAAGAGCAAAATGGCAGAATGTTTAGGATGGACCCAAATAGTCTTTCTTATTGCCCAAGTCTTTTCCAGTAAAACATAACAGTGCAAGAGATTAAAATGAAACATTTCAGAGCTCCTACAATCCAAATTTTCTTAAAGTTTGTATTTAGTTATCAACTTCAACCTCTCTTTTCAGATCCCAGAATTTTTCACAAATTGCTAATTCTAGCTCCTAACCAGCATTCGCTCACATTACATAGTAAGAAAACAAGTAAAGAATTGGGCCTTTGTATTTCCTTTAAGCGTCCATGAATTTGGCTCCTAACTACTTCACGTGACACCTAGGGTCAATTGCCCAGTTTTAAAGCTCTGAACAGCACAGGTCTATTGCCCTTAAACAATTATCCAAAAATCAAACTGCTCAGATTTTATGGATAGTTCTGAACAACAAAATGTTTGTGATTTGTCCAAGACCACAGAGAAATTCAGTGGCAGAACTGGAAATACAACCTATCTTTCAGATTCCAATATTAAAACCAGAAGACTCTTTCTGAAAAACCTTTTCTCTTTCACAGTTTTTTTGACAAGAAATTTCACTCAGGAACGAAGAAACTTTCCTGACAAAGCTCCTTTACAAAAACCTCTTACTGCTGACAGTAAGCTTAAATGAACTTGCATTTTCCGAACAAATCTGCTTCCAGCATAAACCAGCTCCACAGTGCAATATGCTCTGCTACTACTTTATGACAATACTTATCAAATTACCATTTATCTGAAGAAATCCAAAGACCTTCAACCCAGACAGATAAAGAGACATGCTGAAGACAGAAAATGCACAATTACTTGACTAAGAGTTTGAAAATGTACAGTGACTTGGAGAATCTGGTTGTATTTTCCTCTTCTACTCCTTTCATTTTGACAGACATGCAGTTTTTCTTGAAGGATTAAAAAAAAATATTTTCTTTGAATAAGCTTTTGTTTTGTACTTTGTTTTTCTTTTCCCTTCAAAGTGTTTTATATGGAAAAAAAAACCAAAAGCTGAGGCATTTTGATTGATGAAACACCCTAGCCAGTCATGCAGCATCAATCAGACTGCAATGTTTGGACCCCTTTAGCTAATCCAAGTCTTGGCAGACTGTGGCCTTTGGTTTCTTCCTATCGAAAAGATGAGGAGTGGAGAGAAGCCCAACTGCCTTGACAAATACTACCTCTTCCATCTAGCAGCTTGTATATACACATGTTCTGACTATTATCCAGGTACAGCATACTACAATTAAACCCTATAGAGTTGTATATCAAATACTTATTCAAGCTGACTCAGTTATTCCATAACTAAGACTGCTCTTTAGTTAACATGTGAAATAGAGGTCAAGAAGAAAGAAAATACGTTCTTTGCATAGTCGCCTCTGTTGCCATTTGAAGCTGAATCTGGGCTTGTGTCAAGCCCCTTCTGATGGTAGCCCCGGATTCTCTAGACAGATTACAGTTTGTCTCCTGGTCTTCGCAGCTCATTCACATTGCAAGACCCACCAGGTCAAACAGCAAACAGTCACACTACTGTAACAACTTGCTTGTCTCTTCCTGATTTCTTTGTCTGGCCCAGATTCCCCAGGCAAGGTCAACCTTTTTTTTGTCTCTCTCTCTCAAGGTTCTTTTTATTCTATTCCTTATCACCTCTACTCTCTTGTTGTCCCTGTGAAATGTGTATTTCCTACATCTCTCTCACTGAAAACAAGGCAAAACAGTTCCTCCACTTCTACTCACCATTTAATTGCTCAAAGCATAATTGCAGAAGTTCAGTGCTTCCCCTTGTCTCTGGTTTGATATGTATATGTTAAACTCATCAGCCAAGCAGCATGCACAGAAGTGTTTCAGATTAAAATGTGGTTGATACGTGCAAAGCTCTTAAGCTGTGCCCACCCAGAGTCCCCAGGGTGTCACAGTATGTTCTCACAGCATCCCTTAGCCTTTGCCCACACTCATGTATAACCTTGACTTTGCAAAAGAACTCACTCAAGCAATGATAACTGGCGGCAACAGGTGCCTCTACCTGAGCACCCTCCACTTCTATCTTGATCCAAAAAACCATCTACATAATTACAACCTCCACACTCAGAGCTAGATTTTTCAATGCCTTTAAAATGCTATTTCTTCACAAGAAGTTAGTGCTATTAAAACTCAGTTATGGACTCATACCTCAGGATAGGCAGTAAGAGTAGTTTAGGGCCCTCAACTAGGTGCTACATAAATATGCTTCCAATTTAGTTCTCTGATACAATGTCACTTACCTTTAAGCTAGCCCAGCAGAAGCACTTTGTTAACTCTCTTCAACATCAGTGTTGTTAGAGTAAGTAACACTGATTTTCAGTTCGTTCTCTGCTCACAGAGATCAAGAACTGAATATGGAGAGAGAAAAGGGCCATTTTTCTTCTCTAAGACCTGAGAGAAAGTCAGGGCTGTATGGAAGTGCAATTATGAGGGTAAGAGAAAGGTAAAGGGCCAATCTGCAACTCCTTGGGGGTACTAAAAATACTATGATGAGGAAAAAGAGGAGGAAGAGGATAAAAGTCTTCCTATTGCCCTTAGGTGCAGAACAGCTAAGCAGTCACACAGTACAGCTTGGCAGCCATTTGGCTTCTGAGACAAGAGAACAAAATATCCAAGCACTGCCACTCCTGACAGCAAAAATGCGTGTCGCTCCATCTTCTTTACAGGTTAAAGAATCAACAGCAGCAGCTTGCAAGATTCCAAGTTCAGTAAAGCTCCCGAGACATGACTTTAAAGCGGCTGGGCCATTCTCTCTGAGCCAATAACAATGATCACTGCAGCTGCTTCTGCAACACAGCACTAACCTCACCCTTCCCTCCACTCAAATTGCGTTGGCTTTTTTTTAATAGCCAATTCACCCAAAGGCCAAAAATTGACTGACCTGCCTGCCAGAGTTTAAGATCTGCCTGTTCTGCCACATCTTTTCTGAGAGGGAAGCAGCAAGGCAGTTTCAGCTTGGTCTCAGCAGCTGTTAATCAATGCTTACATAAATGTCAAAGGGCAACCATTTTATAAGCTATATAAACTAATTTTTCAATAAACTTTCAAACATCTTCAAAAGATATTCCTCTCACTGGTAGCTACTGAAATAAGTGATTCCATTTATTCTCATTTAAGCAGGTCTTCAGGGCGTGAAGACACCTAATTAGGCTTTCTGGTATTCATACAGTTTCCTTTGCCCACAAAAAGGCGAAAATTATCTACAAAAATCCAAACATTCCATTTCCAAGAAACTGCCTCAGATTCTTGAGGCAGGCCATGAGGTATTCCTCCCTGCTATAGGGGACATCAACAGGACAAATGCACTCGCTTGAGAACTGCAAATTCCTGTAGCCCTCCCAACAACAGCTATCAGGAAGCAGACTACCGTTCCCACTTGACTGCTATAGAGAATCAAGGGGGGGGAAAAAAAGAAAAGGAAAGAAAGAGACTGCAGTTTACAACCTATTCAAATTGCATCCATTTATTTCAAAGTGGAATTTAACCCCAGGATACAAGAGGAAACCAGAAGCCTCTCAGAGAGCAGGATAACAGGTCAATCTATGAGATGGAGCGTCACCTGGCTCCCAGGCACATTTAGGTGGTATGACTGCTTTACAAGCTGCCCTTTCTCGGAAATACAAGTGATTTAAACAGAACAGAACAGAAAGATGGGAATAATAGCAAATGCTTAAATATCCTTGTAAAATGTTAGGGAGTTCAAGTTTTTTTTGTCAGATGTATTAAATCCATTCAAAGGGATCTTAACTTAAAAGGTCATTTTATTCTTAAAAACTTTACCCCAAATAATCCTTACAGCTCTCACAGGTCTGTCTTTTCCTTCCTTCCTTTCCAGCATAACAGAGAAACAGCTTGTAGTCATAACAGGGCTGCGTATTGTTTAAACACAAATGTTTATGGCAAGAAGCAAGTCATCTCTTGGCTGGCACAGTGAACTACGAAACAATTACTAGGAAGTGATAAAGTATTATCAAAATACTAGTCTATTGGTGCTACAGCTGTATTTGTTATTTCAGAGTATCTGAACCACCCCAGAAGGCTTCAAAAGGCAGTAACAGAAGGGGTCTTGCAGTGGTACGTACAGGACAGAATGCACTCTACTTAGGTGCTGGTTCAGGTTCAAAGAAGAAAGGTTTAGTAGCTGGAAAAGACAGCCTGTACTTTTGGATCTTCTGCATTTGTATCCAGTTTCTCCCCCAGTGGCACACAAAGTCAAACAGAACTAGGGAAAATTAAGACATTCCTGTGACTCGTGTCCCCGGGTGCCTTATCAAATGTGGCCTATGATGGAAGCACTACGAATTGAGGCCACAACCTCAACTGTACTTTCTGGGGCTACAAGCAAAACAACCCACAGGCCAGTTCCTCAGTCTGGACTTCAACACTACAGTACTCTCAGTGGCTGAAAAGTAAGCAGTTCCAAAACTGTGGTGGTACCCACAGACTGAACCAGATCCAGCTCCCAGTCAAGCATCCTTTATTATACTCAAAAATAAAGTCCAAATTCCTTAGATATTTTTGTGTGGCTGGTGGCAATTTAAAAAAAACTACAGAGCTGGTCAAATATCCAGATAGGAGTCAACAGAATGCCGCATTCCAACAGTGCCCTTACAGCTGCAGAAACTCTCCTAAATGATTGTGACCCAGGGTAAAACATTAGAACAAGCTATTCCATTCTTTTCTTCTGAGAAGGTTTTTGCTGGCGGTGAAAGTGACTAATTGTGCTTTCTGGTGTTAGGTTAAGCATAGGTACATTCCTAGGTATTGCTATCTGTGTGAAGTTAGCAATTACCAACCACACAGGAGATGCCAATGGAACGGCGAGTATTTCCAAAAGCTGTTACAAATGCTTTCTACTATTCTCTGAAATACACTTCACACAGCAAGAAGAAAACTATCATAACACCATAGGATAAAATACCTTAGCCTTACAGGCTGAGATACGTTTTAATCAGGTTTGGGGTGGGTTGTTTGGGTTGGGTTTTATTGTTTGTTTGGTTTGGTTTTTTGGGGTTTTTTATGAAACGAACACAGCACTGTGTCAAACCAAAGTTACACTGCAGTGCCTATGAGATTTTCTTAGCTATCACAGCCATGAAGCAAAGGTCACCATGTTGATATTCCATGAAAGCTTGCAGCATTTAAGGCATTTTGAGTACTGTAAGAATACCACTGCATTTGTGCAAGTCTCCCCAAAATACCCAATGACATTGTCAGCATGAGGTGGTTAGTCAACATTTCTAACATCTATGCAAAGGTCAAAGCAAATAAAATATGCTGGAGTGCTGAGCCCAAGGGCACTCTGCAATGTTGTTTGAACACAATCCATCAATATGTACTTTTTCTCTTCTATTACCCACATAATCACTGGCCCTGTTTCGCCATAAATCTGTTGTTCAGAAGTGTTCAAAAATGTCACAGTTTTGGTCATCTGTGTCAGCTGCCCAAGAGTGATTTATTAAAATGCTTGGCTAAACAGGCCATCATCCCAGTGGCACATAATAAATCGGGGAGCACTTGACAATATTGCTGTTACAATAGGTGTGACTGCTGGTGCTGCCAAACATTAAAGTTGCCAGGCATTTCCATGAGAAAGCCCTTTTTCCAGTTACTTGCAGCTTTGTCAGACTGCTTGAGCTGAAGTTTTCCATGCTAGAGTTTGTATTAGACTGATTTTTATTTAATGGAAAATTTCAGCCAAAACTGTTCACTTCTTGTGCAAGTAGGACAGTACAGTACGTTTTATTTCTGCTGAGAAAAAAAGGAGTCTGTTAGAATCTCTAGCACCCTCGTGTTTTCAAGAAGCCATCTTGACATTCAGTGAGGATGGACTGCATTTATGGTTGTGATCCCAGCTACCTAAACATCCCCCTAGATTAGGTCAACTTGACATCTTGAGAGAAATGGATTGTACTTCAGTTTGCTAGCTGTTACAAGTACCATAATAGTACCATCGGCACCCTGATCAAGCAGTGAAGTCGCCCTTCAGGTGCAGCTCCCAGTTGCTTTGCACCAGCCTGAGCCAAGGCACTGATTAAAGACATCCTGGAAGGAGGGAAGTTTCTTCTGTCAGACCTTAAAGAAACAGAGTTATTAAAGAGAGAAAAGTGAGAAGCAAGAATCAGCCCTGTGCTGAAACACCCATCTGAGGGATCTGCAAGCTATAGGGCAGGCACTACTATGGTCTGCTGCAGCTGGGTTTGCAAGGAGGCTCAGAAGCCATCGGAGACTCTAAGGAACCATTTTCAGCTTCACAGAGTACTTGCAAAGCAAGCTCATCAGGAATGCAGCTGCATGATAGCTTTACAGATTTGGGGGTTTGTTATAAATTCAAACAGAAAGTTGATTTGCTGCCCCCTCTGTACAGGGATCAGCATCATCTGCTCTTCAGATCTCATCCCTCACACCCAGAATGGTAAATGATTCACAAGCAGCACCTTCACAGAATCTTTGGTTATTGATTAAAATAAAATCTTACAAATCCTCCAGAAAAATGAGGTATCAAGTAGGAGTCAGAGAACGAAATTATCCTTTTAATAATTAATCACCAAAACAAAACCTGCATTTAGAATGACCAGGTTAGCAATTCCAGACACATTACCAATCCCAAAGCATAAATTGACAATCAGTTGCAGCCCAAGAAGGGCAACATACTAATTCATTAGTTTGTCCCTCAGAAGATGACAGGTGAGCAGGTCTGAAAAATAAAGTCTGTTCACAAACAGGCTTGCTACAGTACAGAAAGTAACACATCTCCCAAACACTGGAATTTTGTTAGTCAAGTGCCTCAGCCTCTGCTGATGGAAGTAGTAAAAGCCCATTAGCAGCCCTGCTCAAATATACACACACACGTGCCTCCAAACCATGCTGATATCCAAATTGCCTTCCCACAACTCACAACTATGAGGGATCATGAAGCCCTCGGTCACGATTAAAAAACCCCCAAGAGGCTAAAAGCCAAAAGGAGCAAACTGCCTTCCCTATAAAAAGCTACTACCTATATGTTTAACAGTATTCACTGAAAACATCTTAAACCAGAGCTAAAAAGCCTCAAATAACTTGCCCACTAACATATCACAAGGAAGCAGTGATCTGTGGCAAGTCTGAATGACTCATGCCTTAAGACAGAACTGAACGTGAGCTCTCCAACAACAAAGTGCCTACCCATCATACTGTAGTTCTTCCATGCTTCTAGTGCTGCCTGCAATAAGTCTTCATTGCTCATAAAGTAAATAAAATCAAAAAGGTTCATAATCGAGGAAACACACACTCCAAATATACAGGAAGAATATGTTATATCACATGTAAGGAACATCTAGAATAAACTTGCAACAAAACAGTTCAAATAAATTTTGAGAAAATAGTTTTGAAAGTACATTCAACATCAACAAAAAGGCACTGTCTTTGCTGATACCAGCTTCCAAACTTGTTCTTAAATAAGGATTTTGCACAAAAACCTCCCTTTTCTGTTCTGAACATTACAGAAATTAGTGAACTTGCATTTTGTGTTGATTAAATGGATTTTCTCATGTCCAGGAGGATTACAGTTAATTTACAGCAGAGCAGCTGAGAAAATTGTACAGGAGCAGTAAGCATGTTTCAGGGCTTCCTACTCCTGGGAGTGAGTCAGGGAGGAGGAGAAAACTCTCATTTCCTGAAATCACCCTCTGTAGAGCACTGGGCACAGTAGAACACTCTTGCACAGACAGAGTCTTCTCTCCCCCGCTTAGTTAACAGCCAGCATCCTCCAGCAACTGCTGTGCTGCGGCTCAAGGTTGTTAGCCACTGTCCAGAAATACTGAGAGTGAGTATATGCACTGAGAGGGAGTATAAACACTGCAGGCAACACAGCACAAGAACTCGCAGCATAACAGTATAGCTAAGTTACAGCAAAACCCCAAGACCATGACCGTGGCAATACAAGTCAGCAAGCACAAACACATGGTTATTTATATGGGAAGTATTGCATTCTAGGCACTGATATGCAATTTCATGGAAGTGAAAATTTCATCTGCACAGAAAATAAAACTAATAAGTTTTGTTCTACTTGTAGTGATGCATTTCCAATGGTCAGAAGACAAGCTATTGATGTGCATCAGTATCAAACAGATGCACAGTTAAACAGGCATCTCTATTCTCAGGTACTTAAAACCACATTTCACCATTTCCAATCACTGTGGACTTCCTGGATTTTCCTCTCCAAAAGCTACCCAAATATAGTCCTTTTTCCTTTAATCACCCCAATCGAAGCCAAAACTTAAATTTCCAGGTTTTGGCAACCACTCCAAACTTTATACCATGCTCTCCCATGGAATCCAGTCACCCAATGTATTAAACACTGGATTTATCACCAGGCTTCTCTGAATCAAGATATTAAAGCACTTTAGTTCGTTTATTTGGTTAGGTTATTCTTGCCTAAAAGTAGAGAAAGTTTTAGCTTGGAAAAGGTATTTGTGTTAGTTGTGATAGTTCTTTTAAAAGCTGCTTTGTATACCATGAATGTTCCCAGTCTCTTCAAGTATCACAAAAAATATAAAGCTTCCAATATGTCCAAGAAAAAACACAAACAAACAAGAAAACCCACAACACGTAAACAAACCCCACCAAACCTAACACTAGTGCCTCCCCACCAAACATTATATAACACATTAAAAAAAGTTTCCTGATAAAAACTTTGAAAATGCATTTCGTGCTTGCTATATTCTATTTGAAATAGCCTCTCTCTGCATATGTGTTCAGGAATCTCATTAAAACATTCTGGCTGTTAGGAGTCAGGTACAACACGTTAATGAAAAACTGTGTGAAAAGATAACAATGAAGAAGCCCCATTGCACACTACACGAGAAGGGGCAAATTAATCAAACTTCAGGCAGGATTTAACCTGTAAAAATAATTGGAGGCACTTATCAGCACTGCTCACACCCTTCCTCCTCCTCTCTTCTTTTAAGATTAGAAGTTGCAGAGTACACAGCATGGTGGAGTATAGAGAACAGGACAAGGACTACAGCCTAATTGCAATCTTTTAGTCACCATACTGGTCCAAACAGAGCACACCCAGGGGTGGCTGTCTATCTCCTGTTCACAGAAACAGGAAGATAATGAACTTTCATTCTGAGTTTTTTCTAACCTGCACTGGCCTTAAGAAGGGAAATGGTATTGCTAGTGGCAGACTTCTTTTGCTACCTGCCACAGAGCCTGCCTTGCAAGCATGGGGCACACCTGGGAGTACCGAAATATTTATGTGAATCAAATCTGATCTGCTTAAGGGCCTACTTAAAAAACCCTCCCTCTCAGAAACTTTCCTAACATTCTCAAATGAATAAACCACTTCTGAATAATAACAGCTACACTAAACCAGATACTAAATTACATTATCTGATATCACACATTAACATGCATGAAGCACAAACAACAAAAGCAAGTGCAAGAAAAAAAAGAAGCTGATGCTCTGATTTTTTTTTTCTGTTCTTGAAGTTTCCTGCAAGATTTCTTGCAGGACACACGGATCCTTGAAAATTCATCTATTTGTTGTAATGGCTAAACATAGTTCTGACAGAATATTTTAAAATCCTGGATCCTCTGCAGATCAGCAGGAAAAGAAAAATCAGACCACTTAGAGAAAAGTCTTAATCATATTTTTTTCCGATAGAACTACAAAGGGAAGCTACCAGTGCACTTACTCTAGACACAGTAATGCTATATAGGGACTCTTATTTTTTCAGAAATAAAAAAAAATAATTAAAGAAAAGGTATCTGCTCTAGCTTCCCCTCCAACTAATATAAAGAAACTTTTATAATTTGATGCTATTCATTCTATGAGCAGTTAGTGTACAAAGAAATTGTTACCTATAGATTTGAGAGATTTAGTAAACCTTGTAAGTCAAATTCACATCTTGCACTCACACATTACTCAAGGAAACCATAACGATATGAAATTCAAGCTGTAATCACAGTCGTCATTTCTTCAAAGACTACAAAGCATTTCTCCTTTGACAGCACTGGTAGCCCTGAACTTGCCTAGACTGTTACTAGGAGAAAAAAAAAAAAAAAAAAAAAAAAGGAAAACAAACCACCAAAGAAAACCACCCCCCCCCAAAAAAAACCAAACAAAAAACCAACAAAAAAAACCCCAAAAAAATATAAACCAATCAACCAAAAAAGAAAAAAAAACAAAACCACACACCCCACACCAAAAAAAAACAAAAAACCAAAACCAAAAACCAAATCAAACCCCCCCACACTAACATTTGCCTTGATTTTCATGAAACAGACTTTTAACAGCTCTGATTTAAACAGAGTGTGACCTTGCTGCAACAACTCAAGCACGGAAACTGCTGAGTTTTCCACGGCTTTTCCTCAGGATCCTGCACCTCTGACAGGGTCCTAGCAACATACAAGCTCTGCCTGTGACATGGTACTCCTATCTTTACCATAACATATATACTGCCCTTTGCTCTTGTTCTTGAATGAATGCGAACTGTTTCCTTCTCTTGAAGATCCATTCCTGCATCCTTCACCCATCATGCAAAACCATCCTTCCTTCTTTTCACACGCAGGTATCCATCACATCCAACTTCCTGAAGACGTCAATAGCCATTCACTGTACACAACTTTTTCTCAGGTAGCCACAGAAGTATGATTATCTCTTACTGTCAGTCAGAAGAAAGGCCAGTTCTTTCCAAAGAACCTGCCTATGTTTCCTTTTACAACCTCAGGACCTTACTACCCAGTATGCAGTACAGACTTGCAACAACATTATGCTTTACTTTTAAAAATATTCATTTTGAGTCATGCACAAGGATATGAATGAAAAATACCTTCATCTGCACTACCAATGCGAGGGATTAATCCAGGATTTGAAGCTAGGAAAACTGCATTAGTACTTAAAATCAGTACCTTTCTTTGAAGCTGCATAAGTTTTATAACCATCATCACTAATTAAAAATAGTAATTAGAAATTATTACTGGTTTTGTTTTCATATGGACATATTAAACCAGATTAGTTTGCTAAATGTTATGTAGTATTATTATTGCTATCAGGACTGGTTAATATCCAAGAAGATCCCACTTGATTTCAAACATTCTTGCTGATGTTCAAATGAAAAGCTATTTAGAAAATGATGTTTCAATTACAATTAAAAAACCCCAAACCTTTCAAGGTAACATTTCATGTTTGAATAGCTAGCTGGAGGCATCAACCTAGTCTCCTGTGGCTGTTGAGCTACTCATGCATTACCCAGAAACTATGTTATGTGTTCAGCAAATTACCTTTTATGGTTTAATGTGTATACGAATAATTCAAGAATAAAAGGTATTCTGGTTTTGCGTCTTTTTTTGCTATCAACTCTCCATCTGTATTTGAATTCTAGAGTAAGAAAGAATCCACATGCTACACACCGCTTGTGTAACTGTCCTATTTTTATACTGGCACACAGAGGAAAGACCTCAGTTTTAGGAAAGCAACAGGCCACAGCTAGCTGAGAAGCACCATCCCATTTCCACAGCTCTTCAATTATTTAATGTCAGGCTCCCTCCCGACTCCGCCAGAAACATGCTAGAAATACAGCTGCTAGATTAGCCACAAAATATGCTTGAACTATACCAGCTATTTACACCTGGAGAGATAAACGAGAAGTGATATGACACAGCAGGGTCTTTCTGCAGTGTGCAGTAACAGTGTTTGGAGACCGTGTACAGGTCTAAGAGGTTTCCTGACTGTCTCAGACAGCCATGGACTATTTTATCTACAGTTCCAGCCAAACGTTATTTGGGGACTTGGTTTTTTATTGTTTGTCTTTAAGGACTGAAGACATAAATGTTAATTAGCACTAAGAAACCACCGGCTTCATGTATCAGGGGAAACCAGCATAATATATTTTTCTCAAGGGATCAGATTCTTTTCCCTATTTACTGTGTTTCTTATGGCAAAGGTTTTCAGCCTGCTATGAGAGACAAACTGCACTTAGAGAATAATACAAAAAGTTGCATGGGGCATTCTCTAATATGAAACTACAGAGTATGCAATGCCTCTGAAAAAAAAAATTAATTTGTGTAAGACAGCATCTCCCATTAATTGCGCAATTAGTATCTCATGCCCTAGGGTATCTTTAACCATAACTACTTTTCCCAAATTCATCCAGTAAAAGGAAAACAGTGTCCTGCCAAGATGACAAGTCTCACAATAAAAGCATCTTTATTAAACTACATGGCAGAGGCAAAGTAGCTCTCTGTAAAAATGAAATACTGATTAGGAAAACTGTCAGCAACTTGATTACATGCAGGATAGATTACCCAGAAGAGCAGAAAATCTTGCATTCCTGCACTCTTGCTCAGGCTTTCCCACATAGCCTTCTTTACACCACATTTATTACAGTCCCACTGAAAACCAGCAGTCAGTGTTAACTGAACATTAAGCCAGCACTGCAATATCCCTGAGGCACTGCAATATCCCTAGGGCTACACCTATAAGCTTAACCCTGCTTCTTTGAACACATACATTACAAGGCAGAATAACCGTATGAGAGAGCATTAAAATGTAGTCAGACCAGCATGCCTGTCGTACATCTCGTTTCCTGGTTCTACAGAAGCACACAACAGCTTCCCCTTAAATCTATGACCTAATCTGTCCTACGTGCAGTCAGCAGTCAGGAATCCCAAATGTCCATCAATTCCTGTCATTCTGCCATGCCTCAGTAACAATGGACAAAGGAGTTTATCTCTTCTTGCTTTCTAGCTTCTCACACAGGTGTAGAGACAATGGCAGTCATTTTCTTTTAGCATCTAGTCTGACATACTCATTTTACTTTTGTGCTCTGACATTTTAACTCCATGATCTCCATCTGTTCCTCCTCTAGTGCAGCTGTGTATCCCTGTCCTCTTCCCTTACTAGGCTGAAAAGGCTGAAAAATATTTCTGTATTATTAATGTGTCTGACCAAAACACTCGACGCCTGCCTGCCTTTCTCAGCTCCTAATTTAAATAACTCCCAACTACTAGTCTGTTTTCTTCACCAGAAGTTGCACCCTGGCTAAATGAGAATTGATCCAAATTTAACAGGTAAAAGAAAGAAGCAGGACCCTCCAGATCTGACATTTTAAACAAATGCAATTCTTTTTTTAAAATTAGAATATGTTTGATTAATACATTTTTAATTTCTTTCACTGCTCACCTCCTTAACCCCAAACAGTATTTTTAAATATTAAAAAAAAAAATGGTACTGTAGAGGTCAGCCCAAAATAAGCATGGTGACTTTGCAGCTGAGTTCATAACAGAATCATGAAATGCTTAAGGTTGGAAGAGACCCTAAAGATTATCTAGTTCTAACCCCCCTGCCACAGGCAAGGACACCTTCCACTAGACCAGGCTGCTCAAAGCCACATCCAGCCTGGCCTTGAACACTGCCAGGGATGGAGCATCCACATGCAAAATAATTGCCAGTTAAAGCTGAACAGTTTAGAAAAGCATCAGTCACAGAGAAAATACTATTTTGACCTGACCAGTTTAGACAAGAGGTGAGGTCTATGTTGCATTAGATCATCTCTTCACTGATCAGATTTCTATCCTTGGAAAAGTCATGTAAGTGACCCTACCCCTTCACTTTCTTCATCTGCAGATGCTGTACTCTTTTTCCTTCCTCTCTACTTTGTAGAAGTGCAAACTAGAACATCAAGATGTCAAAGGCTCCTGTTACATACAGTTATGCTAAGTTACTTAGCTATAATTGAAGCATAAAAAAGTAGTCTTTTCTTTGATGGAGAAGCTGCTAATGCAGAGAACAATAAAGTTTCCAGCCAGAGATACTACATGTAATAGCAGCACAAGACACACTGCAAAGAGCCTGATTCTGTAAGCAAAATGCACTTCCCAACACACCACTAAATATAATATCAAAGCATAAAAAATTGTATCAAAGTGCTAAGCACCGAGGTAGCAAATACCTCCCTCGTGCTCAGTACTTCAGCTCTGTATCATCATTCGAGAAAGTCTCAAAACTCAGCACATGTTAATGGGTCATAAATACCCAGCTGCTCAGGGACAGCTAGTTTGCCTTACATACAAGCTGTCCACAAAAATGTATGAAGGCCTATTCTAATGGCTGGAAAACAGCAGCCTACAAAGCTATTTGCCATCTACACAGAGGACAGAAGGAGGTCAGATTCAAACCATCACAAGAGAAAAGAAACAGAGAAGTGCTTGACAGTATTCTGAGGGAGATGGAAAAGTTCAGTCTAGTCCCACAAAGACAAACAAGCAGCAAGGAAAAACGTGGAGGGAAGGATAAAGATCCTATTGATCTGCTAGGTGACTAGCAAGAAGGTGAGGAAGAAAGAAAATGAAAACATACCTTGCACTCTTCAGGTTATCTCAAAGACAGAGAATGATCATGGCTCTGCACACACAGCTCCAGAGACTGTTGGTTCCTCTCTCCTTACAATGCTCATTACAGTAGTATCCTAGGGTTTTAAAATGCTTTTATTTGAAAGATATCACTCAGAGATATACAAAGAAATGACAACTTCGATATTCTTTATGTCCTCAGAACACAGCAATATGACAGAACTCCTCATATTAAAATCAAATGCGGTTTTTAAGCATACTACCTATATGCAATCCTCCAATTAGGTTTCAGAATATTTGAAAGTTAATGCTAAATGTGCATACAGTTAATAGTGAATTGATTTAAATAAGTGTAATAATGAGCTGAAAAGAAACATTTCCTACTCTTTAAGAAAAAAGAATCTTTATTGCTAACAGAGGTTGCCTCAAGTCATGCATTTAATAGGAAAGAGACAAATACTAACATATACATACAGCTTTAGAAAGAGCACCATTTTCTAAACTGTGTCAAACACAGAGGGGGAAAAAAACACATCCACGAAGATTTAATGAATAATTCTTTGTTGCGAAACAAAGAATGTCAGAGTAAGGAAACTAATTTTTCCCCATTATCGAAATTGGAATAATGCAAATATCACAGTAAACAGTGGATAAAACTCCTCCACTGTTAATAACTTTCTGGATCCTCCTTAATGGATCACAAGGACACACTTGCTCTGAAAAATCAAGAAACATAGAATTATAGAATGGTGTGGGTTGGAAAACATATTCTTTCTCCATGAGAGAAAACAAGCCTCATTAGTAAGGACTTGTACTTAAAACCCATTCAGCAAGCAGCCAGGAAAGCAGAAACTGAGTTAACAAATGTCATGAGTTTCAGAATAGAATATTGTAATTAAAAGCAGAAAAGAAAGTGACACAAATAATTCCTGAAAAGTTGTTGGGTTGTTTTTTTTTTAAAGCCATCTCTCTCTAAGTTCTGCCCAAGCAAATCAAGCTTCCTAGAAGATAAACACTTCATTCAAAAAGATCAGGTTATGTCTTTCATACCAGTGCCTTCTGCAATATTTTTACACTAGCATATTTAGGTTACAGTAAGATGGGATGTAACCAGGTTACAGTAAGATGGGATGTAACCAAAACCAACCTCTAACAAGGACGGTTGTGTCTGATAAGTCTATAACAGCTCTTTAAATTCATCAATAAAATAGTGAATAAAGGAGAATCAGATGACATTTGGTGATGCAAAATAAATTGCATTTATTCCTGGACATTTTACCTGGCCAAAAAATTCAAAATAAATAGACAGCTCTGTGGGCATGGGAGAAGGCATAACATGAAAATTGTTATCCCTAACGTTTTTTGCATTATTGTTGCACCAGAGGTATGATACTCAATTCAGATAGCAGAATAGGTTAAAATGCTGGTCAATGACAAAGATGGAGACTTTCCTGTTTGCTGAATTAAAGAATTGCAAAATTTTCTTGACAACACATTTGCATGACTAATGAATGGGTTGGCAAAAGGGACTCTATTACACTCATCCCACAGAAGACAAAGGGACAAACAAAATCAAAAGGTCATTTAGCCATTCTCAACAAAAGGAAACATTATGAAGAAGCCACATAAATTACAAACACTGGAAGAAGCAAGCCAGACATTTCATACAGATGGCTACACTGACTAGAATCATGTATCAGACAGAGAACAGCACAAGTTACAGGAGGCACTGACAACAGAGCACCCTTCCCAAACTGCAGAAGGCATTTCAGCTGGTGAAGTTTTCTTAAGGAAAAGCATAACTACAAACTAGACACCACTAAAAATCTCTAGCTGTCAGAGTGGGTGAGCCAGTACAAGATGAAATAGCAACAAATACTCTCAGTACACCCGTCTAAAGAGGCCTAGTGAAATAAAACAGTCATTTTCCCATTGTTGCATGACAACAGGAACCAGTACACAAATAAATATTTGCTCCCAACAGTGCAAATGAATTAACCTATTTTATTGCTAACCCTAGCACTAAAGGTACATTATCTTCAGTTATTAAACAAATCAGCCACTCTGGGGTAATTTTGACCTCCAAAGGGCTTCTGCACATGTAAACAGATATTTATATAGATAAAAATCCTTTAGCCTGTAGAGCTCCTAGATATATTCAGTAGGTTCAGCCATTTTCCACCTTGGATTTTGGAGCCACAGTAGAGCAAGAAAACCAAGCATCTTTAGGAAATGGTGGTGGGTACAAAACAAAACACCTTCCTGAAAAGAAAGCCATAAACTTTTCATTTCAGCACTCAAGTGTATTTAATCAGCTGAGAAGCAGGGAATGCTAGATATTAAGACTCCTGCATAGACGTTGTTTCTCTATTAACTGCACTACACTAGAAGTACAGATAGCAGCATTAACGATGACCAGGCTTGCTCAGGCACCAGAGACCATGAAATCTCATCAGTTCACTGCTTTATCTAAAGCAATTAGCTTTGCCGAGAGGCAAAACCTATTAGCTTAGAGTAATGCTGTGCTTACAACATCAAATTGCTTCAAGACCTCATCTGTTATCTCTGCAGAGAACTGTGATGAGCTGCATGAATATATAAATCTACTCAGGAAGCACTGTATTATACTATAAGATTTAGACTGACCTCAGAGGATACTCACCCTTACCATTGTAGCTATCTTCAAAGTAACCACACAGCAAGAGCACAGAGAAGCTGGCAACAAAGAAAGGAATGGAGTTGGCTTTAGACTAGAGAAATGGTAAGGAGCTACACACAGATGGTCTCTACAGAAATGACCTCTTTTCTTAGTCTTACATTTCCATCAGCAAAGTCATTACATACATATATACACACAACTAATATGCTCAGATTAAGACAGAAAAATATTTAAACCTGATTTACAGATCATGCTCGCACATTTTTGGAAGAACTTGCAGCTTTTTTCTGTGTTCTAAAAATTAACAGGGACGCATGAGTATATGACTTTCTCCTCCTCTACTCCATGACTTCTACCAGTCAGTGGCATTCAGAGGTGACCTAAACAGACTTGATATATTTCTTGTAATTATGAATGCTAGACTGTATTAATGATGAGGCCGTTCATTGATTTACTGTAGCTTACTAAACCAGAATGAATGTACTGCACATGAGGCTTTGCCTAGAACAACAGGGACTGGGATTCAAGACAGATCTAGAAGAACCACTTTCAAAGGACAGAAAAAGTAAAAGGAGTCAAAAGAGTTCTCACTTCCTTGTCAGCTAGTTGTTAATTCTTACTTCAAATAAATACATTTTGCATGCTAAGGAACAACACGCAAAGGTGAATAGATTATTTCAACTATTTTTTTTAACTATTGTTACGTAAGAGTTATAATTAAAGGACATTTCCTTAAGTCCTCATTCTGGATTCTCCACAGGCAGGAGTGCCAGGTGGCACTACCTATGAGGTCAGCAGAAGAGACCAATGAGCATTTCTTGAGCTTTAGTAACCCATACATGATACGATTCCATACGTTGCTCACAGAACACTTTTTGAAGTATAGTAATAGGTACCTTCCTATATCCCCAGATTTGGATGAGAAAAGTGTTAGGTGGCTCAGTGTTAAATAACTAACTCTTAATTATTGTTCTGAGATTTATAGATATGTGTGTATATGTGTGACTATCTTGTCATACCACTCCTTTTGTTTCTTTCCCTTGACCTTCAGCTGCTCTGTGATGTTATTATGAACTTCAGGCATCCTCCTATTTCTGAAGGTGGAACATGGAATCTTGGAAATAAAACCCAAGGACAAAAAAACCCCACAACTTAGTGTAGTTCTGCATCTTTCTTTAAATGATGCATAAAGCAGGAAGGAAAGCCAGTCAACTATACGTTATGAAAAGCATCACACCTGACCCAATGCCTCAAGCAGGAATCACTTTCCCTTTGATTAAAGTCAATGAATTTATAGAATCAGAAAATAAAAAAAAGAAAGCTTTTTCCATGCAAGAGCTCTGAAAGCATTTTTGCTACTGCTCCAATTATTCTGAGATTAAAAATAAAAGAGCAGCTACAGATCACTCCATATATATGTGAGAATTCACCACCTCTTACCTCCTAAGATTTGTGTTACATGTCTGTACTAGCTCAAAAACATCAGATCTGGAAACAAGGCATGCAACTACCATGATTTGCCATACAGCAGGCATAAGAGAACTGACATAATTCCCACCTGTTTTAGAGGTTTTTGCCTGCATTTATATTGCATTATTACTGCCTGTCATGAGAATCTGGTTGAATATTTTATCCAGGCTCTAACGAATCTTCAGTTACTCCCTGAAGAATAATCTTAATAACCCGTCCCGCAACATCTGTCAGCCACACAGACTGGAACAACCATGCTTCCAACACTCAGCCTTGCAATCACATCTGCTGCAAACTGGCTGAACTGAAAGCCATTGCTTGGTTTCTGAAGAGCACTTTAGGACTTCTTAAATCCTCTTAAGAGGGCTATGTGGGTGCACATGCAGCAGACCACTGATGATGCTGATTAACATCCATTCTCCTGCCTCTTACAAAGTTTTCCTCCCATTGCCCCTACCCTAGATGAGGAACTAATAAAAGATCTCCTAAGCAGTCTCTCAGCATAACCTATGAAGATGAAACATACACAGGATCACATAACTTATTCACACCAAGAGTTTACGTACACAGAAATCTTGAATGCAAAATTACACACCTGCAATAAAATGCAAACGAACTATCCTTCTCCTACTCAGGGAACACCTAGGTAAGTGCAGTCATTTACTGTAATAAGTTTTTTGCTGCTGTTCGAATGCAAATTGTACTATGTAGAGATTTTAGGAGTAGATGCAGTGGATGTTCCCATGTCCACCTGCTCCATGAGTCAAGTTAATAAGGAAATAAAACCCAGCAAGCTACAGGACTGCGGTATGTCACGGGATACTTAGCCCTGCCAGGAAGCCTAGTCAATGGCTGATACAAGCATAAGCAAGCCCAGCTAATAAGGAGGCATCATGGTAGCATTTCCAGCACAAAAATTATTTTTGGCCTATTTCCTTTTCACTTCTTTCTCATCAAAAGAGAAGACTGTCTTCAGATATTTTTCCTGATTAAAAATCAGTTCAAAGTTTTCTGGGAAGGAAAAAAAGTAAAATATAGAGATCAAAGAAAATTTTCCAAGAGTGCTGCTACTTTTCAGTGAGCCCCACTGTCAGCACTGAAAGCTTACAAGAACCAGAGGAGTCATTGGCCCTAGAGGTCAAAACAATCCTAGAAGACCACCTCAGAAGGTAGGTACAGACTTGGATGACACGCCTGTGCTGAGCTTCATACAGAACTGATCAGCAGTTAAAGTACTCAAAATAGCTACATCATACTGCACTGCACACTGCACTTCCCCAACATTAGCCACATCCCAGAAAATCCAGAGATTCAATCATGTTAGGGCACCAAGGACTATTTACACTAGGCAATATTGATGAATTATGTCTTCACGCCTCTGGGGCTTTTTTAAGGAACTGTTACAATCCCATCCACATACTGCGTTGCTCTGCCCTTACGTAGAATCTGTAACAGAGCATCACATGACAGAATTAGGAGTATTTTCCTCCTTTACCAGATACCATAGACTTGCCAAAGAGTTAGGGGGAGTCTGCTAGTACACTCAGGGTTTCTTCAGCACTAGTACAACTTCATCCATTAAACAACTCTAACATCCATTTCTGCACATGAACAAGCTTGCTTTATATAAGCAGCTTCTCTGGTCTACCATCACCTTTTCTTCTATTTCTGCATGACTTCTCTTCCCCATCAAATGATAAGAACTTCCCAGACACATTTTTTCAGATGGGCTCAATATCAAGCAGAACAGAGCAGTGGGAAAAGCACATGTGTAATGATGTTTTGCAAAGTCTGCCAAATTCTATTTTATGGAGGAACTCAACAGAAATTCATTGGAGTAATATGAATCACAGAGGCTTTCACTAGCAAAAGCAATGAAATTAGTGGGTATTTTGGTTGTTGTTCTGGAGGGTTTTTTTAATCTTTCGATCTATGCCTGAGAGGGAACCATACCAACTGGGGACATGTTACACAAAGTTGATAAATATTGTAACAATTAGGTTTGCATACATCTGATTACTTATGGTATCTCCTTGCCCATGGGTACAGAAGCAGCAGCAGAGGATAAACAATAGCTTATTTGCTTCTTCGCATCTCCCTTCCTGTCCTTTTCTCTCTCTTTTGAGGGCTGCTGAGCTCCTGCCCCAGATGTAATGCCAGCATGGTTCCATGAATCACACAAACAAAGGGCGTGCAGACAGTGTTGTGCAGCGGCAACATCAGGGCTCCCTGCTCCCATCTCTCCCACAGGCTATGAATGCATCAGTCCTCTAACCTACTTTGCCTTTATTGCTCTGGCAGCTTATCAGCTGCTTTGCTCCCAGCAGACATTAGAACAACACAGGACTTGTTGAGTATTCAGAGAATCACGAAAAAAGGCCTGTGCGCTTGCCCAAGCCTATCCCACTGCCTCTGGGAAGATCAGCTGAACACAAACCATTCATGACAGATTTGTCTCACCTGTTCTTACCAGCCTCCAATAAGGCACTCACAGCTTTCCTAGACAAGCTAATCAAACATGGAGTTATTTTTCTGGCTATTTTTCTCACCTAAGCCCAGAGAAATCACTTCTGTTATAATGTGGTTCCATTACTTCTTGCCCTGCCCACCACCACCATAGAGAAGACTGGTTTATTTCCTCTTTCTCATTGTCTTTTCAACATTCCAGTCTTCTCTTGACTTTCTCCTGAGAGCAAAAATCTCTCAGGCCTCCCTCACTGGTCATGCTCTGGATTCTCCATATTTTAATTCAGGCTTTGAGTCCCAGACAGGACAGCACACTATATAGAATATGTAGCAATGCTGACTGTTAAGGTTACTATTCATGCATTACATACATCCCTATCTATGTCTTGCTTGCATCACTATGAATATCATGGTTTGACAGCAGTCATGAAAGCATACTCTTTTTTTAAAAGAAGCCTGTCCTTCCCTCGTGAGAAATCAAAGCATGTTAGAGGATAGGCTATATATTCTATCACCAAGGTTCAGAGACTGAACAAGTAGAGTTTAAACTTATAAAAAGGGAACATTTTATTTTGAACAATGTTAGGATAACTTATTACTACTAACTTCTTGTTCTTCAGCAGCTGGAAATAGAGCCAGCATGCTGAGCATCTTAACCTAACGGTTAAGATTCCAGTCTGGACCCTCACTATACCAACTGAGCACATTTGTGATGCTTCTACTGCTGCTTCCAAAAATGGACAAAAGAGCATAGTTGCGTAAGCCCAGTGCCAAGTCCCATGCTATGACCACATCTGAAGCATGGTCAATATCTGTAGAGCAGCAGGGTACGAAGAGCTCCCTGTTTCTTAACTTCTCCGATTGCATAACAATTGTTGGCAGCAGTGAAGTGGCAAGTGGAATATAAGGCACCTTAAGTCATAACAGAGGGAACTGCAGCAGAAGGAGACTATTTATCACTTCTGGTGCACAGATCAAGATTATTTACTGGGGTAAACAGAGAGCCTGCCGAATGTTTTGCCCATTCTGTACCTCCTGATCCACAGCACTGTAGGGCAGCAGTGCCTGAAACCATGCCAACAGAGGCTGAAGTCTTAATAAAGAACTCCAGCTGAACGGTTTATTTACAGAACTGTAACAACTCCACTCACAGTGCCCTCCCTCAGCCAAGCAGAACAGCTTCCATCATGCCTTTCCTTTCAATTACCCTTTCAGCCGTCATAAAGCAAAGTGTCATCCCTGCCCCAGGTAGGCTGGGATACCAACCTCCACTCTTCATTCCCCTATTCTCATCACCCCAAGGGCTCCTCAGGCTTCCCCCTTTTCCCAAGGCTGCACTTACAACAAACACCTGCTTCCTCCAGCTGAATCCTCAGTGGTTTCAGAGACAACTGATGAGCCCCAGGCAAGGCTCTGGCCAGCTCTCTCACCTCCACTTTTAATGTTAAGGTTGTCAGCCACTGAATTACCAACCATTCTCCTCCAGCCGTCTAAAAATCCTTTCCAAGACCTCGATCAAAACCATTCTAACAGGAAACCATTGGATACTAGTCACCCATCGGCAAAATGCATTTTAGAAACTACTATGCCCATGTAAGGATTTCTGGTTTCAGAACTGGAACAGTTCAACCATATAATACCTTTTCCCACAAATTTAAGGACCAGTTCTGCTCAAAAGATCACAAAGGGGAAAATATTAGAAGATCAAGTGCATATACAGCATGTAGAGCTGGTTTGGGTATATACCTCTGGTTTCTAGAAGAGTTTGTGCTAGGACTCTCCCATGGCACTCTAGAGCTCATGTTCATTTCCCAAATATGTGAGCCCTAAAAGACGTTTCCTGTCTGTCTGGAAGACCAGCAAAACAAACACTTAAGTTTAGGAGCACTGCATTTCCACAGGTACATTAAGCAAAACGGAATGTATATGAATATTTTAATAAAGGACTCATGGGAAAAAATTATATTTGAAGTACTTTTCTGTAACCTCAAAAATTGCACAGACAGAAGGGTTCATTGCTATGACCACAAACTTGAGAGCACAACTGACCTGTCCAGACTCCAACATAATTACCGACTATCAGCCTCTTCACATACATCCCCCAATACTTTCAGGTATCTACTGCCCTCTTTTTAATTTCCTGTCCTTAACTACTGGTGTTCACTGCTAAAAAGCTGTTATGGTTTACTTTGAAAGCTACTGAGTATCAGTGCTACCTGTGAAATGCCATACATTACTATACATTACATACTACTATACATTACCATTTCCTCCAAAGATAAGGCATCTGTTAATCAGGATCCAAATTCCTGTGAATAAACACTGCTGGATTTTGGGGTGCATGTGGCATATATATGTACATATATATAGATACATGCGTGTCTGCATATGTATATACATAGGCAGATACACATACACAATCTATACATCATACAACAAGTAAAAGCTAGGAAAATCTATCAAGGAAAAGTATCAACTCTTTGAAACACAGAGCTGATACTGCTATTAACAGAACGAATATTAAGCTGTAACTAACATAGGTAACCAAGGGGTTAATAAACTCTGCTAGTAAGCCACTAAAACTTGAATGTGAACTCTTTTCACACCAAACACGCTATGACTACTACATGAAATCCCAAGCAAAGGGCACCACATCAGCTTTAAAAAACTTCCTGATTTCTGTCTGTTTCCAGTGAAGTGGCTGCCCAGCAAAATCCCTACAGGGTGGAGCTTAGAATACTCAGCAGGAAGCCTGGCCTGCAGTTCATTGCTTCCTGCAGTCAACAAGCTTGAAGATCTTGTACAGAAACACCTCTTAGTTGTTTCAGCAGCTGCTGCTGCATATACTGTTACAGACCTAGAATTAAAGTACGCTTTAAAAATACATACAGAGGGATGGAATTGGGAAAAAGCCTTCTCAGGCAGTGAAAGAAACATGCTGCAGTGAAGGAAGCTTTTTGCTCAACCAGAACAGGCCAACACACACATCTTGCCTGCTCTCTCAGCAGACTTCTGATTTTTGGATATAGGGTTTGAAAATGGATCTTTTAGTTTTCAGCTATTCTTAGTTCACCTGTATGGCAACAGCATCCACTGGCCTTTATTTTACAATGGGACAGGATAAGTTGACATTACTTATTTTCCTACACTGTAGATACCTAAAAGTACCAAAATAAACAGCCAGACTGAGCTTTAATGGAGCTAAAGTGGATACAGATTTAAATTTCAAATTATGTTTTATGTTGAATCCTGTTTCATAAGTTTCTCACTGCAGGGAAACTTTTTACATGAGAAACACTTAAGGGAAGAAGTTTTCAGTACCTGCGCAAGAAGCAAATGATACATGGTATGCAGTTTAGTGGGGATCCAAACAATTAAAAAAAAAAATATTACAAACATCAAGAGGAGATAATACTCAATTTGAATTGCTGTATGATGAACAAGCTTTCAAGATTTTAAGTCGGTCAAGGGCTAATTCCAATATCTTATTTAACCTTATAAAAAAAGATGTTGTAAAGCACTTAAAGATACTAAACTTCCCAAGTAGGGCTTCCTACAATTTTGATGTAACAGAAAAAGGATTTATTGTATGTACCTCTAAATCAACACACCCTTCTGAGTTTTTTAGGCAAGTGCAATAGGGAAACAAAATGGAAAAAAGAAATGGTAAATAGTAATACACTTCTTTCACAGAATTTGCTTCCTGTACTTCACTACTGTCCATCACAGAAGTGACAGACATGCTTCTGTTTTTAACACATCCGTATAAGTGAAGATAAATCATGGGCAAAAGCTAGTATCAATATTGTTATAATGTGGGTCAGGTTTCAGTGGTCTTTTCAATTACATTTTAGCAAATGTTTCTCAGTAACTGGAAAGAACAGTGGCTTTAAGGTCAGTTGTAATTGGGCTTTTAAGGTCAGTTCAACTCCTCTAGAATTAATACTAATTTTCATCCTCTGAAAAAATCTTCAGGAAGAAAGCCATTTCCAAACACTTAAGTATATTTATTACTCTCATTTCCACCCTAATTATGCAGACTACTGACTAGAATAAACCAATTCACCGCATATTCTAATAAGGGTGCTGTTATTGGCAACCCACTTCAACTGAAGAACATACACTGGCAGCTTGCCTGCAAATGGCAGTGAGCAAGCATAAAAGCCAGAAGATTGCTGCTGTCACCTTTCTAGCACAAGGGCACAGCCTATGAAAGGTACCAGCTTCAGCATGCACTGCCTAAGATCCAAATCTGTGTGTAAGCTGCGGTCCAGGTGTGGCTTGCCAAATATGTGTGTGATCCTCTAATTCATCCAACACAGTAAATGAGAGCAATGAATCACAGAATCATAGAATCGTTTAGGTTGAAAAAGAGCTTTAAGATTATTGAGACCAATCGTTAACCTAACACCATCAAGTCCACCACTAAACCATGTGCCTAAATGCCACATCTACACGTCTTTTCAATCTCTCCAGGGATGGTGACTCACATCCTTGCAGGCCTCCTGAGTTGCCTACCCTTCCTCCAAAGGTCATACATTCTAATTTTTTTCATGAGTTCCAGCCAGAAAGAGCACCCAGTTCTTGTCTGCTGCAAGAGGTTGGCCTTTCTGCCTAGTTGGTTGGTTTTCAGATCTCAGAAGCTTCACTGTATTACAGGGGGAGATGAACTTAAGTGGTTTGCTTTGTGTCTGTGGGAAAACAATAATTAGGCAGCTCAAATCAGGAAAATATGGATCAAATTCAATTTAGGTGGCATTTGCTGCTTGAGGTAATTATCCCTTCAAGAGCTGAACTGCTGTACACTAGTGCATTCAAAGGAACCTAGCAGCAAACTGAGAAAGACAAGTTCACATTCCTTTACTAGAATGACTCAAGACGACTTCAGGTCAGTGACACCTGAAAATAAAGCAAACGAAACTGCATAAATATGTTGCAAATTTCAACAGGGTCTATCTTGGAGCCTAAAAGGTTTTGCCAATTACACAATAAGCATCATACCTTCCTAAGTCATCAGGGTAAACAGTTAAATAATTCATGTTAGCATAAACAGTGCCTGCTCTGTTACACAACTGAAAGGAGGCAGGATGGACACTTTTGAATACACATTGTGATTCTGGGATTCAACCTCAAACAAATCATGGAAATGGAAAACAACTTCAAAACTAAATCTCACAGGAAGTGTTCCTGGCAAAAATTATTTCTATTATACATCATGGCAATACAGCCAGGGAAAAGTAAGTGAAAGTCTACAACTTGCTTGTTCCTATATGTGGTACGAAAGGAAAAAAACCCTGCACATTTAATACACATTCCCCTTTGAAAATGACCTTTTGATCAGATCTCTTCCTAGTCAAGGCAGGCTATCTAGTATTTCATGCACAATTAACACATTCTAAAAGCCAGGCAGTTCCAGCAGGACTTGCAAAATTTTAAGTTTGGAATACTTCCTGCTGCAATGTTTCAAACTAATGTGTTGGTGTGCTGTAAACAAAAATAAGGTGTCCATGAGCAGCAGCATTATAAGGAAACTGAAATGCAAAATGACAGAGATTCAGAGATTTTAAATTTGGAAGGGTACTATTACCATCCTCTCGCCTTACTCATGCGCCATTACATGGCAAAACTCAAGTTTGAAGTTTGAAGACATGTTTATAGTTTCACTATAACTAAAATATAGTTATAGTTTCACTATAATTAAAGCGGCAAATATCCACAGAACTTAATTATAAATAAAAACTACAATAGACTGAAAATAAAATAACATGGTGCATAAGTCATTAAGAAAGCCACCTCCTTAAACTAATGGATTTCATTAAAGACCATCAAAACCAGTGAAGTGAAAAGCAAGGCAAGAGCTGATGAAAATGCAATAATAAATCCAGAGTAAAGACTGAGAGCAGACACCCAGCTCCAATACAATCACCATTGCTTTTGTGTGTGAAAGGATTCACACACAATGGAAAAGGAGGGGAGAGAAAAAAAAAAAAAAAAAGAAGAAGCTGATGGTAAAGCCTTTCATGCCTCAATCGGAACAGTGCTTTGGAACAAAAGACGCAAAAGGATGGAGAAATTAGTGCAGAAAGCAATAGCAGAAGCAAAATCCACATTGGTCCCCATTTAGTCACAAACACTACATGCATGCTGCAGATTCCCCATGCAGCCCACACGCTGTTCTGATGATTTGCTGCCATCTAGAAACAGAGCTTCATATATGTGATTGCTACTTGGCTGGTCAAAGACTTTGGTTTCCAAGCAAAATAGTTTAGCTCCTCTTATTAATGCTAATATCTTTTGTCAAAAAAGTTGAAGGGGTCTGCATATTAAAAAAATCCAGCCAAATAAATTAAGACATGAAATTAAATTAATCTAAACCAACACGTTAGTTGTTTTATAATCTATGCCTATCGTTCCTAACTAACATTCAGTTGCTTGCATTCATTCATCTTGCAACCGCTGTGTATATTTATTGCACCTCCTCATATTTCAGAGGATCTTGGGCATCTCTACTCAGACCCACAGCTTATTCTGGGTGCTAACTCCTGAACTATTAACCAACTTGGATGGGTATTTTTAAAGTGAACAGAACTTATTTCTTAGATAACCAACATCATCCATAGAAAATTAAAAAAGGGATTTCTTCTTAGAAAACTGCACCAAAGCCCCCCCTCCTCCCTCCCTAAATCACAAAGATAAGTGAATACAGGTGAATAATCCAGTGGATTAGCACTCTCTTACTTTTTAGTTCAAATCAAAGCTCAGATTGAACATCAGCAGGGGGGTTCAGCACAGCACAAAAGTAGTAACTTTGTACTTTAAGGACTGGCACACTGAAGTTAATTTTCTCCCCCAAGTGTAATATGCCCTGCTTTGTAACATGGGTCTTATTAATGGAAGAAGTTTGGTTTGGTCTCTGCTGCCAAAGCAGAATAATTCCAATGCAACATATTTCTCATTCCTGGTGTTTTGTGGATGCTAGGAACAGGCTTTTAATGTTTATTAAGCAATGAAGAACAACATTACTCAGAAACAGGACTGTGACATAAATCAGCCCAATTTATAATTTAGAAGTCAGGCTGTTCCAAATCAGAAATTTTCTCTGTTCTTGTCACAGCTGTGAGAGTCTTACAAGCACAGCACTTCATTCTGCTAAGCCTTTTCTTAACCCATCCTTACTGAGAGGAAATGATAAGCTCTGTCAGAAAAAAAGCATTTTGGGGAAGTAATTCAGGTCCTCCTGAGGCAGCAAGAGGGATCCAATCCTTCTAGCACAGGCAGCTAAAAGACATATAAGCATGAGCTTTTTCCAAGCCACACTTTATAGTCAAAGGAGACAAAAAGGCACCTGAAGAAGTCATTTCATCCCCAAACTGGTTTATAAAGCAAATCAGAGGAACACCTCTCTAGAGGTGCCAGTTTCTCTCCAATGACAGTAAACAGAGGCTAGGGCAGCTAGTCACTTAGATGCAGGTGTGTAATTTTCAGCTATCTAAAGTCAGAAGATAGAATACCACCCTAAGTGTCTGAAAGAAAGCCATAAAACTTTTGAGAGCAACCACTGATTCATGTTACTTTGGAAAGAAGATCAGACAGTGGTGGCACTACCCAGAATCAAAGAGCCTGCATGGAAGGCTTCTTCCTGCAAGTGCTGCTACTTCACAGCATCTCAAAGATTTCTATAACTACTATTTCCAACTCTGCTTCAAGGCGTTCCCTATGAGGACAGCCGCCAGTTGCTCAAAGCAAATTCTATTTATTCTATCATGCTGCAAATCAGTTTCATAAGGCAGTTTCTTTCAAAATATTTTTACATAAAGTGCTTCAGAGTCCAGGGGAAGGAGCAGAAATAATAATGCTCAGCTGAGAGCATTCAAGCAATAACTGGTGCTTTTAAATAGAAACTTCAACCATTAGGGAAACTAATCTTCAACTCTTATCACCAAATTATTTACTCCTATTCACTAGAGCACAAGTCCAAGCATGGCTTAGTCTTGAAGGGAAGACTTGTAAGAACCTTATCTCCTTCTACAATAAGGTGACCCACCTGGGTCATGAGAGAAAGGCTGTGGACATTGTCTATTTGGACTTTAGTAAAGCATTTGACACCACCTCCCACAGCGTTCTCCTGCAGAAATTGGCTGCTCATGGCCTGGATAGAAGGATTCTTCACTAGGATGGAAAGCGGCTGGATGGCTGAGCCCAAAGAGTGGTGGTAAATGGTATCATATCTAGTTGGTGGCCAGTCACTAATAGAGTCCGTCAGGGCTCAGTGTTAGAGCCAGTGTTTATTGATGATCTGAATGAGGGGATTGAGTGCACCCTCAGTAAATTTGCAGATGACACCAAGGTGGCTGGGAGTGTTGATCAGCTGAAGCATAGGAAGGCTCTGCAGAGGGATCTGGGTAGGCTGGATTGATAGTATGAGATTCAACAAGGCAAAGTGCTGGGTCCTGCACTTGGGCCACAGCAACCCCATACAACACTACAGGCTTGGGGAAGAATGGCTGGAAAACAGCTCGGCAGAAAAGGACCTGGGGGTGCTGATTGATGGTCACCAAACATGAGCCAGCTTGTGCCCAGGCAGCCAAGAAGACCAACAGCATCCTGGCATGTATCAGAAATAGTGTGGCCAGCAGGGCCAGGGCAGTGATCACCTCCCTGTACTGCGCACTGGTGAGGCTGCCCAGTAGTGTTCAGTTCTGGGTCCCTTACTACAACAGATGCATTGAGGTGCTGGAGTGGGTCCAGAGATGGGCAAAGTTAGTGAAGGGTCTGGAGAACAAGTCTTATGAGGAGCAGCTGAGGGAACTGGGGTTGTTTAGTCTGGAGAAGAGAAGGCTCAGGGGGGACCTTATCACTCCCTACAGCTACCTGAAAGGAGGTTGTAGTGAGGTGGAGGTCGATCTCTTCCCCCAGGTAACAAATGATAGGACAAGAGGAAATGGCCTCAAGCTGTGCCAGGGAGGTTTAGATCGGATATTAGGAAAAACTTGTTCACAGAGAGGGTGATCAGTCATTGGCATGGGCTGCCCAGGACAGTGGTGGAATCACTGCCCCTGGAAGTGTTCAGAAACTATTTAGATGAGGCCCTCAGTGACATGGTTTAGTGGTGGTCTTGGCAGTCCTGGGATAATGATTGGACTTGATGATCTTAAAAGTCTTTTCCAACCTAGCTGATTCTGTGATTCTATGATTCTAAGAAAAGTCTCTGCTATAAAGATGATTTCTCTTTCCTCACAGTTTCCTTTGATGAGTTTCAAAATATTTCAAACCCAGTAACAGAAGTAAAGAATGTGCTGCATCAGTACTGTACATAATTCCTTTGAAGTATGGGGATTTTTTTTTTTATATGGTACTAGATCTACTTAACAGTGCACTGTCCTTCCTCTGCCAACTCCAACTCAACTGTGAGTAAAGAAAAAAAAATCTCCAAAACTAAACAAATTTTATTTCAGAGAAACAAAGTTGGGCATCTGATGCTAATAGAGAATCTTGAGGTCAGTAGCATTCTAATTTTACCACAATGTTTTAATGGGACTAAGCAGACCCCCAACAATGCCCACAACATTCTCTCTACCTAGAAAATTTTATCTTGTACATGTACCATTCCTATTCTTCAGCTAAAGAACTGAAGTAACAAGGCAGATTAAATAGCACTGATAGCTCTCATGATGTTTTTCAGGTATTTTTAAAAAACCCTCCCTACAAGCTTCAATAATCTGGCAATTACATAAGAATAACATCTCACTTCATGGCTGCAGAGGCCTGGAAAATGTGGATGTAAAGCTTATATATGTTTGTGAATATTAAAATGTTTCACAACCCTAGAGAAACCAGTTAGACATTTTGATAGGTTTGCAGCAAAAAAAAGTGAGTTGTCCAAAGTTATACCACAAATCCATGCAAGGTCCCCAGGACATCCAGCCAGTGCTTTGTCTAGTGGTTCTCCTGATCTGCTTAAAAACAAAAGCCACTCCAAGACTGGGAACTCAATCTGACTAGTAGTGAGAGCTTGAAATCCCAGTCAAAGGATCAACAGAAAGAGCAGACTCTAAATTGGATGTGATTTAGGAGGAACCCCCTGAATAAAAAAAAAAAAAAAAAAAAAAAGATAACTCTAGGGGTTTTTCTCCCCCCATCACTTACAGGCCATGCTAAAAATTTATAACACTCCCTTTCAAGGTGCTATGCCACACACTGAAGTAGTTTTACTACACAATGAAGAGCACAGTTTTCCTCACAGGCACCTAGATCAATTTATAATTGCTACTTCAAAGAGCAGACAGCAAGACACCTCAACTACTACAGCCATATTCATGCAAGACAAAAAACATATTAAAAAGCTCAAGCAAATTACGCATAGTATTTTGAAACTGTCACAGTAATGGCAAATGCTCCCACTTACAAGAATCAGTGAGAACTGACTGTTTTTCATCAAAAGCTCCCCTCTCCTCCATCTTCTTTATCTGCTGGTTGTAATAAAAACTTTAAAAAAAACCCAAAAAAACAACCAACCAATAGATGATACTATCCAACAACTGAATACTTACTATGCATTTCTACAGTGATGCAAAAGCACTTTGTCCTAAGAGTGTTATGTCTAAAGACCTAACCATAGACATGTGAAAACAGAGCTTCATACTCCCAGATCTTCCTTTTACTTCCACTATGACAGTGGCCAGCAAACACTGCCTGTACCCAATACAGAACACCAGTATTATCCTTCCATAAACTCAAAAAAGCCCGAGCTTACAGACTGGGAGATGAAGTTCAATCTCCTACCATCACTTTATTAAATGGCTTCTGATCAGTGGGACAAGGCTAATAAAAATGGATTAACCAAACCACTCCTGAAAAAGCAGCTGGCGGAACTGGAGACAGTGCTCTCAGCACTTACAAATTTTTCTTTAACACAAGTACTGGTGTCAAATAAGGTTGTCAAGAGCACAGTCCTCCATGCTACTGCACGTATAAAGAAAGGATTTCCAGAAATTATGTGGGGTATGTCAGCATAAATGTCAGAGGGATCAAGTTTCTAGAAAAAGCCACTCAAAATATGGCTCCTTCTAAAACATCGCAAATATTTTGGCTTTTAAGTCAATCCATACTGAATGAAGCCACTTTAAATACCTTGACTTGGCTCTAAACAGTCAAACTGATCCAAGACCACAGCAGTCCCAGAAGCAGCAGCCCTGTTCTACCCTAGATCGATGCACAGCGCCACCCCACCATCAGCCAGCACCTCAGTCTTCAGGGTCGGTGGCCAGAAGCTGACTTAAAACTAACATTTCAGGTTTTATTTGTTTATTTTCAGTCAGGCTATTTTTTTTTAGCATTGTCACCTTGTACTTATGAGAGAAACAACTGTCTTTAGCAGGCACTCTTACTGCCGGCTAAATTTCACTGACTGCCAGACAGGAAACTCCACTGAGTTCCAGAGCAACCACATAAGAAGGATATTACCCATACCTGTTAAAACTTCATAACCGCTAGGAAGGAGGGTGGGAATAGGCACATACCTTTGACTGAGATGAATTTCACCCTGGAAATTGCCTTTTATTTCCATTTGCTCTCAAAAGAGGTGAGAGCGAGCAGCTCAAACATACATGTTTAACTTTGAAAACCCACTTTCCCTAGGTTGGCAAATGAATAGACAATGGGGTTCTTCTCTCACAGCGCTCTGCTTTGTTCTGCTTCCCAGTTACACTTCAAATACTTTTGGGTTGAATCTATCTGTCCCCATCTTTTTTAGGTGCCCACACTGAGCAAAAGTTAAAAATGTGACTGATTAAAAGCTAGATATGCAAGTTTAAGCTGTTCACCCTCACCTCCTTTTACAGCAAATAAAGTCTTCACAAAGAGGAAAAAAACAACTCAAAATGTATTCAAGCAATATGTTCCTTAAAACAAATGTTGTAACACAAAAATGCCCAAGAAACCAAGATCACAGTGCCAGATACTACTTTGTTCATCACATAAGAACTAAAAGTCCTATCTAGACAGGCTGGGAAGGAAAGTCTGTGGATGTAAATTGTGATGTAGGCATTTTGTTTTTCTGTGGGATGGATGCAAAAGGTAAAACGTTTACTAGATTGATGGACAAATTAACACTAAAATAACAACTATTTGCAAAAGAAGTACTCCCCCCATAGCTATGGAAAGTAAAATAAAAATGAATTTGGCTCAGTAGCCAACTTAGGACTGAGCGAGGTCAGATAAAAACAAACTGGATTGAACAGAGTGGTGGATTTACACAGCTCAAATACAGGTCAGGCAGATAGAACAACTGGAAATCATCAGTAAAATTTTCAAAAGCATTTTTGGAGCAGACACAGGTTCTTCAGTCATTTGCGTGCTCTCGTGGCCTGAATATAAAGCAGCAACTTCGGCTAGAGACAGAAGCAGCACAAGCCAAAGATTCTGGCACATCATGTATAATAAAGGCCATACATAAGCCAGTCTACTTTTTCTTTAGAGTAGGCAGATTTTTATGTGACATGCTGGAGGAATTGCTGTAGGACCTGAATTAACCGGGTACAACAGAGTTTTCAATAAATGTACTCTCTCCGAGCCTTCCAAAGCAAACTGCAGGGACTCTTTTTAATGCGTTCTTCAGATATGTTAAAGGAAAGAAAAACCCCAGAAGACTTAAACTGGGTAAATGTG
The DNA here is from genome assembly GCF_004027225.2 of Strigops habroptila. Lineage (NCBI taxonomy): Eukaryota > Metazoa > Chordata > Aves > Psittaciformes > Psittacidae > Strigops > Strigops habroptila. Next base: position 67,296,034 of record NC_044277.2, on the reverse strand, counting down.
AGCCCGCATGAACCAGCGAAATAAATCAGAGAACCTCTTCCTAAAACATGGAAAATCTCTACAAAACCAAATTTTCGATGACTAGAAATAAGACCAAGACAGCAATTGTGAGTCTGTAGAGTGTTGCATCGCTCAGCAAATACACAGAAACATTGTAAGACAGAGGGATTCCTGGGGGTGTGAAGAACACTGCAGCATTTACAGTGTTCAAGCAGCAAGGCTCATCTTTGGAAACTCAGAGGCACAGTAACATCTCTGAACAAATTTACCCTCAGCTGGCCATAAGTAGCTTCTCAGTCAGAGCTGGCTGAGGACAGAAAACATTGGCAAGGAGAAAAACATTTTGGAACTTAAGACAGAAAAGCTACACACATCAATATTTTGAGGGCTGGATCTGATAACAGGCTTGCATGGACTAGAGGCTGCAATCTCTAACTTCTAGCACCTGGCTCTAAACTAGGAATGAGAGCTGGATACAGCTTGACAATGCACTTAGAGCAGTCCAAGACCACAATGTTGCAAAATGGGCTGCCCCTCTACAACCCTTCCAGAGCTTGTCCTCTACACAGTCATGCATTCACTATTCCTACCCCATCTCATGACAAAATTAATAAACCTGTGACCACAATCACATAAAAATACATTCCCACCACCATCTCTCATTTGATTTCCAATAAAAACAGGGAGACAATGCTACTCCTCACACATTAATATCACTAACTACACTAATAGAAGGAAGTAAAAACCTACCTAAACAGAAGTATTGGGGAGCAGCAAAGGCTGACTGCTCTCCACAGCAAAGGTGACCCCAGTGCAGGCAGCATCCTCACCAACCAGGGTCACAGTCCCACAGCAACCGAACACAGTAGGCAGAGCAAGGTGCTGAACAAGTTCCCTTGACAGCCCCAGACACGCTGAGGGCGCAAACCAGGTGCAAGTCTGTCTAGGGGGTCCAAAAAAACCCAAAAGATGAGGCACAAACAGATCCACAGGCAGGTACACCTACAACGTAGCTTAAAACAAGAGTGAAAGCCCAGGCCTGAGCTTAAACGGAGGTTTTGGGTGGAGGTCCCAGGTGAGGCAGGTCAAGGTAATTAATGATTAGTGATGTCCTGAAGGCCCCGATAAGGACTTGTACAGGTGTCTGAACGCCTGTATTGTATGTAGGGTGGCAAGACTTTGCTAGAGGGAGGGCTGCAAAGGTGGCCTCTATGGAGAGACATCAGGGGCTGCCTTTGTGCTGAACAGAGCCAGCTCTGCCATGGCCTCACTGCTGGCCAAAGCTGAGCCCACTGGCTGCATGTGTGGTGCTAGGAAAAGTAGATATCACCAGGCAGGCACAGGACAGGATAAAAAATAAAAGTGAGCAACAGCAGGGGAACACCAGGGTCAGAAAAGGAGGGAGAATAGGTGCTCCATGGTGCTGGAGCAGGTACCACGGCATCTGTGGAGGAGATCCCACCAGCACAGGCATCCTCACTGTAGCCCACAGAGGACCCCACGTCAGAGTAGGGGGATACTTCCTGAAGGAAGTTATACCTGTAGACAGCCCATGCTGAAGCAGATTTTTCCTGAAGGACTGCAGCCCATTGAAAGACCGATGCTGGAGCAGGAGAACAGTGTGAGGAGGAGGGAATAGCAGAGACAAAGTGTTATGCACTGAGTGCAACTCCTTCCCACCCTGCACTGATCAGGGTGGAGGGGACAGGAGTCAGAAAGGAAAGATTGAAGTCGAGCCTGTGAAAAGGGTGGGGGGGAAGGTGTTGTTTTAATGTTTGTTTCTTGTTTTTTGCTACCCAAATCTGTTTTAATTTGAATGAATTAATGTTCCCCAAGTTGGGTCTGATTTGCCTGCAACTGTAACTGGTAGGTAATCTCCCTGTCTTTATCTCTACCCATTAGCTTCCTCATCTTATTTTCTCCTCCAACCTGCCGAGGAGGGGCAGTGAGTGAGCAGCTGGTGGACGTTTGGCTATGCCACCACAACACCAGAAATCAATTGCCTGCTCATCCCCAAATGCTTTCCAAACTTACCAGCCCTCTTTCCCAAATCCTACAGTTTGTGCAAAGAGCTAAAAAGAACTAGTTTACACATAATGCTGAGCAAAACAGTGACTCCCCTGGGAAATGGAAATAAAATGTAATTATTTGAAATAATTAATTAATATCATTTAATGTGTTAACGAGAATAAAATTAGGCAACAGGATTAAGAGCTCAGAGCAAGCATCTCCCTCCTCAATCTAGAGTCCCAAATCCTCTTCTGCAAATGAGATATAGCTGCAAGTTGAGAAAAAGAAAAAAGAACACTGAGCAAGGCTCGCGGGCTTCTTTGGAGAAACAAGAGAGAAAGGTGTCACAGTGGGCTTTAATGGCCTCCTTCTTAAAACAGTAAGCCAGCAAATAGGAGACCTGAGGTCAATGCTTCACTGAGCCCGATGAGATTCAAGTTTATATTTTCTGCCTCCTCAAGGCAAACCTTACCTACTTGCTGAGTATAGTTAAATGGGGGAAACTTTCCGGGCACTCTAGGCCACAGTGCAGAGGAGAACGCAATAAGCAGCCTCTTAAGTCCTGCTGGTGATCATGAGTTCTGCTTCTTCCTCCTCCTGGAAAGTCACTGAAGCAAACAGAAGCATAGTCCAAAGCACAGAGTTTAGGATTTTTCTCTCAGCTGTATGCCCCAGTCCCTACAGAAATGCTCCCCTTGTGTTCTCTCTCTTCTCATCTAAGACTTTTACATTCTCATTTATATACTAGCCTTGTTTATGAGAAGGCAGCCTGATTCAGGCTGGGAAAACAGCTTTGACTCAGCGCTTCCTCTACTCTGGTAGGAGAGTAACAAAAGTTAAAACTTCTCCAGACTGAGGAAGGAATTTATCCTGGACATACACTCTCTCAGTATGTGTTCTAGCCTGTTAGGCTGTAATAGAAAAGATGTGTAGCTGGACTGTCACAGCACTCTCACAGCTTTGGAAAGGATGTGTTCAAATCTGCTTCTTGTGAAAGATTCTCTGTAAGCAGGTACTAACTGAAATCTGTTTGACCTCATTAGGCTCCTGAAAGTTGGAAGAACAACTGCCCATTTTCTGAATCTTTGTTACACGTAAGGGACCTTGGTGCTAGCAGATCCAGGCTGTGGACAGCAAAGGTCAAAAGTAACTCTATGTCCCTGAAACTGGCACATCAATGGGGAGCTACCTGTAGGGAAAGATGCTTAAACTCCTAGCTCTGATGGGCTGTGCTTTTGAAAATGAACTGATCCTTATGATCCATGCTTCTCCAGCACTGAACTGGATGATTCTGTTCATTTTTCAAGCTGAAAAAACACAGCTTAACTTCTTTGACTGGTTTATTAACCAACGTGCTTGCAGCTTTATCCAAGTATAGTGACTGTGTATCAACTTTCTTGTCTGTCATGTATTAACCTTTCTGCCAGGCAGTTTGACTTTCAAAGTTCTTTAAAAAATGCATAGTCCTCGTTCAGAAATTAAATTACACCACGTGAGCACTCATGATAAGCAGTATGCCCACCTGCATGCAAAAAACATCCCAGGGTTACATAAACAGCTCTTTTATTCAAAGGAAAGAGAAACAATGGAAACTCGGAATGTCCAAATAATGAATCAGATACTTCAGCAGCAGACCTGACCCTAGCCTTTCCCTCAACGTCTCTAAAAGTTGCTGCTAGGTCAGAATTAGTAGTTCATTAAAAGTCTTCTCCTTATTATACCCCACTGACCAGGCTTGAAAGAGTCTAGTTGCAGGCAGTCCTGTCCCTTGATAGAGAGGAAGCCCACACTTTTTAAGTATTCTACTACTTATACCAGCAAAAGCAATCACAGCTCTGACATTGACTAAGAAGGCCCTTGTCTGCAGAAAGTTCTTAATGATGCCAGTATAGGCAGCAGGCTCAAGGTCTTCATGGTAATACCAGTCTCTTCATGCCATCCTCCACTTGAATCAAAGTCCTCTCACTTCAGTGTATGCCTGTGACTTTAAAATGATTGTCCCTGAACTGTGGGAGAGGTGCATTCCTTTGGTATTTCCAGAAGTTTTTACCTTCCACAGCTGCATTCTCTCTGCCCATATCCACATAGCACATCAGGATGAGACCAGGATGCACATCCTTTCCTCTAGTTCCCTCGTATCCCTTGAAGGAACTCGGGGGCATAAGCCAGGAAGGAGCCATGTGCACTCAAAGAACTCTCCCTTGATCCCCCATGGGGTGTTTAGGAATCTGTGTTCAACCATAATTGCACTGCAGAAGACAGTCCAGGACAGTACATCTAACATGCCTACTGGCTCTCAAAGCATCTTCATCCCACCATTTCAGCCTGTGGCACAAGGGAAGAGCTCTCCACTTGGGTATGTAAGGAAATCCCAGACTTGGACCAACCTTACCTTCTAAATCAAAGTTTTAACAAGACTGTCCCAACTATTTAAATCTACCAGAATCCTAAAGGGCATCTGATACACTCCCTCTGCTCCCCAAGCTGCTCCTTCATCTATGTTCATCTGAAAATGTCACTACTTCTTGTCCATACTCACCATCAAATCTCAACGCTGAATTCCCCATCTTTTTCCACCTATGTTTTAGAGGAACATCATAGCCAAGTCAAAGTTTGTTGAGGGTCTGTTGCCCATGTATTTGTCATGATTTTACTTGGAATGGCTGCTGTTCTCCATGTAAGAATTTAGCTTAAACTAGCCAGTAGGTTCACATGTGACCATAGTCTAACAAACCAAGGCCAAGGTGCTTGTGAACTAAACTGACAATTCATGATTAAAACTGGGAGGAATGATGATGTTTTCAGTTTTGCCTCACTTCAGGTTATCTTTTCATGCAATTGCAGTCTACTATGCATCAATTCAGGAAGTAGTATATGGCTAGCAAAGATAGCAGAAATGTCTGCGGAGCCTGGGTACTGGTGAAACACAGGAAAAACCGTGGTGCCAGTACGCAAAGCCAGCTTGGGTTCAGCACCGTTTGCCAGCCTGAGCTCTGCAATGACCCTCTCAGACCTGGACTATCTCTGCAAGCCACAGTGTTGCCTCGGTCCCAGACTACTGAACTTCTCCACTTTCTAGCAAGATCCATCAGCTTATGCATGGCACTGGATGAGGCCCTTTAGCTAACAGGCAAACCAGACAGTGCATGCAGAAAGAATGAAGAGCTCCCTTTTATGCTACTAGGCAAGCAATTATGGTAACTAAAGAGTTAACCTGGACAGTAACTCACTGAAATTTTAGGCTGCTCCCAGACAGCTAAAGAGGAATATGTTGGCTTTTTTCTTTTTTCCTGAGCTTCCTCTTTTCAATAAATAATTCACTGCTTGGACAGTGTTCAGCAGAAATTAGTCTTTAATTAGAATTTAACAAAATACATTCCTTATGCTGGCTGGCTGGCCTTCCCTAAGCAGTCTCATTATCCTTCCTTGATGGAGTAAACAGCACAGTACAATTTTCAGGAGCAATTTCATATTTTTGCTTTTACTACTAAAGGTGCCTTCATGTTCATTTCCTAGCTTGGAATCAATGCCTGTACAATGAAGACAATGCAACTTTCCTGTAATAAAGTTAGTTGTCCCTGTGATGAATTACTTTTGGCTCTTAATGATTCTCAGCATGGTGTTTCTTTTCCTCCTGCTTCGCTGCTTGGAACATTTGAATAGGGTTTTTTTCTCCCTTTCAACTGATGTCAAATATCACTGCTTTGGATCTTAATTAAAGCACTTAATTGTTGAGCTGATTTTATTCCTTGCTAAGGTGGGACAAGACAATGTTGGCCTGTTATTATTTCTGTCTTTTCCTTTTCTTTTTTTTTTTCCCTCTATGTTTTTAAGAAAGAACTTTCTTATTGCAGACATTTAACTGGTGTTTTTTCCTACTGGGGTGGTTTTTATCACATACTCTTTTCAATCATTCCCAATATATTGTCTCTAATCTACTATTTGGCATGTCTCAATCCTCTGTTTGAATCACTTCAAAAAGGATTCCAAGCAGAATATTCAATTAGAATGACATGACTGAAAAATAAAAATGAAAGTTTAATGATCTAGTTATAGCCTATGGCTAGCTCAGCGAGGTTATCTTCAGTTCTGCTTTTATGAGCCCAACTGTATTCAATCATTTGGGCCACAAACTGTTCTTGGTATCATCAGTTCATTAGTTTAAAAATAAAACAGTGAGAATAAAGAAAATAAGAAGCAAGATGTCTGATCATTGATCTAGAAGAAGCTGTCCTGTAGAAGCAGCACATCCAGTCATAAGAAATGACAGCAACCTGGGGAAGGGATTTTACATTGATCAGTGTTTATGAGACCATACTGGCTCTTTCAAATCAGCATAAATGAATTGCTCAATAGTCCCTGTCCTAGCACATGACACAAGTCACTGCATGGATTTTAGTTATGCTTAAGAATGCAGAGGACTCAAATGCTGCTCACCAAAATTAAATCAGATGGACTCTTCTCACAGATTATTTCCTTTCTGTAACTCACAGCCTCAGAAGATGTAGCACACAGACATCCTGACCTGCTTATCATACAGACAGTTGACTTTCATCTTGCAAGGTGGTTGTGATTATCTACCAGATTATACTCTGGCAAGAAACTAGGATTCCCCATCCCTTAAAATGTTAAAGGCCAGGTTGGATCAGGCTTTGAGAAACCAGATCTAGTGGAAGGTGTCCCTGCCTATGGAAGGGTAATTCAAACTAGATGATGTTTAAGGTCCCTTCCAACCCAAACCATTCTATGATTCTATGATAATGCAGAGCTGTTCACTTACAGGACTTCTGGCAACAGTTTGCAATGGGATCACCAGAGAGAATAGAAGCACACAGAAAAGGAAAAAGAGGACTTTCTCCCATGACTAACAACATATCTTACAACTATCCAGCCATCATCAGAAGCTGTAAACATGACTACTCAAAACAAGAGCAGAAAGGTTCAATGCAAACCAGAAAAAAAACCCAAAACATATCTGTTCAATGTGTTGGTAGTTACAGAACAGACCAAATCACCAAAATTAAATATTGGGTAAGGGAAAACTCATTAAGTGTCTGAGACAGGCGAATCATCAAGTCTGTGCTGTGCTTCTGAGGTTTCGTGAACAAGGTGGGAAAATCTCAGCTGAAGTAAAAGTACCACCAGGGCTTCCTGCCAAATATAACAAACAGTGAAGGCAACAGTGGGAAAATCACTCCTCAACAACAGGATACATGCAAAATGTCCAGGGCATGATACCAAAAAAGCTGTATGCAACCAGCAAAACCACAGGAAGTAAAACAATCTACCTTGCTAGAAGATGTTAAAATGTCAGCCTTGACAGAAACTGAAGGAGAACAATTATCATTAAGAACACAAGAAATTGCCTGACACCATCTTTCCCACAGTATAAAAAAATTACCTAGCCTAGCTTGTTTCTGCCTGTTACGCACACTGGTTATTCACGGAAAACTGGTTAAAATGTTAATTAGGGCATTGCATGGATAACAGTTCAAGTGATGGGACATGGGTATGTACGCCAAGTCCCAAAAAAAGTGATGGTGTTGCCATCAGAAGGGTTGTGGGACCACAGTGAGGAGCACTGAAGATATAGTAGGTAAGGAGAAAGTACAAGTAGGCATTACCAAGTAGGCATTACCAACTCTCACTACAACTCTGTTTGATGTAGGCTTACATGGGCTTCCAAAGAATTTACATCAAGGAGATGAAACTCAGCACTGAAGGAAGAATTGGACAATAAGGCTATGGTAAGCAAGAACTTCCTGGAAATCTTTCATTTTAGCACTGCGGTAGCAGAACATATCATACGTGCTATGGCAGAATCAGTTTATAAGCTTAGGAACTTAACTGGATGAAAAGAAGACGAATCTGCAACAAAATAAATCCCAAAACATTATTTTGCTGAGGTGGCAGTGGTGTGACAGACTTTTTTTTAGTTATTTAAATGCTGGGTGATTTTTTACAGATGTTTGTGTACATGAACATACGACAGCAACATCACTAACATGGGGGAGAGGAAATAAGAAGGAGTTTGAAGGCCCTGGCATTCAGTCATTTGGGATCAACTACATGTTTCTGCCAGAATATTATCGATGTTGCAGTCAATATAGAAATTTATACCATCTGATTCAACAGCCAGACACTGACTGAGGCAATTCACCAGCAGTTTCAGGCTGCACTATGCAACAGCATTTAGTATGCATTTGTCTTTTTTTGCTATGCAGATTTTGTCCATTTGGGTTTTTTAACCAAAAAAGTGCAATTTAGAAGAGGAGAGCAAAATAGTTTTAAAGAGCTCCTGCTGAATATGGGAACAGTTTTGGCAGGGAGAGGAGAAGTAGTACATTCTGAGCTCAGTTTCCGTAGCAACTTTGAGAAATCACAGCACAGACTTGTTCAGAATGGTTCTAGTTTTGCCTCCCAGCAAGGTTTTGTGCTTTCCGCTTTACTGACACTCTGAAATCAGTTGTGCCTTCAGAGATGAGCCTTTGTCATGTTAAGACCTAGGGTACTTCTATTTCTTCTAAAATACAGGATTTGAAATATACATTCGACTTCTCTGGCTGTAAGTTCTGTTCTTGGCATCTTCTTCCACATTGCTGCAGAGCATGGGAAGCTCTTGGCCTGAGTGGCAAAATATCTCTAATTTCTCTAATCCTTGCGTCCAGAGGGGAGAGGTCACACTGTAATGATAAGAACGCGCTGACATGTAGGAAGCCAGATATGCTAGAATTAAATTAGAATTCATGCTCACCCTCTCTGGAACGACCTGACGTCTTCTCTTCTCCTTCATTACCAGAAAGAGACTAAAAAAGGAATGTAAGTATGCAACAGTAGAATTTAAACAGCAAATTTGAAGAGGAAGGAAAGTGATAAACAAAAGTAACCATTATAAAAGGTGACCATACTGAAAATGCCAGCATACAGCCATTTCACACGACAGCGGAAGTATGCCGGCATTAGCTTTCAAATTTCACATTGTCTGCACCTAGGGGAAACCTGAAAAAATAATAGCAGACTTCTTCCTATCTAAATCACCTACTTAGAAACCAAGACATACAGCAAGGGATGTCTAGGGAACACAACCACACACAATATTTATACGTCATCTATTAATGAGAACTTATCCGCAAGGAAAAGGGCACATTTCTAGATTATATTTTATTGTGAACTTTAGGCATCTCTGATCCTTTTCAGTGTATGAGAGGTTGTTTGCTGGGAATACAGAAGATTGCCTTCAAATGGAGAAAAATGATTTTGCACATAGATCTGAACATAAAATGGTGAAGCCCAACATGGAACATACCCTGAAGAAATTCTTGGGAGTCTATTAAGGAGCCAACACACCCGGCCTCTTTAAAACCTTCTCCTTGATCTCTATAGGAAACTCAAATGTCTGAAGGCCATACTACCAAGTGCCACAGTTGGTAGCTGTGGGCTTCCTACAGGTTCATTAGAATTTGACCCCAAGCTTGCTAAATGATGCATAAAAGGCAATTATCAGCTGTCTGACCAGCACATGGGTCACAGAGCTTTTCATTTGGGAAACAAAAGAATAAAATTACATTTTAAAATGTGATCTGCCACAGGCTTTTGAGGAAGCAGCTTCTCTGGTGTGCAAATCAGAACTACAGGATAGCCCTCATATGTTCTTTTCCTGTTGTATTTTTTCAGTGAAAGGACAGATCTGTGTCTTGTGAGAGGAATAGGGGGAAATAAGTAAAGTATCAATGTATTCCCATCTGTCACTAGTTTTCAACACCAGTGGTCTAGGCTAACCAAAGGGAAGAACTACTTAATAAGGGACATTTACATATAGTTTTCAGGTATGAGTATGCATCATTTCCCACTGAAAGGATGGCTACTTCCTTCAGAAATGTCATGGATGCAGCAAATTGAAACCTCTTAAGTAAGAGTTCAATAGCCCTTTTGTGTGGTCTCTCTCTTCACACACACATACATATATATATATCATAGAACGGTTAGGGTTGGAAGGGACCTTAAAGATCATCTAGTTCCAACCTTCCTGCCATGGGCAGGGGCACCTTCCACTAGACCAGGTTGCTCCAAGCCCTGTCCAACCTGGCCTTGAACACTGCCAGGGATGGGGCAGCCACAGCTTCTCTGGGCAACCTGTTCCAGTGTCTCACCATCCTCACAGTAAAGAATTTCTTCCTAATATCTAATCTAAAACTACCCTCTGTCGATTTAAAGCCATTCCCCCTTGTCCTGTCACTACATGCTCTTGTAAAAAGTCCCCCTCCATCTTTCTTGTAGGCCCTCTTTAGGTATTGAAAGACTGTCTATGCACTGTATATATGCTATATATGTTTTTAAACCGTATATATACATATATATGTTGCTTTGTTGTTGAATAGCTACAGCTGATTTAGCTCCATAGTACTTCTTTGACAACAGACAGGATCATTATCTGTATTCCACAGGCAAGCTAAGCATCTGCCCAAGGTTATGCACAAAGTCAGGGCTAAGAACACAACCTGGGCATAAAAATACCCTTTGCCTGTTGAGGGAAAACCCAAAACATCCGTTTTCTAACTCTTAGTGAAGAACAGGTGTTTCACTGATGTAGATTTGATAGAGCAATCTGTGCCGGGAATTACAATAAGATTCAGATCCAGGCTAGGACAAATCATGTCCTGCTTACAGTTGTCAAGGTAACAGTAGCCTTAGGCATTCTAGCTACAGAGGAGCATTGGTAACTCCAAATTCTTCTCTTCAGGAAGCACTTCTTGGCTGGTTTACGGTCACTGTCCCAAGTGAGCGGCTGTGTGGTATTTAGTTGACAGCTGGGGTTAAACCACAACAGTCACACTGTGATATACTCACTGATCCTGCTCTGAAGACACTAAGTATGCTCAAAAGAAAAGCAGCCCTGTTGGAAAACAATTTGCAGAACCTATAGCATAGCTCAAATATCCTACATGCTGAAGCCAAGATTTACATGTATATTTGAGAAGCAGCCCGAGGGAGTGCATTTTTTTGGTAGAAAAGCCTCTAGTCCCTTTCCATGTACATAATGCCAAGGAAGGATAACGAAGCTGACAGAAAAGTTAGTGAAGTTACCCTGTAGTCAAGGGAGAAAGACAGCTCTCTTTAGAGCATCATTTGGAGGTGAAAGCAGACACTGATGAAATGGAGAAATGAAACAAAGGATAGGAGCATCAGGATAGCAAGATTAGCCACCCCTTGCAGTAACAATACAGACCTAGTACTGTTACCAAATCTCTCATCTCTTTTAAACAGGAAACTACAGCCGTCATGTCTTTCAAAGCTTTATTCACCTAAAAGACATGGGACAATTTACTGAGGGAAGGCCCTCAGGCAAGTGTGAGGTCTCAAGATGGTAGAACAACCACATTAGTAGGTGGCGACTAAGGCACATTCTGCAGCCTCGAATTATTTCCTTGAGCCTGGATCTTGAAGTGGAGAGACCTCTCCTAGTCCTAGTGCTGCCCTGTGGTCCATTCCTCATCCCATTGACGGAGACTTGGTAGAACACAGATCAAACAGCAGCTAGAACGGAGCTGGGCTACAGCACTGCTATTAACCTTGCAGGGCTGACTGTGGGATGACAATGCTCACACATAACATCTGGTTCATCCAAACCACATGGAGTATGGGAGAGATCTACATCACAGATAGGACAGTTCATAGGAAACAGGGTTTTATTCATAAGCTACCATATCCCACATTCCCTGACACCCACTGCAGTGATACTACTGCAGAATAGCAGTGGTGTTCTAGGCCTGTTACTCTCCAAGGGGCAGTTGTTGGGTTTTTGTTTTGTTTTGTTTTGTTTTTTAATTTTTTAAACTAACTGCATTCAGCACACACACAGAAAATTAATTTCACTTCTGTTTACACCTACTGTCAACATACGGTCAGCCCTTTGTGCTTTGGGATTTGGGTTTTCACACAGTCCAGGGCCTTGCCTGCAGGTTTTGTTTATTTTAAAATGAGAAGATTATTTTTCCCCCCATCAGGCTTAATATTTATTACAGCTTATTTATACAAGATGTTAACGATGGGTGAGATTTAAGCTGACAATGTCTCCTTAAGTTAAGGCTAGTTAATTCCACCATCTAATAAACTTCAGGATTCCTATAAATATATAAACTTCTCCTTCATGCCAAGACTAGCGTGACTTTGACAGTCTTTGAGAGAAGGCCATCAAGTCCCTTCACAAAGCTGATACAGGAATGGAGAGCCATACATAAGCTGGACCACACTTTGAAGGGGATCTCACTAATATAGAATCATAGAATAGTAAGGGTTGGAAAGGACCTTAAGATCATCTAGTTCCAACCCCCCTGCCATGGGCAGGGACACCTCGCACTAAACCATGTGGCCCAAGGCTCTGACCAACCTGGCCTTGAACACTGCCAAGGATGGAGCATCCACAACCTCCCTGGGCAACCCATTCCAGTGCTTCACCACCCTCACTGTAAAGAACTTCCTCCTTATATCTAATCTAAACTTCCCCTGTTTAAGTTTGAAGCCATTACCCCTTGTCCTACCACTACAGTCCCTAAGGAAGAGTCCCTCCCCAGCATCCTTATAGGACCCCTTCAGATACTGGGAGGCTGCTATGAGGTCTCCATGCAGCCTTCTCTTCCCCAGGCTGAACAGCCCCAACTCTCTCAGCCTGTCTTCATGTGGGAGGTGCTCCAGCCCTCTTATCATCCTCGTGGCCCTCCTCTGGACTTGCTCCAACAGTTCCATGTCCTTTTTATGTTGAGGACACCAGAACTGTACACAGTACTCCAAGTGAGGTCTCACAAGAGCAGAGTAGAGGGGCAGGATCACCTCCTTTGACCTGCTGGTCACGCTTCTTTTGATGCAGCCCAGGATACGGTTGGCTTTCTGGGCTGTGAGCACACACTGAAGCCGGCTCATGTTCAGTTTCTCATCAACCAACACCCCCAAGTCCTTCTCTGCAGGGCTGCTCTGAATCTCTTCTCCGCCCAACCTGTAGCAGTGCCTGGGACTGCCCCGACCCAGGTGTAGGACCTTATACTTGGCTTGGTTAAACTTCATAAGGTTGGCATCGGCCCACCTCACAAGCATGTCAAGGTCCCTCTGGATGGCATCCCTTCCCTCCAGCGTATCAACTGAACCACACAGCTTGGTGTCGTCGAAAAGGAGCTGCTTTCCAACTCGCATCAGTATGAATGTCTCCTCCTCTCTTGCCAATACAGTGGCAGTAATACTAGTAATATCATTCTTTAAATGGAGATAGTTCAGCATATCAACAGGGAAACAATGCTAAAACAAAACTGGAGTAAGAGCTAGCAAGATGATGACTGATCAGGCAGACAGTTACTAAGATAGAGCTGCTGTTTAAATATGCCTAAAGACAAACTTGCTGGGAAATACCTTTTTACTGCTTTCTGTTAATAGACTCTTAGTTTACTGCCATCATCACTAGCAATGGCATTATTGCATTCATCCTTCATCCATGGATCTTTGACAAAGGAAGAAACTGAGACAGATGGGTCATGCAAGGCCAGCATCAGCAATATAAGCAGCGTAAGCACCTTGCATCTTCACTCTGTTCTCCATCTGCCTGGTACACTCCATGCCTCAGGTAAGAGCAAATAGGAGCCTGAGTCAGGTGCAGGGCGCATCACCTTTCTTTGCATCCAGTCACAAAGAGCAGAAAAGCTACCATTGCCTGTTACTTCTTGCCAGGCAAATATTGAGATGCTGTCCTTGGTTATTTGGGCATAAACTGTTCAGGTGACAGTGCCCTTTGGCTGAGACCTAATGTTTTTGCATTCAAACCTGTCATTACGGTCTAAATCTTATGTGCAGCTGCCTACTTCAGAATGAATGGTGCATTTTAACTTTCCAAAAATAAGTATTCACATCCTTTAAAAACATCTAAGCTATTTGCCCTGCCAAGGACTTTCCCTGTCTCCTTGACATGTCTTCCTGCATTGGGATGTAGGATGAAACTCTCTGCTCCTTAGAAAGGACTGGAAAAAGCTAAAATGCAAGGAGAGGAAGAGGAGTTTCTTCTTGTTGTTTTAAAGGAGTGTCCCCCAAGTGTCTGTAATTTGTCCTCTGGTCTGTCCTTGCTCTTTGCTTCCAGTCCCCTCTGGCTTTAGTAGAGCTCTGCTGGAGAGCTTCCAATCATTTACAGGAATGAAAAGTTTAAAAATAAAATAGGAGCTTTGATCAAGAAAGAAGTTCAGCTAGGAAGGAAAAAGGAAAACATAAGCACTGACAGCTCGGGCAGAAAGCAAGGCAAAAGGAGGTTCATTATGAGCTAACAGACATTTCTATGCCTTCTTGCAAAGCCAAAACCTTCCCTGCTGCTCATTCTTCTTCAAAATGCTCTGCATTAACAGTGAAAAATACTTTTTGTTTCCACCTCTGGCTTTCTTCTACATGCCAGCATTCTTTGCTTTTTTCCTATTGCAAAATGTTATTTTGCAGGAGCTGTCAACTGTACTAAACTCTGTGTATGTGCGTGCACATGTATGTATACACACACCTGCACATACAAGCATCAGTTCTTCAATTTCTGTTTATTCATAGCCAATTCTCCCTCCCTCTCTCTATATATATATTCGCTATTTTAAAATTACTGCATGCATACACATGGATGAAGAGACCTCTTATGGGCACAGAGCTCTGTGTTTTAAAAGCAGAAATGGCCACTAGATCATTTACTTCTATCTGCTATACAATAAAAGCCCGTCAAGCCTGCTTCAATCCAACAACTTACATTTTGCTATGGTACATCTTGCAACAAGGCATCACATTCTTTCCTGAAAACTTCAAGAGCCGGTCAGTTTATCCTAGCAGTTAATCACTCCCCCTGTTAAAAACATGTGCATTGTTTCCCAAACTCAACCATTTCTCTCTCGAATGGAGTTTATTTGGCTTTAACTTCCAGCTTCTTGTTATGCTTCTCTCTACAAGATTAAAGGGCCTTTTAAGAAGCCAGCATTTTCTTCTCACAAAAGTACTTGTGAAATTCACTCATCTGGTCATTTCTCTGTGCAATAAAGCTAAATGAATGGAGTTCCGGAAGTCCTTCACCGGAAGATGTATCTTACAGTCTTCCAGTCATGCTTTCTCCACTTTCTTAATGTCATTCTTGAAGTGTACACAGAAGAACCAAGCATGCCATAACAATCATCTGAGTATTAAACCATTATAACCTTCCATATGTCAATACACTCCCACCTATTTCAAAACTAAAAAACAAAGGCACTGAACAGAATTGGCTCAACTCTTCAGAGAAAAAGTATTAGAATCAGGATACAAGTACAAGAATAATCTGCTCACAGACCTAATTTTCATGCTTTTTATATACCTAAAACTTATGTCTATTCTACAGCAGCTACCAGGTAATCTGGTACAGTAGTTCTTTCCAGCATTTGATGGGTCTGTATTATGGACAGTAGCAAAAAACTCACAGAACTAGTCAGTGAATGACTTTCCCTCCTCCTTACTAAGCTGCCCAACAGAAAAATGAGAGACCCCGTACATTGAGCTGGAGCTCAGGAGCAGTTAAAACAGGTGGTTAAAAACAGCATCTTATTCCATCCTCCAGCAGGTGCCAGTCTCCAGCCTTCCCCCTCTTGTGCACTGCTGAGGAGATCCTCAGCACCTCCACCTTCCTGCTCCCCCAAAGCAGGATGAGACACACCACTCTGTCACATTCATCTTCATGCCTAGACCCCATCAGATTCAGTCACCTACATCTAGAGACAACCTCAAAATACAATGAGAACAGGCCGCTTTCAAGGAGATTTATATGGCAGCCATTCAAATCTCACCCTTATCTAGATTTTTCACACAGTACGGAGGAAGTTTTCCTAATAAAAACACAACTAAATGACTTATAATTCAAATCTCAGAAAAATACCAACTAGGAGGGAGGAAATTGTGAATGGGAAAACTCCAGCCTAACTAAGTGTCCATTATAGATAAAAGTAAGGGAGTCACAAAACACATCACAGATTGTCATTAGACTCAACTCTATTGTGTCTAATTAAGATTAAGGTAACAAGGAAACTGCGTATGTGTAGAGAGTTGCAGGCAATCCTGCTTACTCTCTGTATGTGACCATCCAAGGCCTGGTTACATTCACACGCTGTTTCTGTTTGGATCTGGTGGTTTCCATAGGAGACTGGAGAGCTGCTAGAGGAAGCTCTCACAGCTGAAGGACACTACCCAGTTCCTGCACAGTGTTATGAAGTGTCACTAATGCAGCACGTCAGATTCCTAGGGCAATCACTCTTGATTTTTCACGTCTTTCCTTCTGCAGAAAATAATATTGCAAGGTAGCAGTGCCCTGGTGCAGGAATAGCCAGTACATCCGCTGCTCTCATTTTCCAACAGAGATGCTCACACTGAACAGAAATTGTCAACGAAGTATGTGCTTGCTAGTTATACTGTATTAATTCCTCAAGCTGAGCAGCCCTAATAGCTTGGGGGTTGTCTGGTGTTTGGGTTTAAAAACAAACAAACAAAAAAACCCAAAACACAAACCCAAACAAATAAAAAACCCCACATTTGGCCAAGTTTTCATTCCATAACCAATAACACAAGAATGTACATAATATTGTCACTACCTTTTTGCTACAGGCACTCACAGCCTGCATTGGTATTTGTGGCTGTAGTCCAGAAATTGCTCCCGCAGCCTAACCATCCAACTCCACAGAGAGCTGATATTCAATTTACTTTCAGCTCACCCTGTGGGATTCTTTACTTATAGCTATAGTAATTGCTGTGAAAAAGCTAGAATGGATCTTTGCTTCCCTAGATGTCTACTCCACCCTTCACCCCCCCCATCTCTCTGGCACATAGAGAACATGGTTGAATCCTGCAACTTAGAAGAGGTTATGACGTGGACTGCAGATTTGGGTGGTTTTTTTTTGTGGAAGCGCAGCTAAGTGGTGGAGATAAAGGCATTTAGAGAACCATTACCTTCCTCTTCCTCTTAGAAGTCACAGGGTCATAGGAAAGAGTCTTGGGAATTTACTACTTGCAACCCTGCGATGGGACAAGCATTCCAGCACAATGATACCTGCATTTGTAAGGCAGGACAAGCTGCAAAAATTCAACCTTCTGTCAAACGATGTGTGAGAAATATTTTCTTAGGGGGCTTCAGAGAAGAAAATAAAGCAGAAAGCAGAATGTGCCACTGCAACATGCTATTCGGCCTCTGAGAAGCAAAAGATGAGCCACTGAAAAGAATGTCATGACAATAATGATGTTTCAGCTGAAAGATCACCATATAAGACCTTTCCCTGGATGTTCTGGCCTCATTGGTTACTTGTTTACAGGGTTCAGTAGTCATAATGCTTGATGGAAGAAAACAACATTTTTCTGGTATGTTTGAAATTATCTCCCCATATAACTGCCTCTAGCCTAGGGAGCAAGCCATGTATTCTTACCCAGTGTACACTACAGACCTGTGTAAACGCTTCTGCACAGCTCACAGCACTTACACAAATAAAGGCTTATATCTATAGGCCAAGCCCACAGACCTGCATATGCTATAAGTCTGTGTCTGTGCACTGCTCCAGCCACCACACTACACCTTGCCAGAAAATGAAGCTACTGTTTATGTTACAGTGTTCAAAAATATGCTGGCTACCAGAATCCCTAAACTTAGAGCCAAAGTTTAGAGATACATCCTCCATGGGCGCCCCACACATGAGAGAGAAACCCTGATCTGCTACTATAGTTATGTTAGCTCGAGCTATAGCAGCCTAGGACAGCTATACTGTGGGAAAACATGGCATGTACTTCCAAAACTAAGGTTTGTGACTATGCAACTTGATCCATGTTTGAATAAAGATTACATAAGTAACCTTTCCTCTTGCATTCCCAATGTTCAACTATACAATTTCAATGTTCTTCGAAAAGTTACTGGTGGTGTCCCAAGGACACAGCTAATCACCTCAGAGCCAAGTGTCTGTGCTTCACCTGTTTGAATAAATTGTATTTCCATTTAGGCCAGGTAGTGACATGTGGATGCAATATATTTTCTCTGTCTCAAAACTAGCTCATCCTTGCACTTTGCAGTAATTAGCACACTCAGCAGAAGAGACCAGACCTACATGGACCATGAAGATTAAATTCATTAGCGCTCCTAAGAAAATTCTGTGATCTTTCCCTTCCCAAAAGGCATGCTTGCACATTTGTGTATGAGAGAAACTTTTCTAGTTAATCTTTTTCCACAGCACTATCAAGAGGACACCTCTTACCACCATTACATCCATACTGTTAAATAAAAATGGACAAATGGTGGTGTGTGCAAGAATTGTCATTAGTGCAAGAAGGGTATTATCTTCTAAGTTTTAAACCATATAACACACAGAGCTGCACAGTAGCTGGCAGCCAAATTACTCAAAGAGTATTATTCTGGGGCTTGCAGTTTAATAAAGAAGCTCCCAAGAGTTCTGAAGGTGCCCCAAAGCAGCTTCAGAGGAGTTCCGAAGAGATCTGATCAACCAGAACCAAAAAAGAGAGGCCATAAGAGGGTACAACTGTCACATAATACATTGACTAGTAGAGATATATGCTGATGTTGCAGGTTCACCTCATCTTTAAAATCACTCCAGAAAGCTTTTTAAAAAAGGAAGTTTTGCCCACAAAAACATCTGACCCATGTCAGACTTTGTTTCTTCCGTAACATCAACAAAAGACAAATATATTCAGCTTTCTTTTCAGAAAGTTAGATGTAATCAAAAAATCCAAACAAAATCCACTACTGTAGATGAACTGCCATGTTTCTATGGTCCCTAACTGTAAATTAGATTATCTTCCATCCCACCAGTGATCTTTTTCGGCCTGAAATACTCCAAAGCCTTCAGGAATATTTGGTGGTTGTTTTGTATTTAGTTTTAAATCTATTACTTAAGTTGCAAGGTGGCAGTGAAAACAGAGAAGTTACATTTCTACTTACAGGTACAAATTGCTTAATGATGTCGCAACACTTCCAGTACATTCATAACTGCTCTGAGGTAGATTTAGACATGAAGTTCATTATCTCACTTCCATTCTACTAAAAGTAAGTATGTGAGAAAAATCAGCGTACCTTGATGGATGATTGGAGAGTGGTTCACTAAGGGTTGTTGCAGTTAAATTGCAAAAACGCCAACTTAGATTTACACATGACAATTCAGAAAGTAAACAATATTGATTTTAGCTCAGTACCTTCTTTCCATCAAAGGACAGAAAGAAGTGAGACTTGAAAGATTCTGACCAAATCAATTCAATGCAATTAGCCTTGAAACATCTCACTGCCGTCATGATTGTATCATGATCGTAGGAAAATAAGACTGTAAACCAAAAGGATATTATAGGAAAAGGTGGTCATGCAATACAGATACTTCTATCACAAGTAGATACAGCAGTCATGTATGCACTTTTAAACAGCCACATAGTTATCTCATCTACCTGCCAGTCCTCTCCAGAATAGTGTCACAAATACCTTTGGAAACAGTACAAAAATATCTGCAGAGTGTTTGCAAAAATTGATGCCTCACCCATCAAATTTGCCAAGTGCTGGAAATAAATACTCCTGCACACCTCTTTAAAATGTATGATAATAATCTATGTCCCTCATTCTGACCTTGCCATAAGAATAATGCTCTAGACTGCAATAGAAAGAGAGGGGTGACAAAAAAAAAGATGTATTTTTATTTAGCTCTAATTTAAGTATCTTAAGACCAAACTAATACACAAGTCCAAATACACATGCATGATAAACTGAGAAGTCATTCATCTTCATGAGAAAAATCTTTCACTGATCACTTGTGTTCCCCTCCACTTGCTAATATCTCTCTCCTCACCACATGTTTCAATCATGCTTGTCAACCCAGTATCCAAGTGTAAATGCTGCATACAAAGAACCTAATCCTGATGGTCGATGTGGGAGAAGCTGGGCTGCTAAAGGAGGCAACTTGAGGCCAAGTCTGTCCATAATGATTCCTAACTTTTGCCACATATCTTCAGAGTAGCAGCAGGCTGGACCTTCAAACATGAAGGTCTGGGAGTGCTGAAGAACCTGGCACACAGCTCCTGCTGTTGGGCATGTTACTGTTTTGCAGAGCCACACTCTGACTCAGTGCCCTCACCACCCCCTCTCACAGAGGCAGAGCCCTTCTGAACAAACAGACATTACAGCCATGTGCTCATACAGAGCAAACATGCCCATTTCTCCCAGCTGAGCTTAGGAAGCTGAATTTGCAGTCGCACAGGGACAGCAGCAGACTTTTTCCTGTCAAGGGCAGGATCACCCTGATGACAGCAGTGCTTGCAGACTCCAGGGGAGGTACTCACTTAAAGACACAACTGATGACAGGGATTGCTGTTTGGTTAAATATTCTCTTTCTTCACGTTCACTGCAGTGCAAAATCACTTCCTCCTGCCTTAAGCTCTTTTATCAAGAGTTTCCCTGAGGAAATATTTCTAATTTCCCAAATCAATATCTACTGAAGTGGATTTGAGAATTTTAAAGGCCTTGATGTTTGCTATTAACATCAACTTGGATAGCTACTCTGTTAAACACATATGCTTTCAGCAGTCATGCATTTGCAAGAGTCTGTGTGGCCTGGCTAGCAAATTTATTTTCCATCAAAATATTCTGTACCAGCTTCTAGAAGGTGTCACTGGATTGTCACTGTTTGTGGCAGAGAATTGTTTTATTAGTAACGAAAGTGTTTGCCTGAAAGCATTAAGCTTCTTCCAGCTACCCTATACCATCACCCTGAGACTCCTATCTACTTTTGAGATGGAGCAACGAGCACATCATCCATACTGCCTACTGGATCATCATGAAGCACTGAGAATAGAGAAGAAAGTCACAAACACTTTATGTATGGTAAATATCACACTTTTCCACATTTCAAATGCAGAAATACCTCAGAGACTTATGAAAATGTACACTTATTTTCTTTGTAAGCTTCTGTTTACCTGACAAACAGGATTTGTGCCTATATTTTCTCAAAAACAAAACAAACATTTTGAAGAATGTACAGTGCCTCTGCACCCAAAACCAGTGTATCTATTAACTCTGCAAACTTATGTTATGAGTTTGCATAACATATTATGTTACGTTAATAACACACAACATGACTAAGACCTAGCTCTTAAATCATTTCCCATCATATGCATGCCGTGTTCACACATTCGTGCATCTTTCTTCATCAATGAAAAGACCTAGCCACAGACGGCTTGACCTAAAATCTGAACACTCCTGGCCACTACTGAACTCCCACAGTTGCAGGTGCTCAACATTTCACAGAACTGAGATCTACATCTGTATGAATAGTTTTAACAAAACAAAGGCATCGAGGACTAGCTATACACAGGCAAGCACACACTGAGGCCATTCTATAGCTAAGAAAACTGTATTAAACTATACACATGAATACATACTTACTACTAAAAGTACATATTAAGAGCTTTTCTATTTCTTGTGACTCTACTGCACCCTTTCTCCTATCATCAAAGGTAAAAAAGCAGGCTGGATGACAAGGCACCCTCTTGGTTACAAAAGGGCTACCATGCTCATTTACCTCTCCATCACATATCCCAGGCAAAGGTGTTTCTGCAGAAAGCAGCTCATGACTGAACCAAGGCATTTTTCCTTTTTTTACCAGTTCCATTGTATAATCTCTAGTGAAGGGATATTTATAACTTACACATAAAATATTCTCAAAGCTAAAATCTTTACATAGAAAATCTCAACACAAATGTCATTATCTAGATGGAACTTCAACAACTTTAAATTAGGAACAAAACATTCTTCTTCAAATGCATTGATCTGCTTCTTCACTTCAAAACCTATTCTAAATGAAGAGTCAGGCTATCCAGTAAATAGGTTAAGAGAAAATAACAAAGATCCTGACTTCAAAAACGCTATTTCTTATCTCAAAACTGAAGCTCCCAAGAGAAAGAAAAACCTGGAGTGATTGTGGGGTGATTCAAACATCACCCCCCGGAGAAGCAGACAAGACTGAAGTACCTTTTGGTTGGCATTTTGTCAGGTAGCATGTAACTTGGTTAGTTCCACAACCGCAAACTGCATTCTTATACTCTACAAACCTAAGCTCTTCAATATGCTGCTTCAGAGGGATGATTACAAATAAGCAGTTATAGGCACTAAGCTGCATTCACTGAAATGGAAAAATTTGGAGATGTTTGATAAACACACAGATGTAGTTACTACTTCAGATTTTTCAGCTAAAGCTGAAGAAATTCTTTACTCTGCAATGCAGGCACAAATGCACAATAGCTATGATATTGCTTGGACACTGTCCTCCGTTTGCTCATCTAATACAAAAAATTACTTTATTATTTTGGATAAACATACTTGATACTTAAAAAAAATGTTTTCTCATTTATTTCACTGAAAAAAATGTGAAAAAAATAATCTGATCCCTGTTGTTCTTAGATCTCTTGCAGTACCATAACAAGGCAAGAGGAAAACAAAACGAATTAACATATATTTCAATTGGCTTCCCCTTCTCTTGCACCTCAGAACACCCCTTTGCTGAAGTACAGGCTGAATTCTATCTTTTTTGAAAGCATTACTGAGACCTCAAGATTACCATACACAAAGGATATATGTTAGCAGCAAAAAGCCAACTCTCACATACAGACATAAACACACACATACAGCATACCACATAGTTCTTAAATAACAACATTAGGACTTCATGGGGAACGTTGCAAGCAGTATTTAGAAAAGTCAGAATTTTTAAACTTTCACACTTTTAAAATCTAACTATTACAAAGCAAATCCAGTGGTTTCTTAACTTTTCCTCTTTCTTCTTGTTAAAACAGAAATTATAATGCAAAGTTACAGCATAAGGCATTTGTATTTCTGTGCTTTGCTATCCCTGCAAAATATACCTTCCCTCTGTCTTTTGCAAAGGTAACACCCTAGGGCTCAGACATGCAACCAAATTTACCATGGATCCTATGAGTACTAAAAATAGCTGATGGGCATGCTCTAATACCAGGGAAAGTGCAAGGTAGAGCAACTCTGCTGAAACACCTTTTATTAAATCAACTTCTCTTGCATTTGCCCCGGGCTAAAAGCACACATGGAGACATACAGAACTGTCATAAATTGGTCCTAACCCTGAATGCTTGGTCTTGACAGCGCAACTATCAAACAGCTCTGTTAACTGGAGCCAGAGACTGGTGAAAAAGGCAAATATCTCTATCCCTGCCCTCCACCTAAAACCCCATCAGCAAACAGGCTGGGGTCTCTGCAGCCACAGCATTTCTCTACTGCTTAAATTAATTGTTGGAGACGAAAGCCAAAATCTGTAGCCTGTGTCTAAAGCAGAGAAGGACCACAGCACCTACCTGCACAAAAACTTCTCCCCTACTGTTAGGGTCAAGCAGAGAGTAGGACTCTGCTCAGGGTCAGGAAAAGCCATGGTTGAAGAGTACTCTTCCTTTTCTTGACTGGATCTTTCTTTAAGGATACATCTAAACACGCAGTCAATGTTGTCTTTAATATTTCCTTGTTACAAATCCAATTAAATCACATTTAGACATGTAAAACCTTGCTCTGACTTACTTTCCTCAGAAGGCCATCTATAGCCTCTGGATTCCTCACTTGTCTTCCTTGGGACACAGCTAAGCTCTCCAAAGGTAATCCCAGACAGACCACGACTCAAAACTAGATTTCCCTATACCATTTCACAACCACCTACCAAGCAGTTCATGTCTTCTCTCCTTTGCCTCTCTTCCTTTCTTTTGGCCAAAGACAAGACAGACACTGTAAAAAAGAGCAGTAAAAAGTTACAGCAACACCCAAAAATCCAATGAAAACTTTAACAGTTAAGCAACCTTTCTTTGACAGACTTAATGAAACTGGCAGCAGCGTCACATTTTCTATGAAAAATGTACAACTTGGGGCAGAAATGTTCAGCTGCCAAGGGAATATATGTGCCTATATGAAAAGCTGTATAAAAGTAGACTGGACAGCTGCCAGCTCCATTATGTACGTGGAAGCCATAGGTTAGATTTAAAAAATACTTTTATTAAGACAAGAAATAAAAAATCACTCAAATGCATGCCAGCATTATCTGTAAGTGCTAAAGCTTTCAAGTGACCTTTACTTTCAGATGTTAATTATGCATCAGAAAACACAGCCTCCCAAGTTCCTGCTAAGACAAAGCAAATCAATACAGATACTTTCTCCAAGAACAACAGCCTTACTTTACAACAGTGTTAAGTCTGCTGACAGCACTGCATACTAAATTCTGAAATAATCCACTGGAAGCAGCAGTTTCTCCAACACTGTTGGCTTAAGAGTTAGCCAGTAATTGCACCTGGTGAGTATAGGATACTCAGCTGTTCCCAGGAGGAAACTACTTGCTGACACTGAGGATCATGAGATTATTAGTAGTATTTATCAAGTGGCAGTAAGATAGAACTAATATATGCAAATACAACACATCTCTCCCAAGGTATTTACAGTACACATTAGAAAGATAATACCACAGCAAGTAATTAGATAAAATCACTTCAAATCAGGATCTTTTCCTTGGGAGTCACTGTTTATTCTAACAATGCAGACACCAATCTTGCAAACCACACATCTCCTGAACCAAAGGAGCTACCTTTATTTTCTAAGGTCACTGCTGAGTCCCTGTTTTACAAAAGCTTTTAGATTAAAGAAGTATACTAAATATATAGCAGACTTGGAAATTCCTAGCTTGGTAGACTACTACAAAAAAGAGTATATTCAAATCCTCTTTTTTTTCCAAATAATCTATTTGTAAGCTAAGAATAAGATCGATAGAAATACCTTTATGCAAAAATACCTCAGTTTAAAAAGCCTATTTGTTGCTTTGCTGATCCAGTATCTTTTCGCTTCCAAGATGATGTTGATTTCCCCTGCAGCACTGTTCTGTTAAGGAGAAAAATATACCACAACTGCAAACTGAGGTAGCTTTTGATTAACGTTATCAGAAAGTGACAATACTGACTGGCAGTAAGGACTGTGCGTGTGAAACACAAGCCTTAAGAGAATTCTTACAACATCACTTGTATATGGTTTTATTTACTGAAGTCTGTGCATATTTCTCAATACACATTTCTATAATCAATCACATTACACTATTTCATATTAAATATTCAGTTCTTAAAAGGGGCCTTCAGTTCTTAAAAGGAGGGCTATAAAAATGATGGGGAAAGTCTTTTTAGCAGGGCCTGTTGTAACAGGACAAGGGATGATGGTTTTAAACTAAAAGAGGGAGGATTCAGGCTGGACATGAGGAAAAGATCTTTTACAACGAGGGTGGTAAAATACTGGCACAGGTTGGCCAGAGAAGTGGTGGATGCACCATCCCTGGAGACATTCAAGGCCAGGCTGGATGTGGTTCCGGGCAACATGATCTAGTTGAAGAAGTCGAAGGAGGTGATCCTGCCCCTCTACTCTGCTCTCGTGAGACCTCACTTGGAGTACTGCGTACAGTTCTGGTGTCCTCAACATAAAAAGGACATGGAGCTGTTGGAACGAGTCCAGAGGAGGGCCACGAGGATGATAAGAGGGCTGGAGCACCTCCCACATGAAGACAGGCTGAGAGAGTTGGGGCTGTTCAGCCTGGGGAAGAGAAGGCTGCGTGGAGACCTCATAGCAGCATCCCAGTATCTGAAGGGGGTCTACAAGGATGCTGGGGAGGGACTCTTCCTTAGGGACTGTAGTGGTAGGACAAGGGGTAATGGGTTCAAACTTCAACAGGGGAAGTTTAGATTAGATATGAGGAAGAAGTTCTTTACAGTGAGGGTGGTGAAGCACTGGAATGGGTTGCCCAGGGAGGTTGTGGATGCTCCATCCCTGGCGGTGTTCAAGGCCAGGTTGGACAGAGCCTTGAGCCACGTGGTTTAGGGCAAGGTGTCCCTGCCCATGGCAGGGGGGTTGGAACTGGATGATCTTAGGGTCCTTTCCAACCCTTACGATTCTATGATTCTATGATTCTATGATTCTATGTCCCTGCTCATTGCAGGGGAGTTGGACCAGATGGTCTTCGAAGGCCCCTTTCCAACCCACTCTATTCTGTTCTATTCCATTCCATTCTATTCATTGCACTAGTCGTACGCTGTGCCTACAACCTTTACTTACAAGAAACTCCACATAACAAACATAACTATTCATATTTAATTTATAATTAATTTTTTTTAACAGTTCATCTGTTAAAAGATTTATTTTTTTTTAACAGTTCATCTAAATACCTCTTTTAGATACTGTTCCAGGATAGTCTGGAAAGAAATGTAGTCTTGAACGAATTTGTTGGTTCATAAGCATATTTTAACTCTTTCTTTACTTGACCACACAGTATTAGCCTAGGTCAAAATTATCAAGGTGGAATAAAGCAAGCATAGAGTCTTGAAATTTCCTTTTTTCTTCAGAGTCTGCTTTAGACTGACATTTAAGTATGAAGCTGTACGCAGAGCATCTCTCTCATGGTCAACAACCACTATAGCAATACACAGTACCTCTGCCTAGTGCTGGCATTGGTACTGTTCCTCTGGCTTAGAGGAATACTCCTCTAATGGAGTCATCATAAGGACACACAAAGTAGTCTGAAGATCAACAGACCCAGAATAATCCCTAGGATCTTCCTTACCACAAAGGACTTTTTAGAGAAGAGTCAATGAGAGGTTTGACTTTGCTTCACGAAACAAGAAGCATACTAAGAAACACTCTTCTACATCTTTTGTCTGTTGTTAAAGATAAGACATATGTTTTAATCTGGTGTGCCCCACAACATACCAGCAGTACATTTTTCTTTGCTGGACTTCTTTGGTTATTCTCCCATATCCTCTGAACTTGGGATAACCAAAAATTTTGCCTAGGTAATCGTTCTCTCAGGAGCTTCTTAACTGTTTGGGGTTTTTCCCCCCACTGGAACATGACAATTCTCAGCAAACATTTCAGATAACTGATGAGGAATATTCAAGTGATAATTATGTGTTAAACACAAATATTACTTCAATATTCAGCTTGAGGAAAAAAAAATAATTCTGAAAATCAATGACAGATGTAAGCAACTTTAAATTTAGTTTTCAGGAAAAACACGTTTTTATTTTGCCATTTCTGGTGGAAAATGTTTGCATTTTCACTTTATGCTCTTTTCTTATGGTTTCACATCCTGTTTTAATTAAAACTTCATTTTGAAACATCTAAATTCTTTGCAAAAGCATCATTTATTCTAAAGAACTGCAGTTCCTAGAAAGAACAGAGTCATCAGCACAGCTGCAAGCAGCACCATTAGAACCTGCTAAACATGAAGGTCTTGACAAGTTTTTGTTACAGAAGTTGCCAAGCAGATTTTCATTAGGAATTTAATTTTTAGCTGTGCAGCCTCACCCCTCTATAAGATGTTTTACTACTGCTGAAAACAGGATATGCTACACAGTCACAGCTATGATGCCATTGCTTTTTGGAGAAATGGCTATTATTCGAAGAGCAGCATCTGCTTTTCATGAAGTTTTATCCCATTCGGGAACCTACTAAGCAGATGTTCTGGAAACGGCAAGTTAAATGGACAACTCCTGCAGATTTCAGAATCATACCCTCACGGGTTTTTTCTTCCATTCTCCTCCAACACAGTCAGACATACTCTGAGCACTACCTACTGGACATTTATGGCAAAGATGTATTTTACATCTATTTTCACTGGTGCTTCAGCAACCTTGCTTGGCACCACTGGAACAACACTCTTCGGTTTAGGATTAAAAGCTTGGGAGCGTCTCCTAAAACCATGTTTCCGATGGAGACCAGCAGGAAATAACTCTTTTCCTATCAAGCAGTCAAAATGAAGAGGGTTGTATCCAGGTCCCTTTTACCCAACTGCCAAGGTTTTGAAGACCCGCCTGAGAGGGTTCAGTACTCTTTTCTGCCTAAGAGACTAAAATGCTACTCTTTCTTCCTCACTGCCTCCTCCATCTAGAACTGTGAAGGCTGAAGCTGTTCTGTTGCAAACTGAATATTTAAATAGCAATTAAATCAGAGCGAGCAGCAGCCTCTAACCTAGGTATAAAAATAAGTTCACTTACTTCATGTGAAGTTGCTACCAGAGCAGCAGCAAGCAATTAGGATCCTCTTCCACACAGATTGCTCTCAGGAAGAAGAGTAAGCTGAACTTGCATTCCCAATGAATATTTAAGCCACCGGGCTAATTTACAAGCAGAAAAAATCCTGTATCTAATGCTGGTATCGGCTGTGCTTTAAAACACAGTGGCAGTCATTTCTCTGTTGGACCAGGAGCCCAAATCCAGACATGTAGAGTAAGTCTACTGACAGTATGTGCACTTAACAGAAGCAGAGGAACAACACCTAGCTATAGGTTTGGGAGAACTCAGGTGCACCTCTGCTTCTGAGATGAGGGGTTTCTAGGCTTTCCCAAGAACACAGTAATAAAAACAGTAATCCTACAAACTTTAGCTACCTGGAGTATTAAAATGAACAGTTCAGCATCGCAATTGTGATATTTGGCATATAAATCCCAATTCCCTTTCCAGAGCTGACCTTTAGCCTCCTTTCTGTGTCTCTACACAAGTTGTGTCTACCAACACACAAATAACAGCTTCCAACACACAGATCACAGCTTCTCTTGCTAGTCAGTGTTTTATACTTGTTGGCACAAACATGAAGGGTTGCCTGGAAAGAGGAACGAAACTGAAAAGATAATTAACACCATCAGAGGTCAGATGAGTGCCCAAAACTTCCAGCAGCTGAAGAAACCCTGATGCAGCAACAAGACTGCCAGCACCATCAGCAGAGCCACCATTACATGTTAGCCTTTCAGTGAGAAAAAGGCAGCTGTAAATACAATCCGCAGCGGGCTGCAAAGGATATTCAGTAGTTTACAACCGACATGAACTTTTAACAAGCCCACAGAAGTTATGAGGCTGCCCATTGAGCCAAGAGATGAATCCAGACCAGACCCACAAGGGGGATATCTCCTTCCCACAGGCAGCTCCTGCTCCACAGAGCAGAACGCCGCAGGGAGACAGGCAGCCAGAGGACAGCAGGCAGCCTGGTGCCCTCCATCACCCACTGGGACCCCTCTGTCCTCAGCCACACACCCCACATAGTGATAACGCCTCAGGCCCCGGTGCCACCACCAAACCTGAAGAGGCTTTAGTCCAAATAATCCAACTGAGAGCTAATTAGAAAGTTAACTAGCCAAGCAGTTGAGGCAGTGCAAGCAGCCAGGAGGGCAGGGCAAGCCCTCAGGGCAGAGGGAGGGCATGGGAAACATCTCCAGCCACACACACCTCAGGGAGACAGCAAACATCACTCAGGGACATGGAGGTGGCTGGGCATGAGGCAGAGGCTTCATCCTGTTACAGCCGGTGGGCTCCTACACCCCCAGGAACTCCATCACTCAGCTTCACCTTCACGTAAAGCCATGTTACCTGCTGTTGGAGAGGTAATGTCCTAAAGGCTATTTCAGATAGAGCAGCTTTGGTGGTAGCAAGTACACATAGATGTTGCAGGCACATGATGTACCCTGTACACAGGTAGAGCGCATGGGGAAAGGGAATCCCTGATCCCTTCTACCAGCTTTCTCCATCTTCAATGCAAACCATGGAGGGTGAGGGTTTTCAAAATCACTTGGCACATTGGTTTGACTTGGCTGCCACCGAAGTACCCAATTAAACTCCCACTGTTTGTAGTGAAAGCACAGTTAGATCAGCACTGTTTATCCCACCCAGAATTTCCCACCACCTCATTTTATCTGTGAATAATATAAACAAGCAATTATCAACAGTCTCCCACTTCTCAGTAGGCTGAGATCTGCTGTTAACAAGTTACCCAAACAACCTCCTTTGGAAAGAAGTAAAAGAACTGTTTGGCAGTAGGAATAGCCATCATTTTCCATTAAGAACTCCATCTATCAGCAAAAATATTCCACTTTTTTTTTTTTTTTTTTTTAAATATAAACTACCTGGATTATGAAGGGGAAATGTTTTTAAAGATAAAAATTAGTCATGAGCAAACAGGACATGAAGAGTCAATCTCCTTACAAATATAGCACCAATGCCTCGGTATTTCTTAACTGTAGTAAAGAGGCTGCAGCCAGCAACAGTTTACCCAATTCCTCTTCTGAACTGGATTTCACAGAAAGAAAAACACCAAAGCCAACAAAAAAAAACGGTCAGTGCTAGTGGGACTTTCCTGTACTTTCATCAACTCAGCAGAGCTGCCAGGTCATTCTTGCACACCCTAGAGCATTATGGATTAGCTTGCTCCTTCACTAAAGAGCAATTAATAGTCAGAGGATGAGTGGACACTACATGCCATTCCAGAAAACGTACTGACTCTGGAAGAAAATGCAGAAGCACTAAGCAAGAAAACTTGACAGCATTTTCCAGCAACAAATGTTACTGTTAAGAGAGATCAAGGCGAGGCATCGTTTTGTTAAAAGCAAGGCAAAAAAAGCAGAATGTTTTTTTCACTCAACTTCACAGATACTTATTTGGAAAACGTCAGTCAACAAACTAACATTGAAGTAAAAGCACACAGAGCTGAAAAATTCATCTGGCTTCAGCGTGGCTCGTGAACCCATTTCCACTTCTCAATCCCCAGTAAAACGCCTTTTTGCAACCACCATTTTTGTGTTATAATAAGAAGATACATCAAAGGACAAAGATCGGTAGAATGCAAGGAACATGAAATTTCAGGTGCTGGTCTCACAGCTGCCAAGAGAGCAGGCTTTGCTTATCTTTGCAGACAACTACAGATGCTTTAACTACATGAAGGGGTTTAACAGCATGAAACATTCCCTATTGCAAGCATTCACAGAATTTTGTAACAAAGGGATTGTTCTAGCCTGTATTTTCCATCCTACACAAGAGAGGCCATCGTATTTTTTCATTCAGAAACTCAGTTGCCCTAGACAGTGCAATGAATTATTTTAAATCCTCGAGGATTATTAATATCTTCAACAGTGAGATTTTTTCATTGATTAATTCGTGTTAAAACATGTGCTTTAACTATAGAGCAAATTTGTTTAGAACCAACTTCCAGCCATCCGATTCTGACATTTTTTCCTACTTGAAAGGAGAACCCTTTGATTTTTAAATTTGCTTTCCTTAGTTTGATCAATCCACCGTCAATAACCCTCTTCTTGGCTAAACTCCAAAGATGGAGTTTCTTTAATCTCTCATTAGAAGGAAGATTCGTCAGGCCTGAATCACCCTCTTCTCTTGTTTTAGAACTTTTTCTACTATCCAAAATCCTTTTCCATGCCTGAGCCTCAAGACTAGCCTGATTATTTTCTCTGTTCTTGTATTAATGTCACAGACGTACACCTGGTGCTATCTTTTTACACATCCTGCGATCATATTCACTTTAACCTTCATCCAACACCAGGAATTTTCATCCTGTCACGTATCTAAGCTAAACCATAAATGCTTTAAGGAGCATTATAATCCTCATAGCAGATGTATAATTCTGAATGCATCACCTTGCATTTGGCTGTATTAACATATACATTGTTAAAATGAGACCAGTTTGACAAGTAACCAAGATTTCTGAGAAGGGATTTCTACTTGTCATTGCAAATGCTGAGACTTATTACATTTAACCTTCGAATAACTACAATTTTTCTTCCTATCTTGGTACACATCAGCGATATTGTGACAGACCAAGAACAGTTTTTCACAGGAACATACTGCAATGCTTTCTAGAACAAGTATTCTCATTTATACTTTCTGCAGTCACTTGACTCATTTATAATCCAAGTTTTCACATGTGTGTTACCAATTTTTCAATCTTGATGTTATTTTGACATGGTGTTTGTCAGCTCTCACAGGAGTCCACTAGATCAACAAAATTCTTCATGGTCCATATAAATGGAAGTATTTCCTCAGGCAAGACCTGCTATGTGCACAACTGCCCAGCACACAGGAATCCCCTTTATCAAAGGATTGTTTCTGTTTAGCCAAAGAAAGATTTTTCATATTTTATTTAATTCATAGGAACATTTGGAACAATTCTGATTTGAAGGATAGGAGGTAACTGTAGAAATAAGCTGCTGTATCTAGAAAGAAGTGAGTGTCTGCTCTGTGCCCATGGATACGAAGGATTTTTTCACATCTGGGAGAACTTAACCTCCAAATTATTTTCTTCAAGTATTTATTCCTGAGAGATAAAGAGAGTAGCATTTGAAAGTGCGCTGAGAAATCTCTGTTTAGCTACTTAATAACTACCAGTGCAGGATAGTTCACTCTGACCAGAAAATTAAATATATTGGAAGATTTTGTCACCACAGGACATTCATTTGCTCTCATAAGAGAGCAGAAGTGCTTTGAAGGCAAGCTTTCTAATGCTTGTAAAACTAATGCCTCTTGGTGATGGCAGGCAGAGAGTTCAGATTAATTGCCATCTCCATAGTTTTATTAGGAACCCATAATTTTGACACTTTCTCAGATAAATTTGCCTAGGAAAACATATAGGACTTCATCAATTTGCAATAATTGGCAATACTCCAAAGAGAAAAATCAAATCTATTATTTCATTCTTGAGACAAAAAAAAAAAATCTTTAGTTTAAATCTCCACAAAGAAATAGGCTTTACAGCATACAGGCAGCTTATAATTTGTCAGGATGTATCAAAAAATGGGAGTAGAATAACCACCACTAAAATGATTACAATAGTTTAGCAATGACAGTCTAGCTACAACTATCTGCTAACTGTATTTCATAAAGCAAAGAAATAACTTATAACACATCAGTTACAGACCACTGAGAGGCATACAAGAAAATACTTGACATTCCTAGTGTGTAAGCTTCTGAATTCCCTTGCCACTGTCCCAGGTCTTGAAAGGCTACAGCAAAAACAGCATCTGATGAAAGCCAGCAGCCTTGCTCTTCACTGAACAGAATTTCTTTGAAAAATTTTGTAGATTATTAAGTTGAAAGGAAAAAAATCTATCTAAAGAAAGTCTGACATTGCTGCCTCCTAAAGGGGATGTATACTGGTTATAGGCTTTTACTCAGACATCTGAGCAG
This sequence comes from Strigops habroptila, assembly GCF_004027225.2. NCBI lineage: Eukaryota > Metazoa > Chordata > Aves > Psittaciformes > Psittacidae > Strigops > Strigops habroptila. The sequence continues at coordinate 67,262,980 of NC_044277.2, read as the reverse complement.
GAAGCCGTGATTTTTACCTGGTTGAATTGAAATGAGTAGAACTGAATGTCTTGACCAAGAAAAAGTCCCAGAACACCTCAGGGAAAGACTATTTTTTTTAGAACCCTTTTTCGACAGGGATCTAAGCAACTATTTCCTTTGATAAAAATCAGATCTAGATTCCCTTTCTGAATTGTACAGGCTGGTTTTTGGAAATGCACCACATTTAAGCAAAATCTGATAACAGTAACACAGTTCTCTTGGAGCATCACATTATTCTCATTGCAAGACCAATATCCCTATTGTCACAAAGTACTGCAGCAAACTCCCACACAGCTAACATAAAATAAAGTTACCCTGTAATTATCAATCAGCATGACTTCTATCTTTTGTCCTATTTTTGGAAATCCACAGACTCATAATCTGTATGTGGACACTATGTGGGAAATGCTATGCCTTGACGCCCACTGGACATGTGTTACCTTGACATTTAGCCTATAAAGCCTTCCTGTCATTAGTCCTATACCAACATCCCTGGGATGATTCCGGCTGCCAGGGCTGCCATCTTCTGGCTTTGTCACCATTAGTTTGAGCTCTAAAGCTGCTAAGGGTAGGTCTGTTCTTGAAAATACTCCTAGTTTGATAAACCTACCTGGATAAAGTCTCCCTTAAATAGTAATTATACACATAAACATCATTACAACTTATTGACTGTGGTATCTTAGAAAAGATTAGTGATTTTAATTGTAACAGGTCAGTTACCTCTGTTGGTAAAACAGAGGCAGAAGAGAATTACATTTGCTACTTTGCTACGGTGCTTCTTGTTAATCAGGCAATCATTAAGCTGTTTGTGCCATTAAGAGCTCATTCATTTCTAAATCAAATTGAAGATTCAATTCTAAATCTTCATATCAAATGCTCTTAGCCTTTCAATCCGTAATCCCAGACTGGGGGCAGCAAGTTTAATTCACCAGCATAAGGGTGAATGCCCTAAGAAACTGCTAAAGTTCAAACAAGCCCAAATTACCCATGTATGTCTTTTCTAAACAAGCCAAATTACATTCACAGCCATTACAATGAATTTTTTTCTTCTGAAAACTAGAAACACAGACCAAGTTGCAAAATTTGCAACCAAACCTCTCCTCAGTTCTCAGAGCAATCACAGTGTGTGGTCAGCAACAGCAGTGCTTTAAACAGGATGCGCTCCATAAGGTCATGAAAAGATTTTACATTAAATTTTTTCTCCCATTAAAAAAAAAAGGCCTTAAGTTAGGCCAGCCAAGATTATGTGTGAGTTTCCCTAAAACCTGTCAGACGACTTCAGCTGAAAGATGCTCACCAACAGATTATGACAGCACCAAAGGTTCTTTAAGTTTTTATCACAATGGTCTTTTCTCTGTTGTTCATCTTCTGAAGCAAACAAAAGCAGGTGTTTGCTCAGGATAATTTAAGTCTTATTTTTAATCAATCAAAAAGATTAGAATCTGGTAATAAAGGCAAAATGAAAGCAAACAGCCTGTTTTAGTTACCTAACTCATAAGGATTTGATTACTTATGCAAGAATGCAAGTGTGTACACTATTCTAGGTCTACAAGAAAGAAAACCCACAAACCTCACCCCACACAGCTGTTGGTACATACTTGGACCCCATCTTCCACCTGCATGCACTGCAAGTACCTTCAGTGTTTAAAACCAAGTTGTACAGAAAGGAGGAGGAACTACCTGAGAGAACACATAGAGGATTTTTATAGCTATTACTAGAACACACAGGATGGTGTAGAAACCATGGAAAAGCGTAGTGTGCTTCATTATGGTTGTGCGTTGCACAGGGGACTGATGCAGTATTCCTGCCAGGGAGACCGTCAGCTCTATTGCACATTGTCAGGAACACCATTTTAGATGGGGTGACAGAGAAGGCAACGTCTCCATAAGCAGCTTTAATAATGGTTGCTGCTTCCAGGCATTTCCCAACATGGAGCCTGGTTTCAATGCTGCTCATGTGCATTCTCAGCTTCCCACTGAGCATTACAATGCTTTGCTGCTATCCTACCTACTACACACCTACCCAGGCCCAGGCTCATTCCAGTCTCAGCATTGGGGCACAGACTAAAAACATAAAATAAGGAGCCTAAGAGACCAGTAAGGACATTTGGTGAACGAATAAAAACTTTGTGTTATTCCTTTGCTTCACGGCTCCCATCCTGTCTTTTTCTCTGTTCCTCTCTGCTCCAAGGCAGCAGAAACCCATGCAACACACTGCAAGGCAGAGCTCTTTAAGACCTAGAGAACAAAAGACCTAGAACAGTTAGCGCTTTGCCTGCTTAAGGCAGTTGCCTGTTTAAGACAGACAGTTTCAGCCCTACATGAGATGGTGCAGTCCACTGCAGCCAGTAAATCAGTTGCTGGGTGTAACTTTCAGAAATACATGCCTCGAGTTGAGCAGAGCCATGAATTCACTGTTTCCTACCACTAGGCAACTGCTAAATGCATTTCTTGTGTCCTCCTTAAGCCATCTTGCACCCACCAACTTGACCAAAATGCTTCCAAGTGTGCATGCTCAGATCATCGGTAGAGTAGAACGAGTTCCTCAAAGAAGCTGTCAAGATCCATCACAGCACAAATAATGGCAGCATTAATACAGTAATTTCAAAGATTACCTCATAGAAAAAAAAAAAAAAGAAAAAAAGGAACTACAAGCTATGATTTGATACGAAGCCATATCAAAGGATTTAAATACCCTACAGTCAAAGGTAAGAATAAACTTGATGTTTCATCTGGAAACCCAATTCGTTTTATATTGGATATGTTAGGATTACATTATGTATTTCAGTTGCAGCATGAAATTCTATACAGCAGCATGAGATATCATCTCAGTGTTCTTCTGAACTGCTTTCATTCTTCATACTATTTTCTTTGATGTCATTCACTGTGTTCAGATTTCTGTCAACTAGATATACTTGAATGTCTAGGGTATTTTTTCCTCAAAAAGCCAATTGCTATTTTTGTGAGTGGTAAAGCCAAAAGACTGCAATTGCCTTGTGAACATGGGACTTTACTGTTCATGAGATTAAAAAAATAAAATAATCTTACCAAATATTACTTGTCAGTGCTGTTTAATAAAAAGCAAAACTTCAGTGTATCACTACAGTCTTCTGAAGCAGTAAGAATAAAAACAGTTGAAAGGAATCTTTGGGAAATGTACCAGTTTCAGTGAAAATTTCTGTTTTTTCCAGACAGAAGGCATTGGCTGTGTGTAGCCACTGTCTAGGAAGATACTCCAACCTTACAGAGCAGACATCTTCACAGCTAACTGTCCAGGCCTGAAGCTTCATAAAACTGTCTCTTACCATCATCAATCTACTCAAAATAAATGCACCTGAACTATATACTTTGGACTGTACATATACATAAACATTCACAGGCATACAAGAAAGTGCATTTGATATAGGCAGACATGGTGTTTACTACAGCAGTAGTTGGCTTTGGCCTCACTCAACAGGGAGAGGGAAGTTATGCGTTACTGCTCATCTGGAGAATTTTGAAAAGCAGATTAGAAACCAAACTAAGATAAAATGTTCCAGTTTATAGCACATACAGCAATAATTATTTCAGAATAGATGAAGAAATGTAATCTATGGTAAAAACTACTCTTCCAGTTTTAGTTCCCATCAGTTCCAAAAACCTGACAGATTTATCTTGCAAGCAGCAACCAGCTACTTGCCACAGATTTCTCTTCACATTTTAAATGCTAACAGCTGAAACCATCTAATGGAGGGGCTTTCACCACCCCTTCCCCACCAGGTTTTTTTCCATGCTAAACAAATCGCAACAAGCAGAACTGAGGTGGGAATGGAGGTGTAAGGCCTTCAGAGTCTTACACACATCCAGTGACAAAGTGACTCCTCAAAAGTGGCAAAGGAGTTTAACAAACACCACAGCCCCAAGCAGTCAAAGCTGACTCTGCTCTGAGGCTAAAAGACAGTTGTAAGGTTAATTTCTTTTTAAAAGAAGGCCATCAGGAAAAGGGAAAGAAATTAATCTCAAAAAAAAATCTACTACAGAATAAATTCCTGTACCAGAAAAATCTTTGCTTAGATTAACAAGTCAAATGAATTCCCCAAAGAATAAATTTGTAGTCTAGAAGTGATGATATCTTACAATGAAACAATTATCTTTTAAATTAGATCTCTGGTCAAGCTCAAAATACATCGGTAATATAATTCTTTCCATACATTTTTTGCCTATGTATCTGCCCAATAACTCTTTCACACTCTCTACCCTTCTATCTGCTAAATATTAATGATCTACATTGTACCTGCAGCTCCTGAACTGCTTTGAAGGAACAGTTGAGACTGAGCAAAGAGGCTGCTTCACTGGTGCTACATCCTTATAAAGCTTTATCTGCTGTGGGTGCTGAACAACTACTCCTTTTCTCCTAATAAAAACACTGTATCTGCACATTAAAACCACTAAACCACCTAAATGAGACCAAAGGAGTTCTCACGGAAGCACATGTGCTTTGGGCTGCCTCATTACAAATACATTTGCTTTGGTTCCAACTTCAGCCGAATTCTGAGCATCTTGGATGACCAAGATTGCCCCAATTTAAAAATAAAAATAATAAAAAAATCATTATTATGTTATTGGCATTAATTGTTAAACCTCCCTGAGCACACATGCACTAAACAAGGTTTGGTCCCTTTGGAGAATGAAAGAGATATTAGCTAAAATTGACTGTGCTGTATGAATCATTTCAAAGCAATGAGCCTGGTCACAGAACAGTGAGAGGGATGAAAAGTTGAACATCAGCTGTATCTCCCTCTAAAAGGTGTGAGCTCTCATGCAGGGAGGATTTGATCACTTTTGCTTTATAGTCAATAGAATGATTTAAAATTATGCTCACACATTAAACAACCATTTCCATTTCAGAGAGTAAGCCATAATGGAAGTAACTTGAATTACCTACAGCTGCCTCATGTAAGCTTTTGTAGGGTCTGGATGTGTGGCTGTGGTACCACAGGGAGTGTAGCAAGTAGCCAGATGTCAGCTGAACCATAGTTACTGTTGAGGCCCGTGCCCTTCCTTACCCAGTGGGAAATGGCTTGTCTCAGTGAAGTAAAGTTACACGTAGGGTCTGCAGATCCACTGCCATGTTTGTACTTTGTCTCCAGCAAACCTGTTCTTTCACCAGATTAACTGCAGCCTTTGTGGCTCATTCCAAAGATCCCATCATTCAAATTAAAGCCACTTTTCTTTACATTAACAGCATTTTATTTCAAAATATATTAACCATTCTGTGCTTACAAAGGACTGCTGTGTGAATACAATATTAAGTTAAAAGCTTTTTAAACCTGCTACAAAGAAAACGTTTTTATTAGGAAGAGGACTGGTGCATACAATCAAAATAGTTTAAATACCTCTGCAGTCCACACAAGTATTTCTCAATTTTAACTCACACGTTTTGTTCCGCCACAGAGGGACACAGGGGTTATATTTTCAATATTATACATGCAAAACCAGGTACCGTACCAAAACCAATTATGATAACACCAGTTTTGAACATCGTTCCACTCTGAAGATGTATCACATGTACAGTTAAAAATAAAATTTGTGTCAACAAACAGTAGAAGTTATTGCTCCAGATCCCCACAGGTGCTGGGTCGGAATGCACGCTTTAGAACCACCCGTGCTCCATAATGTGAAAGATATGCTGTTGGGTTTAAGTAGGGTCTAGCCAGTCTCAGGACATGGTGTCAAAGCTTTCTTTGGATTTGGTTTGGTGAGATTTACCAAAGGAAAAAAAAAACCTTCCCTAATCTTCCGAATAAAACATCAAACACTAGTTAACATACATATATATATATTATCTGTATAGGTAAACACCTATTGGTATAAAAAGTTGGTTTCCAACAATCATTGAAGCATAGAAAATTCATTTTAAAGGTAAGCAATCCAAACAAATTTTATGCTTGCAGAACATACAAGTGATGACAGATGACGGAAACTGAAAACATTGATCTACACAGGCAGGAAGATACAAACACCACAAAAATATTTCTTACTGATACTTCTTGAAAAAGCTTCAGTTTTGGGCTGAGACTGGCAGAAAGGGGCCCAAAATGCGGATTTTGATTCCCTCCCCTTATGGCCTGGATGCCAGTTTTTAAGCTCTGTGAACTTTTGTTCTGTGGCTACTATTTGGCTTTGTGATTCCTCTTGCATTTAATCTACACCAATACCATAAAAAGTTACTTTGACTTTAGGTGCTCATTGGATCATTGTATGTAACAGTCAAGTGACAAAAAGTGAGGCTAGGAAAAGAAATCAACATTTTTGCTACACACCATCACGACGAAAATTCTTCTTATATGTGGATGTTAGAGCACTCACTCTGTCTTTATAAGCTTACAAATGCATCCTGCTGCAAGCAGATATACCCTGCTTCTAACACAACTCTAGCTTTAGTATCACCATACAGTGCTATAATTCAAAGAATAATCTCTAATTCAACGCAACATGAATTATGTTTATCCAAGCCCATCCATATGCAGAGCACATCAAGGATGCATTTACTTGCCAATTAGCAATTCCTTCCTGAACTGGACGTACCATATCAGTGTGGACATTCAAAGCATGCTTTTCAGGTCCTGGAATCCATCCCAAAAGAAGATGAAGCAATACTCTCATGTACTTGTATTAAACCAGATTTGAAACAAAATACTAGATGAGGTGTGGAAGAGGTTAAAATAATAATGAAGACACTATTTCATGACCCATAAATTTTGGCAGGTCTTTAGCAGATGTGTGCAAATACTTCCAGGAACAGTAATCACTTAGCAATGTATTACTAGATGGAAGAATAGCTTTTCCCAACTTTATATTAATGACAACAAAACTGTTCTAGTCACCCTACCAGTATTTGCTTGGCTTTCCCCCAACCTTTATCAAGAAGACATTAATTTAAGAAAAATGTTGCTTGTTTTCACTATATATAGGCACTGTTTTGTTCTCAGATATCTTCAAAAAAAATAGGACAAAATTTCAGTTAAAGTCTGAATAGGACAGACACTGCTCATATTTATATAACGCTGTATATCAATATATCCATTTACAAACCCAATGTAGAATCCCTGAATATGCTTATCACTTCTGACTGTTTGTTAACACTTTTAGGCAATTCTAGTTTTGTAGAAATAGAAATGAGAATTGCTAAAGTACACTTTACCAAAAAGTGTAAGAAATAGTGGTAAGAGGAAACCGTTTGAAATACAAGCCAAGACAGTTTATAAAGATGATGCATCCATGGATTTAAGAGATGTCAGCTGTCACTCAATAAAGGTTATTCAGCTGGGAAATCAGTTTTCTCTTGTGAAATTGAAAACTTCAAGGCAAACAACTGCATCTTTAGAAGAATGCTACCTCCACTATTGGACATAATGAATACTAACTACAATCCCAACAGCTTTCAGCACCTTCTGAAGGAAGTTGTAGCTGTTTCCAGAGGTAGTGTCCATAAAGGTGGTGCTCTCTGCAGTGACAAACTCAAGCCACAATAACATGAACATAATGTGTGAATAAAGGCAGTTGTGGGAGCATCTTCTACCACTGATACAAAACTACAAAGTCAGTAGGACAATGGTATTTTCCCACCCTTAGTCTATCAGGTCCATAGGGAAGGCAGCACTCTCTGCAATATTCTGTCACCAGTACAGGGATTAGCGGCACGACAATCCTGCTGCTGCTTTCACTGGGGAACAATTTTACCCACTTTGTATTTTCAGGCTTTTTGAAAAACAACATTTAACATTTAATACCTATTTCGTAAGTTACACTGATACCCACCATGTATAATACTGGAGAGAGCATCCAATTTTCCCTACACAATGCTCTTTTATTATTTTAATTAAGTGGATTATGGATTTCCTAATCCAGTAATCACTGACAAAATACATATAGCTTCTTCCCCAAAGTCTTCAAGAGAAGCCACATAGTCCTTGAAATCAGCAAGCCTACATGTACCCTAGATGAGCTGCAAATACATACCATTGTGCATGAAAATATCTGACTGCTGTCTCTGTTATTAGATACGTGGGTATCAATTTATGAAATATGTGTACTGTATGTATGACTATAATGTTAAACTATTTTTTTTTTTTTTTAAGCAGTCTTTCAAAATAAGCCATTACTGCTCCCAACCGGTCATGGTGCACCTGTGTTAAAAGTTACCATACTGCAGTAAGGCTGGCAAAACGAATGTGTGCCAGATTCTCACCCATTACAGTTTGTTGCTTCATGTATTCAATTAAGCCAGTATTTACAGTGACCCAAAGTTAACATGCTGGGATGTAAACTGGCACACACGCACTTCTGTTAGCTATGCTACAGTGCAGGAACATTCAGCTAAGATACAGGAAGGGGAGTAAGGGTGAACTTCGACTCAGCACAAGCAGCAGTTATCACTAGCCCTTTGGCACTCCACTTACTTGCAAGAAGCCCGATTTGCTAAAAGAGAATGATAAAAACAGCACAGTTATATTTCACAATACCATGAGACCACACTGTCTTGGTTTACTACAAGCATTCCCTTCTGAATTCTAAATTGGTTTTGTTCAAATTAGTTTTGTTCAAATGGAATACTAAATGTACTAAACGTACGAGTAAATACCTGCGCCTGGAATGACTGTTTACAGTAAAGCTGAAGGCCATCAACTTCTCGCCTATAAGCATTATGAAAAGATGGTCTCTCCTAAGAAAACTGTACTTTACTGCCACTACAGAAAAGGGGATACAAGGAGTTTCCCACCCCCTCACCCCCCTTTTTTTTTAAACCCACAAGCCATCCGAGAGCTTATGCCAGGAGCTGCTGGTTGCTTTTACAGATGAGGCAACATAACCATGAACTGGTATGTTACAATGACGACAAGTCAAAATGACCAGTTTGATTATTTTCACATTAATCTGAGATTGACCTAAGATAAACTGTTCTTAAACAGGCTGAGTCTTTTCAGAAAAGAATACAGGTTGTTAAATATGCAAGGACAAGTTCTTCTATTTCTACTAGTAATTACACACTTAAACCCTTAAATAATCAAGGTATGCTTTTTTCATAACGTAGTGTTTTGTAGGGGTTTTTTGTTGTTGTTTTGGGGGTTTTTTTGAGCATGGCAAAATCCAATGAATATTTCATATTCTAAGAAGGTATTAATTCACGGTTTTATTTCTTCTTTCCAACAGTATACTGTTATGGTACCACCACTGAACCATACAATTGGTTCCTCCACCAGGCATGGCACATAGCATGAGCTCCTTAAGCTACATTTACTGAGAAAGACTGTACTATGGATGGCTCTTCATGGCAAGTCTTAGAAGAATTTGAAACAGGAAGCATCACTATGAAGCCCCATGGCAAAGGAGGGCAAACTAACTAGACTACATCAGATACAAATTCTCTATACAAAATGGTTTCTCTTCATGTTGGGAAAGAAACATTTCATAATAAGAACATATCTTCTCATCTGATTTTACTGATTTGCCATTACTGAAGCTAACTGTGTCTGAAATGTCATTTTAGTTTTCGCAGCAGAGACCCTTCTTTGATTTAAGGAGGTCAGGTGAAATGGGAGGGAGAAGAAGAAAACTTAGAAAAAAAAGAATGCTTTATAATGACATTCTCAAATTACTATAGTGACTACTATAGGAATCTGAAAGATTGTCTCAGAAATAACTGGGATAGCAAATGTGGACAATACAAATGTCTTGACCAGTGAGCAAAGAGGAGCACTGGAAAACTGGAAATACATTAAAGATGCATATTTCTTGCTAGTAATCTTCTTTAAATGCTGTCAACAAGAAGCTATAGTGAGAACACAACATTTCAGTGCAAAACTGTGAACTACAAAAAAGTAGTATATCAATGAAATTTCCCAAGTATCACAGTATTCAAGCTGGTTAGAATGCTGCAGAAATACTTAGGGACACCCTCAGGTTCTTTGTCATCCTCCACTCTAGCCAGCAGCAATCATAAGTATGTGTTTCATTGAAGATTCTACGTGAGCCACAAAACCAAGGAAATAAATAAGCACCGGACAGTTACTTAGTTCAAGCAATATATTCTTCCTATTCAGTTAGTTGGAATTGATGGATAGGTCTTTCAGAATTTAAAATATTAAATGGCATGTTTCTGTATTTCAATGACTTGAGTCAAACCACTAACTTAAGCCTGAGTCCGCCATGCAAACACACACCTGCAAGTTTGCAGGTGTAAAATCATCATACTCAAACCCCCCCCCATTTAAGCATAAAATTTCATCAGCGAAACTGCAGCAGCTAATTTTGAGAAGTGGAGGAGTTGGCTATTTGTGTCTTAATAGGCAGCCTGTTTATTGCAAACCTATAGCAGCCCTTCCTTGCTTAGGAAGTATCAGAGATACTGTCCAATTCCTTTCTATGGCAATGTATTTTCAGAAACAATGAAAAATACATGCAATATCATTAAAATAAGAGCCTTCCAAATCTACCAGCACTTCTGCAACTCAAGTAAAACAAACACCCACATTACCAAGAGCTGTTTGTACACAAATCTTAGATACCCTTATCCCTAGATAAGAATAGATTTTTGCTCCAACGGTTGCATTACCATCAACAATAAATACAAGACATGCCTGGATCTCATATAACTCTTTATCAATCAAACTCTGAAATAAATTCAAGAGACATTACTAGAAACTGAAAGGTGATTCTTTGGTTAAGCATGTGCGTTTGCTACTTTGTACCCAGGGCCTCACTGTATTTGTGGAAAAGCTGTTCAAGTATGAGATTCCTACCAAAACCCCTACTTCCTATTTATAGGAAGGATACATTTATAAAGATACATTGTGTCAAAGTATTTCAACAATCAATACAACAGGCCTTAAATGTCACTAAAACTGCAATTTAAGCAAAATTAGATATGGAAGAAAAGCACTAGAGGAGTTTGATGCTGTGACCTAGGCAAGACACCATTTCAGGAATTGAAGAGCTCCATTTATTATTAAGATTTGTCTTAATATATAAGATATATCTTATTATGATATTTGGCCAGGGGCCTACAGGGGAAAAAAACCCAACTAAAACTAAACTAAACCAAAATTCATGCTCTTTCCCCTTCCTCTTTGGAAATAAATTTGTTTGAAAAGTTTGAACTCTGCCACAGCACTTGAAAAACAACATTCAACAATCCCCGTTCAACTTCTTCCTATTACTGGAAGCAGACGTGACTTCCAGATGAGCAGATGAGGTACATTACCTCTGCCTGAAAACATTCAAGGTCTTTGATTAAGTTTAGTTGACAAGATGACTCCACTGGGATGGTGGGTAAACAGCAAAATATTAACAGATTTCACTGCAAATGAGGAAAAGATTCAAACTATTTAAATAAGTCTTCCTATTGCAATATGAGGAAAATCCACATTTAACAATTTGCACGTCTATTAATTTCAGGAAGATATTAGAAATACCAGTCTCCAACAACATTAAATTTCAGTGCATATAGTGTTATTATGAGTTACAGGTGATGGTCAAAGCCTCCAAAGAGAGGAGCAGCAAATAATTATATTCTACTTTCATTTATCAGTAAGTGGTTTACACCTTTTTTTGCCACCAGATTAACTGAAAATAAATTATTTTGGAATTAGCTTTCTTTAAAGCTACTACAATTTAATAACACAAATAACCCAATAAATAAAAGCCAAGTTAGTCATTTTTGCAGACAAGATTACTACTCCAGTGGATATACCTGTCCTCTTAACTATTCTTTTTATGAAGACAAAGGTCTTCAAGGTGTTCAACAAGGCAGCTGAACTGTGTGTTGGTATGCAAAGCCATGGGAAGTAGACATTCTCTCCTGAGGAAGCAAAGTGCATAATAATGTAAGGCCAGCTGATGTTCAAGAAGTAGTTTCTGTTAAAACCCAAGCTATGCTGCTATGCTTCCTGTGAGCTGCCCCTAGGCACAGCTGGAAAGGGACAGAAGGCCATGACTGTTGGGAACTCCAGACAGAAGACAGTGATTCTCTAATGTTCAATAGGTGCAGCACAGCACCTTCATCACTCTGCAGCCATTTTAACCTCCTCAGGACTCTCTCTAGATGACCTGGGGGAAAGGAGAACAAAGAAAAAAGTAAGACTCAAATCTGTTCAGTGATTACAAATATCTAGTTTCCTACAAATTAAACAGGAATTAAACACAGATGCAAATTTTTCTATGTATTTTGGGAAGCTCTATCTACGTAAGTCTTGGAATGTAACTTCTACAAGTCAGAGACTACAGACAGGTCCAATTAGTGTTTTTTCTCCTAAGTTACCCATATGAAAGACGACAACATTATTCATGTGAATGAAGCAAAGGATTATTTCTGACAAGCACAGAAACCTCTTTAAGATGTATGTATAATGAGCTAACCTATGTAATTGAACAAGACAGTAGAGACATTAAAATGGCTACTGTCATTAATAACTTCACAATATGAATTCCAACTATAATTATTCAACTAGGAGTTTATTCAGCCCATTCCTTATCTGTAGTTTAAAGATACATTTCTGTATTCCACATTTGGTAACTTCGATAAACAGATTAATCAAGACCATACTTTTAATGGAATAATGCAATATAATATTATCTCATTTGTTAAATTCAAGTATGCTTATTTAGATTTTGCAGTATTGTACAGTAACACAAAAATGCAGTATTTTCAGGCAGACCTCTTATTAATAACAATGAATACTGACTACTAGATATCCATTAATAATAGTTTTACACAGAAAAAAGGATGTTCCATTATCTCCTGGCACAACAGCAACATATGAATTTTAAGATACAAAGGTATAATCAGTGAACTTTTTGAAAGAGCCTTCTATGAGAAGCTGTGCAACATTAAACAAACATTTCAGGTTTACAAGTTCCAGTGAGTATTTTATTTCATCATAATTTTTATTTCTAGAATATGGGATAGCTGAATCCTCTCCAAATACTTCAATAGGCATGTAGATGTGTATGCACACTCATATATAAAACTCATGCACACACTCTCTTTACCTATGTATACATAAGCTGAACCATGTAAAAACATAACGCATATGTAACACATTTATAACTTACCGGTAAATCTGTAATGGCCATGCTGATTGTGATGGAGTGGGCACTGAATTTGTTGGACTCACCAACATGGCACTATATATATTGGAAGCAACCACAAGTATACAAAGTAGAATTGGTCCTATGATGGCTCCTTCCAGCCCCAGGTAATATGCTCCACCAGCTACTGCAAGACCTGTCAGGTAAGGATGGCCACCTCTGGAATGATGGCACAAAAAGAACAGAATTAAATTAAGAGAAATAATACTACCAATTATGAAATGTGAATCAATCACAAAGTTTTATTAAGCTTAGAAAATGACATAGCTAGCTATAGATACCTGTAGTTACACTGATCTGCTGTTTGAATGACAGCACAAATATTCCAAGCTGTATTCTGTGTGCTATTTGAACAACAGATCAAACAGTGTATTGTAGCACATAATGCTGGTAATATCCACAATGGAGTAGCTACTTTATAGACATCCGTTGAAGAATGTCTGAAAGACTTAAGGGCAAAAATATTTCCATTTTGAAAATGGAAAGATGATGATTACAAAGACTGTTCATGCTTTGTGGTCAAGAATTGTTTTAGACAATTAGAGACATGTATTATGAGCAACCCTAAGCAAACACATTAATTTACACGATGATAGCAACTTGCGCTGCATCTTTCAAAGAATAGTTAGCATACATTCTTTAAACACATAGTCATGTCTTCTCATTTTGTTATAGAACACCCTCTCAGACTGAGTGTTTGTTATCAGTAGGCTTCTAATGTTTTCAGATGAAAATCAAACCCAGATTTTTATGAACATATTTACTGGAAAGTTGGGGCCAATGGAGCTTTTGGTATGAGCTATTATGGTAGCAAGTAAGCCATGCACTGTTCTTTTCCATGATTCAGTTCGAGTGCACCACATGAATCCTATCAACAGCATTTACACAAAACCTGCTCATCATGCTTAATCCTTACAGTTAAAATAATGATACTAATATGGAATTATATAAAAAAAGCTACAGTTGAAACTTAGCACCTAATTTTCAGGAACTTGCTCTAAATTCTGTGTGTAATGGAGTGAAAATACCAGCTAGTGGGTTTAGAGCTCTGGCAGTCTCTGCCAGATTTCTACTATGGTCCTGACTTCTACCCAACTCCCACACTGGCAGTCTTTGCCTTCATCACAACTGTGTGTGGAATGAGACCTGTAACATCATACACGCCTCAATCATATCTTACCTAGATCAAATTTAACCTAATCTGGTAGGGCCAGATTATTTTTCTGAGGGGACTGACTTGACCCTGGAGTTTTATGCTTCTCCAACAGTAGACAAATGATTCAAAGACAAAACTTTATCCACCCTTGGCATCAGTTTAAACATTCTTCTGGCTAGTTTGCTAAATTAAACAACAGATCACCTGATGAAATAGGACTACAGTATAAGTTTAATGCATTTGGAAAACCCTGCATAACCTAATTATAGCTATTTCAAATATATTTAATCTAATCCTCAAGACAGCATGATGCTTACTGTTCTGTTTAATGAGAAAAATACAATTTTGCTCCACTGTCAGAAAATCTATTCCTGCCACATGTATTTTCTGGACAGTAAACAGAGCCTGTATCCCCTAGAGTCAAAAAATTTATTCTAATAATAATTATTGTCTGGTTAAATAGCTACTAGCCTTAAATTTATCCACAATGTATTGTTTCAAAAAAAATTATAATTTGATTATACTTCACCCATTAGATTTAATTCATGCAAAATAACAAGTGCCACAGTCAATGAAAATTAGTATTAATATTGCACATATTATCATTAGGTGTCTCTGTTCAGTGTAATCATATGTGGTGAACAAAAATATTAATTCCTAACAACACAGAACTGAAGCACTTAATGTCCTTACTCTACATTAACTCTATTGTAACAAAAATCAGCACAAATGAAGGACTAGTACTGGCATGTAACTAAGTCTGGACCAAGAAATCCTCACTTCAAACAGTTTACCAGGATTGTTTTGATGCTCAAGAGTGAAGCAGTAACTAGAGGAGTACAACTTTCTATCTAGTCTGTACATGACTGTAAACATGTCTTGCTCTCCATAGTTCGGAGTTTGTTTTTCTGCCTACAATCTCAGAGCTGAAACCAGGAGACATTTCAAGTCAACAGAGGCAGCCAAACACCTAGCAAGATTTTTCAAGCAATATGTGCCTATCTCCCACAACAGGAAAACAGCACTGGCTACTGTCTCTGTAGAAGACTATCTCCAGTTTTGCAATTTTATTTGTCTCTACACATTTAAAGATCAATCCATAATCAACAGCCTCTTACACTGGGGTGTAGTGACACAACACAAAGGTTGGTTTCAAACAAATCCTCACGTTTCTCACAATCCATTCTGAAAAACTGAAGTATTTTTTTCAGGTTCTTAACTACCTCATGAATTTTTTGTTTGTTCTGCAGCATCATCTGGCATTAGGTGAGGTAAAGGAAATGCTACACATCTTTAGTCAATGATTAAATAAATAGAAAAGGCATTCTTAGAATTACTTTGCCAATGATAACAATTGATTTTGCTGACTTTGAGAACAAGTTCAAGACCTCAGGTGACAAAGTTCACAGAAAAGAAGCCTGGCAAAGTAAAGGCACTTAGGAATAAAGACTTTTTACTATAAGGTGATTCCTGTGCTTGGAGACACTGTCCTGTGTGCTTCAGAAAAGTAAATTTAATTAAAGGTGTCAATGATCATTAATCATTTTTACAATACTAACTTTAAAAAGCCTCCAATGTACTTACCCTGATATATCTGAATAAATTGCTGTATCTACAAAGTAGGTTGGCAAGAGGTGAAAGACCAGGAGCAAAATGGCTTTGCATCCCTGTCCTTGCACAAGCCACAAATCTAGGACTGCAGGGACGGCTGCCCAGTATGTACCCAGAAACGGCACTGCTCCCAGGATTGCTGCTAATGCTAGAGCACACAGAAGCAAAGGTGAGAAAAAGACCAGAGAAACATATTTCACAAATACATTTACAGTTAAATTCTAACACTTTTGCCACACCAGTAGTCCCACTTCTATCAACTGTTGTAAATAAGATACTGAAGAAGTGCTGCATAAAGCTCTTTGTGTTCTATAGCTGTGGTTTAGGAAAAAAAGAAAATTACGCTATTCCCCATACCAAAAAGCTTCACCAACTGCTGCCAGTCATAAGGAGTTACTTCCAAAAGAGGCACCAACTCAGAAAAAATTACAGTTATATCAGTTATGCACGTTTCAAACTTTCACATAGCTACAAATGAGCAACTGTGTGCAAGAAAATATGCAAGCAGAAATCTCATTGTAACTTACCAGATCTCCTGCATTCAATCATAATAATGCAGGTAGGACTGTGAGAAACCAGGCAAATATAAAATCCATGTCTTATGTATTTCTGTATACAGGTGTACACACAGGAGTATGCCCTTCTAAACATACAAATTATACAAATACCCATTGAAATCTAAAGTGATGCAGTACTGATGTCATTCTAATTTAATGCAACAGGAATGAACATAACATGAATAATTAAGTTTATTTCTCTTTTTTGGTCTCATTAACCAGAAAGCAAAAACTTCTAAGATTTCACATGTAGCTGAAAGAAAAAGAACAATTGCCTTCTAAGTAGGTATAATGACAACCAATGCCTTTAAGGTAGCTGCACTTTATAATAGAGCCATTTCCTAATATACTGGGTTTTGTTGCTTTATAACTTCCTCTTTTGTTTCTTTGTACACGAAGGTACAACGTTTTAAAATTTACTATTGTTATATTATTTTTAATGGAAGAGAAGCAAAAAGGAACAGAGGAGAAGATTTTTCAGTGAAAACTGTTCAGCCATTTCTAAACCTAAGATTAAAGAACAAAAGAAAACCAGAAGCTGGTGATACAGTCAGGCAACAGTACTGAGAATAAGCAGCACGCCTCCATCATACATTTTCATGATATCACATCTTCCTGAATTTGGGCATCTTGAAAAATCAGCACCTGTCAACTACAGAAGAAATAAAAGACAAGGCATGCAGAATGAGTTAAAACCTGGAAAGACTTGGACTGAACAGAAGGGAGAGTTACATCCTACAAAAGAAACAGACAGGAGAAGTAAAATAGCTGGTAGAGGACATGTTGTGAAAACAGAAAAAGGCAACATGCCAGGGTAGGACAGCAATCAGCGACTTCACCCTGCATATGGCCATTCTCTAAAAATGACTTCAAGACTAATCTTATCAGCAATATTTAATCATACTTATCTTGTATGATAAATAAATATGTAATCATATTATCTATAAACAGATTATAATTGTTCAAATTCTTACCAGATGGTATGAAGACTATGTTAATCCCAAATATAGTGTGAGTCAGCCAAGTGTAGAGTCCATAGAACCCAGCCATTTTGAGGGAAGCATCAAATACACCTCTAAAACAATCAAAGAAACTCTGTTAAATTTTATTGGTGATAAGATTCTGGGAACTATAAAGATATACATCAGATGTTTTTGAAAACCGCAAAGCCATTAGTGCCACAAATAACACAGCTGAAAACATAACTTCTCCTCATTGCACTAAAGATACATTTGTTCCCACTAAAGCCTTATGCTTTTATCAAGCCAACTTCCACCACCTTGTTGGTCTCAACTCTTTGACTTATCCCATAGAAATCCCTTTGCACTATAAAGAAGTTATCTCAATTTCTGAAACTCTTCATTGTTGACACAAAGTTTTCAAGATTTTAATTCAACTTGTCAGGTCCTTTCAAAACAACACCAAAAAGAGAAAAAACCCAAGCATATCCAGAATAATTTGTTAGAAGGAAGCATTTAATCTAAATATTTGAGTAAATCTGTTTCCTATCAAACAGGAACTGTGGTACAAATACATCTCAGTTGTCAAAAATATTTTAAACCTGTCCTTGAGTATCTCCTTATTTTTCCCATAAATATTTTTTCTGTACTGTAGTAAGATTAACAGGGTCTTAACTTCTATAAGAATGCCCCAAAACTACATTTCAGCATACAGGAGGCGAGGCAAGGCAGGCGTCTGGCTTGAGGCAAGTAAATGAAGCATCAGCTTCACTTGAAATTAAAATATGTATCTACAACTACAGGAAAGACTTAATCAGTTATTTTAGATTTTCCCCCCGAGACTAGAAAAGAAGGAAGACAGTCTCATTATGGCAACCAAAAGAAAGACAACAACCCAAAAAAAAGATACCAACAGCCAGAATAAATTGCTGCGAATTTAACTATGTTAGGGTATAACTGCAAAACTGTTTCTCATTCATAAGAAAACATCCAAAATTGCCTAATTTACAGTTTTCACATTTCACTTCTGACAAGCATAATTTTATTTTATCCTCAGCTGAATTTTATTCAAATTTAAATTCGAGTTCTGCCATGGCTTTTGCTTATATAGCCATGCAGCTTGTCAGAAAATTTTACGCTGTTAAGACCATTATTCATTATGGATGCAGTAGTTGAGTAACAAAAAAATTCATCATGGACTAACAGGTATGGCCTGGTCTGATGTCATTCTGCAAGTTGATACATAACACATTTCAATCGCAAAAAAGCATATAACTCTAAAAGATGTAGAATCTCTCTAGCTCATTGCATCTAGCACAAACAACTAGTAAGCTGATAAGAGAAGGCATCACACAGTGCTGAGCAGCTGTAAGGTGCCAGTGGTCAAGCAGAAGTGAGGAGGCTACACCTAATTTCATTTGCCTCCCCCCCTTCACCTTTCTTTGTGTTTGTCTCAACTAACCAGAAAAAAAGCACAGGGGATCCTCATTTGTGGCGAGTGTGGCCCAGGAGAACTCCCTTAAGTCTCTGAAGACTCATGTTTGTTACTTCTGTCAGAAAAACTTAAGAATCATCTCTTAAAGTCTCTAGACTGAAAACATTAACCAGAACTTTCATCAACAGTATGCTTCAGCTACTCTGCATCTTAAAGATGATGTAGTATGCTAAATGAATTTATTACCATCTGTAAAATGCAGACCTTCCTGGGGCAATTATGACAGTAAATTCATTTCATCTCTTAATACGTTACTGGCATACATGCAGCTTCCTTTTATATACAAGAGTAATTGTATGTTTCAGAAATCAGAAAATCCAATTGCTGCTCACATCTCACTTTGGCACTGTATCTGGATGAACCACTTTACCTGCAAGAACTGTCACCTGCAAATGTAGAATTTATGAGCACTTTGGTGTAAGGCATACGTAGACATACATATTCCATTTTACTAAGCTTTGAAAAGCATGTAAAATAAAATAATAAAAAAAAAGAAAAAAGAAAAAAGAGGACGAGTCAGATAAAAAATGAAGAAACTTCTGTAAAATTGTCATATGTTTCTGCATAGCTGGCCTAAGTATTTTTTGTTGTTAAATTTCTTTATACTTCACTGAAAAGCTAGGGAATTTGCTTGTGGATTTCTAAAGGGAAAGCACCACCTCTTCATTTTATGGGTTTTGTGAGTTTTAGTGGATTTTTTCCCCCTCTTTTACTGATCTCCCATAAAAAGTCTACAGCTTCCCCTCTGCCTCTACTGAAGTTTACATTAATCTATGTCCACCTGAATTCAGGTTCACTTCACAGAGCCTGCAGGCAAGGTCTGTTCGCCATCAGCAACACAGTGAAACCTCAAGAATTTCGACCTAATGCTGCAACAAGCCCAGGTGAAAGGAGCAATTCAACTCACAGTGCTCATTTTTTGACCTCAGAGTTAATTCGATTTTCTGCATCTCTCTGTTCTCTAGAGCACTGGAGGAAAGCAAAGTATATGGGCTTAAATGATGAGAATTGGAGTTTCCAGAAAGATTAGAGTAAGCATATAATAAGTTCAGAAGAGAGTTACTGGTTACTATGCTAAATTTATAATGAAGGCATATTGACCCTAGCTGCTGAATGGGCATTAGCGTAAAAACTAGTCAAAAGTGGTATTTGTCTTTGGAAACGTTTGCAAGAATTAACGTTTCCCTAAATAACCTACAAAACATCTCACAAGTCACAGAGCAGTTTACAATCCAATTAAAAGGCAAGTCGGGTAACAGGAACACTCTAGGCCAAAAATACTATTAAAAAAAGACAATTTCACTCTTTTGTCACCTTCTTTACACAAGTGATGTTTGTTATTCTCCCATGTTCTCTAAGTAGACATTACAAGGATGGTACTGTATCTTTGTTGCAAAATCTTCCTGTATACAGAGCTGACTAATTCAAAATGATGCTGTAAGAAACTCCATTCAATTTCTTTTGAGAATCATAGAATAGTTAGGGTTGGAAAGGATCTTAAGATTGTCTAGAATAAAACCCTTACATCTTAAAAGTAGGGGGTTCAAGGTAAAAGAGCAAATGCAATACATTCCAAACTTCACAGCCCAGTTTCACAATTTATTTCAAATCAGGTTAACTCAAAACTGCCACAAGAAAAGAGCCCTCCCATTCCCCTGTTCTTGAGCATTCATTTCTGCCCCAGATCACCCTCCCACTGCGACCTGCCAGCATGGTCTCTTTTACGTACCATGATGTTTTTTACAATGAATTCACCTAATAATTATTTTTTGCTGGGTTAGTTTTAACTAACTGGCTCAGTTCTCTACTACCCATCCAACGCCTAGAGCAGTGGCATTAATAGCTGTGTTCCCACCAGGAAAGAAGCTGGCACACTCGTGGCTGGCGGGCAGGGACTGTTCTTTGTACAATAGTGTTGTCTTATTCCAATTGAAACTAACAGGCTATGCCACCATAACTTCAAAACCAAGTAACTCATTTTCTTCCTTCAGACACCACCAAAATCCGCTGCAAAGATAAGCTACCACTGACAATCAGAGGACAGCTATTCTCTTAAAAAGGACCGAAGTATTCTTCTTCTACAATGATCCCCCAGATTTCAAGCAATCACTGGAAGAACGCTGGCAAATTAAATGACTCAAAGAAGTCCTTTTGCAAAAAAACCCCTTAAGCTGTTGACTCTCTTTAAGGGTTCTGTTCTTTTAGGAATAAAAAAGACCCTCATTATTTTTCAGTTTCAAACTATACAGGAAAATAAGCAAAGAGCACTGAGACATATTCCAGCTATGAATAAAGCAGACGTGCTGGTAAGTGTTTCTTGACAGAGCAAGATCATCTCAGGAGCAATATAAATCTGCAAATAATTCTCAGAGATGGCTCCACGACAAGATTTCAACAGTTTTGCTGTTGAAATTAATTTTTCCTTAGGAGTGATACAACTGAACACAGAGAGGTAACAGCTCCAGCATACAGAGGCCAGCAATGACACTAATCAGATCAAGTGATACAGTCTTGAACAGAGCACAGGTCCTTGAAATGCTGTAAATGATGCAAATATTGCACCTCTCAAGGCAAGACAGGGCTCCAGTGAATGTACAAAAACTTCAGACTTTTGTCGTTTGGCAACAAGTGCAAAGGACACAGCAGCAAACAGACTTTCTTCTTTGACAGAGAAATGTCTACATTCTCTGAAAAAGAACAATTAACATTTAGTCCAAATTGTAAGAAATTCTACATTTGATTATTTTTTTTTCAATTTGATTGCATTTGATTTTTTTTTTTTTTTTTTGGTATTCATAGTATCTGTAATTATTTTTTAATGCCTATTTTGGCCTGTTGCAGTCACATAGACCACATAGACTTACAATTATTCTTCCAAGAAGCATGTTTAAAAGCATTAGTTATTCTGAATCAACTGTTTCTAACATTTCCAGTTTGTTACCATGAGCAGACCACAATGCTTACTAAGTGCAACACCTAACTATTCTTAAAATGGTTCTTGGAACATAACATACAAAAAAGCCAAACTAGTTCAGACCAATGGTCTGTCTAGCCAGCATCCCATCTCTAGTAGAGACCAGAAGCAGACATTAAGGCAACAGAAGAAACAGGACAAACATATTGAACAATCCCCCTGAACATTTTTCCAGACTTATTTCCACCTCAAGGGATATCATAAACCCGATGCAGGCTGTCTATTTAGTAATCCTCAATTAGTATCTATTCTTAGCCCTGTCCAATCCTGCAAGTTGCTGCAACTTCAACATTCTTTGGCAAGACCTTCCCCATGTCTACTGCCTGTTGCATGAACCAACACACTATTCCGATTTTTTAAGGCTTGCTTTTTGATGATCCCAAGATTTTATGCTGGAAGAGACCATGAGGAGTGCAACCTCAGTCATCCTTTTCACAGTGGTTCTGATCTTGCAAACCTCATTTATGTGACATCCTTTTTCCAGGCTGAAGAGTCCTAATCAGCTCAGTCATTCCTCATACTGAAACTGATGCTTAATTTCATTCCTCTAACCAGTCTTGTTACCCTCTTAGCTTTCTAAGATGCAAGAACCAGAATGGCATACAGTAATTCAGGGGATAGGCAAACGACAGATTCACACAATGGAAGTAATATTGTGTATTTCTGTTGCCCGAGTCTGTTGTAACAAATCTTAATGATTGATATACCTGCAGATGTCTTTCAAGTATTACCAAGCATTGAGCTAGCATGCTTACCTGAAAATACAGCTCCCAAACAGACAGACAGCACAGAGGCCATCTGTTTACGTGTGAAGTTAGGCCTGGTTTTTACCCTCATGCACCACTTTCATCTACATGGTATTTCATAAGTAATTTTATCCCCCAGCAGAAGACACTGCTGTCTTCTAACTGAATTTATCTCTAATCCTGCTGCAATTCCACAATCAGCCCTAATCCTTACTAGCTCAAATAGTTTACCAGCATCAGTGAGTTGTCCCTTGCTACTTCTTTCCCAGGGCAATTATGAATAGATGCGATAGCAGAGGTCCCTACCTCAACACCATCATTTACTCCTGCCCTCTGTTTCTTATCTTTGTAACTGATTATTTATCCATGAAGAAACCTTCTCTGTTATCTCATCACTACTTAATTTCCTTGAAAGTCTTTGGAAGAGATGCTGTAAAATGCTTTTAGGAAACTTCAGTAGAACATAGCAGCCAGATCAAGTTATTAATGGTCTTGTTTGCTGACCACTTAAAAAACCATGAAGAGTAAGGCAGACTTGTCTCTGTGGAAACTCCAACTAAATCATATTCACCAGGTGCTGGTATGTCCTTAACTTCAGTTCTTACTAAGTTGCACTGTACTGATGTCCAGCTGACATGTCTGTACTTCCTGGGTAGAAAAAGAACATTGCTTTTTTCAATTTTGGCCCTGAGTTTAGTTTGGTGAGTCAGTATCATCCACTCTCAGTAATTTCCTATTGCTCATTTTCTGTCTGTTTCTTCTACAACCTCTTCTACCGTGACTTTAATTCCTGATTCTGCTGCAGCTGATCTTAAACAGGGTTTTATAATGTGACTTCCTCCACTTACCTTCACAGCAATGAACAACACAGCATCCATTTACCTGCCCCCTGCAACAGCCTGCAGCAGCCCTGTGGTTGCTGAGTATTCCTTGACACTCCTCAGCCCCCCTGAGTGCTTCTGGCTCCTGCTGCA
The DNA here is from genome assembly GCF_004027225.2 of Strigops habroptila. NCBI lineage: Eukaryota > Metazoa > Chordata > Aves > Psittaciformes > Psittacidae > Strigops > Strigops habroptila. The sequence continues at coordinate 67,239,359 of NC_044277.2, read as the reverse complement.
TATGGAAAATTGTATTTTGGTTTAACAACATTTTGCGGAGCTTTGAGCAGCTAAGTCACCTCCCCCCTGCCCTCAGCCTATTTTATTTGCTGAAGTTGATGATCCTTTTGTTTTCTTCATTTAGCTAAAACGGCAGCTTTTTAAAGGGTACTTTCTGATTTCCTTGGCCTTTGTTACTCTGCTGTTCAGCTATACAGTCAGTCTTCCCTTTCGCCTTGCTCAAGCCTTTCTTAGCTTTCAGCATGCACTGGCACAGTACACTGAACATTTATTATTCTCCACACCACTTGTAAGGATGCAATTCTTTCAGATCCCCATTTTAGCTTGAAAAGTGCATGAATAAGAGCAACAGCAACTGGACTCAATAATGGTGCGAGATCCATTTCAGTCTTATATTAAGAAACTCCCAGTCTGTTCAGATTATTACTATTATAAAATTATGAATCACAGGCACAGAGAAGAGGGCATTCTGACTGCTTATGCTGGTGGAGTGAATAAATAATGGATTGACCTTGTAATTTGTGGTAATATTACAAAAAGGTAAAAAGCTAAGACTGTGATGTTGAATCTTTGAAACGTCAGGAAATCCTGAAGTTTTATACTGGCCTCCATGCTGCCTTTTTACATTGAAATAAATATGTATTTTAAATAGCAGAAATCTAACCAAGGTTATAATAATATATACTGCAACCTTACATACACACACAAAAGAGTTATGTGATATGTGAGCATAGAATCCTGCAATATGTTATACTAAAAATAAATCTCATAGTATCCCTTTATTGTTAGAAAGGCTTGGTGGAAGATCTCTTCCCTATATATTTAATAATTCTTTCAGCAACCCTTGTCTTTCCATCCCTCCCAGTTACCTTCTAGGCCTGCCTTAGAAGCAAAGAGAAAAACTAACTGGCTGAACTGAATTTGAGATGCAACTAAGCGTCACTTTTCTACTGATACAGTCTATGTCACATACCAACTAAATTTTCATTTAAATAAAGACAGTAAGTTCTGACATACAAACAACTGTTTAAAAATGTTGGTGTTGTAGAAGCAGCAGCTTACATACGTAATTCATAAGCGCAATATGTAATTAAAGGACTAGTATCTAAGACGCTATGTAGTTACATTATTCTTAAAGATTGTGGGCAAATCTGCCTGTGTGTTTAAATGTGCACATACACAGCCAACCCACATCCTCTATATGTTTATAGACACCTTCATTCTTAAACAAAATGGACAGTCACAGACTTACAAACTACAAAAATGCACTGATAGAAATTGCTGTTAGAATATACAGAATGCACCATGTGGAATATGAAAGAAGCTAACAGCACAATATTGGCACTGCCTCATATAAAACAAGGAAGCCCTCAATATCCTGTCAATGTGTTTGAAAATACACTTGCTATATACTGTCTGCACGGCACAGAGAACAGACTGTTTGTTTCAGCATCTGATTATGCACTTACATAATCTCATGAATTAAGGGTAGTAAACTGCAAAATTCCGACAGAAATTGTAATATCCTTCACCCACATTATTTGTGTACAATAATGAACATTTTTCAGTTTCAGGTAAATTTGGAAAAAAAAGAGTAAAAGATTAAGCATGAGCGAATCCACTATTTTCTGAAATATTCTTTGAATTATTCTTTAACTTTTTAAAATCATGTGTATGTAAAGCAATAGACATACAGATGCATTTAGTAAGAACAATTCAGTATAAAAGAAAAAGGAAATACCGGTAAAGACAAATCCTTTTTCTGCATAAGACAGTATGTAAGACTAATACAGTGCTACAAGCGAGTCATATGGTTATTGCTACTAAAACATTCAGCTGATAAATACTACTATCTGTCCCACTAGGATAATCAGGTTACAGTTACTGTCAGTTTGGTTCTGCAAACGTACTGAAACATTGCAGCATTTCTTCTAGATTTATAGACTGCACTCTACTCTTTTTTTATTTCACAGTAACTCAACTGAAGTTGAGTTTCCTTTCCTCCATGTAATTAAAAAGTATACGTTATTCCCAGTTTTCTACTAGAAAATTATTTCATTAAGGCAGAATAATTCTCGATTCTATTCTCATCTCGTAACATATGCAATAAGTAGAGCTTATAAAATTTCAGGAAGGTCCTGTTAAATGCATTCCTGTGACAAAGGAGATTTCTGTGAGAGATACTCTTGCTGCTAAAGAACGTACATTGCATGCAAAAGTTCAGTCAAAAAAAAACAATCAGTTAACAGTTGTCTTGGAAAAATTAAGCTGAAAGACATTATTACTCTTGCAGTAAAACAAACAAAAATCACACATTTTGCTTTTTCTAAGCATTAGCTTAACATGCTGGAAGATTATTGTTTTCTGTGGGAATTGTATCACCATCTCATTTTCTCCATCAGTGCTGCTGGGATGCCAGAGCAAACCAGCTAGATGCTTCAACAGCTGAGATTTTTTGTTTATTTGTTTGTCTGCATGGTAGCTCATTTTAGATGTCTTTAAATGTTAATAAATAGAAGTTGAAAATGCATTAAGAACCTATGTCAGCCATCAAGGCACTATAGGTTTTCTTCATACTGAATATCTGACTTTCTGGAAAATTTCAGTTAAGAACATGGTTATTATGTCCTCTTTAGAAACACCCAATATTTGAAGTAACTTTTATATAACCAGTGAAGAATCTGGTCAAATTTGAGGTGTATGTGTCAAATGAAGAAAATGAAGCAAATAATGATAACCCTTCTCAAATTGAAAACAAATAGTACTCATCTTCCTGGCATTACAGAACAAACTTCCACTAACGTGTTTCAAGGCACCACTCAAAATACTGATCTGGGCTTAAGACCATTTCACAATGTAACTAGGCCCCACCAAAATTGAAAGCTGCAGTAACTTTAAGCCACAGCCATACCCGTGTGCATGCACTCATGTGAAAGTATCGCACACACTAAATTGCACTGAGGCCGTGAGAACATGCAACTTAGTAATGTGCAATATCTCCACCAGAGCAAGCAGAATGGGAGCTTCAGGGAAGAAGGGTATGGTGCATTCAGGAAGAGAACGACATGCTGCTCAGGGAAAGGAAAATGATTCAGGCAAAGGTGTGCATGCCACTACTTTGGAGACCTGTGAATTGGAGGTTTATACTGGTTCATCCATTTGGGGAGGGGGGGGGAAGAAATCCAGACAAGGGCATCACCTCCCTATGTCAGGGGTAAAGGACATAATTTTCCCACTTACGAAGTGAGGCAGGTGACTTATGAACTACCCTGATTTTACAGAACCTTTCTGAACAAAACAAATCTCACACCGATACGTGCAGATAACAGTTTTCCCCTGACCCTCAAAATACTTCATTATTCATGCAATTATAATTACCATGAAAACTTTCACTAACTAGTACTGAGAACTAAAATTATCTAAATACAGTAAACTGGTCCAAGTGGTTCTCACATTTCTAAAGGAAGTCATCATCCTAACCCTGAGAGTGCTGCTGAAAGAATTCCTGCAACCTAGTCTGGGATAACCCTTCCGCCACAGCCACCAGTCCCCTCCCTAATCCCCTTGCTGTATGAGTTCCTGTAGCTGACTTTTAGTAGCGTCAGTGAAAGAAAATCATGTATTTACTACAATGCCAAGCTCCTAAACACCGCTGCCACACAAGAGAGAGTCCTGCACACAATGAAGGTGCAATACTACCCTCCTAATCCATCACATTTTTGTGCTGATACCCACTTATGTGATACGGAAAATAGAAAAAAAGAAAAGTAATAAAAAAAGGACAGAACAGCAGGAGGGACAAAAGGCAAATGAAGCATTTATTAAGAAGAAGAAATAGTAACGAAGTGTGGCCACGCTCAGGAAGTAAAATTGGAATGAGAAAGACCTGAGATTGATTGCAAACCGAAGAAAAACAGATAAACCAACTGAGCATAAAAGACCCAAAATATCAGAGAACAGAAGCTATTTTGCTACTGAGGTATCAGCAGTATTCAGGATGATTACCGTTTTCCTAAATTTTTATTTCCCACCTCATTTGCAGGCAATGGCACCTGAAATTCCAGCATGGAATTTGGCACTGGATTTTAAATTAGTTGCTTTATTTGAAGTAGTACCAGTAGTTCATACAACAGTCATAAATCCCTGTGGTCACACATGCCTTTGGTAGTGAACTTCTTCCCAGGCTTTTTATTGTTTTTTATGGAATCATCACACAAATATCAATCTTCCCTCTCCTGCTGCAGATTAAATGCTGCCTTCCCCAAGATTCAACTGAGCAAAGACAGTATACAGCAACAAGGCACACGCAAAGGCTTACTTTAAAATGATAGGAGCGTTTTCATCATGAAAGTTACTCAAAATTGGAAAACCTCATTTATGAACAGTTTGCAAAACTGCATTTGTCCTAGAGTCCAAAAACTGTCAGTCCCTTTCTGGAGGATTGCTTGGAGGACTTACTTGTGAGAACTGGCATAACTACACCAAAAGCAGGTATTGGTGGAAAAGGCAAATTTCCCAGCTTATAAACAGAATTACATTCACAACACAGAGAAAGACCAAACCAGCAGCAGTCCATCCCTTGCATTTCCCTTTGCCTCCTTTTGTAGGGACAAACCTAGAAAACAGTTCTTCTGTTGATTGTCAAGGGTTGCACCCTCCTGAAGAGGTGCCATCTCTTCTGAACCACTTCTGTACCTTCCTGCTTTGGCGGTGCTATCTTAATTTTTTTTTTTTTTTTTAGGCTGTAACATTAATAATTTGATACTGGTTTTCTTGATGGCATAAAATTATTATGAAGGCATTGAACCTTACGAATTTCTTGTTTCCAAATTATCAGTCTCACTTCCGTGCCAGGTAAAATTAGGGAAGTCATTCTGGGAGTTATTAAAAAACGCTTGAGAGACAATGCAGTCATTTGTCGTTGCCAGCACAGGTGCACAAGGGGAAAGTCCCATTTAATTGAAAACAAACTCTATGGACTTCTCGCAGTGCCAGGTGTTCCCTGAAGTCATCTTGTCCTTCATGGGCCTCCAAGTGATCTGTCATTCACTGCTCTGCCCTTGTACCACTAGGCTAGCCAAGCAAGCCCTCAGGTCAGGCATGGCACGACCTGCCCTTGCAAAACACCTATTGGTTCTTACCACCCGATAAGTATTGCTGGCATTTTGCCTTCCTCTGTCCTGGATGAACAGATTTCCTGTCAAAGGCTAGGAGGACATTTCATCCCATGGCTTGCAGCAGGTAGTTCTCCTATTCCCTTGAACTTCTTTAAAACTCCTGCAGTATCACCATGATGCACCTTTTTTTCTCCCTCTACTCAAGCACAAATTAACATCTGAGGTACTGTGACAGAAAGAGTCAGATTCAACATCTGGCCCAAAACAGGTTGGAAAGCTGTTCTTACCCCAGTACAGCTTATAAATCAATCCACGTGGATGGATAACTGTCACTGTCTTTGCAAAATCAGCAAAGGAATAAGAAAAATATTTATAAAATCTGTAGCTACTTATAGTCCAGGCAATAAAAATCACAAGACATCTCCAATGACAGAAACTGCAACGGGAAAAAGTCTTGGTTCGATTAGGTGCATGCTGGATAGTAGCTTCAAGTTAAGGGATTTCTTGTGTTACAGAAACTGTCTGCTGATTGCCCTCCTCTTCTCCCCCCTTGCATTCTCCTCACAAATAAGTGGCAGAAGACACAAGGAACAGACCTCCTTGACTGTATCCAAGTTCCCTAAAAATGAGACCATTTTAAGTAAAAGAGCAACAGAAGTAATTGACAATATGGAAGAAGAGTATTTTCATGTCATGTGGTCCCTGAGCAATAAAGATGTAACTGCATCTCTTGCCAGGAGGATCCCTGCCCTCTTGGGAGGACTAGCAGTCCTAGCAGTAGGACTATTAGTCTTAGCCTTGTGCATGTGCGATGTCCTGCTGAAGAGTGATGGGAGCTGGAACACAGCTGGTGACTTTCAATATTTATAACCTGGTCTTTCTGTACTTTTGGACAAGTTGAATGCATCAGTGTTTTGAGGATGGATTCAGGTTGTGTAATTCTGCCACAGTCTAATGATGAAAGTGACTGCATAAGTTTCATCATTTGATAATTCATGAAACAGATGGAGCCTCTTCCTCCCATCATACCACCAAGCATTAACATCCATTTTGCATACCTTTTAGAGATGAGGTGAACAAGACATTTTTAGGTTCCTACCCCTCTAGCAACAACTCATCTTCGAAAACAAAGGATAGCTGCTTCTTTGTGAAAAAAGCAATGGCTTGCAGTGGCAGTTGTTTTTCATATGGCAAAAAACTGGACCTGCATAAAGTCATGTTACTATACTCTTCATATTTACATACTGCAATCATAGTAAGTATTGAGTGGAATATAAGCTAATCTAGAAGCATTATGATAAATCCTTAGGTACAACTGAACAAGAGAGAGGAACTTCTGAAAATCTCAGAAGTAGCATTCCAAAGAATTCAAATTAGGCACCAAATATAGGCTAATATCAAACAAATAAGAACGACCAATTCAGGCTACCTTAGTGAACACACAGACTGAGTTCCCTTGTATATGACAAGTAGCTTCATATTCCACATTCTCTAGACACTGGCTTTTTCTTATAGTACCTGCAGTTACTGATGCATGCTGGCTCTTTCTTACTCACTTTCCTGTGGCTTCTCTAATATATTTTTCTTTCTTTCCATCATTCTAAACTCTAACAAATATTTTGGGTCACCTGTGTCCCAGACCTAGAAACTTAAAATTGCATTTAGTACAATCCTCCTTGCAGAGTACCCATGCCCAGAGAAGCCATATCCTATTTTTGACACTGTTCCCCTCTACCAAGGGCTAAAGAGAACAATTTGTCAGACAGTTTTCAGTTTCTAGATCTGCTTGCATTCTTCAGAAGAGACAGAACTGAGATACTAACCATGTGATCAATAAAAACTCAATAGCAATCACTCAAGTGAAGGGCTATTAATGTTCTGGCAGATTTCCAAATTTGTTGCTTTCTACCTGGATTGCCCCTTCAATTCAACTGACTACAGCAGTTATCATTGTTATTCAAGATCTTACACAGCATGATATAACCTTCTCATTGTCAAAACGTATCTGGAAACAGCTCAATTCCAGTAACAGATAACACCACTTACTCGTAAAATGTACCCTAGAACAACAGCAAACACTTTGCAATGAGTTTGGGAAGCAATACGTCATCAGTTTGAAGTCTATTGACGTTCTGTATGTATGTGCAAGATGACACAGAAAGCAGTGGTTGTGAGACAACAGCTGCATAGAATTTTGCATGGAGTCTGCTGTCCTTGCCCAGTCCATGAACTTTTTTGAAGAAGTGAATGATGACTTAGAACACTGTAGTTAAAATCCATTTATCACGTTACCAACGTGTTAGTGTCTCAAGCTGCTAACAGGTGAAAGCTGACAGGTTCATTCATCTGATGAATGAAATAGGTTACTGTCCCACCCCAAAAATTGCTTTATTGTGAAATCTCAGCAAACCATATTTAAACACACACACAAAAAAAATCCTCCTTCAATTACCATAGTAGTTTAGAGGTGAAACATAAGAATGGTAACTAAGCGTAAACACTGTGGATGCACGCTGGAGGCGTAGTATAGCAGTGCTGTAAGGGGGACAAGGATAGCACTCCCCTGTTGTTCCCTTTGGTGTAATCTGGTTCACAGAGATCATGAACTAGATTTCTTTCAGATGAAACGGAACTGGAAAATGCACTCCAGGACCATATTTAATACACTTCAGCTGCAAATGGATACTTAGTCCCCAAGATTAGACTAAAATTAGTTCAAACTAAGTAACTCTGAAATGTGTACAGCACAGATGTGAGGTCCTCCATTTCAACTGTTTTGCTGTATGAATTTGCTCCTACTGAGCTGCATTAGTTGTTAATGTCACACCGCTGCAAACACAGCGCTTTCCTGACAGGTTAGGGATGTCATGGGTGTATCAGTTTTATGAAATACTAGTATTCACTACAGCACAGACCTCTGACATGTTTTTAAGCAAGTCCAATCAAATTGCCCTTTTACAATCAAGAGGGAAAAGTGACCAGTGCTAGGTTCTTGAAAAGCTTTCAAGATTTGCAACTCATCTTTGAAACAGAAGCTGCTGCAATTGCTAAGTATTTGTAGGTGAACTTCAAATTTAAAAAAAGAATTTTCTAGAAAGGGCAAGAAATCAACAACATACCTTATTGCTTCCTCCACAGACTGACCCACTATATTTGAGGAGGGACCTGGCTGAGACAAAGGTGTCAGGCTTATCACCCACTTTACTGGCTTGTAGTACTCATCACTGGAACTCAACAGGTAGAACAGTGTGGTCAGAAAAATCACCTGCAAAACAAATTGGAGTTTTAAATTAAAAGGCAACACTTTCCAGAACTACAGTATGCAGCTATGCTTCAGATACTGGACATCATTTGAAAGCCACAAAATACTACACCACAAGGTTGGATTTAGAAAAATACACAAGAGCTAAAAGAATAATTTTCTCCCCTGCTCCACAACGGACTTAAGAGCTGTAACTAAACATAATAAAACTTTCAGCCCTGTTCAGCCTCTTCCCAAAGTCACATTGAGATCAAACAACTAGAATGTTGGGGTTTTTTATTTTTTTCCACAAGCACATTTAGCAGATCGAAGAATTGCTGAATAGAAACAAAAAAAAAAAAACCCAAACCAACAAAAACCCAAACCAACACAATTAATAAAACCACCACAAAGCCAAATAAATTGGAGTTGTCTCGAGAGTCATTATGCAGCTGGGTACCAGATATGAAATAAACACAAACTCACAAACAGAAAATTTGTAATATTTATTAGGCTGGCAATCCTGAATATACTCCTGTGAGTTTGAAGATTAGTCTCAGCAGAAGTGACAGCAGTTCCACTGTTTCAGTTTGTAGACCAAAATATACAATCAGGTTGTATTAGCTTCCTGTATGTTGCAGTCTACTATGTTTTCCTTATTTTCCTGTTAGTGGGCTCAGCAACTTCTTGGGCTAAGCCTATACCAACGTGTCTAGCTTGAAAAAGAATGCCTCAAACAAGGAAAATCCATTCCATATGCTCCAGTAGTAAACTATGGCTTGTATTTGCTTCATCTGCAAGCTTTGTATCTTTTTTCTTTCTTCCCAAGATTAAAAAGAATTCTTTCACTTTCCTTACTTCCGACCTACTCATATGCTAGGATAAACCACATCTTAATCTTTTGATAAGCAAAACGCCCTGGCCTCCGTAAAACTTACTTTCAAGTTTTTTATCCAGTCCGCAGACACTTCATGCCCTTTTCCTGCATTCTTTCTGAGCACAACCAGAAAAAAAGCCATGCACGCACCACAACATGCAGTATTCCATTACCAGTCTCACAAATGCCATCCATTTGTGTTTGTTCCCAATTCCTTTCTACTCAGTGAAATGTTACTACTACTTCCCACCACACTTTCAGCCTTTAACTTGGAAGTCTCACACTGCTGTTTTATTTACTGTGACCTCTTTCCAAAATGTCATATACAGGATGAGACTGTATTCCATCTTCCCAGGTGTGTAACTTCTGCCTTGGGTGATAAACCAATCTATGTACTAAAGTCACATGCTATAGATATTACTTCCTACTGAATGTTTGGATGGAAGATGTATTTTTCAAAATGGAGACTCTGAACAAAGCATCCATCATTTCTATGTTTTAAAGCACATTTTTTTTAACCATTTATCAATTTAAAATTCACCATTTTAATTTTTAATCAAGATGACTAAAACTGGACTGAAATGTAATCAGTTGAAAAGCTAACCACTTCAAAAATTATCTTGTTGGCAAATTTAAATTAGTCTGTGAAACTTTCACCTAGTAAAAACCTCTTCTGAAGCAACTTAAGAATCCTGCAAAATGAAAAAGTAAGAGTACAGTTAAAGTTGGAGTAGTGCTTTCTTTTAAACACAGCTCTATCTAGACATAATTTAAACAAGTTCCTTCTGTTTCACATTTAGAAAAAAAACCTTCCCTCAGTAGCCCATTATCTTTTGTCAGAATAAAGATGTGGCATTTTCAAGAGAGTCAGCTTTTTCGGCTGACACTGCTGGCTGGACCACAGCAACACACACAACGTGCTCAAATGCTGCCTACCTAGCTTTAGGGTTCAGTCTATCCAAAATGTAAAAATTCCATTCCAAACCTCCATTAAAAGATAGGGAGACGGGTAAGGATATTGGGCCAGGCAGCAGTCAAAGATGCAGCAATTAAACTAGATCAAAAACTCTGAAACTATTTGCCTTCACATTCCAAATGAACTCTATGCAAAAGCTCTTTCTCCTTACTGGAGAATAGTGAGAGTTCTCCCAGGAAATTGTAAACTTCTTTATTTAAGACTTTCCAAAGAGAGAACTTAAAGAAAAAATGAATTGTTAAACATACCCATCTTTGGAAATCAAATTATTGGAAGAAAATCTCACTACAGCAAAAGACCTAAGTATGCTTTGAGACCCCAGAAGAACAAGAACTGTTAAGGTCACTTCTGGCCCTCTCCTCCTGACTTGAAGGGTGTTTTTCTTTAGCTCTGAAGGAAGGAATGTGAATAGCAGGTAAATCTAACAATGATCTAATACCAAACAGGATTTGGTAACAATGCACATCACAATTTAAGAAAGCTGCCATGATTTATCCTAGGGTCACATCTGGATTTTCCTGGCTTATTACATTAAGCTGCTGCAGCAGGTTAAGAGGGAAAAAAGCACAAGGAAAAATTAAGAAGCAGTTATATTATTTCTACATGGACTCTATGACAGTTCAGTTAAGCTAACCTAAAAAGTACTTTTAAGGTTCAACCAAATTCTCACAACAACTAGCATTTTCATTTACTTATTGCCCCAAATAATGGACTGCATTATCTTTATTTAGCGCAGGCTATTCACTGAATATCCTAAATTTAAGTCCTTTCTCTTTTAGTCATAAGCTGTTAACAAACCCACACTAAACACTATTGAAACAAGTTCCATCAATTTACCTTTTCGTGTTTTAAGAACATCTGTTTAGATTTTGTAGCAAGATACTTTGAGAAAGACTTTTATAAAGATGAGAAACCATGTCTCTGAATAGACACAATGGCCTACGAAATACATAGTGCAAACAAGACTAAGTTATAGCACTCTCCCACAACATTTAACAGTATGAATAACTACTACTTCAAATGCAAATTTTAAATGCCTTCAAAAGAGGTAGCTCATGCAGTTACAAGAACACCAACACTTAGAGATGACATTTTCTGTGCACAGAAATGGGAGGCGAGCATATCCCTTTACCCTAGTGTATTTGAAGCATAGTACAATATAGGACAAACATGATCAGTATTTCTAATTTATTAGTTCTGCTGTTTGCATTTCAAAGGCTACCATTATGAAGAATCTACAGAAAGAACCCGAAGATGTTATTAAAACAAATCTTTCCTATATATATAAGATCACTTCCATACTCTGCCCAAAAGGAGTGAAAAATGGAAGCTCATGGTCAAATCCAAGAGACCAAGAGTGCAGGACTGGCATGTTTTGGTGGAGAAAGCTTTACATGATCATTTTAAGTAACATGTTCAACCTACAACAGAAGTGGAGGAAACAGATTAGCCTTTAGGGCATCTAATCTTTAACAAGATTCCAACCCAGCGATATCCCAACTAGCTCTGCTAAACCAGCTGGCTGCACAGTGCCCCAGCAAGTGGCAGAACCCTGCTGACAAACAAAAAGGCAGGATCATGCATCACAAACAGCATGTAATGAACTTGGTATAAATCATTAGGCATCTAGAGCTAAATTTTGCGTCTGAACAATAAGTGCATTCAAATCGTCTTGCATTTATTATCCAAACTTGTCACTTTTAAGTATACTGGCTTCTCAGACACTGTCTTCGATGTGTCATCATGGGTGAAGCTGTGGACTAAGGAAGAAAAGAAATTAAATATTCCCATGCAATCTTTATTAACTGAAAGATAACTAGAGAACTAAAAAATTAGGTGGCAGTGATTTTCTTCAGTTCAAGACAGCTGTTCCATTAAGTCTTATTGTGAACTGTTCATTCTTAAGTATTGAAGACAATCCACACAGCTGCCTTGAAATGCTGTTAACCATGATTTCAATTTTGCAGTTTAGTCTAAAATGACCTCCCTCCTGAGCAGGCATCAATGAAGGCAATGAAGTTAAACTGGCAAAACACTTTGTTCTCTAACAAATGTTTTTGGGTCCTGAATTAAAAACCAGGATGCAGATTTCAGTCAAGCTTCCAAGATCAGTATTCATTTAGTTAAAACAGGAAAAAGTCATAGGCCAATGTTTTAGATTTTAAGTAATAGCTGTCACAGTGAATGAGATGAAAGAAGCTACCTCTACCATTATAAATTATTCCACTCAGCTGTGGCATTTAGAAACAAAAGAAACTATAAACTATCTAGCTCCCATAATACACTAAAAAGTAAAATCACAGAATGGTTAGGGTTGGAAAGGACCTTTAGATCATCTAGTTCCAACGCCCCCTGGCATGGGTAGGGACACCTCACACTAGACCATGTCGCCCAAGGCTCTGTCCAAGCTGGCCTTGAACACTGCCAGGGATGGAGCATTTAACACTTCTTTGCGCAACCTGCTGCAGTGCCTCACCACCCTCACAGTAAAAAATATCTTCCTTGTATCTAACCTAAATCTCTCCTGTTTAAATTTGAACCCATTACCCATTGTCCTATTGCTACAGTCCCTGATGAAGAGTCCTTCAGCATCCTTGTAGGCCCCCTTCAGATACTGGAAGGCTGCTATGAGGTTTCCACGCAGCCTTCTCTTCTCCAGGCTGAACAGCCCCAACTCTCTCAGTCTGTCTACATACAGAAGGTGCTCCAGCCCCCTGACCATCCTCGTGTCCCTCCTCTGGACTTGCTCCAACAGCTCCATGGCCTTCTGAAGTTGAGGACACCAGAACTGTGTCTGGACCCCAACTGAGGTCTCAGTAATAACATTCTTTAAAGAAAACACCTTCAATAAAAAGGTTTCAGAGCTACTCAGTGTGGGCAATAACATTAATAAGAACTAACTTTGTGTATGAAGCATGCTACAATTAAGAGTTCACAGAGGTTAAATGAAAACAACCCAACAACCCTTTCTTACAGATTTGCTGAAGACACTTCACTAAAAAAAGGAATATAAGGAAATCCTGGTAAAATAAATGCTTCCGCTGACATTTCCCTGTAACAATTTTTTCCATCTTCTGAGAGTATTAGCTTGTTTATGAAGACATGCCATAAGATTTCAGTGGCTGTATAGACTATTGTTGTTGTTTAAACCCCCAGCAACTAAGTACCACATAGCTACTCAGTTACAGTTCAGTATTTTCAAGGCCAGAAACAAGAGTTTTCCATGAACAGAATGACAGGAAGACTGCAGCTCCTTAAGGTGTAAGTTACATAAATCTTGTCCTTTGCCTAGAATGCCCCTCAAAGCACAGATCTGAAAGTTGCAAAATATTAAAAAGAATTCTGGTGTTAGGTAAGATTAGAAGATCTTTTCAATGCTTTAGGCTTGATTTGTTACAACATGTGCAATTAGGTTCTCTCAGTAAAATGGACCATGTAAACCAATGACGTGCTACTTACCACTGAAAGCACAAAATTGAGAAGAGCTGTCCCACTATAGAAGAGGATCGTCACTAATGTTGTAACTGTAGTAAACAAGAGGCTCACGTTGCGACTCATCACTATCCACAAAGACTCCAGGATCTGGAAAAAAGGGGAAGTGAACACAAAGTCAGATACCAATGGTCTTATGAGGAACGGCTGAAGGAGCTGGGGTTGTTTAATCTGGAGAAGAGAAGGCTCAGGGGGGACCTTATCACTCCCTACAGCTACCTGAAAAGAGGCTGTAGTGAGGTGGGGGTCAATTTCTATTCCCAACAAGCTACAGGACAAGAGGTAATGGCCTCAAGCTGCGCCGGGGAAGTTTAGATTGGATATTGGGAAAAATTTCTTCACTGAGGGGGTGATCAGGCATTGGAACAGGCTGCCCAGGGAAGTGGTGGAGTTACTGTCCCTGGAAGTGTTATAAAAACACGTAGACGAGGCCCTCAGTGACATGGTTTAGTGGTGGTCTTGGAAGTACTGGGGTAATGGTTGGACGTGATGATCTTAATCATCCTTTCCAACCTAGCTGATTGTATGAGTCTATGGTATTAACTAGGACAGAGAACTGCTTACAGAGTGATTCATCTTCATCAAGCCACACAAAGACGACATTTAAAAAAAAAAAAATCTTCCCTCATTCCTAAATCACAGTAGGTAATATCAAGTGAAAATGCCCACTTTACCAAAGACAAGTTTCTAGGTAGAGAGATAATTACAAGGTTTTAGAATTTTTCTCCCAAAGCTCAAAGTCATTTTATTATGCAAAATCACAAAAAAATCTAGATGTGCTGACACTTGTTTATTGAGATTAACATTGGCATCAACTGAAAGCAGATCTTTGGAGAGAAAACTCATCTTTTCAAAAGCATAAATGCTAAAACATGAACAATAAGGAGTAACATCACAAGGTAGAAATAAACCTGAAAACAGATTCAAATCAAATATCAGAATTACTACTTTAATAAATGTTTTTTAAATGTTTTATGATAATGAGATATATAATTTTTATGATGTCTGAAGACAACTATGCAAGTTGTGATTTTGAGTAGGGATGCATCAGTTAGTGAAGCAATTATGGAAGATAAATCAAACAATGCTAGACAATCTATTAGATTTTGTACTGGCTTGGGGAACTGATTGCTTATTAGTTACAATAGTGAAGAGCAGTTTTGAGACATGCCTTTACACAGAATACTCACTACAGTCAAATTAGTTTATGTATGGATGCAGATACATCAATCTGAATAGAGCAGCAACTTCATGAGACATTAAGGACATAAAGGCATGGCAGAGTATGCCACACGGAAGCATCCTAAAAGCAATGCATAGTAGTTTCATAACAGATACTTCATTCAGAAGGAATACAGTAAGAATGTATTAGCCAAACTGATTCAAACATATAAAAGAAGCAAGGTCACAGACAAAAGCCATACCTTCTTTCAAACTAATTAACTGGAAAAACTGCAAAAGTTCTGACACAAAAGCCTTTCTCCAGATTTAAAGCTGTAAGTAAAGACTTCAAAACTAACAATAGTTACTCTTGGTTTAATGAATATCTTAAACTGAATTAAAGAAAAAGGAAAAAAAAAAAACCCCAAAAACCAACAACCCCTTCCAATAGCTGGCATTTATAAAGCAAAAAAGGATGAGCCACGTGATCACCTCTCCCTTAGAATTGATTAAAACATATAGAAGATAATTTATTAAGCATAAACTTGTGAGGGAATAAGTGCTGGGGGAAGTGACGGTGAATTACAGCACACAGTAAAACCAGAAAGATCTACTTAGTTCATGCTTCTCACTATTTAATGGGAATTATTAATTTTAAGGCTCATATTTTGAACAGATTTTATTAGTGTCTCCTGAGTTTCTGCTGACAAATGTTCTTCCATGGATTAAGAATTCATCCTGAGGGTACAGCAGTGGCATAAATTCACACAGCCACCAGGTAACTTTATTAAATGTACAGTACACTATGAGGACTGTAAACACAGAGGACAGTGATTTTTTCAGGGAACAGTCTGCAGTTAAAGCAGAGCCCTTTCCGTTAGTACTCAGTAAAAACAGTACACAGCAACAGGCCATAAGTTGTATGCTAACTGTGCAAGGCTCCAGTCCTAGATGTTTAAGCCTGTTACTAGAACTTGGCACGTGAACGGGAGCTGAGTGCCACAGGCCTCCTGATATGATGAAGAGTTTCATCAGAGAACAGCAGCAAAAGCCTTGAAAATATGGACAAAGATTGAAAATGAAGGCCCCTGAAACACAAGCAGTTCCTTGAGGAAGAAACAATTGAAGACGTGCAAGCTTAAGAGCTAGGAAAAAACTGCTCTGGGTTAAAGAAAATGCAGTAGCAACTAAGGAAGGTGGGAAGGGACGGGCAACAAAAACAGGCAAGCAACAGGATTAGGCACCTGCCATGACCTGGAAAAGTAATGCCTCTCCAAGTGTCACACAGCATATAATCCAGGGTAGAGGTCAACGGGTGGGAGCTGTCCAGAAACAAACAAACAAAAAAAAAAAAACCCCTTATAAAAGGACAAGCTCCTTCATTTGAGCAAAGATGTCCATTTCCATTCCAGTTTTCCAGATTTAAAAGCTCATGAACCTGTCCACTTTGACTTCCATGACTCAGCTCATCAAGGATAGCAGCTACTGGTGCCAACTATACAGCATCACCATGATCATACTTTATCCTCACAGCCCATGTAGGATATGATTGTTAAGGATAGACCACTTTGAATACATAATGATAATAATTACTGCACTGTAAACCAAACAATTAGCATGAAGTGTGTTGTTAATGAAAGTTTGTCTAGTAAAGTGTTTTTTTAAAGATTAAAACCAGGCTGACTTATCAGTCTTCTGAATACTAACCACAGCGATCATTAATTCCCTCCCTTGCACACCATCACTTGCAACACATCAGCTGAGCTGATGATACTGGTGAGTGGTTCACAAGGAAAGGGGCTTGTTCCACCTGCTACAAGAGACTGTACATCAACTTGGGGGTGCTGGTCGATGTGAAATTTAACATGAGCCGGCTTCGGTGTGCGCTTGCAGCCCAGAAAGCCAACCGTATCCTGGGCTGCAGCAAAAGCAGCATGACCAGAGGGTCAAAGGAGGTGATCCTGCCCCTCTACTCTGCTTTCATGAGACCTCACTTGGGAGTACTGTGTACATGTCCTCAACGTAAGAAGGACATGGAACTGTTGGAACAAGTCCAGAGGAGGGCTACAAGGATAAGGAAGATGGAACGCCTCCCGGATGAAGATAGGCTGAGAAAGTTGGGGCTGTTCAGCCTGGGGAAGAGAAGGCTGTGTGGAGACCTCATAGCAGCCTTCCAGTAATGGGTTTAAACTTAAACAGGGAAAGTTCAGGTTAGATATAAGGAAGAAGTTCTTTACAGTGAGGGTGATGAGGCACTGGAATGGGTTGCCCAGGGAGGTTGTGGATGCTCCATCCCTGGCAGTGTTCAAGGCCAGGCTGGACAGAGCCTTGGGCGACATGGTCTAGTGTGAGGTGTCCCTGCCCATGGCAGGAGGGTTGGAAGCTTTAGCCTGAGGAGCTGATAAACCAGGAATATACAGCTGCAGTTAGTTTGAATGTAGTTATCAAGTGCCTTGATCAGTATCAGAAGTGGTTCTCCTAGAAGAACATCCTTGTTAGGTAGAGTCATAGATCTCTTGAACTAGTTATTGCTAGCATTTGCTTTAAGGTACATCTCTGAATGACTACCTTATTGGGGAGCGGGGAAAGGATGGTAGTTGGATTGTTACTGAAGAACAGAATGTATTAGCTATAAACTTAGGAGATTACTTGAAAAAATCCTCAGGCCAGAGAAAACATTAGGATATGTGGTAACTCAGTGAAATATTTGAGAAACTGACTTGATTTGGAACACACACATCAATCATGCTAAAGGCACAGACAGAGAAACCAAACTGAGCTGAAGCTCTCTGTGTATGTCTTAATGGAAGGTCTTCTGTCTTCCTGTCTGGGAAACAGACTCTGAATGAGATCCAGCTGCTGGTGGAATGATGAAGATTCTTGTGCAAGAAGCAAAAAGATCAATTTAAGGAGACATTAGCAATGTCTCACATATGATCAAGGGAGTTCTGAGTCATTCAGAGATTTGGCCAGCAGCAATTTACTTTTTCAAGGTTTCAAGCCTTCAAGAAATGGAGGAAAGTGTATGAATGGAAAAACAGGTGAGTGGAGAAGGAATGAGGCCTTTTTATTTTTCAGAAATTAAATCTCTGTAGTCCAGCTATGTATTGCATATTTCATTCACTAGAAAAACTACCTTGGAATTGAGCATGGGGTGTAAAATTTGAGGCATGAGTGAGGACCCACTCTAGTTCTCTCCCCAAACTAACAATAGGATGAAATAAATCCCACTTCAGAAATACATCACTGAATAACCTGTTTTGTAACATCACTGCTTCTAAAGAACACTGGCAAACTCCTGAGCTGAAAGGTGGCAGTGTTGCCAACACCAAAGATTTAGGAAAAAAAAAAAACAAATTGATGATTTAGAAAAGCTCCCCCACAATCCCCACCACACAGAATACACTCAATAAAAAAAAATAAATATCCCTAAGTCCCACAAAAGATAAAAAAGGAAACAAAACCCAAAACAAGTCTTTCAAAAGCACTCACATAATTTAATTTTCATTTTTAATTTATATATTTATACTTTAAATTTTTAAATTTAATTTTTATTGACCTTTCCCAATTCAGTATGTCATTCTAATAGCCCATTGTTCTTCTTCAAAATACCAAGAGAAAGACTTTCATGCTCTGATAAAAGCATAAATCCCAAATACAGGAAGGTTCCATTGTATCCTAGAGCAGGCAAGCAGTTCTAAAACACCCAACTTAAGTAAAAATTTTTCTTACTTTCATCATCTCCAAGTTTAATGACCTAAACAGGCACAGAAATCAGGTTTTCATCAATTTTAATTTGAAATATCAGTGTAATACTTATGCAAAGCATCATGGATGAGCAAGCCAGCAGAGAAAATGTTGCCTGATAAGGATGTGAAATCAGGATTTAGAGCTATGCTGACTGGTTTACCGTCTGTCACTAAGGACATGAGGGTATGGAGAAATAGGACAGGTGTTTCCCCACAGCATATGAGTAATGAGTTCATGGAAATAAACAGGAAAGCAAGTCAACTGCTGGCACTTTTCTTCCTGAACTTCTAAACCAGATTTCAGCAGTAAAGCAAAGCATGCGAGCTAGATGGAAATTTTAATATTAATGTATTTGTCTTAAATATTTATTCTCTTTACACTATTTCCTGCATTATTCTAGCCTATTTAGATTACTGAAGCACACTTACCACATTTTCTAAGCACTGTGCGGCAATGCTGTAAATTACATGGCTAGCACCTATCATGTAGTTTCTCTTCCTTCTCTCTCTTGCCTAGAAGAAAACTCTGTATTTATTTTAACTGATAATGTGCTGTGTGTTGTTATAACTGCCTCAAGCACGCACAGTCAACTTCAAGAAAGTGTTAAGCAAATTTCACTATTAACTGAAAAAAGTTTCAACACAATAACTTTCTCTCAACTTTTTCTTGACTCCCATCTTCTACGATAGAAAACTGTAGGCATTTAAGCAGCAGTTGAGGGAGGACAGGAAAAGCACACATGCCCATCAGCCTAAACCAAGAACTGCCTTGAGGCGAACACTAGCTTTAATTGCATCCACAGAAATGTTACGTTGTGAGTTAGGTATAAATAATATTCTTCCAAAACAGACAGATAGTAACCTGAAGATACTTCTAGTTTATGCTAACAGCTCAAGTCAAGAGATGAACTGTATCGGGATTGACTCTGTGTATATTAAGCATTTCAGACTTAACATCATTTTTTCGGGAAATTTTTTTCAGTTTGGATTGCTTTCAATGCTTTTTCTTTCTCCTCATGAGGTGAAAGGTCCAATGTATTAATTCAGGAACTCACATAGTGTAAAATATTAATTTCATTCTCCACAGAATTTTTATAAAAGAAGAGAGAAATAGGCTGCTTTCAAAGCAATGAATAATAATTTGAGGAAAAAAATGCCAGACAACCAACAAAAAAATTTCATTTTCACAAGCTCTTGGTCAGTAGTTTCCTCAATTATAACCTAGACAAATTGGTCTCTTTTTTTAAAAGAAAATGACTACATGATATAAAGCAGTTAAAACCAGCTTGCTGGTAATCCTATAGGTAATCCTACAGCAACAATCTCTCTCAGGAAGTAGTGTGGGAAGCTAGTATTAATGAAGATGCTGAAATCTGCCGGTTTTCTTCATCATAACCAGCTCTGTTCGTATCCTAAGCAGGACACAAACATCTTAAGCAGGCTTACAATAATTGCTTAGGTAATTCTAAATAACACTAACAGTGTTTCCATAATTTTCCAGTATTTGAATTCATAATCTTAGTGGTAGTCCAAAGAAGAACTGCTATCAGTTAAAAATGAGACAGATTCAGTAATAAGGGAAAAAAAATATACCGAAAGAAATGTTTCGATGTTCTCATGAACAAATGATGCAACATCTTGCCAGTCCAGAATATCACCAAGCCAGCTGTTTTGACGGTTTATGTGCCATTTGTGTCCTTTGTGTCTTCCAGAATGTGTTACATTCTTAAAAAGAGAAAAAAACATGTAAAGAAAACAGACATTTGAATAACTTACAGATGTGAGAAAGCCAAAGACTAATGTTTTCTTAATGAGGAACACATCCAACATGCATCTGAATACTTAGAGCTGCTTTAACTGGCATCCTCAAAAATACCTCAATGTACTCTGTACACTGGAAAAATTAAAATCTGACGGAAAACCATTGTTAATTACCACATATAATTACAGTTCTGTATATTGCACGGATTCAACTCAGTTAAACATTAGCTTTCCTGCTTAACTGATAGAATGGTATCTATCTTGCTCTTGATGAAAGCACACAAGAAAGAGGTAATTATTGGGAGTTGCTGCCTACATAATTTACTGTTTGCAACATACAACTTTTCTTAGTACAATCCACAAAGGAAAACGCAAGCAGAAGCCAACACAAGTAGTTCTCTCACAATTAGTGTCTACTGCTCCAGTGGCAATGTTCAGCCATGCAAAAGTCAAAAGCTAAACTGGAAGCATGGAGAGTTTCTTCTGACGAAAGAGCTTTGTAACTGCAGCAAAGCAAGACAACAGGAAATGGCCATAACCGTAACAGCCAAGTCCTTACGTGGCTTCCCCCTTATGAAGCTGACTATCGTCCAACTAAATCCCACCTGATTACTGTCTAGCACGAGACTATTTAACTCAGTCTGGGACTGTGACAAGTGTTTCAGAGAAGTATGACAAAATTCTACTGTAAGCAAATCTAAGCAAACCCACTGACTGCAACAGATCTCACCTTAACCTTTTACAGTAAGAGACTTCAAGTTCTCAACTCTGATGTTTATATAAGCATCCTACTACTTCTGTTAGAATTTTCCAAAAGCTTTTAACTGTACCAGCCCGCATTCAAAATGACAGTATCTTTTTCAGCATACATGGCAAGTAGTATTCCAAGTGAAGTCCCTGCACTGATTTATCTAAGAGCATTACATTTTCTGCTTATTACCAATTCTCCCTAGATGCATTGTTATACTTTGTCATGCACAATTAGCAATGTTCTTTAACAATCCACAGTAACACAGAGATATTGCTTTTGAGATGGCAGTTTATTTAGAGCAGAAACATTACAAGTAGTCAAAAATGTCTCTCCAATAGGCCTTTTGTATTTGTAAACCACATCAAGAACCTATTTTGTGTTCATCTAGTTCTATTTTCAAAGACAGGTCTCACAATTAACTAGCAGAACTAGTTATCATTTGCAAATTTTGTTAATGTTTGTTACTCATACACATTTCAAGTTCACTGATATTCAGCAACTGTACTGTTGTAGCACCTAAGGCCTCAGGTGATGATGAATAAGGGATTTGAATGGTCAACTGGTCCCTCTTCCAAAAATTCACTAGATCTTAAAAACAAAACCCCACACCTGAATGGACTAGGAAGAGGAGATTCTTGTTCTTGAAAGAGACACCTTGATTGCAGAGTTATACCATCATCGCCCAAGTCATTTATTATTCTGCTACTGTTTTACTTTACTGGGTACATAGATGCAACGGTAACTGATCTATCACAACATCTCTAGAACCTTTTAAAATATATAGCATTTGCTACCTACTGATCTTCTCAGAAAGTAGCAGTTAATCATCGAATCCAGATTTCATCAGTAATTCTTCCTCAGTTCTACAGCTTTCATTGAAGAGAATCACCTGAGCCTGGGTTCTTCAGTTACCTACAGACTAAAGCAATACCATGCAGGCCTCAAAATGAAGTGTGATTATTATGCTCATACAGCTGAAATAGTGGGGAGTGTGAAAGCTGTACTGGGAGAGTTAGATACAGTACAGATGTCCTCCACATCACACTATCATCTAGTTTACTAGTTTTCAGATACACTGAAGGATCACACAAGGCTATTGTAATATTGCAGAAAGAAATAGCCAGGTGGAAAGCACTGAGATATTTATGTGGATATGGAGCACGGCAGAAGGGGCAAGATTAGAAATAGACTCTGGAAGAGTTACCTGCAGTTGACAGGTAACTGGTTGCAGCCCAGCACGCCAATGGTAACACAGAGTGTCTAGTATGCAAACAACAGCCAGGGAAACAGATTTCAAGATTGTAGGCAACAAGCATCAGTGCATTCCTGGAGCTCTTCCTGCCATTTTGACAGCCAGGAAAGCTGTTTCTTGCCCTACCAGAAGAGCATCTACAAGCAATAAGCCTCACGGTATTCCCTCGAATAAGAGACACAGGAAAAAAATCACATAATGCAATGAACAAAGAGAGAAATTGTGCTGCATACTGCAGCAACAAAAGTACTTCTAAAGCACATGTAGTGACACAGGGCCCTACTGAATGATACAGTGCTACCGACCATCTGACACACAGGTTATACTAGTAAAAACAACAGCTTTATCAGTATAACTATACCAAAAGTAAGTGCTTTTCTTGGTCAAGTATTTAACACTGAATACTCTCAAGTGCTTAAGGCCAGCAAAATCTACTGTAGATACAGCTTTAATTTCTTGCTAGTAGTCCCATATTCCTCAACAGCACTGTGTTATCTCTCTACATCCTCTTCTACAGCACTATCTTGCAGAAAAACAAACTGATTCTTTCCCCTTCTATTTTGATTACTGTACTGAAACTCTTTACATCTTTTAACAGAGATCTTCTTGGAACTTTAGAGGTACTTTAAAAATAACCGTATAAAGAAAAATGTTAAAATACTATAATTGCAATTATTTAAATATGCAGAAGTATCTCAGAGGTATGACTTCTGGATTTTGATATTTCCTTTGCACAATAGCCAATGAATTGCTTTTCCCTTTAAAAGTCAAACAGCATTGGCAGCATAAAACTCTTACAAACTTTTCAAGATTCTGTCTGCAGAACCCATTATAGGAAGGCTAGTACAGTTGGCAAAAATGCATCGTAAGAAACTTAGTGAAAGGACAATTTCTTTCCCAAAATTTCAAATTAATCAAAGTTACACAAATCATGCAGAATACCAGTTTCCTTTTCCTTAGCCCCTCAAGATGACAAAAAGTTAATGAAAAGCCCTGAATTACAAAATACTAAATATATGAAACAAGGAACGAGTAAATTAAATGTCATACATAAACCCATACGTAACTAAAGTGAAGGACATAGCTCTGGCTATACTCTGACAGTAGAACCATCTTATACACTTGCAATTTTTACCAACTTTTTATTATTATGACCTTTATTCACCTATTTGCTTATCTATTTCTCAGAAGCACATGCTTAGCATAATTATCTCAAAGTACTAAATAACAGTTTATATAAATGCCATTTAAATAAGTTACCCACCTTCACAAACCAAGAGTGATAAAGCCTGTCCCAGAGCTCTAGCACTTGTTTTTCAATCATAGCGGTGTTATTCACTTTTTCTCCTAAAATCTTATGGAGCTAAAACAAATAGAAACCTTTTATTGTACAGGACAGAATGAAGCTGGCATCTACTGACCAACTCCAAGCTAGATGAATCACATAAGAGTGTCAGTAAAGGCACGGCTTCAACGTAAATGAAAAGCTGCGTATCAGTATGGAATGCACACTTCAGACAACATGGTTCACAACATGAAGATTTTGTCTGCAGAAAAACATTCTGCTGCACTAAGCTGAGGACTTCTTTCTGCAATGAAAACCAAATGCTATCTCTAAAATGCTTAATCCACAACCCTTGATCATCCTTAGGGTAAGTATTTCAAATAATTTGAAATGTGTACTAGGTATCAAATAGATAAACAAGAATCTTGACAAATTCTCCTGAAGGAAGTTAACTTAAATAATTATTAAAAAAAAGAAAAAAACAAAAAAACCCCACGAAGCCAATCTACCACACACAGCCCACACAGAAATTAGAATGCTGGTGGGGAAAGAATATTAAAAATAAATAAAGTCTACATTGTCTACAATTGAGGAGCTAAAGCTAGATGAAAAAATTAGTCATCTTTATCTGATGCATTTTCACTGGCAATCTTATTAAAAGTGATGACAGATTTTTCAGTTCTTATAAATATTTCTCTGAGCAGAAAAGACTACTGAAATCACTCTCACCCTTCCTTCAACTCACAAACTAGATAGTGGAAAGAACACATCTGTCAACAAAACAGTTAACCACACAGAAAGGAATTGCTGACAAACATATTTTTATTTCTCCTCACTTTTATGAAACACAAGAAATGAAAACGTTAAAAAAGGTGGGGGAGCTCACGCTTACCTTATGTGTAATCCATTCTCGGCCATATTGGTATACATTATTAACTGCTGAATTGAGTGCCTTCTGAATAACCTGGGCTTCTGGGAGCCAGCTAATTTTTTGTTTTTAAAGAGGGAAAACAAAGTTAAATGTTCCGTAGCTTACTCATTTCATTACACCCAAAACACATTACAAATTAACATTTGAAACAACAAGCAGCAGTTAAAGTTACATATAAACTTACTACAACTAGAATATTTTCTCTTACATATGAGAAAAACTGTCCCTTGATAAGCAAAGCACAATTAAATCTATGGCACACCACTGCATTTGGAATTCCCGAAGGTTCCTGAAACCTTAGTTAAATTGGTTTCTCAACCTTTTCAAAGAGATCTGCTCTTTAATCTGTATGCATGCTATTCACACCACATTCTTAGAAATTTTCCTAGTGTTCTAGTTCTGAAAATACTATATGAAACAGTCTCATTTAGCTGCAAACACAACCTTCTGAATTACGAGCTGAATGGAAATTGTTAACTTAGTTTCCCTGAAAAAGCCACCAGATGAAGCAACGTGTTTGGGCACCAGTTATTTTTAAGCCCCCCCGCCCCCCAAACTATCTGCTCATGAATTTCTTCAGATATACCTATCACTTTTAAGCAATGTATCTACTGAGTTGCTAGCATTTCAACACTTGTGAACAGAGGGCACACGTTCTCTGCTTTGACTTTCTACATCTTGATTCAATGGCACATGTTGGAGCCCTTCTATAACCAGAAAGTATTCAGGAAATAAAACTGCTGCATTTGTTCACCTGACTAGAGATCAACATGGAACCTTTTCTGTCTCTCTGACCCTTCAGAAATGTTCTTCATTGGAATTCCAAGACATTTCAGTCACTCACCTCTAAGCACAATATAACCATCAAGCTCTGAGAGCTGGTAAAGCTTGATGGATTTGGCAAGAGGTATAACTTACTCCTAACAAAACGGAAGATAGTGCTTTGGATGCTTCAAATTCACATGAAACACTGGAAATAAAAATTTTACCTAAACTTCTGCTAATTACTCAAATAGTATTCCAGTGTTTTCATTACTTGAATAAGCTTCTGACAGTCAAATTTCCATTTTTGTTAGTCCTAATTTCTTCCATTTCTTCCTAATTTTGCTTCCAAAGCAAAATGGAAAGTCTAAACAACACAAGAGATGCCATGAAAGAATAAAGAAACACATTTGTAAGTGCTCTCTGTTCTCTTGAGTGTGATTACATAAGTATTACTTAAGTATTGCTAAAGCAATTGACTGGAAAAAGTCAATTTTCATTGAAAACTGAAATTTTCATTGAAATTTCATTGAAAATTCATTTTCAAGAAGGGGAAAATGGAAGACCCAGAGAACTACAGACCAGTCAGCCTCACCTCTGTGCCTGGCAAAATCCTGGAGCAGTTTCTCGTGGAAAGCATGCTAGGGCACATCAAAAAACAATGAGGTGGTTGGTGACAGCCAACATGGCTTCACTAAGGGGAAATCCTGCCTGACCAATTTGGTGGCCTTCTATGATAGGGCTACAGAACTGATGGACAGGGGCAGAGCAGTTGACGTCATCTACCTGGACTTGTGCAAAGCGTTCGACACTGTCCTGCATGACATCTTTGTCTTTAAATTGGAGAGACATCAATTTGATGGATGGACCACTCAGTGGGTAAAGAACTGGCTCGATGGCCACACACAAAGAGTTGTGGTCAACTGCTCAATGTCCAGTTGGAAAAGAATAATGAGTGATGTCCCTCAGGGACTGGTGCTGGGACCGATCTTGTTCAACATCTTTGTCGGCGACATGGACAGTGGGATTGAGTGCACTCTCAGCAAGTTTGCTGGCGACACCAAGCTGTGTGGCTCGGTTGATATGCTGGAGGGAAGGGATGCCATCCAGAGGGACCTTGACACGCTTGTGAGGTGGGCCGATGCCAACCTTATGAAGTTTAACCAAGCCAAGTGTAAGGTCCTACACCTGGGTCGGGGCAGAGATTCAGAGCAGCCCTGCAGAAAAGGACTTGGGGGTGTTGGTTGATGAGAAACTGAACATGAGCCAGCATTGTGCGCCTGCAGCCCAGAAAGCCAACCATACCCTGGGCTGCATCAAAAGAAGCGTGACCAGCAGGTCAAAGCAGGTGATCCTGCCCCTCTACTCTGCTCTTGTGAGACCTCACTTGGAGTACTGCGTACAGTTCTGGTGTCCTCAACATAAAAAGGACATGGGGCTGCTGGAGCAAGTCCAGAGGAGGGCCATGAGGATGATAAGGAGGCTGGAGCACACACAGTGTGAAGACAGGCTGAGAGAGTTGGGGCTGTTCAGCCTGGAGAAGAGAAGGCTGTGTAACAGGGGACCTGTTACAGGACAGTATCTGAAGGGGACCTGTAAGGATGCTGGGGAGGGACTCTTCTTTAGGGACTGTAGTGGTAGGACAAGGGGTGACGGGTTCAAGCTTAAACAGGGGAAGTTTAGATTAGATATAAGGAAGAAGTTCTTTACAGTGAGGGTGGTGAGGCACTGGAATGGGTTGCCCAAGGAACTTGTGAATGTTCCATCCCTGGCAGTGTTCAAGGACAGGTTGGATGGAGTCTTGGGTGATATGGTCTAGTGCGAGGTGCCCCTGCCCATGGCAGGGGGGTTAGAACTAGATGATCTTAAGGTCCTTTCCAACCCTAACTATTCTATGATTCTATATTACTATAATGTTTATTAACTATATCATTGTAGTTCTGTTTTCAGAAATTTCTCTTGCTCTTATAATACAGCATGCACTTTTTTTCAATCCCGTTATACCAAAATCACTTCTGTTTAGAAAGTGCCCTTGAAAAAAGTCAACCATTCTTGTCCAGCAGACAATTCTTTTTTCCTAGTAAGTGCCTGGACTCACATTCACCCAAGGTCTGTTAAACTGAATAGCAGAAGAAAAGCAAGCGGGAACATCCCCCCTTAAAATCAGACTCTTCAGTCTTACCTATTTCCCCCTCTGCTGTTCATTAAATCATTTCTTTGCTCACTAGTGTGTCCTTGATTTTCTCTATATGCACTTCTCAAAATCTTCTCTCCCTCTTAATAGCTGCCCTGGTATTTGCTTTAATCATTACATAGACTGCATCTTACAAATTTCCCACACTATATACATCTGCTCTTAAGAGGAATAGCCCTTCCCAGCTGATTCATGCCAAACTCTCCCCATTCACCATTCTTCTTCCCACTCGTGAACTGTTCTTCAGTTCACTCCAAAAACATTTTCTTCAGCTCCTATTCCCTCAAAGGAATTCTGCAGCCAGCTCTCCTCACTAACAAAATAACTCAGCTCTCATGTTGCAACATTCTACAGAGAGCTTCTCTGGCATTACTTTACTTTCACAGGTAGAAGGGAAAGGAACGTTCAACCCTTTACTCTCTGCACTATGTAAGTTTTTCCTCCAAAACTGAAACTAGAAAAGTTTATACAGTTATACTTCATCACCAAAGTCCAGCTAGTCCTCAAATGAGATACCACACTGACAGTCCTCCATAGTAATCCATAAACACTACTGCTGCCTGAGAGTTTAGCTTTTACATCTGCCTGTTAACTGTCACTCCCATTTTTGTTCACCTAAGGGATTTTTTATATTAAAAATTATGCATAAGAGCACCTGGAAACTTGCTCACCCACCCTATACTATTCGCTTAACTTCAGCATTCTTACTTTGCCCATTCTGGGTGACTGGCTACCGTCTCATTGATCAAGCTGCTTGTGACTTGAATCATGTGAACACTCTCTTGATGTACCTAAATCAAACAGAGAGGAGAAGTGTTACATAACGCAAACTAGAACTCTTCCTACATTCAGAGAGTCTTTTTTTTTCTCCCCTTTTTTGGGGCAGGTGGGAAGGAGAAACACCGCCAGTTTGCACATTTAAAGAAGAATTCTTCCAACACAGACAACATGATGAAAGATTAGGTGCCATTAACCCCAAAAAAGCAGTCAATACAATAGTCATCAGTCTGTTTTGACAATTCTGGTCACACACTGTGTGACTAGCAATAGCAAAAGAAAATTTAAACCTTATCAGTGGAAAAAAAATTAACAATACAGCAGTACTGGCAAGGGAAGCATTAAAAAATACAAAGCACAGTTTCAGAAATACCTTTTTAAGCCATGGATCAAAGAAATGTAAAAGTTAATAAATGCTCAGCTCTAACATAACCAACCATGCTATGAAGTGCTTCACCAAATTAATTCTTCAATAAGAATGATGAAAGACACCTTTTATAAATACCTTAATGTTCCTTTTATGAATATAAGGAAGCTTTAGGCAGGAATGTTTGCACAACTTGTAAAGCTTTCAATTTTAAGTACTCCACATTATATAAGCCTACATTTTGGAAAAAGGAGACTGCATCAGAACCCATTGATTTTTTGTTCTGCAACTATATTCAAGTCAAACATTCAATCTCCATTCTCCATTGACTGTTTCAAGTATGAAACAGCCCCATTAAAAAAAAAAAAAAAGAAAAACAAAACACAAGGAGGGAAAAAAAAAGGTACATGAGTGACCTCTTCTGGTGAGCTAAAAAACCCACCCAAAACCCAACCACAAACCAAAAATCAATTTCAGAGAACATGTGATCATGAACCTCAGCACATTTAAACTCAGAACATGATACCATGAGGTTATTACAGGCAATTACACAAACAAATTGATAAATAAACCTTAAGCATTTCGCAAGTATGTTTCTGATCAAGGTAAATTAAAGAGAAAAAATTCTAAGTAACTTTGCTGTTGACAAGGAAAGTGTAACAGGATGCAAAACAAATCTGTTCCAGTAATATAGAAGCTAGTAACTCTTTTACAACAATAAATTTCATATTTCCAAATACCGATATACTAGTTCTGTCACATACGTAAATATCAATACAATATATTGATTTTTATATGCAAGAAATCTTGGAATGGTAACACCTTCAACTACAAAGCATTTAGTTGCTAAATCACAAAAAAGTCCCCAAGCTACAAAGTTTTGCATAAATATCGGTAACCTTCATTCAGCATTTAAAATGAACTCTATGATTATGTTACTTAGCACACTGTACCTTTGCAGTAAGGAGTAGGGCTAGCAGAAGGGTTCCTATTACTAGCAAAAATATTATGAAAATGCTGATTATTTTATCTAGCATTTTCTCCAACCACACGATCATCTGTGCAAAAAAAGAAAAAAAACACCAAATCATAGCATATAAATCAATCTTTAATGAAAGCAATACTATATGCTACGTGACAGTATTGTTACCTTTATTTACAATCACAGTGCAAAATCAGGCTCTAATCAAACAGCATTTATGCCCAAGCTTGGAGATGAACAATTAACAAGCAATGTTAGCATGATTAAGGTCATGGTGTGACATGTGATTTTGCAAACGACATTCACACATTACTACAAGACACAGCAAGCTCTCTGCAAAGCAAGCAATAATTCAACATCTACTTACTAGACCTAGAGAAGCTAGCATTCATGTCAGCTATGAACCTAGAAACTTATCTTTGTTCCTTGTCCTTCTGCAACTTGGAAACTTATGGACACTATGCACAGGACTTGAAAGCTATCAAGGTGTGCTGTAAAGTACAACTTTGACTTTCAGATCTGACTGGCTTATAGATACCTAAACAAAAAATTGGGTATTTTTACAAGTAACCAAATTTTTAAAGCTGCCTATCACCTTCTGACCTGAAATGGGGCTAGAGGTTTTTCTATACTACTGAACATCAGGCCAATTATTCAGCACCAACTATTTCTATCCACTTTTAATCTCAAAAGGATGCTCAGCATTGAAGATGCATCAGCTAAACCTACTGGTACAGGAAACAGGGATGTATGTTCTTCCGTCAGTGTATGGAAAGGCCCATTCTATATATGTCCACAAACAAATAGGTCCACTTAAGATTGGAGAAATTCTGATAGTATCATTCAAAACAACAGACCTGCACAGCCACATGAGTATGCAGAGTACTTTGGAATAGTGCAAGACGAGCTTCATCTCGTACACAAACTGGCTGTTTACACAAAAAGCTGTGAAAGCCCATGCAAGTATCCTCAAATACAATTTTCTAACTTCTATGGTTCAAATACCAAGGCTCTTTCTACTCCATCTGACGTTACTGCAGGAAAAAGCAGCGAAAGGACAGCTGTAAAATTGGTGCTTTAAGAGAACTGAGGTGAAAGCCAATGAGCAGCAGATGAAAGTATTTCCAAGTGACTACAAGTCCTATATTCAGTGATTAGGCTGGTAACTTTTTAGTTAGAGATCTTACAAAACTATAACATACTTGCAGATGGTTTACACTAGTTCTTTCTTATTTACCCTATCCCTACACGTGCAATTGGCCCTGGAACACCAAACTTCTGCAGACTGCTGTGAGAGGATTGAGCTGGCTAACACTGAAGTTTTATAGCCTATTTGGAAAAAAAAAAGGTTTTTTTTTTTTTTGTGCTCATCCTGTAGCATCTCAGCAGTTAATATATATTAAGCAATTATTTTTAAACTTCAAGTTCTTTTAGAACCAGCTCTTTGTTGATCCAAACTAACATGAAGACTATATTCAGCATTTTAGACCTGCTGTTCAAATTGAAAACTGGAAGAAAACAAAATCCTTTTAAAGAAATAAGGTGTTGAGCCAGCAAATTTCTGTAACAAAATCTGTACTGTGTTATGACCTGCAGAAAGGAATTCAGAGAACCTGAAGGAATCTGCAAAATCTTTTCTTTGATATTCAGCATTGCTGAAATATTTCAGCCATTAGAAATGCCTCATCAGTGCTAGAGGGAGCTTACGTGCCTACAGCAGTACTGCAGCTTTCTGAAAAGCTCTAAGTAGCCTCTACAGGCGGCATTTTAGAAATAAGACTGTAAACAGGATTTGCTGTGCCCTTCCAAGCCCCATGTACATCTAAGGATTATGCAAGAGAAGCAAGAAATAAAAGGCCCTGCTTTAAAGGTCAGAAATCAAAAATATCACTGAAAAACACTGGATGGCCTGGGGATGGAAATTTTATAGCATGGACTTCAAAATGAAGCTATTAAAAATTAAAGCTGCCCTTGTTATTTCTTAGTTAACAAAGTTCAAACTAATTGCTATTTACCTTCTAAGTTAGAGATAAAAGAAATCCACTAGCTAGTCTTGCATATAGCACCTTAATCAGACTCACTGAATCCAAGAAATTGGAAGTACTGTCAGAGATTTCAAACAATGCTAGCCTCAATGTCTGTGTGAATAGTGTGCAATAGATGAAATCCCAGTGCAGCTAAAGCTGTATGCCTTAGGTGTTTCACCATGGTAGCGACTACTAGAAGATCAAGCACCAAAAGATTAGGATGAGGACTCTCTCTGAACTGGAACATGATGAACAGGGGATCCTTCCTTGACACTCCTTACTGTAGACTGGTGTATGCCTACACTGCTATTGAGGTGCAGCTGCAGCACATGTGAAGCCCAAATTACCTTTAGTTAGTAAAGTAATGGCAGCTCTGATGTTGTACCAGAACAGGCAGCAGCCTCAGCCACGCAGGCACACCTTGAGTTTATTTACTTGGGCAGGTAGGCCAAGCAAGCTAGATGAAAGCCAGCTCTGGTATGCCTACAGGTACTGCAATTACATCTCTCACCACAGTCCTAAGTAGACCCAGGTTACATGACTGGTATAGACATATCACAGAAGACTGAACTGGATTGAGTGTTGTAGAAGTAAAAGCAGATGCACAATATTCATTTAGGGCTGTATTTACCATTCCTTTAATTTGTTTGCTATTAAACCCCCCTTCCTTCCTCTACACTTACCCACAATACTTCAGAAGAACTTACCTTTGCACACTCATGCTAAATACTGCATAGGTGCTATGTTACTGCAGGTAGGCTAGTCTGTTAAATCCTTGTGTGCTTGTACTTACCACTGAAGCAGGTCCAGACTTCGTTCTTACCCCAACCCTGCCAGACCTCCCTTTACATCCTCCCTGTAAACCATGGGCATGCACACAAAGACAAACACATACTGACTAAGCACCTGTCATTAGCCAGAGATCGTGATGTTTTAAACTCAGTTCCAAGCTTCTAATCTAAAGGTTAGTCAACAGCAGGAAGCTGACGTTGCCATATCATCCAAAATTACACAAAGGTAAAGGAAAGCCAGGCTCCTAAGCTACAGAAGGTCACGCTTGTAAAACCAAACTGAAATGTTACTTATTTGTGATGTCCACAAAAAAAACTATCCTTAATTGTCAGTTTTGAACGGAAAGGTATCAACTTTTATTTTTTTTTTAATTAAGCTCACTGTAAAAAAAGGTTTTTAAGTTGAGTTGCATTCTGTTAAAATGCTTCTCAATAATTTGCAAATACTCCCTGCTCTCAGCTCTTGGGTGATGACAAAATCTTATGTAATACAACTGACTATAATACAACTACAATTCATGTTTAACAATCAGAAATCCTATTATCTAGACAGGTTCTCCATGTTATGTGATATGAGACATCATCTACGAATTCATATTTTCATGTTTCACACTGCACAGCCATCAGAACACTAGTTTTTCTAGTATGTTTTATTTACTGCATTACCAACATGGTGAAGCATACCTAGACATTTTCAATTAGATCTACATCAAATTGCCAAAATATACTATTTTCTTTCTTCAAACAGCTTCACTAGCTATTAGGATTTTTTCCAAGACATTTCTTAGACTTGCTGACATTTCCCTTTAGCTCAGATAATATTTGAAGGTATCATCTTATTAATATCATCTGATGAGAATAAGGGAGGCCTGTAAACAGGACACATCTTAGGGTTCTGTTGAAATGAGTCACATGAGTAGGTAAGTTAAAAGAGATAAAGAACAGTCTATATGAGGTCTCAAGCCTACTTGCACCAGTGTCCCTCCAACAGCCACAGTAGAATTTGGCAGTTCTTTCTAAAGACTTGAGCCAAAGACAATGTTATAAAGAACAAATCATGCTAGCCCAAATGAACCTATTCTATACTTTGGGCTATATAAACCTTGTTAAACTATGTGAGTATATACTATTCTTGTTTGCCAAAAGAAGAATAAAAAAGTTTTAAGCAACTCTGATAAAAGCTCTTAGAACAGGAAGAAAAAAAAAAGGTTTCTCACTATCAGCTATAATCAGCCATCAATTCAGAGTGCTGTCTCTAGGTGGTGTATTTTTACTTTCTTGGTAGATTAACAGAAATTTATCTTGGTGTTCTCACAGCACTTCCCTTCAAAAGACAGGCAAGAAGGAAAAAGGTGCAAAGGAATCAACCTTTTAACTGCATCCAGTGTTCTGTATTGCAAATTTTCTTTCTTTGCCTCTGGCAAAGTATGATTGGGTTTTTAATTTAACCTAGTTGTTTGGTTTTTTGTTTTTTTGTTGGGTTTTTTTTGGGGGGTGTCTGTTTTTGTTTTGTTTTCAAAGAAAGAAAGAACAAAACAAAGAACCTGATACAGTTCGCATGGCTATTTTTTTGCCCCCCTCCCCCTTTCCATCTTGATTATAATATTATTACTATTTGCTCATGCAACAGAAGTCAGCACTGCATGTAACACTATAGGACTTTCAGGATCTCTTCCTATGATATAAAGTAGAACAGCAATTTTCAAAAATAGCTCCTAGGAATTAAAAGATACCTCTGGTAAGAAACTGTATCCACCAGGTTTTGCCCAGTAATGCAAATCTCAACTCAAAATCCAGACATTTTAGACTGCAAAGCAATTACAGTGAAATTATTTTTGCAATCTATCAATATTAAGGACAAAAAAAAATATCCACATGCATGAATTTTCAAACAAGAAACTGACAAACTCAGAGCCAGAAAAAAAGTAGTCAAGGCTAAACTTTCATCTGTGGATCACTGAACTCAGCTCTTCACCTGCTTCACCTTCAGCTCTTCTGTGCTAACAAACTAGTACCTAATAAATTTTTTATGAAGGGTTATGGTTGCTAATCATAAGTCACTCACATAACACAAACATTTCCAAGTCAGGAAATAAAAATGTAATTTTAAAACAATAGCATGTTCAAAAAATCCCCTCTTAATGGACAGTTGCAACTGAATGATGAAGCAAGCAACTCTACCTTCTTGTTCAGAACCACACAAAGCCCCTCCCCCCATCATATAATCCTGAGTTCGCTGATCAAATTCACTGAGTTCACTGAAGATCAAACCTTCTAAATCCATTATAGCTGCTCAGCCTGGACACTACATGCAGCATTCTTCCCCATCTGCCACCCACTGCAGATACCAGCCGTGCAGCCCTATTTTATTGTTTACAAGAACCTTTTAGAGTTGTGCCAATGCTCCCATGCTCTACTCTGTTCCTCTTCTTTTCAACAGTGTTCAGAATGACAGTATTTCAGGTGTCTTCCACAACATGCAAAGCAGATCTATGGTTTCTATTGTACTAGCTACTCAATGGCAAGGATGGGTTGTTGCTTATAAAACCATAGCAACCACGCTGACTCTCCCACTAATACTGAAGTGAGTGGTAAGTGAGGACAAAAGTTGCTGCTGTAAGCATAACTCACTTCCAGATATTGTTTTTTTTTCTCTTTCACTTAATTACTTGGTTTCCATATATTTTATCACATCCTAGTATTTTCACCTTTAAAACTCTGAGGTCTTGCAAATGTACATGTTACAGGCATCCCTCCCCAGCTCTGTGCTTGCTTGAAGCAATGATACTGCCCAAGTCCCAGAGAGGTATCACTGCATTGAGTTGTCTGGATTTCAATTACATGCAAGGCCAAACATCGACTGAATCAGTTTTAACTTCTCTTGGGATGACAGAGGAGAGATTTAGATTAGATATTAGGTAAAAATTATTCATTATGAGAGTGGTGAGACACTGGCAGAGGTTGCCCAGAGAAGCTGTGGCTGCCCCATCCCTGGAAGTGTTCCATGCCAGGCTGGATAAGGCTTGGAGCAACTCGGTCTAGTGGGAGGCGTCCCTGCCCATGGCAGGGGGTTGGAACTGGGTAAGCTCTAAGGCCCCTTCCAACCCAAACCATTCTATGATCATATGACAGTTCTCCAAAGAACAATAGTTAACCCTAGTTGACTAAGGTGAACCATGGGAACCAATGAGTACATTTCTTATAAAACAGATCACTTTAAAAAGCCACACAAAAGAAAAAAAATATTTTAGCTGTACCAACTCCTTTAATTTTATTTTTATTTTTTAATTTGCTAGCCCTCACTTCTCTTAGGACTGTCCTTAAATCCAGCAGTTCTGAGACCATTTGTATTCTCATTTTGCTCCTGCCACACTGAATACCACTGAGTATACAGGACAGTTTGACACTTCAAAAGTGAAAAATTAACAGCACCGACTGAAGCACTATGCACAGGCAATGCACTATTGTGATCACTTACATTCACTGCTTTACAGCTGCACTTCACCTTCACCACTCCCATGTAAATTCAGTCAACTGACAGTTTCTCTGAGCAGAGGACAGCTCTCCAGTCCAGGCGGGAACTGGATCTGTCATGCATACAAGCAGGGACCAGGTGGGGATCAACTATTCTTAAATAAAAGCGCCACTAAATCAAACTGCTGCTTGAAATGCTAATGCAATAATGCAATATTCTGCTGTACAAAACATTTAACTGTGCATTCATCTTAGTGGAAGACTAGATCAGGTAGAATTATGACCTTCAGTAGCTTATATCAAGAGCTGGATGAGACACTTGGGGAAGAAAACTAAGAAGCAAGGCATGTTAAGTAGTGTTCATGCTGCAAAAACACCAAAAAAAGCCAAAAAACTCCCCAAAACCACAGAATCCATTAGTTGGAATCACAATTTTTCTGTTTATTTACCTTCTTATTAAGCCAGTGCCACAGCTTGTCAGTGGCAGGGGGAGACGGAAGAAAAGGGGAAAAAGAAGACAAGAACACAGTGGAAAATT
Source organism: Strigops habroptila (assembly GCF_004027225.2). Taxonomy (NCBI): domain Eukaryota; kingdom Metazoa; phylum Chordata; class Aves; order Psittaciformes; family Psittacidae; genus Strigops; species Strigops habroptila. The sequence continues at coordinate 67,202,854 of NC_044277.2, read as the reverse complement.
ATTGAAAAATGCAGTAATAGAGAAGGGGGAAAAAAGCAATGAGAGGCAGGCAAAGTCATCGACAATGAAAATGAAACTGTTCCAGACACAAAAGGTAAACTGCAATAGGAAGAAAAGATCACAACTTCTAATGCAAGAATCTAGATTTTACTATTAACATGCACTATTTGAAACAAAGAGGGATAGAACAAATAACAATACATATTTAATGGTATTAACAGAGCCATCAGCATAATCTGGGCAATTCCAGTTTAATTATACTGAGAGCTAACATTTCAAATTTCAGAGCAGGACTTGTAAACGTACTCTGAGAAGGGCACTTTACTGAAACATGAAGACTTAACATGAGATACTTGTTTATTTCATTATTACTCCCATTCAGGCACTTTCCTGTATATTTCAAAACACTCCTATTATGTCAACTACCATTAGACAAATTTTGTCTGGCTTTTTTAGTACCACAATTATTACAACATTCACATTCAATGACAACATCAAATACGTAATCAAATCTGTTATACACACACAGCAAATTCTAGGTCAAATAAAGGTATAGATTTCACCTAACTTTACTGGTCGTGCAGAAGGCTCTTTGCACTTCTCAACAGTCAATTTCTCCTTTTGTACTACAGTTATTTTTCCTTACTAATTCTTACCCATATTGCTCAACTACACTCATTGTAGGATCTAGTTCATGTAGGGCTATACTGTTAATTCTAGCTATTAGTAATCAGTTAGCAGCAAAATCAAAACTGTGAAAAGCTTTAATATTGTTATTCATCTCTGTTAGAGGTTAAGATCAAGCAAGTGAAATTTGTTTCTCCCTGAAAACAAGATCACTGAATGCTCAATAAATCTAGTGCTTTCACCAGCTGCCAGAAATTACATTACCTCCTTATGAAAACAAAACGTAGGAACATTTCAAATTAAAAAAAACTCAATTAAGTTATATCAGAAGCAAGAAGCAGATTCACAAAGAAAAATGAACATCAGGAAACATGAGAATAAAATGTTAGAAAGCACCCACTTTTACTAGCTTTTACTACTCATAGAAAGAATCACAGTCATAGAAAGCAATGACAAAGCTTCAAAAACTTTTAAATTGACACTGCAGAATTTGTTTCTATTTTACCTCTTCACCTATGGAATAATTTATCAGTGAAAAAAGGTGAAGTTTTTTACCAATTCAATAATATACTTTTGTCTTTAACTTTACTTCTGCATGTTAAAAGCCACTATACATTAAGTTCATTTTGGAAAAAAATATAGATCTCATAGCCATATTTCTCCACTTTGAAAGTCCAATACAACAAAAGCTAGAGCTCTATTGTTAGCCTGAGATTTTAGCAGAATAGGAATGGAAGTCTTTGGTTTTTTCATATAATTTCAGCTTCCTTGAATTGGATGATAAACTCTAACTAGAAAATAACATTATATATCAAACATAATTTTTTATTAATGTTTAAGACAGTATCTGGGAGGCTCTACCTGCCTGCTACCTTACCAATACTGGTGTTTAAGTAGTTCTACAAATGTAATCAATCTACATTTAAAAATGGGCTACAGCTTAATTATAATCTTCAAGTCATCCAAAATTATTAAGGCTGCAGTCACTTTTCCAGTATTTTGTTGGAAAGTTACATAAGTAAGTTTTTACATGCCCATGGGAGTATTTCCTAAACTAATATAAGAACTGGTAGAGATTCTGCCTGTTTTCTGTGCTTGGTTTAACTATGTGCTAAATTTGATACCAGAAGAACCAAACTTTGACTTTACTAAAAGTCTAAGCAATCTATTACAGTCCTCCACATTTAAAATTCTAGTACACTATACCTAGAAAAAGCATATAGTAATTACATGATTCACTGAAGTCTACCAGAAAGCATGCATACAAAGTAGTAGCACATTCTAATTAATAAAATGTCTAGTGCTTGCAGTTGAGCAACTGCCTATGCTGCTGAACTCCTCCACAAACTCTAAGCAAAATAAAGCTACCGTCACCATATGAAAAACCTTTGTTTCTTTTTTAGGGGGAAAAAAAAAAGGCAAAACATTAGTGAAGCAAATTATTTGTTCCTGACTATTGGTAAGAACATGCATGATGCCATACCTATTAAGTTTTAAGATGAGTGATGGATGACAACAGAAACCTCCCTAGTCTTTCCCCAGGAAGTCTCTCATACCTCAACTGCTCTGCCTGTTGGCTCCATGGCGCAAACGCACCACCAGTGACTAAAGAACATTCTATTTCCATAGTCTATATTTAAAGCAGGCCTGCACATGAAGGCACAGCTTGACCCACTGTCTATAAAAAAAAAAAATTTAAAGCAATGCCCTACTTTCTTTCCTCTTGATCAGAACTTTAGTTCAAATTTTTCTGCATCTCCAAGACAACCAGAGGTTGATGAGCAGTGGGAAAGAAAAGCATTCTTTTCTTCCTGCTTTTATTTAAGAAACATAATCAGTAAAACTCAAAGATTTGCATCCATGAGCAGTACTCTCCCATTTCCCACAATGGATTATTTTCCAGACCATCTACACTAGCTTCCTAAGCTTTGAGAAAGACATGCCACTCTAAGAGGTCTTCTTCATTCTCACTACCTATTACTCAAAACTGGAGCTATTTCTTAATCAGGCATACCACTTCAGAAAGACCAAGTAGTACTACCAAATATGTGTGTGAAACAGACCTTGTCAATGTCTTCTTGTACTTAGCTAAAAGCCCCAATACCTCCTGATGCTGAGATTTGACCTCCAATTAACTCACTATACAAAGACCAAAACCAAAAGCAAACAAACAAAAAATTCATTAAGCAGATTCAGCTCTCAGGAAAAATAAATAGATAAATTATTAAAATAAAAAAATATCCAATTGCAAAGGAAGTAATTCTTCAATCTTGGTTTCTCTCACACACACACACAAAATGTAAGCTGTAACAATTTACTCCATGGATTTCTATTTTGTGTTTGTATATTTTTACTGCTTCTTCAACAGTGCCTACTGAAGCCAAAATGTTCAGTAATCCAACTTAAATACAGCTCATCCATCCTTCCTAGAAAAAACTTGGTAGGATGTTATTTTCATTCCTCTCCTTTCCCTGTCCCTGCAAAAATCACAACTGACAACATCCTATGGCATTGCTTCCCAAATTCTCAGAAGCTAAGATCCATCCATGATCCTACAATGCACAGACTAGGCATATCCAGTAGAACTTCGAAGATCTGAAAGCATTAGTGCGATAAGCATTGGAAGACCATATATAATTCCAGCCACCCATGATACAGCCAGGTGAACTATAATTAGAATAGGCACAAGCGAGCAGAATCATGCAGACTATCAAGTGTCCTTACAAGCTAGAAGAGCTTGAATTGCTTTAATACACACAGCACAGAAGGCATATGACTGTCATCTAAAAAATGGGGAGAGGGGAGATGGAGAAGTGAGTTGTGCTGACACTGTTCTTTTGCTTAGACAGGACCAACATGAATATAAACTGACCTTAAATACATATAAGCTGAAGAGTGGGAAGTTCTGTTGTGCATTACAATAAAAGCCCTACCTTCTTTAGGGAGAAAAGACTTAGCGGAATTAGGAAGGATATGGTAATCATTTAATTATGCAATACAAGGATACTAAACAACTAATGAAATACATACAATATTGTGTCTAGAAAGCCTTATTACCTACAAAATATTTTCATTAAAAGCTTTGTATAATGTAAGCCTTTATCCTCATGTTAATACTTTCCACTACCTTTGGAAACCCCCTTTTATCTTGTTCATAGCCATATTCTGAAAGATTTTTCCTTTTTCAAATTCTTCCTCAATGAATGCTGCGAGATCGTTACATATTTCCTACAGCTTTTGTTGACCTTTTGACATCCATTTACCCATTAGATTTGGGCTTAAACTCTTCCTTTTCTTGTAGGAATTCAAAGCTATAATCTGCTGATGGATCTGCCAAGATAGAGATGCTCTGACGAATGTACTTTCAGGGTTCAGCTCTTCAGTTATAGAAACTTTGAGGTAACAGCTTTTTCTAAAGCAGAGAATACTTCAACACACAGTTACAGAAAGCACATTCTTACACACTGGCATAGCTATTACAATCAAAATAATCTATCAGGTTAAGTCAAAGGTCACAATCCTGAATGGAGGAGCCTTCTTAAATTTTATGGAGCCTTCCAGCTCTGCAATTTGCAGTGCAAATGTGGGTGCGTTTCAAGTGGGGGAGATGGGAGGGGAGCACAGAAGCCATATTCTATGGTACTTCCCAAAGACCCTATGCAACATATTTCTTCTTTTACAGAGGAAAGCCTTCCTTCTATATCAATATGTCACTGTGTTCAACAACTATACTTCTACACAGGATAAACAAGCATTTGATCTAGCTCAGGCCCTACTTACAGAATAAAATGGCTTGTTTTTTAAATTAAGTTTTCACAACAGAAGTAGGAACATCTCATCCTCCAGATTAAAGGTCATCAAACTTAACTTCAGTATCTTTGTAATCAGGTAAGATGCCTGAACCACAAGAAGTTTTCCTTACTCAGATATGCAATCTCCTAAAGCTAACTCAACATTTAAAAAGTGACTTCTGTCAAGCTTTGCATGTAGTCATTTAACAAAGTTTAAATGTGTACTTTAAGAGTGAATAGTGACAGAAGAGACAGGGTTTAAAACACACCATAAAACAGATACAGTTTTACATGAGAGACATGTCCATTAGTGACAGACATTGATTTTTAGAATTAAAATATCTCAGCATAGAGTGAACAGAGAATAAAAAAAATAAAAAATCAGGTTGCTTAAGGAAATAAGTAGAAATACCTTACTGTCAAGCTTTAACATGACTCTTCCAAGCCCTCTGATGGGCCGTGGAGCAAGAGCTTCCTGACGTTCTTTAACAAAATTTTCAACAAGTTGCCACCAACTTTTGCAATGGTTTGCCAGGAAGTTCAAAACTCCAAAATGAACCACGAGCTTTTTAAGTGCCCAAACTGTAACCACAAGAAGGAAATTAAGTATTAGAGATTTCAGAGGAGCACATCACAAGACCTATAAAAAAAAGAAAAAAGGATTCTTAAGTTTTAGTTCCCATTAGGAACCACTTTTAAAATTTTCAAGTGGTTTTAGTACTACTCTCTTCACTCATTTTACAGCCATGCTTATTCATACAGAATTTAGATGGCAGCAGAAGAAAGGTGCCTGCACACTACCTATTACACAGCTAACAGATTTGAGCAAGGCCTGGGATAAGCAGGTACCATGCCATGATTCCAGTACAGTGGATTTATTGCATCTTCACACACATAACACTCCAGATGACCACACATAAAATACCGCATTCAGAACTTAATGGTTTATTATACATATAAGAAAATTTTCAGCCTCAATTCTTACATTCTAGGCCTTCTATACTGTTAAAGCTGTACCTTTCCTTTAAGAATTGACAGCAGATCATGTGTCATTCCACAGTAGCGTTCATTTAAACCTTCAAATGAAATACAACTACTGATTAATTTTGCTTTTAAACATCAAAAATACTATTCTGAGATCAGCTTTTTATCTTGGCTTGAAAATGATCACACAAAGCTTCAGAAAAATCCATGCTGATCCTCAGACAACACAAGAAATATTTACAACTTCTCTCCCAAAAGAAGAACTTTCTTACCAGAAAGAGCTTTTCTACAACACTCCTAATATATATCCACCGTAAAATAAAGAGCTTCTCAACAACACTAGAAATGTCTAGCATTATATTTACAGAAATATAAAGCTCATGTCTGTTTAGCTGCCACGAAGTAAAGCCCAGAGACTTTCACATAAGGCTTGTGGTTCCAATTTTGTAATGGCACTGTGCTCCCTTACTGAGTACACGTGCAAAATTTGTAAATTGTCACAATCAGAAAATGTAAAAGCAGAAAAGCATGATACATATGAAACTTCCCTTGGAAGCCGACAGACCTTTAAAAGTCATGAAATATTTGCTATATTCTTTTTTTATTCAACAAAATGTTACACCTCTCGAATTATCTATCTTCTCATCACTGAGGAGAAAAGAGTAATTTTCCAAAGCTACTAGCATATTTAACATCAGAACAGAGGAGTTAATTCACATGATAAACAAAGATTTGTATTGCAGCTGATTTCACCGAAGCATTGATGGAAACATACCAGTCACAAACACATTACAAGATACATAAAGGACCACAATTATTTTAAGTAGCAGTAACAGACCAAAACAACCCAATCCTGCCATTAACTGATACATAAATCTTTAAACAAAACAATGCTGCATCCTCAAATACTGAAAACTATGGATCTAAAGGAAAACAAAGTGAAATTGTTAGCAAAAGAATCATATAATTCTCCAAATTTTTCCCTATTTTCTCTTAAACCAGAAATTTTTAACAGTGAACATCACATGTAGATCAAAAATTAGTGCTAAAAATTTTAATTTTTTTTTTAAATGCTAGCAGTACTCCTCCAATTATATTTATAGCAACATTTAGTACTGAACTCCCCATCATTCCATTCAAATGTACTTTCAATAAAGCTTTTTTGTATTATGAAAGCCTATTCTCCAAACTAGATTCATTCCTTACTGCCAAACATCAACACCACACTAATTCCCTCATCCTCAAAAACTCACATCATGCTTCTACTTGGAGATGTGTAAAATGACATACATCGCCGAAAAGGTTAACTTCGAATATCCCCGGGACATTTATCAAAGTTCCACACAAGCCTATCATCTGCAAGCCACTTGTGTAATACTTCACCTTCTTGCCCACAGAGAGCTCATTCAACAGTTTGCGAATATTTGGTTTACTTACCCTCTGGCACCACCTTGTGGCAAATATGGGATTTATTCTTGTGAAGAAATACTATACTATAATAACCTTTCTACTAAAGATCATGTTGCAAACATACAAAAAATGAGAAAATAATAAGTAGGTGTGCCAGCAACTAACTTACAGGTTGAAGTTTTATATGATGAAATGCAACTCATGGTAAAAACACAAACTGCTGCTCAGCAAAACACGGCAAGCTTGCATTTCATAAGGTGAACAACATACCTCACATGGCATTCTAAGCTTCTGCTATCGTTTAAAAGAGTTTAAATAGTATCTTCTAAAATAACTGAGCGTACACTCATTGCACAGGTGATGTCAGGAGGTGCACCAGTCAATCATACAGCCATAATTACATTAGGCTAAAAAGAGGCAGAGCAAAAAAGCTAAAGGACGACTGTTATTACAAAGTTGTGAGCAGGAAGCAGAAAATTACCTGAAGACAAACATAGAATTAACAATATGAGCCAATAGAACAAGCGAAGAAGTAAATGAAAGCTCTTAAAAAGAGACAGTACCAGGATTCCCAGCCTCGCATCACTGAACAAAATGCTACGAATGCTCCACAACCTGGTTTATTGCTTAACTTTTGAATTCAAAAGTAATTTTTTCACCTTTTTATTTTATCGTATAATTATGGTATATTTTCTTCACCCTCTATATCAATGAATTTTGAAGGAGCTTCTAATTCTACCAAAGTACAAATGCATTCAAGGAAAACTGTTAATGGTACCAAGATATTTCTAATAATCCAAATTCTATTTCACATAAGTCCCATCTACCAACATAAGGAACTCTGGTGAAATTAACGCCTTTCTATTTAAGGTTTTAGGGAGTGTTTTATTTACATTCTAGAAGCATTATCCTTAGTGTCTCAGAAGTTCTTAAAGTTATTAGTGTCCTTAAACTTGAACAGCTGCAAGGAAACTTGCTTTATAAGGTTACCTATTTTCCACTACTAAGTATTTCTAATACCACCTCTCTTTCAACTATCTAGCTTACCATCATTCATTCACCTTCTGACACTTAACGTGATCCCCTCTTCTAAATTTGGCTCTATTCATCATTATACTGCCTTTTCATAATATTTTTGTCATGGGTGATCTAGCTATATTCAGTTATATGCCAAGAAAAAGCACTTAATGGCCCAGTGTCACTGCTAAGGCAACAAGTCATAAATATTCTCAAAATCAATTTCTTTATTGGCATAAGTTTATTGTTGGGATAGCTACTTTAGACCTAATGAATGGCTGCAGCAGTATTCATCCATTTCAGTTACAGATGTGTACTTTAATCTAGATTTGTCTTGCTCAAGCTTAAAACCATTCGTTGTTGTCTGCCTAACTGCAGAACTATTGCATCCATTTTTTTCTCCCACCCAAATAGGTATTTCTGAACAGTGGAAAGTCACTCCTTGACTTTCAATAAATTAAGTCATATAGGCTCTGCTTCTAGTAAGTCTAAAATTTATTTTCTAGTCCCTTTACCATTTTTATGATTTATTTATGAGCTACAGGCAACCTGCCATCACCATTTCCCATGATGCCCAGAGAGCAAAACTGGGCAGTTTCTTCTATAGCAATTATACTAGAATGAAACAAAGATCAAACCCCTCTCTCCTCTCACCCTGTATTCAGCCATATATATGCCTAACCATCAAACTACCCTTTAGCTGCAGTGCCATAGCCAAACCTGCAGCTGTTCCTTTCACCATGCCTCTTAAGAGTTCACAGCCCCTCAAACCTGTAAGCATGGCCCCACAGTCATGACTTCCAGATGCACAACTAGATGATCTTTAAAGTCTTTGTGCATTGGGTGTAAATCACAAGGTTTTGGTAGCAGGGTGGCCACTGGGGTGGCCTCTATGGGGAAAGACCAGGCACTGCCTCGTGCCAGACATCTTAGCTCCACAATAGAGCCACCACCAAAGCTGAGCCCGTCAGCCACAGGAGCGGTGCCTCTGTGAAAATATATTTAGGAAAGGGCAGAAAACAGTAGAGCAGGAGAAGAGGACGAAACACAGAGAGAACAAGTGAGCAGAGAGGACAAATGAACAGAGAGATGAACAGAGGGAATAAAAAGGCCAGGGGAGTAGAGGTGCTCCACAGTGGAGCAGGCAGACCCCTCAGAGGGACTGTGTCCTATGGAGAACCCATGTTGGAGCAGGTACACCTCTCAAAGGGACTGTGACTTAGGGATGAGGTACCTGAGCTGGTACCTCCTCAAAGGGGCAGCAGCTCATGAATAAGCCCACACTAGAAGACAGGAAAATAGCAACTGGGTCTGCAGGTACTTGGCTGCTGGCTGGGGACAGCCCTTGGTAAAAGGGAAAGTATCTACGTTTAATGTTAAATACATTTAAAATGCTGAAAATTAGCATTTAAACTGAAGTTTAGAGAAAATCCAAGCAAATTAGGAAACTCGTTTCATTTACAGGAGCGGGATAGGAGAAAATGCCTTCAGATTCATATTAGCTCATGCGTATTTCCAGAGGTCCCATCTTCCCTATTCATCCCCCCAAAAAGTATTGGAAAAAGTGCCACTGAGTTTTAAAATAACCTCTTTAGACAGCTACCGTAACTATTACATTCTTGCTTGATATATAAGAGAACAGATGCATGTAGATATGAAGCAAATAAGCTAATTAACCTCAGAGCTAGAATTAGAACCAAATTTATCTTGTGACTAGTCCAGAGAGTCTAGCAACCCATTTTTAATGGAAATTAAAAGTTAGCGTGAGCTGTACTTCACTACTGAATAACAGCTAAAATATTCTTTATCTATAGGTGCAAAACCATGAAAGACATGACATCAACTGCAAGATGATGCACTCTAAACCAAATTATCCTTACAATGTATGTCACTAAATTATTCCAGATAATTACTACAGTCAACACACCAAGCAATTTTACAGAGTTGTCCACCAAATGGTAAGCAGACAGTGCACAACTATCTTCCTGTTTGAAGCTACAATTCATCTTAACAAAAAGTGGTGGAAAAGTTTTAATTTAAAACTCATACAAGCTTACAAGCCTTTCATTTTATTTAACACAAGGGCCCAAGGCTATCCAAAAGTCATCCATTCAAACACAATTTCTAATAATTTATTACCTGCAAAAGCGCACTGGCAACAGCTGCACAATCCAGAAATTTAGCCAGATCTGGACAATGACAATGGCCCATAACAAGTGTAACGAAGTAAATATCACTAGTTTTCTTTTTTCTAAGAAAAGATCCAATCTCAGCTCTTTGTCTGCTCCCAGAAGAGGATGAAGAGGAGGAAAAAGATGATGAAGCTTGTGGAGGCTGATCACCTTCTGTCCGTTCCTAAAACAAACAATGCAAACAAAGAAGTGGAAATGATCACATTAATGTTCACACACAGGACAAATATGCTCCCTAGTGGCAAATCAACCTTTTTTTTTTTTTTTTTGGTTGGGCTTGGGGTTTCTTTTGGCAATTTATTTAAAGACCGAGACAACCTTGGCACTGACCTCAATTTTGAAGAGCTAGAATTGGGCTGTTGTAAGCTCTCCCGTATTCATAACAACACCATACCAAGCAATGTGGGGGAGAAGAAAAGATGATTACAAGCCTCTAAGCGGCCTCCCTGTCACTGCAAAGTAAATTACAAGCCAAATATTTTATCAAACGAAACTGTAAAAACCCTGAAAAAAGCACTAACTAAAAGAAATCTAAAGTCTAAAAGAAATCTTTGATTCTCATTTACTTTCAAATTACTCAAGAAGAAATCTAATTTAATTTTACTCAAAGTTCATTTAAACCAAAACAAAAAATACAGCATACATTGACAAGAAAGTTTGTACCTTTACAATTTCTTACTTATGCTTTTCAGTTTCCTTCAACACTCACATTACAAACACAGCCTCACACCCTGATGAATATATTTTAGGTAAACAAGAGGAAGATAAATTAGTGGGTAAACAAAAACTCATTCATATGATTCAAGGTTATGTAAACATGAAATTCAATTCACGAATGCGAACTGATGTGTTAAAGGCGCTTATAAATAATAGTTAATAGTAATTTCAGGCACAAATATATGTCCAAATTGAAATTATGTATGATAAACAGAGCAATTTATTTATTTTAACGTTTTTACGTGGTAAAATCTGTCTAGTATGGGGTGACACCAAAATCCATTCTCAGTTGCTTTTATGTAGGAATCTCTTCCTGGAACACCAGTGTTCAATGTTACTGAGGCTCCACGCTGGTGGCAAAATGCACACACTTCCACACACCATTACTTGAGAAAAATTTTCAGCCATGGTGAAGAATGCACGCACAAGAAAATCTTAAAGTTTTCAGGTTGTTGAAAGAATATGCTGAAGAATAAAAGTTAATTCGTCATGTTGGTACATACCGCAGCAATGAAAACAACTCTTTCACTGGACTTGTGTCACATCAACACCAACCACCTTCCTCCTCACAAAGGAAAACTGCAGTAAAAACTGTATTACGATATACTACACGCTTATCACTCATGTTCCACACATGCAGTTTTAGCTGTCACGTGTCGCTAAAGCGTGCCTAGCCTAAAGCATGACAGCTAGAATGTACAGAAAGACAAGACGTGTCATACGTGTACAGTCGTGGTAAGTGACAAAGTCTGCAGCTTCACACACTGGATGAACACTCTTCTTTTGCTGTAGAAGTCTGCACTGGTGTTCTACAAGTAAGTGGAACTATTTTAGAAGCTTATAAACACTTCCCCCACCACACTAATACAATAACTGCAGACCTACTGATTCACCCAATTGATAGACACTGGGATGACAACAGAAACATCAGCTTGTTGCTGGTAACATATTTGGTGGAACTTCAGAATACTCCCAAAGGAATTAACAGCATGCATCCTGAAAAAAGAATTCTGCATGCAGCTAAATACAGCAGAAGCTTCAGGTGGAATGCTTCTTGGCAAATCAGTTCATGTCTCAAAGGGATGAAAGCCAGCCCTATATACAAACTAAACTCTGAAGAAAAAGGACACGAGTTAATTTCTCAAAGGGGAGAGAAGTTACCTGTAAACAGAAGTTTTCCTAAAAGATAAAGTGTTTTTGTCATAATAAATAGAGGGTCTATCACTCTCCTGTAGTTTCCAGTATTTTAAACAAGCAGAAGAGTTACTAATAGAAACTACTAGAAATGATCCCAGCTCACAGTGTGCTAAAGGAACACAAATTTGAAAGCAGTTACAGTGACTTCAGGTTCTGTAAAATTCCCATGCAGTGTGCTTTTTGATATTTTTAGAGAAAGAATCTAAAAAAACCTTTCCTATCTTCCAAATAATGAAAGTATAAACAGTCTTTCCCAAATGGCTAACATACATACCTAGTAAAGAATTCTAGCAAATCAGTATGTATGGTACTTATTCGAACACCATAAGAAAGAACAAAAAAGATAATTTTCCAGGGCTGTCTTAAGACACCTTTTTTCTTATACAGTATGTTCTCTGTCAAGTCAACTTCTTGCTGGCATTAGCATTCTGAATTATTTTCCTCCTCTTCCTTAAGTAAAAGGAAAAGGAACAACAGCATAAATAGGGAGGCAGGTGTCTGTATGCCTGTGGAGCAGGTATCAGAATAAAATCTTCAGAGTTAGATGAAACAGTGATTTTATCATTATTAATTAAAAAGTCTTTCAGAACAACAGGATGAGTGTACCCCCTTCATGAATAACCACATCTTTCTGTAATTTCAAGGTTAAAAGATTACTGACAATTAATCAACCTTGAAAACTACTGTCATATTTAGAATAGATATAAGGAAGATCTCTTGAAGTCTGCTATCCACATGGCTGAAGATGTGAGAACTTTCAAAATCTTACACTTCTTATAAAACAGACACGTGTTACAAGTTCCAAAGCAAGATAACAAAACGTCCAAAAATCACTGCAAAGGAAAACTAAGAGCTGTAGTTTCTTAACCGTGCAGGTAAAATCTTTTCTGTACAAGAATAATGTTTCATCTCCATTCACACCATTCCAAACTAAAGATGACCAAAAGGATACTTAACACGTACCACAGAATAGAATGCTAATTTTCCAACAATCTGTTGGGAATTATGTGAACTATTGGTACGAGTAAGCAGGAAACTCCGTATTTGTTCTTTTCCTGCTGTGAAGGAAAACAACAGAATTTGCAAGACAAAAAAAACCCCATGTAGTTAACTGTCCCAAGAAAATTAGTGCAAAAATATTCACTACAAAAGACACCTTTATAAAACCACTGCAGTTTTCTTTTCACCAAGAAAAGCTACAACTTGAAAACAGGGGGAAAAAAATGTCTGAAGAGAAAAAAAATTAACTGGCAAGTTAAAAAAAAAAAAAGCAACAAACAAGAACACAACCACTAACAGCACATCTGTGGAAGAGTGTTGCTTGACCAGATGTTCAAAAATCCAGCTACAAAAAAAAAAAAAAAAAAATCAATCTCATTTCCAAAATGAAAGATTAGAGACAGCAATATAAAAGAACTGTCACCATGATGTTCTGTTCTCAAATTTCAGGACATACCTCCATAGGGTTTTACATTTATTTTGATGATAGTCAAATTTTTATTTTGATGATGTTAAAATGTAGCAACAAAGATAAGAAAAGAATAAGGTGTCCAAAGCTGCCGCTTTAATATTTAAAAATAAACTTTTGGAAGTTCACATTCTGTCAAGTTTAATGACCTGTTCTGTCTACTTGTGGGAAATGGATGAAATATTTCAATTTCCAGAGATCTCCATAGTAGCTTATTTTTCTAGTATATAATTCCATCAAAGGCCTACCCAGAAAAATGATGGTAGCGTAGAAATTCAGTGATGGACACCAAAACAACTTTTTTCCAAAACTCTTTCAAGCCATTTCTTACAGACTTCTAATTGTGTTATTGCAAGTGAAAGCATTGTGACTCAAGCTACGGTGTTAAGCAAATTCACTACCGGAAAGACTTTGAGCATGCCATAGCTGAACAAGGGGTTTTTGGTCACTGTGAGGTACACAAAAATTATTCCAGTCTGTCTGTACCCAGTCCAGAAATTAAAAACAACACTAAAAAAATAATATGAAAAAGACACCCTCATTCTAATAAAAAAAAAAAAAAAACCACAAAAAAAACCCAAAACAAAAAAAAAAAAAAAAAAACACCACCAAAAAAACTCAAACCAAAACAACAAAGCATAAAAAGTCCTCCTAATCAGGTATGTGTAAACTATCATTTGCAAGATAGGTTTTATATTACTGTCATCTTAACACTTTTAAAACCAGATAAACCTGGTTCACAAGGTAAGTACACATCTGCTATTTTGGACAGGATGACGAGGATAGAGACTATTTTGAAATTTGTTCTTAATTTCCTTCAATTTCATGCCTTTAGAGCAAATTCAAATGTTTCTTACAGAGTATTCAGTCACCTGAGGGTTTTGAGGAATGTTCACTACTGGACTCATCTTCTGTCATTGAAATTGCCATGGCAATTGTTGAAGCAGCAATGGAAATCATCTGACCAGGAAGCTCTGCCCCTGTGAAATACACACATGTACGCAAATTAAGAAAAGCTTAAGTCTTAAAATGAATCCACTGAAACCATCAAGCAACAGAATTATATGGATAAACACTGTCAATTTTTAACATACATGATATATAGTCATCATAATCAAACAGGAAAGATTGCTACTAAGTTCAGTATTACAATACACCAGGAGCCAAAACCAACAAAACCCATTATTTACTTAGCACCTTCCTTGATAACGTACTACTACCAGCCAAGTCATTCAGAGTTGCTGGCAGTCTGATTAATCTAAAAATCTTTATACCAGATAATCAATTTTACTAAACAAGATTATGATGATTTTCAAGAAAACTAAAACAGCAAGACAGGAAGCTTCCCAAAATAATCATACAACTAGTACTCGAAAGGAACACCTGACATTTGTTTTTATGCAAAACTGACTCACAACAGGCAAAACCTATCCTTCTCAAAGTCTAAACACAAATCATAATTTTAAGAAATGCTATTTTAAAAACAAATGACTGGATATAAGAAACTTGCTGGATATAGTTGTCTCAGTTTCTCTCATACTCAATCTTGTAAGAGCTAGTAAACCCATATTGCTCATTTCTGATTTCAAATTCCCTGGGCTTGCTTTATGCTTGAAACTACATACAGGATTCTGTAAACTTAAACAAGTGGGCTTGACAATGAGAGTCACTACTTTGTCATGGAAAAGAAACATCAGTCCATTGCAACGAATTTCTGTAGAGTCAAAAGATTCACTTCAGCATAAGTAAATTACTTTGAAACATGCTACAAACCTTATCACCAATTCTTGCAATCAGTATGATATTGAATATAGTAAAATAGTAATATTATAGTAATACGATCAGATTTTTTACTTGACTTTACAGAACTTTTGCCTCCAACAATAAAAGAAATAGTGACTCATTTCTTACCAGAAGACTCCTTTCCATTCTGCTGTTCATACAACATGCCTACAGTCATCAAAAAAACTATTATCAGAAACACAGGGATTCTCCAGGAACCTGCCACAGAAGCTGAAAGACACAGGGTTGGGTTTTGTTTAGGTTGGTTTTTTTTAAGAAAAATTATGCAGTTAATAAACTCCACATTTAGCAAAACCAAGAAAGGCACCACATCCACCAAGAGCAACCTGGACAGAAAACTAAGTGTCATAAAGCAAACAAGTTTTTTACATTCACAGAAGACTAGAAAACACAGGTGAACAAGTTTCTTAATGAATAAACCAAGTTGTTACCATTCCTAACTTCAGTGACCTTAAACCTTGCTGACGTAGAGAACAATTTTAAAAACAACATGCAAAATCACATGAAAATACAGAGAAAATAAAAGTATTTAAACATTTTAGATATTAGAGTTAAATCAAGTCCCGTCCCTGCCCCCTCCCCCCCCCCCCCCCCAACAATCTAGATTTATGTCAGATCTCCAAAGACTGGCATCAAGCAGTGACTTCTTGGGTTTTGGCTTTCCAGCTAGTACTTCCAGCAAATACAAGATTGTCAAAATGTCAGCAAATGCAAAGACAGTATGTGTAGCTTAAAACCTCAGAAAGTGTTGCCACATGGTCAGAACAACCCTTGAAACCTGCTGTTAAAGCAAAGTAAATCATGAAGTATACTGTGAAACCTTTCATCATGATATTCTTCTATTATTCGCATGATACTTCTACCATAAACCGATATGATAATATAATCTGACCAAGTTATATTAAATATGTAAAATAAATCTAATACTACCAGATTACTAACTATAATCTTCTATTTGTATTAACAAATCATACAGGTTACTGGCAAATTTATGTGATTGTTGATATCACACTGTATGCTTCTTAACTACTGATAGAAATTTTTTTTTTCTGTTACTATTAAATATATTTTACAGCTTCAGCCTTGATTAATGACAGGCTCTCAAAAAATAATAATACTAAAAATCACCACAAGTCTAAATCCACCCACATGTGACCCCAGCCCTTCCTTACTGCCAGTAAGTACAAGGTCTATGAGCCAAATAAGGGAAAGCCATGGGAAGCACAAACTGGGCAGGAGCAGTGGAAGACAAATGTTGCTGTCTTTATGCTTTCCAATTCCCCGCTCCACACTCCCTGCTGGACACGTGCAGCCAGAATTACTGAGCAGAGAAAACAGCCTGCAGAGCCCAGCTGTAGAAAACAGCTCAGCTAAAAGCCCATTATAAAGATTTAGCGGAAAAGCAAGCGAGTAGCTTTGTCTGCAAGATAAAAGAATCCCAGTAGACATATTAGGATAATAACTTCTTGTTACTCACCTAAGTGAAAGAGCAGCATAATCCAGACAGGAACAGAGATTGCTTTTAAGTAACGTTCAGTGCTTATATTCCACTTGAATGAAACCATCAGCAGGTAACCAACTACCAAGGTCCATATCTTTAAGGAAAAGATACACACAGGTATATATACATGCATGAGTACAATAGAGATATATTTCGGTTTGTGTATATGCATGCACCCCTAACTGCCGTATCAAAAAAACTGCAGTCAGGTTCTAATTCTTTAAGAAACCCACATTTCACAACTGTCAATTCTGAAACAGGAGGTTTTGCTCCATGTAAGAGAAACGTAAAGTCCATGTGAAGTCCAAGGACAGGCTAGACATGACTCCAGTATGGTTCTCATATGAAACAGGACTATGGATGCTTTGCTGGACACAAACCCTAAAGGAAAATGATTTTGCACCCGAGACCAAGCAATTACTCTGGAACTACTACTGAAAGGTGAGAACCTAAACAAACCAGGGCCACCAGTGGGGCCGCAAGGAGACAATAGCCAGCACAGCACCACTTATTCAGCACAGAGCAGCTTGTCAGCTCCTGTGCTCAGCCCAAAGAGACAGAAAGGGGGGAGAGGAAGGGGATGTAAGCCAAAGATAGCTGTTAGGATGCACAACAAAAACTCAGCAGTGCTGGGCCACAAAAGAGGCATGCCTTTAAATGTCTTGTGACATAAAATTTTATCAAATATTTAACTAAAACCACTACAGTGGCAGAAAAATGTCTGTGACAACCTATCTAGAGGCAGATGTGGTCATTTTGGTTTTGCTGCTTCTAAATGCCTTCTACAACCCTGCTCGTCAGATAAATCACAACACAGAATTCTAATTAAGAATCTTGAGATGAAGAATTTGAGCTTGAAAAGGCTGAAAAGAAAGCAGAAACCAGAAGAGGCAATAGGAGGTGAAAAGCTGCTACTCAGTAGAAGATGTGAAATAAAAGAGGTATGAAGACCTGTTACCTGTGCTGCATCTTTCACATAAAAAATTAATAAATCAATAAATATATTTCTGGCCCAAATTCAACAAATATTCTCTATCCATAACCAGTGAGAGACACCTTCAAATTCATACTTACAAACCCGTAAATCCCAATGAAGTTTAAATATAACTTCTCTTACAAACATTTACTGAATCAGATGCCACTGTTAGAAGAAAGAATGTGCTGGCAGAGATACAGAACGAGCAATTGGACAGGACACACCGAAAGAGCTTTCACCTCTTTACTCTGCACTATGACTCATGCTGAAGAAGCAACAGTTCCTGTGAAAAGCAGGTTTGGATGTCTACTCCCATGTACCTATTTGATGCAGAAAAAAATCTTAATTGCACTGAATTCAGAACACAAGCACCGATGGACCCCGTTAACTTCAGAGGCAATGCTCATACACACAAGGCAATATAAAAAATGCCTAAGAAATGTGAACAAATGCATACATACCTTTTCATGCTAATGTTTCTCATCAAGCTCATCAGTTCAACTTTTCACTGCTATCTATCTCCAGTTTTGCATCAACAGAGCTTGCTTATGGCCAAACGTGGCCTCAAGACAAATCTCTAACACAGCCCTTAGATATTAAGACGAAAGTCATAAACACATAAACAAAAAATTATCTGAAATGCACGGCAGCACTTCTTGAACAGCACAGGTTTGTAACTAATTTCCTCACAAGGTATGTTACAACACAACTGTAACTGCAAGAGATAACTCAGCATGAAGATGCTATCTTACTTGCTAACACCAGCCACACAGCATCTCTGTATGATAAATGTCCCAGCATCAAGCCAATTTTACTCTTTAGCTTTTGAATTTAATGATAAATTACAAATAGAAGACTAATTAAGTTCAATAAATTAAACTTTCTGATTTAAAATATGCCAAAAGTAGGAGGCTAACAGGGCATAAACCTACATTTGACATACAAACATTAGCCAACAAAGCAAAACTTGTTGCACTGCTTTTAGCCATGCAGGTAACTGAACTAATAGCTAGCATTTCAGGGTTTAGGCATTCAATATTTTTTTGTGTTGCAAGTTACAATAACTCATCAATTCTCATTTCTAAAAGCTTAGCAAATGACCCCAGTAAAAGTATTTCTTATTTCCACTGAATGAAGAGAAATAACATTTTAAAATAAACAAGTCAATCACAGTTAATATTTACAGACATGCACAACTCCCATATAGCGCAATTTTAGGATGGTTTAATCCTGTAAGCTTTCCTCCTTCTTCCTTGCCTCACCTATCTTCATTGTCTGAACAGACAGCAAAGACCTCATTTCTCACATCTCCTTTGCATTTGTAGCAACCCTCACAAACTGAAAATGTTGTTCTCCCTTTAGACATAAAACTGTCTGCTTCCCTGAATAAATAGCTGTAAGAGTGCAGTGCAACTTCATGGATTTCAGTATCCACTTTTGGGCTACAGTGGACAGATTTAGACATAGCTAGGCTTCAGTTTTCTTTAAATTACCAACTGGAGACAAAATTACAGCACAGAAAGATGCAGCTTTTACATTAAGCTCAAAAGCATCTGCTTCAGTGTTTTTTCTTTTACATTTCAGTGTTGGAAAGTCCAGGATTTATGAGCATGATGATATCACCAATGTTACTGAAAGTCTGTTTCCAGTTCCAGTTAAAAGTTGAGAGAAACTGAATACCTGCAACACTCTTCTAGCTCTGGCATGATTTTGAGAATGAACTCTTTCTTATTATTGAAGTCTTGATGATGTTTATATTGATTTATACTGAAGAGTAAAATTCTTTATTTACACAGCTCACTCCCTTTATTTCCTATCAGCAAGTTGATCTGTAAGGGAGAGGTTTTACAGATGAGCTCATTTAATAGGTCACTGCTTCCGAGAGCAGCAGTTCATTCTCTCCCAGGGCCAGTCAGGCAGTCCCACCTCTTGTACACACCGGCTTAAATGTTCACCCAGCCAGCAGAAGCTCCCTAAACTGATAAAAAACTATCTAGAAAAAAACCCACAATTGTTTATTTATAATCTAATTCAGTTATAGCTGAACAGGCTTACAGAGATAAGACATGCACAAACAATAAGGCAACTGAAGCAGATGTCTGGAGTGGGGTAAGGAAGAAGAGCTCCTCACCAATAGTAAAGCTCTCAGAATAACCCAGCCTTCCTTGGAATGTTGCTCCTACAACTTAACATCCAGCAACAAACACATTTCCTACCATGTAAACCACCCCATGGTAAACACAACAGTGAAGACTGAGCAGAATAACCAACAGCTACTTCTTTTGATATATGCCCTGCCAGCCTTCCAGAAGTTTACAGTTTTTAACAAGTCAGGATCTACCAAAAGGTGCATTTCAACTCTTTCATTTTCTAGTTGTAGCTCTACCCTCTCCCTTTGCTACTGTAAAGTGTTGTTTTTTCCATGATGCTGTTTTCAACTTGGAAATCACACAGCAAAGGTGTTTTGGCATTTGGGTTTGGGGTTTTTTTTGTTTGGTTTGTTTTGTTTGTTTGGGGTTTTTTACGTGGAGTTTTTTAGTTTTGTTTGAAAAACAAAGCGACACAAGGCATCAAATGCATCGCTAAAAGCCAAACTGTGTTTGCCATCATGAACACCACAGTGTTTTCTTTATGTTAATTTGAAAGTGGTTTTCTAAACGGTAAAAAAAAAAATAATAAGGAGGCAGGTGAGGAATTACGAAAATGTCATTCTGACTCCAGTTTTCAAAACTGCAAGTAATTCCACATGGTTTTACTGTACATTCCTAAGTGCACAAGAGGGGAAAAAGGTCCCACAATGTGCAGAGTTTGGCAGAATGAAGAAAGTGTAACTGCCCTTCAGTTAGTATGGAGACACTGTGCCAAAGACACAAAACCAAACAAACAAAAAATCCACAAAACCAAAAAAAAACCCCCAACAAACCACCTGATCACACATGTAATACTATTGCTCACCTCAGAGCAAACTCAACCACCTTTTGCCTTCACTAAGGAAGCCATCATTTACCTAGGCAGGTAAATGACATCCTGATTTTTTTCCTAAGTGAACACGAGTAAGCATAAACCTGATAGAATGGGTTATTCCTTGTCCTAAGTCCAAAGGCCTAGAACAGTACCCATTCTGTTTCTTCTAGAACCCTCTACAGTGACATATACCCACATCAATATGCTTGGCATTAACACAGACTGCTAAATAATGTGAAACAGAAACCCAGTGTTTAGTGAGCCTACTCTTTTTTGAAGGGACAATAGTACAAACTTGTAACTAGAATCCTGGAACAGGGGAGAACTGACCATTGAAATTAACACTGACACACACAGGTTAAAAGTATTTTCAGCGTGTCCTGCAACATTTCCTATGCTGTGAATTTAAGGAAATCCATTAAACCTAAGATACCCAGAAGGCTGCAGCTATGGGTGTTGAAGATTACTCTCCTTTAGTCCACTCTTCCGGTCTTAATACAAAAGTTATTTGTAAGAAACTCAGTTAATAAAAATGCTATTCAGAAATCAAACTTTTCAAGATTCACTTGTGAAAAGAGGTTTTTTCAGAGAGCATCAAATTTTCTCCCTGCATACAGAGTACCACTCCTCTGACATGCTTCATGGTGACACTTCCAGAAGAAAAGGCTCCTCAGCATACACAGCTTCTTCACCTTCTTGCTTTATTACACAGACCACAGCTAAAATTTTGCTGGACAGTTACGTAACAGTCATTCCTTTCAGAGGTGGTAGGAAAAGAAGTATCACTGCATCCAAATACTACATATAAATACAAAAAGTAAGTAACATTATGTAGCATATACCATTCCCCTCAAGGCTAGCTGTCAGCTTAGTGCCTGGGGCTGCAGTTCTTGCATGCAAATCTAAACAAGCTCCTAAGCCTTTTCAAGAAAGGTACCTGACAGCAGGTTCTGCCAAAAATGAGGTGGGTGTGGAAGGGAAAAACAAAGGTGGAAAAGAAAACACTATCAACATCTCAGACTTTCCCTGCCCCTCCCCTTCATGTTTTTAAATAGGCCACATGCCGTGCCTACAGAGTTGATCTCTACCAAGTTGTGAAAACAAACCAAAACCTGTGGTTTTGGCAAGATGTGTTTATAGCCAGTACCTGTATGTGTGATTTATAAGCCATGACACCAAATAATGAAAAGATTATTATAAACAGCACAGAGAATACTTAAGGGCTTATTTAGGTGGTAGAGATTGGGGTGGGATGTTGGTTTGGTTTTGTTTGGGTTTTGGGGGTTATGCTGGGCAAGTTTTAGAAACCTGCAAGCCTAACTCTAAGAAGAAATGAAAAAAAAAAAAAAAAGAAAAAAGAAACCTCAAAAAAAGAGAAATTATACGAACCTCAAAAATCAGAACTGTGTTTTACTCATTTACAGTTATTCCCACTTTATAGTCAAACTTAACCTTTTCCTTTGCTAGAAGAGAAACTGCCCCATCAGGTGAACCTTCCACAGTGAATAGGACTGTGGAATCCAAGGTTCTTGGAGCCTGTGACCCAAAACATTTGCCAAGAAGCCTGTTTCAGAATTTCAATCTGCAAGAGTTACTTCATGGACTGCTGACATGTAGTGCCACCACAAATGTAAGCTTCCCTGGTGGATGTCTTTGAGACCTTCCGTGACAGGAAGCAGACAGCTGACCGGCTAAAACAGCCGAAGCCTACTTTCACAATATTCCAATGTAGAGGTCACAGCAAATGGTGATTCCAGATTTGCCCAGCACTGCAGTGAGGAAAGGATTGATCAGGTCCTCTAACTACATGCTAACCACTAGAACAACATGAGTTGTACCTACTACAGAGATATAAATATACACTGACACACACACACACGAGTACACAGTTCTGACCCTGACCAGTAACTTGTGGCAAACCAAGGAAGAAAGACTGGCCATCCAAGAAAGACTGACAACCCTGTAAGCAAGTTAACTCTAGAGAATTCTGCCAATTATTATTGTATCAGATTTAATTTACTAACATGAACTTCAGAGTCAATGTAAAGCAGCTGTATAATCAATTTCATCTGTCAGGATCTACAAACCAACCATTTTCTAAACAAGTATGACCATATGAACCCTGCTGAAAAAAAATAAAAAATACAACCAACAGCTGGCATTTCCTGCATATTGCTGCAAGTGTAAAACGTCAGGCTAAAGTAGTCTGAACTCATGTCAAAAAGAAAGAACTTCCCGTACCTTAGATACAGTGCTGGATACAAGCATACTTTTATAAAACTAGGACAACAAAGCAGTCCAAGATTAGTGTTCAGCAGGTATGCTAACCATGCTGAAACTGACAACACATACAAGGATATATTCAATTTGCTATGGAACAAACTCCTCTCCCTTCCACGGGAAAAAAAAAAAATAAATACAGAAGAACATTCTCCTTCCCTATTATACACCACTGAAGTTCATGTAGAGTGTATGTCCTCTGTGATAGACTTCTGCAAACAACCCATAGAAAAGGCTGGAGTCAGAGCAAAGAACTCATCTGGAATACATAACCAGCTCCTACATTTGTTGAGCAAGTTTCTTCAAAGATGATGCAGGAACCGTAAAGCACAAAGGGAAAGGAGACCGTGGGAACAAGATGCTTGTAGACTAGCCTAAGGTCTTGGACTTATTCCTCAAATACAGTGTTTTGCAATCACCTATTGCAAAGTCCTAACATGGAGGTATCTAGGATTCCTAATTCCTAAATTGTAGGTGTGACTTCAGAACCACCGACAGGAAGATAGCCATTTCCAAATCTTCACTCATCAACTCCAGGAATGGCTTTCCCAAATTTGAGGACAGGAAAGCTCTATAACATACTGGTGCCAAGATACAGCTTACTATGTCATTATCATATGCAATTGCTGCATTTGGAGAATGTTCCTGGAACAGAAGAGAATTTCTGTCTCTGTATCATGGCCAAGTAGATACCATAAAATACCTTTAGTTAGAGAACACCAAGCTGATGTCCCAAAAAGCCATCATTGTTCTCACTCAAATTCTAATGATAGGCACCCCCTCACTTCTCTAGTACAGCAGAGGGAACCAAAAAGGGAGAAGACAATCGTGCATGTTCCTCCTCTCTGTAAGCAGGAGCACCATCCAGGTGAGGCAAAGTTCCAAATAAAAATAAATATACTGTACACCTTTGCAGCCCAAGGCAGGCTCGGTGGCTGGGGCACATACATTCATACTTCACAAGATGAAAATTACCATAAACAAATGTATTATGCTAGTCAGATACTGGTCTCACACTTGAAACACACCATGCTTGTTCATCTCTTTTATGCTTTTAATGAATTATTTATATACATGCCATGTTCTTGCCAATAAAGTATTCCTTGCTGTCTAATGGGAAAATTTACTTATGTTAATTAAATTATTCTGTATCAAATATTTCAAACCACAGAAATCTAGATTGGCTTAGTCGGCTGCTAAAAGAAACGGTGCAAGTAGTAAAATCACCATTACTTTTGCTTATCAAACAGAGTATCTACAAACAAAACCAGCTGTAATCTTCATGCAAGATAACATACAGAACGAAACCTGGAGGAGTCAAGTCCCAGAGAAGAACAGTACAATGGAGCAAGCTGACTTACAATAACCAGAACTCCCGTGCAGCTAACAGGCAGAATTTACACAGGCAAACAGACCCTTGCAGTATAACATGGCAATTAAATGGCTTTAAAATGCTTAACTGAAGTTAAAACAGATACTATTAACTGATTCAGCTCAAGGCTCCCAAAAACATGGATAAAATTAAGTTATCCTCCTACATGCCTGAGGTAACACAAATCAAGTTAACAGCATAATTCAAAAAACTGGAATAGGAAAACACTGTAAAGCATTATAGATGATGCCATGCTGAATTGAGATTATCTACAAAGGAATGCCCAGAGTTTCCTTCTCATACAGTCCCCAGAAAAAGACACAGGCAGCTTGCTTAGAAAGCTACTGCAACTGGTTTGCTTATGGAAGCCCGTGGTCAGTTATTTTGACACAAACCCAGAATTCTTCCCAAGGAACACAAGTCAGAGGAGTTCTGAGAATTTCCTCTCTTTTGCCCAGTTAAAATCCTACAGCACTTCAGCGAACATAAGCGCTGTATCGGAAACACCAGTGCAAAACAAAAGTGTCAGACACTGCTAAACGAAACTGCACTGAGCATGCACAGACATCCAGCAGTGCATTACAACCATAGTTACGAGGTCAAATCAGTGCTGTTTCCTTTAGCACCCTTATACTTACACGGTGTAAGTACAGCTTAATTAACGAAGTCTGAATAAAGGACTGGACTTAGCCAAGTCGACCAGTGTAGCACTATTGTCCATTTGTTAAAAAGAAAACGGGTAGGCCAACGCAAAGGGAAGTCTTAAGCTTATCAAATAAATTGTGTGGCAAGAAATCTCAACTTCTCATCAGTACCAAGCCATGCTTAGATTCTTCCACCACTCAGCTGAAGGTAAAGATGGCTGTATCATAGATTAGTTAGGGTTGGAAAGGGCTTAAGATCATCTAGTTCCAACCCCCATCGTGCCTCTTTATAAAAATACAGAGTGTGTCTCTATCTACTCAGTCTTAATTATACTTCTGAGACAGAACAGACCAGAAACAGATCTCCCCTGGCATTTTCCAGTGTATGACAACACTTCAGAATAGAAAACCAGTAAAACCTTTTCTTCCAATGTTTATTTTCAAAAGACAAAACACATTCTCCAGCCCATCCTACTCAAGCTAGAAATAGCTCACGACATCCTTGGTCAGTACATTCAGAAGAACTACTACTTTTTTGTTTCTGGTACACACCTCCAAAGTTGTGTTTGAGATATCAGCATGCACCAGCTCCACCAAAGGAATAAAACTAGCATACAAAATCAGAAGCCTGGACAAGCTTGTTAGAGTTTTGGTGGTGGTGGGTTTGTTTTTGGGTTGGTTTTTTTTTTTTTCCTGATAGTTTCTTGCCCATGTAAGATCTGTTTTAGGTAGTTCTTCAGTTTTATCTGCACATACATCCTCATTAAACCAACTGTGTATGCAATTTTCCCACCAAGAGGGGAGTGGTGTTATTTTCTTTGTTTAAAAAACTAGAACAGCTTAAAAAACGAATCTTTGGCACCAAGCAATCTAAGCATGCCAACTGCACACCAATATTTAATAAAAGTATAACTTACTGATCCATGCTTTCACACAGCCATTTACTTCAGGTCTGTAGCACGTTTTTGCATTTTCAATTACCACTAACAAAATGAACATTAGTTCTGCCAAAAGTTTTACCTAATCTCTACGTATTGAAGACGACACAAGGAAAAGTAGTCTTCCAGTCTATTACCGTAAGTAACATTCATCAGCTAAACAAACAGCTTTACTTTTGAATGCTCGAATTGAGGTCTCATTGTCTGATACTTTAAGAAGAAAAGCCAAAAAGCAGTACACTGAGACTAGTCTTAAGACGCCTTTCCCCCGGAGTCACTTGGGGAGCCGAGCTGCTACTTCACAACACTTCACACACATTTTACAGATCAAGAGCGATGTTTGCGCAAGACCTCGCTTGAGACGCTGTTAAGCCAGGGGTAATTCAAACCTGGGTCATGGCTAAACTACCGATAGTAAATATCAACAGAGGAAGCGAGTCCGCTCCTGCTTCCCCGCCCTGCCAGCCCCCCGCCGCCGCGCAACAAGTGAGATGGCGGCCGCCCCCCGGGGCAGTCCAAGGCCACATTCCCCCTCCCCGGGGGGCCGCGCACCTCCGAGGCGGGGAGGGGGAAGCTGCCGCCCGCCGCCCCGCGTACCCCCCAGGGAAGCCCGGCCACCGGCGGAGCCCCTTCCCGCTGAGGCGGGCACTCACCCACTGGCTGCTGAAGTAGTCCAACCCCTGGCAGATGAAGCAGCCGGCCTGGGCCAGCAGCACCTGCACGCCCAGGGAGCTGCCCAGGCAGTAGAGCCCGTAGAGCAGCGGCCCCCCGGCGCCCAGGATCAGCAGGAGCCGCCGCCGCCGCAGCACCTGCTCGCCCAGCGCCTCCAC
This sequence comes from Strigops habroptila, assembly GCF_004027225.2. Classification (NCBI taxonomy): domain Eukaryota; kingdom Metazoa; phylum Chordata; class Aves; order Psittaciformes; family Psittacidae; genus Strigops; species Strigops habroptila. Next base: position 67,176,143 of record NC_044277.2, on the reverse strand, counting down.
GCCGTAGTTGGCGAAGCAGATGGGGAGGAGGAGGGCGGCCAGCAGGACGGGCGTGCGGGAGCGCTGCAGGCGGCCGAGCCAGCGGCGGCCCAGCGCCGTCAGCGAGCTCTTGAAGGGGTGCAGGAAGGTGCCACAGAGCACAGCCCAGAGCAGCGGCCGCAGGAAGGCCTCTAGGATAAAGTAGACCAGGACGGCGGCGCCGCAGCACAGCCCCGCGAACAGCAGCGCCCCGGTGTTGTAGAAGGCCTGCTTGATCGGCTTCTCCAGCCGCGGCAGCGACATCCCCGCCGCCCCGCCCGGGCTGCCCAACGGCAGCCGCGGCATGGCCGCCGCGCCTTCCGCCCCGGCGGTGCCCGCGCTGGCAGAGCCGCCCGTCCGCCGCTCCTGCGCCGGCGAGCCCGGAGGGGCCGCGGCCGGAGCCGCCGAGGGTTTTCCGCTGTCAGCCATGGCGCACCCCCCGCGCCGCGCAGCGCCGGGCTCGGCCGCCGCTGACAGCGGGCAACGCGCAGCTGCCGCCGCCGCCGCCACAGGCGAGGGCGCGGAGGGCTGTCCGGGGCTGCCGGGGCGGTACTGCCGCCCCGCGGCTCCGGGCACGGGCGTACGCCCAGCCCCGCGGGGAAGGGGAGGTGCCGGCGGGGAAGGGTGCCGGGAAATGTAGTTCCGCTCCCGGCGAGCCGGCGGCCGCGCCCCCCCAGCCCGTGTCAGGCAGCGGCGGAGCGGCGGGGGGTGTCCCGGGGATCCGTTATCCCGCCCTTGCCGCTTCGGTTGCTGCCGAGGCTTCCCAGCGCCGTCCTTGCTTCTCTTCAGGAAGGCTGCCAAGGGCTGGAGGCTGAGAGCCCAGCAACTTGCTTCACGTCCTCGTCCCCATCCCAGCAGCGCAGCCCTGTCGCTGCTCTGTTAAACGCTCTCCCGTCCCTACTGCTGCTTTAGTCTCTGGAGGAAGAAAATACTCGTAAATGTGCAGTGTCATTGCAAGGAGGAGAGCAACACTGGTTAGACCGGCTGCGGAATTTTGTCTTGTCTGAACGTGTGCTGGAATCAAGTTATTTAACAAGGAAGCATCTGCACTTTTACTGGGAATCAGGCCTGCTGAGGAAGTAGTTGTTCTCTCTGGGGTTTTAGACCTGACACTTCTGAAACTATGTTGCATGAAATGTTTTCTACAAACAATCTAGGGAGGAGCTAATTTCTTGCATTTGCCATCCGTGCCTGAGGGTGACAGGTCACATTTTACAGATGACCCAGCTGCCTCTGTAATCAATATGCTTGGACTGAGCAAGTTTTGAGACAACTGGAATCCACAACATTTGCTCAGTGCTGGCACTGCGCTGCTGAAACAGTTTTCCTTCCACAGCCTAACACAACCCTTCAGCAAGTACTAAAGCTATTGTAATACCACCATAAAACCACAAGAGGGATCTTCTTCTTCTGAAAGAGACGCAGGATAGTCTCTACAACTTCTTACAGAGGTTGCATACCAATAGCCATGTAAAAAGTGCAGAGATAGGGGATTTTTTTTCTTTATTTTCCATTTTAGGACTTACATGCGAGTTTGAAATTTAATGTTATGTGACTTTATGGTAGATTTCTGACCAGCAGAACTTTGGTGGAGCATTTCTTGCACAATACAGATGTCTAAAAGCTGAAATTCTCCTGAACCCAATTGTTTTTAACTTGTAAAGTGGGAACATAACTGTTCATAAACCGGATTTTAAAGGCAGAACAATACAAAGACAACAGACTATAGCAGACACCTATCCTTATCATCATTCCAAGGAGGAAAGGTAGAGATTTCTCCACGTGCTTCCTGTAACCTCACTGCATCCTACCCAGCCAGTTTCCTAGAGCTTTTGCACCGCAGTCCCAACTTGTTGGTGCTGCAAAATCTTTCCTGCTTGTTACACGCACGTTTGTGCTTATGAAGGTCCCTCTTGGCTCCCGCAGCTCCTCATTTTCCTCTGCTGAACAGGTCCCATGTAGGTTTGACAAAGTACTTTCTTGCAGTGAAGGCATTTATAGACCTACAGGTGCCTCGTTTGATCCTGGTGGTGACGAGGCATTACAAGCAGTTTTCTGTATGAGAAGCTTTTATTGCACCTTAAAACGATGCTGCCACTCACTGCTCTTTGATCAGATAGGTCTGCCTCCTGGCAGGGTGCCAAAATATGTACCAAGTGTGCCTCACCACCTGAACCTTTTCAGTTCCTGCGAAGTGGAGGAAATGTGCCAAAGAAAGAGAGACTCTAATGGCTCATTATAATACATTTATTGCATTAAAATTCAATTAGCAAGTGTCAGTTAAAGCTTACATGGCGGGAGTTAGATAAACAGAGATGCCAGCAAGTCAAACCTTCATAGGCACACCCTTATTCCTTTCATTTTTCCTAACAGACTCGGGCAGTCACGTTATTCAGGAATAGAAATTAATGGCACCTCTGACTGGAGAGAAGCTATAAATCTTGATTTACATAAGCTAAGGATTTGGTCCCTGCTGTAGAAAACCTTTCCTTTCCAATTCTGTGCTTTACTCTTCATTATAAATAACATATCAGAAATAAAATAAGAATTAAAAAAACCCCCAAACAAACAAAACCAAAGCCACAATGCAATGAAATAAAGATTTCTAACTCATGTAGGGCCACAACATGAACACTTAAGAACAGGGACATGACCATAAACATCAGAAAACAAGCTCCAAGGTGAGAGTTGAGGGACGATGCGCGATCTTCACAAGGCATACCTCAAGCTCTGAAAACTTACTTCCACAACAGATTTCAAACAACTGCATCCTTCACAGCTGGTTTTATTCAGGATTTGAAGCATTATGTGATTGTAGATTAGATGCCCATCTAGGGGTAAATTGCACTGATAAATCATGATTTAGACATTTTTATGGCCATAGGTAAGAAGTGCACCTCACGGTACTATACCGCTGGAAATTCTCAGTCCTTTTGGATGTATTTTTGCAATTAGTAATGCTTCAATAGTGAAGAGGGCAGCACAGGAATGCTTTTGTGTCAATGCAGAAAACAGGTATGTGCCTAAAAGTACACATATGGTAAATAATGGTAGTCTTCAGTGTTCTTCTATGTAAAGGGAAATATAAAAGGAGGTATTAGCTAGTAAGAGAGAAGTTTGTAACTTCTGTCTGCTGCTGCTGCACAATGACCCATGATTTTGTGCACTGAACCGAAGCTTTCTGAGTCCCCTTCAAGAAAAACCAGACACTTCTAGTTCTTATTATGTGCAGTCAACACAGCTCAAAGTTACAAGCTGTCTTACACATGATAGTAAAATATTGGGTACAGAGGTGGCCGTGAAGCAAAGGAGACAGACAACACTGGCGACAGCAAGTTAATTATGATTTATACTGGAAATAACCACATGAAACTATGAAATAATAAAGAAGCCACAAGGTGTCAGCACTGGCCTGTGTAGTTAGAAAACAACTCTCTATCCCTTGTTATAACCTCTGTTACTAACGTTTGTGAATGTTGAGGTTAATTTCATTTCATTAATTCACCCCAGTTTAATGACAAAATAATATCCTCTTCAGAAAATGCCTTACCAATCTGTCAAATGTTACATAGCACAAGACAATATAATTTCAGACCCTCTGTTGAATATATTTAAGGCATCTATTGATCATGGTCGCTTGGACAGTGTGCAAGTAGCTGACACACATGAGAGCCATCCTTTCTTGCTGCCTGAAGCTACAGGGTAGCAATACGACAAACAACAAATGGAGCACATGGTGTAAAAGCAATAAATCTTTTGATGCCTTGAGCCAACTCTTCTGCTCAATTCCACCAGCAAGGAGCTAAAATACCTGCTCAAACCTGTGAGATCTCCAAAATTGAAGCATCCCTGTTTGAGACTTCTACAGCTGCTTTTGCTTGCTGAGTTTCACGGGATTTCCTTCTCTGTTGCCAATCTCTAATACCATTTAATTTTCTTTTCTGCAAAAGCCTGTTCTCACTGCTTCAGGAGCTGCTCTGTCTGGCCAAGCAATAGGGCAGTGATGACAGTAGATAAAGAACACCCAGATTTCTGATATTGGCAACTTGATGATAGTTGCTTCAAATACATTACAAAAACACAGCGTAGAGGTCATCACAGAAACCTCTACATTTCTCTTATAGCAAGTGACAATTGGGTTAATTCTTTGTTAAAATGCAGGTGATTACATTTATTTGCAGCTTCACTGTGATTCTGATGGTAAAAGAAAAATGTAGTTTCCCACATCTGTTAATTTGCTACTGTGATCAGCCTCACTGAATTAAATGCAATTACTCAGAGTAATAAATCCAAGCCCGCGGCACAGAAAGGAATTTTTAACATAGGGCAGCAGCAAAGGCTTCTTTAGCCTCACATAGACTTTTTTCCCCCCTTTTATAAATGCCATACCACACATTTTCTTAGACTAAAAAGGCATTTATTATAACAGGTTTATAAATGTTGTTGTCTGTCACTGTCAAATAGCTAACAAGGCTCACTTGAACACGAACATTTAGTATAAAACAGATGTTACAAAGCAGTGTTTTAGGGCATGCACTGATTGTAAAGTAGTTCCATAGGTCACCATAATTTCATTATGTATTCATTCAGTGTTATTTTTCTGAAAAGACTAGTCCTTAAATACAGAGAAGTTTGATGGTTACTTCTGGACTGGAAAACCCCAGTTCTGCACTCCTATCCAACCAAATGATCATTGGCTTCATATAGATGCTAGGTACTGGCATACAGAACGGAGCCTAGCATAAAGAATGCAGATCACCACTTAACACTATAGACACAAGTTGCTTATTTGCATGTTTTATCTATGTATTAGCCTTGAGAATGCTGAACAAAGTCAAAAGATAGAGATGACATTTCAGGTTCAACCATGAAACTTCTTGTAATACAAAACGAGTGGCAAGAGTTAACACAGTTATGACAGTCTGCTTACTTGCAAAGAGGTTAAAGCAAACTCAGAATATATTAATCAGAAATACCAAGGCATACCAGGCATCTGTTTTAACCTAAACAGAACTCATGATGCTTCAAATATGCTAACAAAAATGTATCTGCCTACATAAAGCATGGGGACATCACACGCAAGTATCAGGGTCCCACCATTTCATTTTTCTAACAAGTTAATCAGTTTAGAATTTCATCTTTGACTCTGTGTCAAGACTTGAATGATACTTCCAGCTTTAGAGAAGACCTATTGTGGCAGTTTTTTCTATTTCAGTGTTTATCACTGGTTTCATATCACTGAAAACAACTAAAAAGAAATCACTGCTTTATACATGAGTAGTCCAATATTTCAGAAACAGATGCCATATTTTGGGCTTCAATAATAAGATTTTTTTTCCACTGAGATTTAAATATGGCATTTGTACTTCCTTTCCCATTATCCTAATACTCTGCATGACAATATTTTCTTGACTGATCAAACTTGTACTTGTTTCACCTTGTTTGGGGGAAAAATAAAAAAATAATACTGTAAAAAGACTAACGTGAGGCTATTTTTTGTACCTAACAAGGTAACAGAAGGTTAGCATATAAAACCCAAAAAGCTAATACTGTACAGGTAACTTCTCAGGTTTCTATGTATTCACTCTGCCTCCCAAAACCCAGCTAGAAGTCAGGGAACATGTAGGTTTGTGTTTTATCTTCGTCTCCAAAGCAGAGTCTATCCTTTTGGTTTTAAACTCTCTTGTATAATTCTCAGAGTTACACACACATAAATACCTTCAGCAAAATTACATTGCCCAAATATTAATTCTGGGAAGTATATTTTTCATTAAACCTTGCAGATTACTGTTATGAAAAATCAGCAAGAATATTTTTATTCCTTGGCATACAACTCAAGTTCCTTTATTTAGTCTTCTACTAATACCATCTTATGAAATTGAGCTGAATAATGTCAAGCTTAAGAGGGAGATGTGAAACTAAATCAGGCAAAACGTTGCAATCACTCGTTGGCATAAAATATTCACTGCCCTATGCAGGCATTGGAGCCATAAAAGGTTTGCGCCTGCTTGGCACTTTTGAAAAATCCAATTACTTCCTTAAAAGTGCAAACATAGATTTGAGTATCATTTAGAAACAGCTCAGAAAAGAGCTGCTATCAAGTAATTCTGTAACTCTCTAAAGAGCATAACTTTACAGAAAGTTTCTTAAGAGCACCACATGAAAGTTCACCTTGTAAGGACATTCCTAAACAGCCTCTAATTGCAGATCAAAACGAGCCTATACAGAGCAGCAGGTGCTCTAAAATACAGGCTGTGAAGTCCTGCACGTATCCCAACCTCACATTGGTTTAAAAGAACACTCCTACTTAGATAAGAACCGCAGAAGCAGGGTAAAAGCAACAGTTGTGATTGATTGTGCAGCTGGTGAGGGAAAGTTCAGATTGGACATTAGAAAAAGGTTCTTCACCGGGAGGGCAGTTGGTCACTGGAACAGGCTCCCCAGGAGAGTGGTCACCCCACCAAGCCTATCAGAGTTCAAGGAGTGTCAATGATGTTCTTCGTCATATGGGTTAGTTTTAGGCAGTCCTGCATGGAGCAGGGAGTGGGACTCAATGATCCTTATGGGTCCCTTTGAACTTGATACAATCTGTAAGTGCAATTGAAACTACTCAGCAATCCAAGAAAAAAAAAAAGAAAAAAATCTGCCCCTTCCCTTGCAGCAGATTCATTGCTATTGCCAAGTCAAGTCACAGATTTTCAAAGCAAGTAATGTCTTTTAAGTCTGCTTTTTCACACCTATCAACTCCACAAGCTGCACACATCCTCCCTGACATTTCAAAATTGCACTGGTTTTGCCTCACTATCTGAGCCCAAATTAGATAAGTTAAATAACCAAGTTCAGGCATACATAATTTTACCAAACCTATTGTAAAAATCAAAGGAATAAAATGAAAAATAACAAAATTATTATTTCATATTAATAAAACAGGTTTAGAAAAGGAAGGTTTACTTAGAATTTACTCTGTATCTGCAAAAATCACATAAATTCCACAGAAACAACTACATAAAAAATAAATACAAAAATACAAGATGTGAAAAGTCGACATATGCTTTTTTTTTTTTTTTTTTAAACTAATTTTTGAACTCAGGAAATCGAGATCTTTAAAACCTTCCAGTTTGATCCATGTCTGTGCTCGGCAGGTTGTGGGAGTGCTGTATCGGGCCCTAACACACTGCTACAGAAATAGTGATAACGAAAATTTAATTAGAACAGATAGATAATGTACAGCGACAGCTGTTAAGAAAAAGATCTATAGCCCCCATCTTTTGACACTCAAACTCCTGTGAGTAGTTTGTAAAATGGCCAGTGAGCCGGTACTTCCCACAGCAGCGGACTGCTGCTACTACCTATGGGGTTTGGACAGGCTTTTATACCTCTAAAGGCAAGATCAAGCCTCTAGCTCTTATCTTGGAGTCAGATGGGAGTAGACGTCTTGCAGCATAGTTTGACCTTGTGCCCACATCAGCCCTGACACAGCCAGGACCTGCGTAACAGCTTAATTCTCATTCAAGACAGACTCTCTTCCTTCTATTCACATCAAGTAATATTTGCTTGTGATTAAGAGTGCCACATGTAAACTCATGCAAAAATAGGAAGCGTGCCCGAAGCAGTAGCCCTTCCTTGTCATTCAGCCTTACTATCAGTCTCTCCACCCTTCTATCCCATATTATCTGAGGTCACCACATAATGCTACCTCTGTGTAGCATTCAGACTGCTTTGCCCATTCCTTACACACTGTGGAGCTAGGGTTGAAACAGGATGCCAACTCATGCAAAGTTATGTCACGAAGCATTGAAACAACTGTAGTATTTAAATGTTTTCACTTCTATCATAAATCTAAGGCTCTAGACAAAGTTATGCTTTGTATAAAATATTAGCACTTTTCACATTAGGGAACTCTGAAAATAAGTGTTATTAGAATTTCTGTAATTCTGTGAAATACATTTCCTTCTCCTAAAGCTATTACCTAATACTTTTCTTTGGGGAAACTATTTGAAGATGTTAAAAAAAAAAAAAAAAAGTTGCTACAGATCAATGTGGTGAAACAGCAAAAGCACAGAGTTACAAAATGCAATTTAAATGCTAATAAAAGTTATGAAGTTGGCACATAAATTTTAATTCTGTCTCTAAAGTATGGCATGTGCAAACTTCCAGTGAACACAGAAGAGTCCAGAAAGACAAGACAAGAGGGTCTATTCTCTAAAAGGAGAATAACTTGCTTCTTTGTAAGTGTCTGATGCATTGGAGGGATTGGAAAGTAAGGAGAAGACAGGCAAAAAAAGCAGGGAGACCTCTGTCTTCCCTTAAATTTATAGCAGTCATTTACTTACAGACAACTGGAGTATCATCAACAGATTTCTGTGACTTGGATAATCATCAAAACAGTTGTGTGTCAGTCCTCTTTACCCACTAATTCCTCTTCACAGCTGGACTAAGACTTCTCATTATTACCTCACTAAATAACATAAGGCATATGCAGAAACAGGCACAGGACACGAGTTACTGACAAGGAGCATGGTACTTCTTAGCTGAAGACTAGTTGCTATCACTCACAATAAGCACACCATCCACAGTTTGGCAAAAGAGTCTTAGAATGGGTTGGGTTGGAAGAGGCCTTAAAGATCATCTAGTTCCAACTAGCTCTTCTTGCTGGTTCAGAACCAGGATATGGTGCCCCAAGCAAGCTTCAAGTCCATTGTCTGGAGGGCTTGCTCATGTAGGCCATGCTCCAAGTATTCTCTAATCGCTGTGCTGAAGACTGGAAGAGTCAGTGCCAAACACAGCTTTGACAACTTTTAACCCAATCTGCATGTTTCCTCAGGTTAGGGAGGCCACAAGTGCTTATTTTCTTTCTATCCAAGTCCTGCAAAACTAATCAAAATGGACAAGGCGGCCACAGAGGGATTTCAAATTTTTCTCATTTCAACATGCTCTCTTTCGAAACCAGAGCATTTCTTTTATAGCAATGGAATTTTGAAGCAAGCATCACCCGGTATCCAATAACATTATCAAATCAACTATCAAATCAAATCAAACCATTATCAGGTTGGGGTTTTTTTTGGGCAGTGGAGAAGAAAGGGGGGGAAAAGGGTGGGATCAAACAGTGCCTAGGAGTTATCTCACCTAGACGTAAAAATACACACAGTTGTTTAATTGCAGCAAAGAAAAAAATTACTTTCTGAAAGCCTGCCCTCTCCACTTCTTATTCTTTCTTTTCTACCCTACTTATCAATGTAATTTCAGGCCTAGCTTAGTATTTGTAGCAGGGTACCAGTCAGACACCACAGTCAAAATACAAGGTCCCTTTGCAATAGGCACTGTCACAAATATAAACACCTGCTTTCACTTCCAAGTAATGTACAAACTTTAAGTATAAAGCATTCTAGTTAAGATGGACAGAGTAAGCAGAAGATGATAACATAGTTAATGTTACAACCAATGGCCACAACTGAATTTCTGCATGGAAAGAACCTATTTGAGGATGTTAATTATTATCTTATGGTCTTTGCCAGTCATATCTCTCTTATTAATAATCAAAGTTAAGTTTCCAAAGGACACCATACTCTAAACATGCACTTTCTAAACTCTATGCTTCTGTATTAGGTCACCCTGCAGCAAGTAATTCTCAAAATAAAAAGAACATATTGCTAAAGTGCTTAACAGCTGCTTGCTAGTAGTCACCATAAAAAAACCTAAAAATTCTTTTGATTTTGAGAAGGAAACGTCTGCCTCCTTTGCCACAGGTGGCCTTTTCCTCTACTTTATGCTGGTAACTGTTAATTAGAAAAACAAAGAAAAAAATTTGAAATGTCATAATCACTTCAAAATTACTTTTAGGGAAGTTACTTTGTAGTGACTTTCTATAACAAGGACAAATCCTTGTTTTCAATATCGAAAGAAAAAAACCCACCCAAATACATGAAAACCAAAATACCTTCCATGACAAGTTACTGTGCCCACTCAAATGTTAAGACTTAAGAAATATCATTCAAAATTAAATACTGCTGAGTTAAAACCTTTTCATTTCTTTTATGCCTTTTTCTTTTCATATTTCTTCCCAACTAGAAATTTCTAAACACTTGTACCTTCTTGGTTTGTCAACTTGAATCTCATACTCCTGCTTTTCCTACTCGGAAGTGCAACTCTCACAAACTCAGAGCTAAACTCAACCATCAGCTGAAATGCCAAATAGAGCATTTTGCTGTTTGTTGTGGCTTTTTATTTCCACCCATTTGATTATAAATACTTAATTGGTGCTAATTAAGTACTTCAAAGCTTGGGTGAAAGTTTTTACAGAAATGCACATTTTTGCTAATACTTCAACAGAAAAATATGATTACAAAAACACCAGACAGACACCGACAAGGAAACTGAAAAAGGGTTAAAAAAACCCAAAACCAACCAAATGTATTTTTTGCCCTGCTTTAGAACCTTAGTACAGCTGAAGACAAAAACAGTTTTTACTTTGCAGGAGACATATCCTCAAGCAGCTCTGCCTCTGCTCTGAATTCACTGTCAATTGAGACCCTGAACTTTAACCATGTCTGACTCCATGTAAGTGGAAAGCAGTTCTATGGGTGTTGCACATTTACCTTGGTGTTAGTATTGTCATCTTTAACATACCTCTACACACAGGTCCAATCAGGCTATCCTAAATCCATCGCTGTATTAAAGAAAAGAGGAGCCAAAATGAGTTTCTATCCTATTTCAGTACCTTACAATTATTAGATTAGCCCTTTGGTGGGTAATCAGGTAAATGCCTGACACTAAAATAGTAAATACAAGGCCATAAACTAAAGCAACCCTGAGGCTACTTTAAATAGTGCAGTTCCTTCTCAGAGATCACAGTTATCACAGCTGTCTACAAATTAGCACAAAGGAGAAAGAATTTGCCCTAATGATTTCATCACTTCACCTGGTTGCTGAATAGAAAACTCTTTATCCAGGCTTCAGCTATCTGCTTCAGCCAGTCTTAAGGCTAAAGTTTACAGCCATCATGGACCAAAGCAGACCTTCCTTATTAAGTTGTCTCTACTCTGGATTTCACCAGATGATAAGCATGTTATCCTGCTTGAGAGAAGTAATTTATACTAAATAAAGCTATTATATGCACTTATAAAATTCACTTTATTCGGAATTTTTCTTCCTCTCCTGAACTCTAGTCCAGTAATTTTAAGTGAACAAATATTTAAAGACATCAGTGTAAATATGTATTGCTAAGCAATCTTTCTTTTGAAAGTGGAATAAAGTGTTTGTGATGGAGATAAATTAATTTTCAATTGAATTCATATACTTTAAGCATAGGTTTGAAGAATGCTGAGTCTAAAAAGATATTAGTCTACAAACTTCAGTCTGTGAATAATGATGCAAACCCAGCAAAGCTAGTTAATCTTTTTACACTGTATGCAGCAACGAGAATAGAAAGGAGGTCCATCCCATACTGTACCAGATCCTATGTTGCAGAGTTCTCAAGCGTACCACATTCATTAGAACTTTGGCACAATTTAAATTTTAATTCTATTTAAATAGAATTTTAATGCAAGTTGAGAGGTGAATGAGCAACCTTATCTAAGCACATTTAATTGCTACATGTAGACATGTGTCATACACTTCCTATTAGGTGAAGAACAGAAATTCTCCATAAAAACTCAAAGTTTTTCATAATATTCTGTGGCTCATAATTACATTTTGACACTTTTCATTTCTGTAATATTTAGCATTCATCTTTGTAATACTTATTAGTGATAAAAAAATCTAATGTACTTCCTCTTTACCTCACCTTTTTCCACGGTAACTACATTTTAGCAACAGTTTGATGAAACTAAAGCTACTTCTCTTCTTATTAATCCCTATCTTTCCTTACAAATAATCTCAATTATATTTCCATTTCTATGTAAGTTAACACCAGCTGCCCATATTCATCCTTAAGATGAACAGGATATACAAGCATACAACACAGAAAAACAGATTACTTCATACTCCTACATGACTGTTAAAAACATATTTACATGTCAGCAAAGTTACTGTTTGGTTTGGGGTGGTTTGGTTTGTTTTTTTTTGCATAAAAAGAGAAAAATTGATTAAATCTATTGGGAGGATACCCTATGGCTTGTTGGGAACTTCTATATTCTGCATGTTTTACACGTGGTTTTCCTATGTATGGAAAATTATCACTACTGTATTCTCCCTTCCCCTTTTTTAAATAACTTTATATCTCACTCAGAGGAGAAGTAGCCATTTCTTTCAAGAAGGCTGTTTAAACACTACTATAATAAAGACATTCATCACCTCTTTTCCATTGAAAAAAAATCACGTTAATGCTTCAGTATGAAAGTTTTGCTTCAGTACTTTAGTTTTGGAAAGTACCAGGCCATGTAAACCTTGATAAATATATAAAAAAAGGGAGAACTGTCCATTACTGAAGGGCAGGTTTTATACTGCTGTGTCGGTATCCAGATCTTAAGTTCAGAAACTGAGCCTGGAATTGTGCTGTCTTCTCCAGAAGTACCAAACAACATTATAATGTTTTCCCAAATTCGCTTTTTGGGAGCAATTTGGAAGGCAATTTTGTTATGTGATAAGGTGTCCATCACTAAATTCTCCTAAACACACATACAGACACCCCTCTCAAACACACATAGCACACGCACATTGATTTTACAAAAGTTCCTTTTCTTTAAGCAAGCAGTCACGACACTGAAAATATTCTCCTATATGTTCACTGATTATTCTTAAATGATTTGTCACCACTTTGCCACTCAAAGGAGATGGTTATTTCATTCTTCTGAGAAGCTAACTATGTTCAAAAGCACCTAGATGAGGATGGTGGTGTGATATAAATTCCAATAGAAAAATGCATTGTCCATCCATATAGCCGTCCATCCCGAGAAACTTCCACTGCCAAATTCTTGCTGTTTTCCACCAGTCATGGGGTTCCCATCAATAAATAGAAGGTCAGTGCAACAATGAGGAGCAAGCAGAATGGAGAAGAGAAGGTCTGATAGGCAGCTGATGGCATGAAAATATCTTCATACTTGTAAATACTGACAACATGCTCTGATACAGGTGGTGAGTCTATATCATGACGAGTTATAGAACCTTTAACAGGTAAGGGCAGAAAGAAATAACATCAGGTGCATTTTTTTCTATAATTCTTCCAAAGAAACAGGTAGACAGCCAAGTAATTTTCAAACCTACAGAAGCATGCAATATTACAGTGAGTAGGGTCATTTTTGCTTTCAGAAGTTAAACTTCTGAATAAAACAAATGAAATTCAAGTAAATGATAAACATCCTCCAAAGGAAATCAGAACTTCTAGTTATGAAGTTCTTCTAAATTTAGCTTTGGGAAGTGAGGTTAATAACTATATAGTCAGGAAAACAAGACATGTATTACTCTGTTATTTACCTTGTCTTCCTTTTTATCTGTTTTTAAGCCTCATCCTGCCAGAATTTTAGTTCATTAACAGAAAGGAAGTCTGGTAAGAATAATGTAACTGAAAGACATTTATCAGTTTTGGCACCTCAGTTCTGTCAGTAACACAGAAATCAACTTACCCTGAATTGCTGGACCCCAAGCAAACAGATAGTACCAACTCAAGTGCAGATCTACAATGGTTTCCTCTCGGGGAACATATACTGGACGCTTGAATCGACATGTCACACGATTGTTTTCAAAAACCCCTTCTTCATCTCTAGCAGGATTTCTCTGGATTTCTTTAGCCCACTGACCGACGTTATAGAAGTGCTGTATTCGGACTCTTCCATTATCATCATGAACACAAGCCATGACATCATCTCCTCCCTACACGGTACATATTGGTAGAAGGAAAACGAAAGTGTCACAAAGCATTTCCTCATATATGTACATAATTTTAATTATTTAAAACACATCAAGACCTGCGGCTCTCACTCCCTCTAAGTTATATTACACAAATACTTGTTTCCTTAACCATTTGTCTTTGGTCAGATTGAAAAGCACAAAGTGGATAGTAATATTTACTTACCCTTACTATCCAGGTATCAGTGCCATATTAAATACAGGCCCTACTTCTCCAATATTAATCTTTCTGATGTGTCATGCTGATGATAGACACAATGCTTGCTAGAGTGATCATCTCTCAGTTCTTTTTTATAGGGAAAGGAGAGGAAAAGGGTGCATTTCATCAATTTGGGAATATTTCTACGTGATTTGTAAAAGATGTGTCAAAAGTTAAGGAAAAATGGGACAACTAGGTAAAACACGTGCTTGAACAGTTTCTGGACCTCAGTGCTGCTGCAGGCAACCTTTCCAGATTCTGCCTTGAGCCTATCCTTGCCCATAACTTTCTCCAAGTTTAAGGTTTCTATATCTGAGCACAAACCCCTCATTCTAAAGTACAAAGAGGAAAAAATGAAGCTGTTTTCACATAGAAAAGAAAAAAAAAAAAAGGAAAGACAAAAGCATTCTGAATCTCAGTTAACAGAATGACATTACAAAATCCTGTCTGGGCACAACAGCCTGCAAGCAGAAAAGGATAACGTTATCTGAGAGAAAGAAATAGGTCGCAAGCCTTAAAAAAAAAATCTATTAAGGACACAAAATAGGGTTTTTTCCTGAATTCCTGTAGCTATCCATTTTGATAGGGCCTCCAAAGCACAGCCCACTTCCCACAGCTAAGCTGTTTTGGCCCAGTGTCATTTTACCGTTAGAGCCTGCACATCCCAGGACACCAAAACATCCTGGAAGTTAAGAAAAGGATGAAGTCAGCAGGGGGAAAAGAGAGGAAGACAGATTCTAGCTGGTTTAGTCCAGCTAACTGATGGGCATTAGATCACGTAGGCAGCAAATTTGGAAGCAAAACCTTTTACTTTACACTTACTTTATTCTTCTTACCAGAAGCTGAGACATAACATACTGGTTGGTGTGCCTGGGATAAAAGGTAATACCTGCTTTCCAGGTGGCTGATGAGATGCAAGCAGTGACACCATGGATTTGCTGCAGGTATATCTGAATTACAAACCGGTTACACAATCTCTGATAGCTTGGGGACAAATACTTAAAGGTGCTGAGCTGCTTTGAAAACCCTGTTGAGTACTTGCATTTCCAGGCATCTGAAATCTTCCCAAAATTTGTCTGTAAAACTGTTCCTCACAACATTAAAAACATGAACTGCTTCTCATGACATGAATTGTTCTTCATGATACAAAAGACTTCTACCTTTATTTTGCTTATTTACAGTCTCATAATAAAACATACATAGTAAGGACTGAAAAGCACCTGCCCTCACAGTTTTTCTATTTCTCATTTTGGGTACGATAAAAATCGTTAGGTCAGAGCAAGTCCTCCCATTCATTTTGTGGGTCCATGTTTAGGATGTCTAAATTCTGGGGGCTTTTTTGACTACTGCTTACAACTGTATGAGAAACAGTCCTGTCCTCTGACTTGTGATTTAGGACATAGACTCAGTATTGGTTTATATACTCAGTAGTGTTTCTGTATACAAACACCTACACTATGAACTGCATTTTAATCTTAAATATTTTACCAAGGATACCAGACAAAACATCTTTGCCTAAGTTGTCTATGGCTCACGTTGTTAAAGTTCACACAGTACATGCTCCTGTTTTGCTTACTGAAACATAATAAAAAGTGAAGCTTTTGAATGAAAAAGTAAGTACAGGAATAAGCATAAAGCCTAGCCACATAAAATTCAGGAGAGACAGAACAGATTTTAACAAGACTGTTTTCTAGAGTATGTATGTTTAAATTAGCAGGAATCATTTTGAGTCACATTTGTGGCTTCAATGGAACAACACAGAGGTATGAAAGAAACAAAATAATTTCCAGAGTTTAACAGTGAAAGTCATATTTATATCACTGAAAGTCTGCTCATTTACTGAAGAATAAAATTATTTGCTATTTAGTTTCTGATGTGCCTTTTGTCCAAGTAACACTGACATAAAGCACAACAGGTTATTTCCACATGAAATGGCTTATCCCTGAGAACTTTTCTAATAAAAAGATAAAAAGCTAGTAACATTGAGACATCCAGAGCTGAACTGAAATACTGAACAGTACAACTGAATGTTGTACTTCTCAGAGAAGAACAGAAAGGACATGTTAGGAAGGATGCAGCAGTTTTTTGGGAAGCAGTAGGCCTGGCTTCTGCTCCCAGGGTGGCTACCAAACAGTGCTTTGTTTTCAGTGAGTCAGTTTTTCCTCATATGCTCTGTTTCTGACAGATCTAATATAAACCACTTATATCCTAGCAAATAAAAGCATGCACACTGTCAACATCAAGAACTGTACACGTCTTACCATTTTCTTGTCTGAGGAAAATCCCACTGCCACCCAGCCATCTGTATCTGCACTCAACTCAAATTCAACATCAGCTCCTATTCTACGGTAGCTTAGAAAGTAGTCACAAGTCTCCGCGTTGCATCCAGGTTTACCATACCTAAATGGAATTGGAAATACATGTCACTTTTCCTTACAATTTCCTACTATGGAATTTAATTACGTTTGTGCAAGGAAAAAATATGAAAATGCATTTTGGTATAATGGCAGTAAATCGTGTTATATTACGCTAAACACAAAGTACCATTAATTGTTTGCAATTGTTACTCTTTTAGTGTAAGAATGTATAGTATTTAAACAGCATGGCAAGCCATTAGTTACACACAGTATTACTCTGTTGACCTTCCTAGCCCTGGTTTTGGAAGTGCTTCATGAAAACACAAGAAACATGAAATAACTGTAGGTCCATAACTATGCTGTATATCCTTAAATAATCTAGTTTCCTCAAATAATGTTGTCCATCTCTACAAAGTATGTTTTTAAGTAATAAACATTTATTAAAATGAATATAGAACATTTACCAAAGTCTCCAATTCAACTGGTCAGCATTTGCAAGCATAAAGGTATCTGCACTCTGATCTCAGACTGACCTGAAGCATCCCTTGGTTTTTCCACAGTCATCTACTCTGATCTTTGCAAATGGATCCACTGGAGGAGCAGTAGGGAAAGGGTAACCTGTATAATCAGAATAAATCATTACTAAATAAAATGCAAGGAATAAAAAGTAATAACGATAAAGAGAAAGGTTTTCCAATAGCATTTACTTTGTCTGCTGAACACTGAACTGTTCAGATGAGGGACTACTTTGTCACATGCACAATCTCTTGCTCAGATGGTCCTGGATCCAGGTACCAAAGTAACACTGATAACTGAAAACAAAAAAATTTCTCAGGTTTCCTACATTCGTCAAGAAGGGACAAGGGTGCTGGAGCATGGCTTTGCTACACTGACGGCAAAAGTTAACTCAAGGAAGCAGAAACACAGAGTAGTGCAGTTAACTAACAGTGAGGGGTCTCCACTCAGCTATCTCTTTGTGCACTCTTAATCATTGGATCATAGAATCAACTAGGTTGTAAAAGACCTTTAAGGTCATCAAGTCCAACCAAAATCAGACCTTTAAGATCACCAAGTCCCCTCAGGAAATCTGTAAGGGAACTCAGTCTGAGGCCTTAGCCATAAATGACAGTATTAAGCATAAATGCAGAGGACCAGATTCAGAGCTGTAGGAATGGATACTAAAAAGACCCTACAACACGTCTTACATTAGGAAGTAAAATTAAACACGCACTGCAGTAAAAGGTAAAGGAGTACCAAAACTGGGAATTGCCTGCCATCAATTGTGAAGGAAGATCCAGAAAAGCCAGACAATGACAGCTATGATTCCAAGCAATGCCCTGTCTGATGTACAATAGTAGACCAAAGAGAAAGCGTGAACATTTGCAAATAGACCTTTTCTGTCTTGGCTTGTAGAAGTTTGTCTGTTGCATGAACGCAGATATTTTAATAGATGCTCTTTTACTTAGCCAACTGAAAACCAGAGTCCTAGTTGTGAAACTATAAAGTCCTCCGAAAGTGTTTCACTGAATAGGAAATAAATACTGTGGTTAGCTACAGCATCTGCAAACAAACATTTAAACTACAGTTTTAGGCATTTGGGAGCCCTGATTCACTTTCCTAGATTTCTGACAATGCCAATGGAGACAGAAAGTATGCTGTAAGCCGCACATTACAGCCTCCATGAACTGTATCAGGGGCCTGGGTAAATTATGCAGCATAAATGTATTAAGTTGTCAAAATTTTGCAGCAGCCTGTAGCAGAGCATCACTGAAAGACTGGCTACAGGACACCCTACCTTCTCACTTCTTCCTCTTTTTCAGATGCACCAAACAACTGGTTTTCAATGCAGCCCAGCCACAAAATTGGAGTTTTAAGATCCTGCCATTTGCAAATTCGAAAGAAACCCACCGCAAAACCCACGACTACTGCGTTTGCTGTCACTCAAGACATCACACAGCACTTTTAAACCCACAAAACCCAGGACTCCTTTCAAGTCAGCAGCCCGGAAAGCTTTCCACGAGGGGGTTTGCACCTCGGAAGGCGAGCCCTTGCCGGCTGCCCCGCAAAGCGGGACCCGGACAGCGCCCGGCCCCCGGCTCTCAGCCCCCTCGGCCGCCTCCCGGGCTCCTGCCGCAGCCCCGCAGCCCCCGGCTCTGCCGCCCGGCCTGGGCTGCCCAGCCCCCGCCCGGGGAGGGAAGATGCCCGGGCCCGGGGGTGCCGCTGCGCCGCAGCGCGGCGGGGAGCGAGGCACCGGCCCTGCGAAGGGCCCGGCCGTCGGGTAAGGCGCCCGGGGCTGCCCTCTGGTCCCGTTCCCGTTCCCGGTCCCCGAACGGCAGCGGTGGCGGCCGCCCGGGCGGAAGATGGCGGCGGGCGCTGGCCTTCGTGCTGAACAACGTGCCGCCACCAGCACTACCCGCCGCGGCCCGGCCTTCCCTCCCCGCGCCGGGCTCGCCCGCCCGCTGCCTGCCCCCGGCCGCCGCACCTTCTTCGGAGAGGTAGCGCAGGTCGTAGAACTCGCTGGCGAAGGTGCCGTACGAGGAGTCGTGATGAGACCGCGCCGCCTCCTCGCCGTGCTCCCCGCCGCCCGCCTCCCGCCGCCCGCCGCCCTCCTCCGCCGGGCTGGCGGCGGAGCCGGCCAGGAGCAGCAGCAGCAGCAGCCGCCGCCAAGCGCCGCGGCTCCGCACCGCCATGGCGGCGGCGGCGACGGCGGCGGGGAGGCGGCGGCCGAGCGCGCTTCCTGCGCGGCCGCCCGCGGGCTCCTGAGCGGGTGCCGGCGGCGGAGCGGAGCGGAGCGGGGGAGGCGGCGGCGGGAGCCTGCCCCGGGGCGGGCGGTGCCGGAGGGACTGCGGGGTGCGAGAGGGGACGGTGCGGGAGGGTGTTTGGGGGAAAAGGTAGGGGAGGAGCGCGTGGGGGCTGTGGTGAGGGTCGTTCCCAGCCCCGTCCCGGGCAGAGCCCCGGCAGCACTGCGACCTCCCGCCGGGACCAACGCCAAAGCGGTGCGCGGTGGCCGGCCCCGCTTGCGGCTTCCCGCGACCCCCCGGCCCCAGCCCCACGCAGGGACCACCCCTCAGCTCACAGCCCACTGCTCACAGCCCACAGCTACAGCCTACAGCTACAGCCCACAGTTCACAGCTTGCAGGTTACAGCTCACACCCCATAGCTCACAGCCCACAGAGCACAGGCTATAGCCCACAGCTACAGCCCAGAGTTCACACCCCACAGCTCACAGCCCACAGCTTACACCTCACAGGTCACCACTCACATGCCACAGCTCACACCCCACAGCCTACAGCTCACAGCCCACAGCTCACACCTCACAGCTCACAGCCCTCAGCTCACAGCCCATAGCTCACACCCCACAGACCACAGCTCACAGCCCACCCGGCAGCAACTCACCATTGGGACGCCTTCTCCCTCCCCCAGGCTGGTGCACAGCTCCCAAGGGCTGCACCAGGCCCTCCGCAGCCACCCCCATGGCCTCGATTCACCAAAATGTCTCAGCATGAGCTTCAAGAGGACGTGATAAATCCCGCTCTGTAATTGCTGGCCAACATCTCTCTTATCTGTTTATTTTTAATGACTTCTGAGATGGGACTAGAGGCACAGCGCAACTTACCCTTCGTTTCAGGTAAAGCCCCACGCTAGTGAGCATTTGCTATCTGATTGCGTGTTCTTGCTTTTGTATTTTATGCAATGTAACCGCAGCGATGCGGATACACTGAAAACCTGGCAGAACTGAAAGAAACCCCTTCTTGTGCTCCCAAAGTTTGCTTGGGCTCTCGTAATCGACACTGGACTTGCAGCTGGGCATTAAGGGTATGTCTGTGTTCTCGCTGTGCCGTGGTATCTATGGGTTGATGTAGGAAAAGTGACCTTTCATCCCCCATATTCACCAAAATGGCTCTTTTCTCAGGTTTGAATTGCTGTCTTCTGGTTATAACTATAATTTCTTTTTTATGTTGTTTTGCATGGTTACAATCCCTCCTCTGAGAACCTGGTAGAAAATTGAGCAAAACATCAGAGGGGAGGGAGGGAGAGGGAAGACACAGCAGTCAGCAATATTCTGAAAATTAAAATAGCCCTCAATTTAAATATTTTCTTTTTTAGTATCACTGGCTGAACTGAGTTACTTTTTGATGGAGCACTGAGCCTGCCCAAGACCTAGGCTACATTAGGGAAAAGTTCATTCCCTTGGGTTACTTGTAATACCGGAGTGTGCTCAGCTGCACCGAGTGGAGTACGTTCATTCACATCTCCACACTTTAGTCCAGTGGAGTAGCACGCTCTCTGTCCCTACAAATAGATGAACAGCCACACAGAGGTAAAAAGTGAGTTGCAAAAGCAATTCTAATTGCATGCAAATTCAACGTGTTCCATAGAAGTGTATGGAAAAAGCTGCGGGAGAGCAACACCAAGCTCAAGTACAAAATAATGAGCCCCTTCTTCCCACCTCGCTGAGCTTGGCAAACTTTGCCAGGCCAGTGGAAAACAAGCAAACAAATGGCAATAGAAAAAGCCTTATAAATCAGGCTAAGGGGAAAATAAGGCTGCAGCTTATTCTTTCTGGCAATAATCAACTCTGATGAAGGCCCCCCGTCTCCTTTTTGAAATAGCTAGCCCAGGGTGGCGGTGCCTGTGAAGAAGTATTTGCTCAGCGAGGGAACAGCTGTCAGCTGCATGCTGGTTTTCTCCCCTGGAAAAAGGCTTTAGTGCACTGCGATACAAGCGATGCTTTGCAGTCATAGTAAACACTTAGGATATTTATCGTGAGTTGTTTGTACCTACATGACACCTATGGGTTTAAATCTGACAGCTAAGATAACTGTGATTTACAGTGGAGCTGCACTGGTTTTCTAAGGTGAAGACATGGCTGAGAGACTGACCCCATTGCATGTACCTCCCTCCTAATAAATCCTTTAAAATTAAAATTAAAATACTCTTGACACATTTTTTTTTGCTTAGTAGAACTTCTTGTGTTTGCCTGAAGGTTGTCCCTGTCCCAAAAATGGGTTGCTTACCGGAAGCAATCTCAATTTCACATTGAGACTGGTGGAGCGCTAACGAGTATCTTCAATTTTCAGCAGACAGAAAGGGCTACACTGCAACTAACGGCACTGCTCGTGCACAGCAGTTCTGCAGGGAAGATACTTATCTGATCAAGTAGTTAAGGCTGCCATCAAAAAACCTTTAGCAGAAGGAGTCCAAGCAGCAGTTGCATGAGCAGCCTTAGTCCTCAAACACCTAAACTTTCTGAATGCCAGATTTCGCAGCTTGCATGTGCTGGTGACACCTTTCTTAGACAGAACATATGCATGCCGTGTGTGAACAGTTGGAAGGGTTGGAAGGAGGTTGGAACGGGGTTGGAAGGCATCACCGTCCTCTGACAGCGGGAGTCATAGAATCACAGAACGGTCTGGGTTGGAAGGGACCTTAAAGGTCATCCATTTCCAACCCTCTGCCACAGGCAGGGACACCTTCCACTAGACCAGGTTGCTCAAAGCCCCATCCAGCCTGGCCTTGAACACTGCCAGGGCCAGGCAGCCACGACTTCTCTAGACAACCTGTGCCAGTGCCTCACCACCCTCACAGTAAATAATTTCTTCCTAATATTTAATCTAAATCTACCCTCTTTCAGGGTACTCTTTCAGGGTAGATTTATTATTGCCCCTTGTCCTATCACTACTGGCTCTTATAAAAAGTCCTTCTCTCAAGAGTCCTCTTGATTTGGGTGAATTAGAGATGAAGTAATTTCTATTGATTCGTGCGCCGTCTCCTGCCTCAGGGGTATCCAGCAGTCAAATTCCTTGCATGATTAATTGCCCTAGCTTGGGCAATTCTCTGGTGCTAGCACTCTGTCTAGCGGTATCTTCCCAGGGCTGGAGACCGGGATTATCCCCAGCCATCCCTTGAGGCCTATCCTGCCTTTTGTCTTGGCTCTGTCTCTCAAAGTACACCGTTTCCCTGGAGGCTCATTCTTTTCAGGGCATTTGGACTAGAAATTAAAGGTTTGGGAATAAGTCATAGTTTACATAACATTCAGGGAAAGATGCTGTCTCAGAGTCTCTGGTTGCATTATTCAGGAGTGGCTGCAGCTCCCGTATTGGGGGGAGAGAGGGTAAAACCTCAGTAGTCATAAAAGAGCACGGCATGATCAATGAAGAGAGAAGTGGGGAAAGGCCAGTGATACTGGCAGACCGTTAGGCTGCATAAACCCCTCATACAACGTCCTTTGTGCCGCTCTTCCTTTGAGACCACCCATGTCAAACAAATTCCCCCACTAGTCCCCTGCTGTTAGGCTGGATCCTGCCCAATCCAGTTGCTTTTCTGCTTCTGCGCATGATTTAGTGAGATTTCTCCTGCTAAAAGAGGCTCAACTTCCTTACTCAGCTTTTTAGAAGTTACAGCTGTTCCCACGTTACCCCAAAAAGCTGAAGCTGGTTAAGTTCATACTGCCCTGCCTCTTCCCAGCTACTTCCTCAGTATGTCTTGAGTAAGGCTCAAGAACAGCACCTTAAAGTTTAATGCTCCTGTTTATTTCCATCAAATCAATGTGTATTAAAAAGTCAGTACATATCCACCAGTGTTGAGTAACAAAATGACTCCTGAGACAGCAGTTTTCTTACAATAACTCTGCAGTAACCTGAACCAGAATTTGTAACTCATATGCAGTTTTCTCAAACCCTTACCACAATCTTGTTCAATATGGCAAACATATCTACCAGCAATTTATCTTGGGCTTTCACTTATTAAATGATAATAAAAATTGTAGAAATTGAGAAATCACCCCGATTTCATTAATAGTCATTCATTCCGTGCTCTAGTTGACTACCTGTGACTCTACGGAAACATGCTTGCTGTGTTAGTTACTTAGACTAAGATATGGGAGAAAATATGCTAGGAATTTCTTGCAAGCAGAGCTTTTTCACCACGTACAAACCTGATTGACAAAGGAAAAAATGTCAAATGCCAATTCATTAAGAATATCTCCTTGAGAAAAGTAAAAACTAAGAAAACCTGAAACACTGTGGAGGAAAAAGATGCATGCTATTTTTGAAAGCTAGTCAACAAAGATGAGTGAGCTTTTTGGAGGCTTCGGGTCTTCTGGAGAAAGACAAGAAAATATAAACTCTAAATATGTTACCATCCAAATAAAAATTGCATTAAATCATTATGTCACCTCTTTCTCAACACTGGTAGATCTTTTTGCTGCCATTGAGCTATGTATCTGGTCTTGTTCCAAGGGCAATCATGCCTCCGCTGCCAATACTGCTCACAACAGCACTCTTTCTATAAAATTAATCTAATGTAGGAAAATGAGATGTCTCCAAGCTCTTTTCCACAAGCGTAACATACACCAATATAAAGCCTAAGTCCAGCAGTCTTAGACAGTAAATCAGCATGACTTTTGCTTCAGTAAGTGCTATGGACCCTTCCCAAAGCATACTTCAACTGTGCAGATTTTATTTTTGTGTTGCTTTACATCAGGCAGCTTATGCCTTTCCTCTCAAAACTGCGTTTTTTTTACCTGTTTGGCACTCTTCGCTTCCCCAGCATGAATGCAGTGCTGGGAGGTGTAGTGACCCTGAAAGCCAGATTTGCCAGATGGTGGCACAATGTGCACCAGGAGGGTCTGGAGCAAAACTTTTCCCATTTTTAAAAAAGTCCTTGTTACAAAGAGGTTATTTATAGTGTTATTCCAATAAAGAGCCAAACCAGAGCAGTCTTTTATTAGCACTCGCAATAGAGGGCATTGCATTGAGGCCTCCCTGTGCATAAATACCATTTACTTTTGTGGAAAAATTGGCCCTGAGAGCTGCAAAATTCAGCTCGTATTAGCAAAGAGCTTATTTAGGTAGGAATGCTTTAAAGAGTTTAAGCAGTACTGGCAGAATTCAATTAATTCCTTGTGTGACAATGTCATTTCATCCTAATTAGTTAAGAACTTAGAAATAAGAAATGAAAAAAAAAGAGAAAACCCTGTTCCCTCATGAGACTCCATCTGAAGAGTTATGATAAAAGTTCTGTAAGTTTTCCTTCTGGAAAACAGGCAGTTAAAACAGGCTTTTCTCAGCCCAAACTCAAACACCTCTGAGTCCAACTAATGATTAGGATTATTATAATAATATTAATGATAATCATAGAATGGTTTTGGTTGGAGGGGACCTTAAAGATCATCTAGTTCCAACATCTGGCCATGGGCAGGGACACCTTCCACTACACCAGGTTGCTCAAAGCCCTGTCCAGCCTGGCCTTGAACACTTCCAGTGATGAGGCATCCACAACATCTCTGGGCAACCTGTTCCAGTGCCTCACCATAATAACAATAACAATGACAACAACAAGAATAATGATAAGAATAATGCTGCCCTTATCTGCCAGGGAAATGTAAGCAGACAGGAGAAGTCAGCAGAGCAGCTCCTCCTGGCTTGCCCCTCTGCAGTGAAGGTGCTCCTGTCAAGGAACTGGGCCTTGTCCCTCCTCCTGGGTGAAGACTACAGGAGGGGATGCTCTGCTTCAAACAGCCCAGGGGAAAATGCCTGGGTCAGGGGAGTTTTCTCCTTCTTCTTGGGATGCTGGAGCCCAGGTGAAGGGCAGCCCCCAGGAACAGGCTTGAAGCCTGGCTTTGGGCTGGAGAACCCTAGCCCCGACTGCTGCCCCCTGGGCACTACTTTCCCCTGCCCAAATGAACCTAGGGCTTTATCCATGCTAGCTTGGGCTCGGGATGCAGATGATGTCTCTCACTCTCAAATGCGATGGCGCATTACCTTACAGCTACAAGTACAGCTTGTTGTTTGAGGAAGGGAAAAGGAGAGCAGGGGAGGCGAGAGAAAAGAGTGGGGAGAAAAGGGCGAGCTTCTCCTGGATACATTCCGTACCCATCCCTACGCTACTGCGGAAGTTGCCGCCAGCCAACTGGCTGGGAGATGGGGGCTGCACCCCTACATCTCCCCTCTCCCCCTGGTCCCTGCACCCTCTTTACCGCTGCTTCCCCCGCCGGCCGTCCCAGCCTGGCTCCCCGATCCTTCCCGGGAAGCGGCCGGTTTGGCAGTAGCAGCCGCCCGCCGCCGAGGGGCACCAAGCCACCGGAGTGAGGCGAGGTGCCCCAGTAACTCCTGACCGCCGCGGCGGCCAGACGGGAGAGGAGCCTTTCCCCCGGCACCCGGCCCGAGACGGGATACCCCGCAGGCGGCCTGGGGGAGCCTGAGGCAGCCGGAGCCATCCCGGCGCATCCCGGTGCACACCGCTGCATCCCTGCCTCTTACGGTCGTGCATGCATGCAGAGTGATGTCTGGGATCCATCAGTGTTGGAGGAACAGGCTGAGCAAGGCCTACATGCAAATGACGGGAAAACTGCAAAAGTGGGACTGCAAAAGTCGTTTTTCGGGCTGTAGGGGGAGTTACGCAGCACTGTGGGGGAAATTACAGCGCAAATCACTGCTTTTCTGTCAAGCTTCCCTCGGCATCTAAAGGCACGTCCGTATTCGTTATGACAGAGAGAGTCAGGCACACAAGTGGCTTCACTGACTTTAAAATAATGTGTCCTCTTGTTCACATCTAAAACAAGCGAAAGTCAGCTATTCTGAAGGCTTTGGATACCAAAGAGGTACACAAATGGAGTAGAGTTACGCCCTTTGCAGGCTTCACTAACATCTGTGACCTGCATAAGTCTTTGAACCTTGGCTGTGGGGATGAACTAAGCATAAACCAACTTACTCTGGTGTAGAAAAGATCCCATACATCTGCTAATGGCATAACAGCAAGCAGCTTTAGAGAGCTTGGATATATTGTTTTGAAATGCTTGTAAATGAAGTTAAAAGAGAAATTTTTAATAATTTATTTAGGTTGTTGCAGATATTTAAATTAGCAACATCAGGTTTACTCTCATAACACAAATGAAGTCAGAGTCCAACATGGCTTTTTTACCCAGAGATGCTAGAATACAGGCATGTTTTATAAAACAGTGTTACTGACTAAAACAAAACATTGTGTAATGGCCAAGATTCAGAAACACTTATACCAGTTAATGTGAGGATAAAACCATTGTATTTGAGTTATTTAGAGGTGGAGTTGCCTCCTTGAGAGAGCATCTGTAACCACAGTTACATCTCTTGTTTCTGCTAACAAAAGAGATTGTAGAATTGAGAAATGGTTGTGATTTTCTTGTTGAGATCTTCATGTGACACCAGCAATAAATAATGTGTAACTTACGTTTTCTTGTTTCTACTATGCAGCTACGTAATATAGCCTAAGGTTACTTCAATGTTTTTCATACAGATGTTTACAAGGATAAACCTAATTAAAGAACAAGTATTTAAGCGGCTTATCTTCATTTGGCAGTCAACATGTGCATGGAGGAAAGGTTTCCAACAGCCTAAGGTGTATGCTGTGCAACAAGCCCTTCCCTTACACTTCAAATAAATGAGATCCTATTATGAATTCTGAAGCCATTTCAGTATGTCGTTAAGTCGATGCTTTTGAGTTTTGTTCTGATGCTGTTGCTATGCCAATTTGAGACAGGAAAATAGTCTCTAAGCATTTACTGAAAACAGTGCTCATCGATGAGAGGGGGAGAAAATGGAGGAGGGGGAAATCTAGACATCAGTCTGTCACTTGGAGAGAAATCCAGATTTCCCTGTTCCAATGGCCACTTCTCCCACATGTGCACAAAGACCTCTTCTTGCAGCTGTAAAATATTCACATATGTCAACACCCTCAAAATGTAGCAGCGAAGAGCAAAAGAGCACTAAGCTGAGGCTTTCTCACCACTCCTTGCAGGCAGCCACAGTGTTACTGCACCAGCGCCCAACAGCTTTACCAAGCTCAGGCCACGATGGGACAAGGTGCTTTTTCTACAGCCAGCAGATGTGCACAAACCCTGAACCCACACACAGAAAAAGCAGTTAAGCTGGTATTTGCTGCATGATGTAGACACTTTAAATCTGCCATCTGAGTTCTCTTCTGGGCATCCCCAAGAGAGATTAGTTTGTCCTTTTGTAGCCAGGTCATGTGCTGAGGAGAGACATCCAGGTGGATAGGGCAGTTCGACTGGCTGAGGAGGGGCCGTGATTTAACTGTGCAGCCTCCAGACAAAATGGTAACTTCCAGGCAGGGGCTGGATCCTGCTGTAGTCCCAGCTTCAGGTAGCCCCTCAAGGATGAGTCAATGTCTGGTGGCACTAGTGCTTGTGAAGCAGCACAGCTTTTTCCATCCATAGTAAACAGTGCTTCTTCTCATGAAATGTCTCAGCATGTAGTTGGAGTATTTTTAGAATCACTCATTTGCTAAAACAACACAAAGCGAAAAACCTCCAACTTACCAGAATTCTCATTTGTAGCGAAGTATCAATATTGGTAATATTTTCAAAGTGAAAGTCAAGAGCAATGTTTCAGTTTTCTTATTTTCTTCAGGGAATCAGAGTTCTTGTTTGATTTTCCATTTTGTCCAAACTCATGACATCCTACTGTTCGTATTATATTCATATTTATTTTGTTTGCCACTATCCAAAGAATTTAGCAGCAGCAGAAAACTGCTACCTTGTTTAGTTTTATCCATGCGCCATTTTTGCTTTTCATTCTCAGTTAGAAGGAAGTTCTCAAAACACAAGAAACTCCTGCTTCTGACCAGCAAGAAGAAGATCAAAGTTAAGGTTGCCAGCAGTCCCTGCAGCCCCTCCACCCCACTCCCTGCCCTCGCACGATGACTCAACTTCTAATGACACAATCACACATGAGTTTTTCTGCAGCACCTGTCCCATTTGACAACCTACAATGAAGGAGAGGGCTGAGAGATGTTTATTTTTATCTGCTCTTTTCTATTTGAGCTCTACTTTGGGGGCAACTGTCAAAAGCTTATTTAACCACTTTTACTTTTAAAAACTTGCATGCATCCTTCCAGTCATGGACCTGCACTTATGAAACTCACCTCCAGAACTACAGCTATGCAAAGTTACTGTTTCTTAGTAGAAGACTGTTTTGCTTTACTTTTCCGATTTTATTAAAGAAGAAGAAATCCAGTAGCATTTTGCATTTCTCATATGGGAACCCAGAGACCTGTGTAGGCTTGAGATACAGGTTTGGTATTTCAACTTCAGGAGGAGAAGGGATCTCTTCCAGCTCTTCCACAGCACCATAGTTTTAACAGAGAGAGTCATCCTTCCCCATTTCACAGAGGAACACTGTTACAAGTATTGCATGTAAAACATTTAGCAGGGCAGCTGGCCATGGGCCTGAGAGACGCTCACAGGGACAATACAGGCTGTGCTGACAAGTGCTAGCTAAACAAGTGTGAAGGCAGAACAGCAAAAATAAACATTTCTGGTGCTTCCTTGATCCTTGTTTGAACAATTGAGGCTCACATCACTTCCGCTTTTCTTCACTCATTGTCCTCTGTTGTCAGAGGTCTCATTCTCTTGTGCTGCTTTTCTTCTAGCAGTTCCCATACTGGGAGGGTTTGACAGGTACCTGACCCCAAGCAGGGACTGTCAGAGGGCCTGAATGGGTGCTAGGCACTCTCTGTAAACCCTCAGCACCTTCTCTTACCCCCCAAAAATATCCTCTGCAGTCCTGTCTGTTCTTCCCCTGCAACCTGCACCTCCTCCCACTGCTAGGCATCTGTAGACAGGAAATCTTCCTCTGGCTGCACACAACCATGACAGGCAGCAGCTCACCCAGCTGCCTACTCCAGGTCATCAGGTCT
This sequence comes from Strigops habroptila, assembly GCF_004027225.2. Taxonomy (NCBI): domain Eukaryota; kingdom Metazoa; phylum Chordata; class Aves; order Psittaciformes; family Psittacidae; genus Strigops; species Strigops habroptila. The sequence continues at coordinate 67,147,031 of NC_044277.2, read as the reverse complement.
GCTGCTTGGGCAACAGAAACAGCCAAGTGCATACCCTTCCGGTATAAGAAATGTACAGTGAAACCTTTGCGAAGTAACACTTGCATAAATGAGAGCACAAGCATTTTGATCCATTTGTCAAGTGCTTTCACTTCTCTGCTTTCCAGGAGGAGCAAATATGATGTCCATTTGAGGGCTGTGCAGGGGACAGAACCTTCACCTTTGTGCACTCTGGAATAATAATTCCCATTTGCTCACATCAACCCCAGTTTACAGATTAGTCCCGCAAACCTCTGTGACTGAGCAGTAGAGGAGCAGTTCAACCACAAAGGACAGTATCATTCATTAGCCCTGACCAGGTTCACTGCTTTCACTGGCAGGATGGGTGAGCAGGTTGGCAGTTTCTTAACACACACAAGCACCTGTGGTCCATATCTGTACAGGTGTGTAGCCCTCATGTGAGCCGCTTGCCTAACCTTCATTGTTCCAGATGATGCATCCACATGGATGTCACAGATCCCTGCTGTAGGGCTGGCACTGAAATGGGGCAGCAGATCACAGTGAGCTTTGAAATACTACCTCCAGCTGCTAGCTCAAGGTTCAAATAAGCCAGCGGAGTTCCCCAGAGAGTGACATTACCAAAATCTCTTGGTGAGCTGACTCCACAGGCTAGAAGGGAAAAATAATATTTCAAGTAAGTGGACTGGCAGAGTTCAAAGGGATAATATGCATTTAAATTCAACATGAAAGACATCATCCTCAGCAGAGCTTACAGATGGAATGTAGCCAGGCAGATAAACTATTTAAAAGCCCCTTTAATCAAGACTATTAACATGGAGATTTTGTCTTAATTAAAAACATCCCCCTATTCAATCACATTAAAGTGATACAAAATGTAATTTATTTTTCTATTTGAAATTTTTTTAAAAGGACAGTAAAACATTTTTCCTTGCAGAGAATCAAGTCATCATTAAAAGTTCTACCTGAGGGAAGATTCATTTAATCTATTCCATTGCTCACGTTTTAACTTGAAGTGAACTGTTGCCCACATATTTCAATAAAAAAGGTATAAAGCCTACTTTTTGGCTTCCCGAATGTTTAATTATCTGACCACAAGTGATAGTGAGACAACATAAAAGGAAAATTTTTCTTCTCACAAATTTTCTGGGATCTCAAAAGATACTGTAGAAAAATACAATGCTAGCTCGTGTATAAAGCACACTTTTTTGTGTGTGTGCTTTTGAAAGCAAACCTTATTAAACAGAGCCTATCCATTCTGCAGATAACAAAGCAGCCAGAATATTACCATGCACTTCTATTCAGCAAAGCCTGTAAGTGAGCACCAAAAAGTGAAGACGATGCTTCAGGAGCCAGGGAGGACTATCAATGCACCTCCCGCCTTTCCTCAATTAGGGCCTTAAAGTCCCGCCTGCCACCGTGCTCCCCTCTTCCCTCCAAAATAGCTGTCATCTATTTAGCTCACAATGACACAGAACAAGAGAAAAATGAATAGGACTGGAGAAGCCCTTAGAGAGTGGCCACAGCAGGGGTGCTTCACATGGAAACGTGGCATCTGAATGGAAATAGGCAGTCCTTAGCAGGACAAGGGTGGCTGTTCACTTCATTTTCAGGCAGATTGGCAGACCTGTGTGGCTACAGGGGGAGAGAGCAGCATATGGGACACTCATGAAACCTCTCTGAGCCTCTCACACAGTGCTAAGCCTGCCTGCTAAGAAACCTAACCCCAGGCAGGGAACATATCACCATCTGATGGTGCTTTGCCACTGTGAAACAGCGTTTCTCTCACACTGGCAAGTGGTTCAGTGGGACAGCTGTGGTGAAGCTGAGGGCATACTCTGTTGGTGTTACCAGACCTGAAGAGGTTGCAGAGTCAATTGCTCATCAAGCTCCTATTGCTTTGCACTCCTCCGACTTTTGGGTAACGTCTTTGCTGTGAATCCATGTTCTTTCCCAAGCTGATACTGACTAAACTGATCCAGAAGAAGGAGCATATATGGCAATAGATGAGATACATCAATGCAGTGCTACATCTGGTTTATAGCACAGCCATGTGCTAGCTCAGCTATGTTGCTTTGACCTTGGGACTTGGTTGGTCAGCTTCTGCAAAAAACCTTTTGTCAGACTGCAGAAAACCTAAAAATAACTTTGAAAATGCCACATGTTCTCCATGATGCCTTGAGCAGTGCAATGTCAAAGTGCATCTTACCCTCTCATGGTGCCCAAGGTGATCAAACATCTCCTTCCCTGAACCGAGCAATGCTGGAGCAGCAGCATAACCAAATATCTGCTTGATAAGGTCCCCACACAACCACCCATCTGTAAAGCCTTGCTCTTTTGCACCCTCCTCAGCCCTACCACGCTTTGCAAGGCTAGCTTCAAATGGCAAACCTTTCAGCTTTGCTGTCTTGCAACAATCACACTAACTTTGTCCTTGTGTGGCTGCCCTGTTTCGGTAGGGGAACATATATTGGATAGCAACCGCATTCTGAGGTTGCTGCCTGACAGGGCTCTTCAATGATGGCTGCTCCTTAAAGCTTACTAAAAATATTGTATGTGTGTATCTTGTCCTATGGATCTGTATGGGTACAGAGCAGCATCTACCTTTTTACGGGGAAGGAGCATCTACATCACCATTGCTATATACAAACCTAATGTAATCTTTTCCAAGCAGGTCTAAGTCACAGGCATTGTCTTCCTTTACTTGGCAGCTTAGTCCTCTACCTTAGCCCTTCAGAAACTTGCTAATTTCTACCAGGCTCTGTTTTCTCCCGTTTCTTAGAAGGTATTTGTACAGGCCCCAAGCTGAATAGAGCTGACAGCAGGCAATTGGCCTGTACCCTCTTGTGAACTATAGTAAGACTTGCTTACTAAGCTTTGAGCATTGCTTTGTTCTGGTTTTGTGCATCACAGACTACCTTTCCTTGAATACACATTTCCGGAGGAAAAGAAAAGGCAGGATCTGCCTGAGGTATCTAGGCAGTTCCTAGGCATTAAATCTATTTAGTTGCTACTTGAAACTAAATCCATTTGAGGCTTGTTCGATGACTTTAGTTAATTAACCAGGCTTTTATTTGATGCTGGTTACTCTTCCATTCAATGAAAAAAAGATTATTTCCAGTATTGTCTCTTCAGATAGGAAGAATTAACTGCTTTTTCTGATACAACCACCTCTTAGTAAGTATCCAAGAAAGATTCATTACTGCCTCTTGAAGCTAAAGAAATGTCAAAGGTATTAAAACATTGACATTTTGTTGCAGTGAGATCTGTGAGATCAGCCAGACAGATGCCTCAAGGCAAGCTCCAAGATTACTCATCCGATTTTGTTGCTGTGGTATGGTATTGTGACATACTGTTGCCATGATTCACTCCCTCCCCTGTCAAGCTCTACACAAATGGCTTTGCTCCATTTGTTGTGGTTATAATGGACTCAAAAGGGCCAGAACTAGAAACCCAGAGCCTCTTGAGATGTTGGTTTTGATAATGAAGTAAGAGCTTGCTAGAATCTGTATTTCTTTTACCAGTGCAAATTGAAATGCTGCATGTGACCTGATCAGCAGATGCTGAGAAAAACAGTATTAAATCCTTTGGGTGCAGGCAGTTTGGATAGCTTGGCAATGTTTTAAAGATTATTTCTTCTAAATGAGTCTCCTTCCTTCCCTCCACCTTTGCTGGTCCCATTTTCATTTTATTGCAGTCCTTTCCAAGAGCACTGAGAAGACAAGATGAAAAAAACTTGGCTTGATGAAAAGAGCTCGCCTGCCTGTGTGTGCAAGATGCCCATTCTTCTTGGTCACCTACTGTGGACTCTGGCTACTGTCCAGCTGTAGCTCTGTCCTTCAGCCTTTTGCTGGTGCCTTTAAGCTTACCCTTGCCCATGTTTTTGATCTTGCTCAAATTAGGCTGCACAAAGGCTGCCTCGGTTTCTCTGTCTGCTGGCCAGGACAGCCTGCGGGATGCCCTCGGCTTAGTTCACCAGTTCTCCAGGCTGCTCGAAGCTGTCATAGGTCACACTGGGACAACCATTTCTCCAGCACAGTTCTTCCCTTTCTCTGAGTATATGTTTTAGAGACACTGAATACTTCTAAGCATCACTTTCTTTTTCATGGAAGAAATCAGGGTGAAGAAACAGCTTTTTTGACAGTTTGAAAAAAACAGATGTACTTTTCTCCATTTCTTTGTTAAAGAAGGTGGTAAGAGGTGTGCTCTAGCAGGACAGCAACCTGATTCAGGCGGCAGTCGTTCCTTCTCCCCTAACCTACAATCTGGCTGGGCACACAAACCAGTGCAAAAGCAGAGGCCTGAGTAACACTAGGAAACACCTTTCCTCAAAATGCCCTCTTTTGAATTAGAATGGATTTTAAGATCAAAACTCCCACTACTACCATTGCTGGAGTCTTCACAGGGTAAGGAAACTCTACTCAAGCTACAGCAACACCTTCCTGCCTTCTCACCAACCCTGTTCTTGGCATTGGTGTTTCCACCGCATTTTGTGCAACAATTCAGTGCAGTAAAGTCCAGGAAATAACTTTTACTCACCTGAATACTTTTTTAAGTCTTACCTATCTTTTGAAAGGTTTGAAGTCCAACCCACAGGAACATGGTGCATTTACAGATTATGGTTGTGTGTTTTTTTCTAAGCCAGGTAGTACCAGAGATTCTCAGGGTTTCTCTCTCTCCCCCCAGTATGCAAAGTCTTGCCTCCACAGTCATAGTACAAGTCAAATGGGAAGATAGTTTCTTGTTTCCATCCCCAAGGGGGCCCAAAACTCTTTCCCTGAGCCAGACCTAAAGGGAGAAGTTATCACTATTTGTGCCTGAGGTTTTGTGGCTGCCTTTCCTTCTCTTGTGTTTCTGCCTTTGCCTTTACAGACCATGGTAGCTCTGGAGAAAAGCGAACCGTAAACCTTTCTCAGCAGGATGGGTGAGCAGCCCCACCTTGCTGACTTTCAATTGGAGCAGATAGCTCTGCCCACAAAAGGGCTTTATTCTCTTGCATATTTATCCTGCATGAGACACAGCGATTGTGCAGAAAAAATCAATGAACTTGAAAAATGCCAGTGAACCATCACCTGCCACTTCTGTGAAGTACAAAGCAGAGCAGGCTGAGGGTAAACTCTTTGGGCAGAAAGGAAGTCCATAGATTAGAGAATACAGGTATGACTGTGGATAAAGTCTTTTCCAGAGAGCTTGGAATGCCATCAAAGCAAATACACCCAGTTATTTATTCCTCACTGGTACTGTACAGGTAGGTTTCTTTCCAGGTGTGGACATGAGCATTTATTCATGTGTGGAGAGTTATCCTAATTCTGCCCTTTTATTTCCTAGGGGTTTAGTTTTTCTACTGGTTTCCCTCTTTAAGCATTTCTGAAACACACGAGTGTTGCTGTGGTATGACCCCGCCCTGGCAAGTGCCAACGCTCCAGTCTTCTTTCTCAGGAGAAGCAAGAGCTCTTTCAGTTTTGAATGGTGAGATCTCTTCAGAGTGGCGGCAACGCTATATTCCTCTCAGCTCCTGAACAAGCCTGACCGCTGCAGACCCGATCTTGTGCTCACAGGAGAGGGATTTATATCCATCTACATCCCCCTGGAGCCATTCAGCTGAGGAAACTCTGCCAGGATTTAACCTCCTCACCTCCCCTCAGACTGTGGGTGCCTCTGCACTTACCCACATTACCAATGGCTTCTGTCCATTTTAGAGTGTTTTTCAGTGGTGAGCCCTCTCCCTGCCTCTCAAGAGCCCAAAGGCAAAGAAAGCTTGTTCAGTAGGGCTGCCCTGACTGTGGATTTCAGCCTGTTTTGGAGTGATCCCATGTTAATCACCAGGCTTTGCTTTTGGAAGGATCCTCAACACCTCAATGCCAATGCACTCTCCTTATGCATCTCTTCCCAGGGCTATGTCTGGGCTCTCTGCAGCCAAGCTATCTCCAGACAACATGAGCTGAAACAGCATGCTGGGGTTTTATACCTTGCTGGTATTTTACCTAATAGAAATTCTGTTAACCAACTGCAGCTGTCACATTTTCACAACTTCAAGAAAGATTCACAGTGCTGGCAAACCAGAATTTTTCAAGGTTAGCTGTTTAGGCATCATCTCCTGTGGTAGCAGCCCAATTGCTCCAGACTGGGCCACAACTGCTGCATTTTCCTAATGTCTTTTCACTAAGGAATGCCTGTACTGGGATTTTCTTCAGATTTCTCTACACTTCATCTCTTTCTGAGATCTGACACTTCTTTGGGTTCAATGTCCAGTTAACATTTATATGTGCATTGCTTGTCTCTCTGAAGTGATCCCATTTCCATGTACATGCCTGTGATGAAATCCCATTGTTTGAAGTTTATTTCTGTTACAACCATGTACACACAAGTAAGAGAAACCCAGGAACACAAAAATAAATCAAGTATGGCAGTGTAACTGTAAGCCAAAAGCTATTTTTTATTGCTTTCAAAGCAGAAAAAGGCCCAGAGGAGTATTCCTCTTGTCTCTCAAGTCCATTTCCACTTGCCAACACACACTTCTAAAGTATTGTATTAATAAGCAGTAAAAAGAAAGAATCCCACAAGTTAACACAGCATGCTGGGTTCATCTATTTGTAGCAACATATAATAATCACCTATGAAGCAACCGAAGTTATCTGCTGCCCATGCAGATTTTGGTGCAACTCTTTCCTGCCCCATTCCTCTCCTTTAGTTCAGAAAGGGAGGAGACCAGTAAGACCTCCACCATGCTTTCCTGTACCTTTTCCCAGAGGCCACAAACTCCCTGCATCTCCTGTGCTGTGCTCTGCAGTGCTTGTGGGAGGGATATGGACCAGACACTTGCACCACAGATCAAGGCTGCCAGATCACCCAGGGCTCTGCAAGCCAGGGGTCACAGATACGTTTCTATGTGCCTCACATTTGAGTGGGAAGTTCCCCCTGACTGTTTGTGAAATATATCCCATACCCAGACTTCTCTCCACGTCCCCTCTTCCTCATCCAAGTTTCACACTCAAGTCTTGAACTTGGTTATCTATTTCATGTTCAAAAAAGATATCCCGAAACATCCCTAAAAGTCTATTGCCATGTATCCAGGGCCAGATGCAACCTGCAGGCAGCCTCAAGTCTAGCAGAGGAGCCAAGACTCACAGCAAACCCAGGCTGGCACCAGCACATGCAACATGGATGAAATCAGGAGAGCGACATCACCATCAGTAGCTCACATCACAGCTTCCAGTCCCCCTCTGCCTTTCTGCAGCCTCCCCTCCCTTCAGAGTGCAGACAACAGGGCACATACCCTGCAGCACAGCCTAGCAAAAGGTCAAAGTTAAAAAGCCAATAGCGCTTCTGGGCTTTAGCTGCTTTTGCCTCTTTCTCCTCCTCCTCCTGAACCCTGGTTCCTGAGACACCCAACTCCCCCAGCCGATGCTCCATTCCTAGTGACGTCCACAATGCCAGACTCCTTTCCTTTAATTTCCCAGCTCAGCTGTCCCTCCACATGGGGCCCAAGTAACCCTCCTCCCAGAGCTTCTGCCCGTGTCCACTCTCACGCAGCAGACGAGGTCCATGCACATCGTGAGTCAGTGCAAGCCAAACAGGTGCGGCTCACCCCTGAGGATTTACCCAGTCCTGGCCACACCAGGTACAGAGAGGAGAACAGCTCTCCTATCTTTCTCAGAGCAGGCTGTGCAACTTCTCACCTTCTGTTATTCTTGTTATTAGCAAAAAAGCACGCAGGAAAACAGCCGAGGATAACTTACCCAATGCGCCTGGTAAGAATATCTCGTGATTTAAAGCCTTGGCACAGCACTCAGCATAGGCGAGTGCTTTTGCTTTGACTCCTTGAATTACTCCAGCTATTTTGGAGAGAGGCTGGGGAGACCAGCCCCACCCTGAAGCTGGGCGTGTGTAAGTGCCTTGCTGAACCCAGGCCAAAGCTTCCCTAGAAGAAAAAGGCAGACTTTATATAAGCATGAAGAAAAAAATAATCATCTTGTCCATTCTGTTTTCCATAAGACATGGAAATGAGGAACAAATCAACAGTACATTAGCTAGAGATGAACATTTGGATTCAGATTTCATAAGCTTGCACATCTGGCCGATAACAAGGTGTGATTTATTGCAAGCTCTAGTAAGATATATGGGCCTCTATTAAGTGATTAGGGAGAGGAGTCTCTCTCCCCCCCAGGTTGCTTCGTTTCCTGTTTTAATTTCATAATGGACAGTTTGAATTTTCTACAAACACTAATGGGATCTGTTTTGTCTCATGGGAGCTTGCTTCACCACATTTGGTAAACAAAGATAGGAGAAGGAAGCAGCTTTTAGCAGAAGATTGATGGACCAGCCGTGGGGGCAATCTGCCACGATGGGCTCAGCAATGCCACAAAGAGCAACTGTCTGCCTTGACAGGGAAGATTTTCTGTCTACCGCAAAGGACAGCAAAGCATTTATAAAAAGGCACTCTTCCATATTAATGAAATGGCTTGCAGTAAATTCGCTGAAAGCTGAGCTGAGCCCCAGGCGTCTGACAGTGACATGAGGCACCGCAGGGTAGGGGTGGTGGCAGTGCCTGCCCTGGGGTGCTCTGGGGAGCTGTAGGTGCTGGCACCTTCCCACCACCAAGCCCTGTCCTCCCGTCCCATCCTTGACGGGCTGCTGCAGTTCTTGGCCAGCCTGTGGGCCCCACATAAGGCTTTACACCCCAAAACTGCAGGATGCTACCACCTGTGTGGCCCCATAGGGACAGGTATAGGTATCCCACCCTACTGCTCTCCTTTCCAGCAACTCTGCACCGCTAACTAGTGTGATTTTAAAGTCTGATATTGTACAAGTTGCCTGAAAGACAGTCTCCTCCTGGGAGAGACGCTCGTGGGATAAGATTCACATCCCTTTTCAGGCACCTGAGAGCACAGAAAAGCAAAGGTCACTCCAAACAGGTCCACACATATGTTCTTGTTTACTACTAGCAAAAGTTCAGGTGTTGGGTGTGTAAGTGAGAAACTACGCAGCCATAGGTTTCACGTAGTAGCTAGAGCTAAACGTACTCAGTTACTGCTTGAGCCCACGCAGTTACAGGCTGTGGAAGAACCTACTGAAGCACCACTTTTTTTCTTTCTTTCAGTTGCAATATGAGCATAAACAACACTAATTGGACTTCAGGACTAGACCTGCCAAAGAGACCCAGGGCTGTGCTAGACTCTCCCAACTGGAGACAACAGTGCCAGGATGGGATGCCCAAGAGCTGCTCAGGGAGATAGGAGCTGCCCTGAACTGGCCCACAGCTACAGGGGACAAATCCTGCATGTCCTAAAACTCCTTTCTGGGGCTTGGGCACTGCATCCTTGGAAGGGTTTTCAAGCAAACAAAGCTGTCCTGCAAGAGCTTTGTTCAAGCAGAAAAGGCTGTGCAGCCAGGGCTCTGCAAGCAGGGGTGAACAGGCCAGTGGGGACAGTGCCTTGTGGTTGGCAAAGGTGGCCCTTGGAGATCAACTAAGCCACCTTAGTGTTGCAGAAAGATTTCTTTCAGGAGCAGGGTGTCCCTAGAACGTGGAGCTTGGAGCTTTTGCCACTCAGTTTCTAGGTAATGCACACAGCTAGGAGATGGGTCACCTCTGAATACCGGGCTGCTGACACCTACCATAGCACACTCCTCTTTGCCAAACTCATTGCTGAGCTCCACATGGTCTTACAATGGGATCTATCAGGGTCAGCTTACCTGCACCTCCTGGTGTTTGGGTCTGCTGAGCTGGGCAGCCCATGGAGCAGCAGCCATGGTACAGCTCCTGTGTGAGAAGATGTTTCAAGCCACTGTGGACAGGACACAGGACCAGCGGTGCAGGGGTTCAAGTCGCAATGCTAAAGCAGCTTTTCCAGAGAGAGAACCAAAAGCATGTTGCTGGGGCAGGATGGGAGATGGAAATCCCACAAGGGCAGAAAGAGTGCAGACTGCTTGGAAATACCCTTATGACTGTCAGAAGAAAGACTTTTCCCTCTTCCAGGAAGACATTTAACAATTCTGGTTTGTTAGATGCTGCTCTACAGGCCTGATTTTTGTTTTGTTTTTCTCAGCACACAGACACAAAGGAAAAAAAAGCAATTAAAACTGTTTCACTGAGACTTGATGGTATGTTTTTTTATGTGAGACTAGGTGGGCAAGACCAGAAGTTTGTTATTGATTTCATTGCCAGAGCAGTAGTTTGGGGTAAAGAAGAAAAGCATGCAGCTTGGGCTGTCCTTGTGATTTATTACCACATAACATGTAGCAAGATTAATTCCAGCTGTGCTGCTTTGGGAAGAGAGCACTTACTTGAGGGCACCTGAAGGGGATTAATGAGTTGGCAGTTTGGCTTTATGAAGAGATGAGAACTCTCTGTTTTCCGCCATATTCCCCCATTTCTTTCCAGTGCTTCAAAGTTTGGACTTGGGGAGGCCTAAAAGCAATGAGCAGCAGTGAGCTGAGGCAGCCGCAATGTCAGCAGAGCTTGCCAGAGGTGGGGCAGATGAAGGGGCGATGGAGAGATGAGCACGACACAGGGCAAGGGTGGAAGGCAAGTGTGGATGGAGGAAGACCTACTGAGGGTAAGGGAAAGTGAGGGCTGGCAAGGGGCTTCAGAAATGCAAAAGGCTTCCATCTGGAAAGCGAACAAAGCCAGAGGTGTATGTGTTGGAGGGGAGGGGTGCTCACGGGGATGAAGGAAGCTGTCAGCCATGAACCTGTCAGTGGTGAGTGATGAATAGAGGAGGGAAGAGGATCAGCAGGATGACATGGAGAGACGTGAAGGGGCTGAGGAGCAGGTGGCTAGAGGAGATACCTTCTGCTGCTGGTGGTTTGCAATCACCAGGGCAAGTTGTCAAGCTGGCCAGAACCCACCCTGAGCCTTGGCTTGTTAGGCTGGAAATGAAAAAATGGGAGTGCTCTTGGGTTGCAAAGATAGTTGGCTTCAGGGCTCTCCCTCCCTCCCTCCCTGTCTCCATATGACAGCAGCCTAGGGAGAGGTGCTTCTCAGAGGTGCTGTCATCCTTGTGTTGCCACAAAAGAGCTGTGAGCCAGTGTGATGGGGGTACTGCAGGGTCTCATTTAGAGCGAGCACCCGTACCACTGAAAGTACTGACCGCAGCCCTGCCACAGAACTCACAGTGTTCCTTGAGCACAGACTGGCCTTGCGGGCTCTGAAGGGCACAAGTTTGAAACTCCTTTGCAGGAGGGAGAAGTGACCAGTCTCACAGTGATACCCTTGCCATTAAATCCCCAATTTCACACACCAGGTAGAGGACAAGTCACACTGATGCTCCCCACAGCCTCACGCATCTCCACATGCCCGCACCACCCAGGAGCAAGGCAGCTTCCAAAATCTCCAGAGCCCAAGCTCTTGCGTGTGCCCCTCACACAGACACCCACCACAGCTCTCGGCCCCACCAGCCCCAAACCCTCCCTGAGTGACCCTGGAGCTGCAAGCATCTTCCCAGCTCCCAGCAGGGCAGCGCACATCCCACCTTGGAGGATGCAGAGGTTGTGTCAGCCACAGCAGGAAATGTACCACAGGAGGGAAGAAAGTGCTGGGGGGTGTTGGCAGTCCACCACCCCCCAAAAAAAACAACCAACCCTTGTCGCCTCCTGCCAAACCACCCCATGCCCTTGCCAAGCCTGATGCTGCTGGATGGGGCCAGCAGCCAGAGCAGAGCAGGAGTCAGCACAGAAATCACTTTTTTGGTGGTTGCTTTTGAAAGCAGCAAGGTAAATAATTCAAAAAAACCCCAAACTTGAGTTCTTGACCTCACTGGGGCCCTGTGATGCTAAGCATCACTGACCAAGTATCTGAAGAAAAGAATTCGTGCTCTGTTTTCCTTGGCTTTCCAAAAGAGTTTGCTAACAAAAGGCAAAGGAAGTACGATGCAGGAGGCTAAGTGGCTCTCTGCTTGAAAAGCTGAATAATCAGTGCATGAAACAGTAAAGATCCATGCGGCTTTTACACCTCACTGCTGTGCCAGATACTCTGATGGCAGAGCTGTGCAGTCACTGGCATCATCTACCACACACACTGTAGAAATGCTTGTTAAAACCCACATAATTATCATCAATTGCATATTACCTATGTAATGATGCAATTTTATATATGTAGTTTTAAAATACACTGAAAAGGCAAACATTGGTTTGGCAGCGCTTTTGCCATCAGGCCACCCAGCAGGTGATGGTGTGGGTTGTTTGCTCCTCTTTCTCCCTGTTGTTTTCCTCCCTTCTCCCCTGACCATTGCAGACCTGAAAGCCTGTCAAGAAGGCACCTCACATACCATATGTGCTACTGGCAGCACATAAGACATAGCTGCAATGGTCAGGGTTGTCAGACACATCTGATGCCACAGCTAAGCTGATCCCATGCCCAGTTTCTCACAAAAAGGGCAAGCTCGCTCTCCTCATCTGACACTATGAGCTGGGGATACTCCATGGGCCTGTCCTGGGGTGGCTGGGGAAGGGAAATGGTAGGTCTTTTACTTACTGTCATCTCCTCCAGCAGGTCTGATGACAGCCAACCCTGGCACTGCATTTGCTGCATGGTTGTCCTATAGGGCAAGTTGCACGGGCATAGGGAACGCACTGCTGGCCAGCCCCAAAGGCTTCACTGCGCTTGAAAGAGCATGGCCATGGCTTTTCACCAGAGTTGGGGTTTGTTCCACCCACCTGCACCTATATGGGTGCCTTCCTGCCCCAATGCAGCAGCATTTGTGCAACACAGCCAGGCTGGTAACTGTTGCCTCATCTTCCCCCCTGCCCCCAGTTAACACTGCCTGCGTGCAGAGCTGGATTTCTGCTCTTGAAAGCATGTCCCCTGAGAAATAGAATTTATCTCAACGACCTTGCAACCAGTGCCATAGATCAGTCATCTGATAATAAACCAAAACATTGTTCAGATTTACATCTCTCAAGTCCTCACACTTCTCAGTTGCAGCCAAGTTATGGAGAGTATTTGCTGACCTTTTAGCACACAGCTTCTCATTTCCCTGCACCCCAGAACGCTATTCCTTTAGCAAAGAAAGACATGTATTAAGGGGAATTAATTAACTAGGTTTGCTGGCTGGATAATCAATTTTCTTGGTACAAATTGAGTACTAATGGAGGAACGTTGATCTGTTTCTTCTCTGCTTTCCCTGCATGGAGATTAAAAATAGAACAATACCCATTTGGAGAAATTGGGATGGGATCATATTCCTCTGAACACAGAGTTTTGGCAACCTCAGAAAATGGGGTGAGCATTACTGGGATTTCATTTCGTAAGTGCATTGGGAAAGTTAAATGTCAAAATGTCCTGATTTAGAGATCTTTGAACAAAAGAAAATGGAAATGTTTCCTTCTGAAGCAACTTTTCATTTAGACATTTTAAAGAATGGCAAAATCAAGGGCAAAAATCTGAGTGAAATGTTTTAATTGTGTTAAAAAAATATTTACAATGAATGGGCTTTGAATTTCTTGTTGTTGGGTTTTTCGTTTGCTTGGTTTGTTTTTTTAATTTTCCTGCCTGACGCAGTTTAATAACCTGCGGTGTCTCAGCCCTGTGTGAAAAGGAAGATTTCTCCCCACCCCTCCCACTCCAGTAGTGCTTTTCTTCCCCTATTGAGCCCCAGCTGGAAGACCAGCAACATGCCACATTTCATATTTCTCCACCTTGATGCTGCCAGTGTTTTTCCAGCTCTGGCATTCAGCAAAGCATGCCCCAACTAATGACCCACCAGATGACTGGTACCCTACAACGCTAGTCTGTAACCTTAAGCTGGATAAAAGCCTCTTGGCTTTTTGAAGAAATTCTCTGTTTTTTCCTTAGGTTGTACTTGATTTTTTGTAAAGATGAATCCACTTCATTAGCAAACAAATGTTTCCTTTAATTGGCACACTGCCCCATGCCTCCTAAATGACTGATTTGACTACAAACTGCTCAGACTCTGTGATTTATTTTTCATCTCATTTATTGCAGGCATGAATACAGGAACAGGTAAACAGCTGAGCCGTAAAAGTTTCTCTCTAGGCATGTTTTCAACAAAATGCCATCATACACTGTCTGATGATGCACGCTGCTACTCGGATGAAACAAAATGGTGTGAGCAGTCTTTCTTTAAAGCTGCTACCCACCAAAGCTGCAGCTGCCAGAGAAGCCTTCTCCTCCACTTACTCTCCCTTCCCTCCTTCTCCACGTCATCTACAGGTTCTTTTACGGCACTTAACTTTACAAAACACAGTTGTGAGGCTGATCTTACATGCAATTACAGAGCAGCCTCAGTATATTTATTGCAAACTCCTTGAACATCAGGACATTAAAAAGAAAGGAAACAAAAATAAAAAGAAAAAAAAAGAAACAATATCCCATTGCATAATTACGAGTAGGTTTCTGTAGCCAGTGAACCAGAAATGTATTCAGAAACAAAAAAGAATAAAAAAGAAAACCAAAGGATAGTTGTAAACAGTTCAAACAAAACACGATGCTGCCTCCAATGAAACAATTCACTGCATTGCCAGCTCTGTTTCAAATGGGCACGTAGGCATCCTGTTGCAAGAGAGATGTGAAGCCACAAACTGAAACTTTGGAGGAGTTAATTTTCAAACATTGCACTTTCAGGGCCTAAGGATGTTTGAAACATGAAAAATCTGCACACGCTGTGGGACCTGATAGAGTGGTGGGATCTCAAACAATGAAAGAAAACCCAGTTATTCCTTTTAAAACGAAACAGTGAGAACAGCTGAACCACACAAAGCCAAAGCACAGTTGGTTGGCTTCCATAAGAGACTGCAATATGAGAAAATATTTAACTCCTTGCATAGCTATTTAAATGGCCAATAATTTTTGCTGGAATCACCCAAACATGACAACATTGCATTCTGCCGCTTAGAGACTTCACGCTGGAAAGCTGGGATCTGCTGAGCGGGTCAGAGCATCATCCGGGGCACTGCTAAAAGCCAGGGCCACCCCTGCCAGGCTTTGCCAGCATGGCTATAGCAGGAGGTTTCATCAACCAGCGCCTCTCAAACTGGGCACAGCTGTAATGAAGCCTCTGTGCTTACTATGACACTGTAAGTTACTCCAGCTCTCTGTTCTCCCCATAAGGGATACAAGCTGTTCTGACAACAGGGTGTTTCTGGTAGTATATTTACACCTAACGTGCAAGGCTTTTGATGGCAGAGCTACATCGATCACAAATCATACCTCAAAGCACCCTGGATGATATGTCCGTGTCGGCAAGGGTTTGCAATGTAGACCTGACCAGAGGGACGGAGAGCAGGATTCATCTCACTTAACTGTAAGCAATATAAAGGTAGACATTTAAGTCAGAGGCACCTCCGGAAGACAGTTCCTTTGATCTCTCATCAGGTGAGAGTTGGGCATATTAACATTAGGTGAGATGAACCCTTTCCCAGGAGAGCTGAAGAGACAAACTCCTTTCAGCCACCCTTTCCTGTCACCAACTCTGGAGACCATGCTTCAGAAGGCTGCTGTTCAAATGCGTTATCTTTACACGTGTCAATGTACATGATAATGATAGCCGGTGCTGGGCTTCATGCTGCCACAACTACATATGCAAGCTCATTAAAGCTAGCTCAGATACTTCTGCACTATTATATAGACATACCCTCGGCAGAGTATCCTTTAACACCTGTAAAGTTAAAGTCTAGGGGCAAATCTAGACTATCTGCCCCTCAGCATATGTTCATGTTGACATTGTCTTGTTTACAGTAGGTTTGGGTAACGTGTCCTAACACTGTAATTCCCAAACAGAGGTGAGGCAGGAGTGTTTACTCAGAGGATGTGAAAACCAAGACACTTAAGCGTGGCTGAAGAAAGTACACAGTAAGAAAGAACAAGGCGATGACATTCCACAGTTAAAAGTTCAGTCTGATAACAGTAAAACAGTTTTAATAAAGCTCCATTAGGCTGCAAAATAGGAAATGGTGGCAGCCAGTGGATAAGACACTAAAACAAGACAAGGCAACATACTTGGGGTTGTTCTGTGGAAAACATCCCCCAGAACCTAAGTGGCCATGCGAGCCTTTCCCTCTTCTCCTGGTGGGAACCAAGGAGGGAGGAGTATCTGCTCTCTCTCAACTATGCCAGAACATGACTTAGTTATAAAGACTTGGCCGCTGTAAAATAACCTTGCTTCACATTTCTTGTTCTCCAGTTCTATTTCAGCTCAAGAATTTTTATACAATGGGAGCAAAAGGTTGCATTTAAAATATTAAATAAATAGCTTGTTTACAAGCCAGAACTGATGGGCTGGTCTGAGTCAGGCATTCAGTTTAGCTAAAGGCTTTTGCTTATGTGACCAGACTGCCCTGATTGGGTAATTGGATCTGTTTGCCCCCAAACCTGAAGGCATACTGCGGGGTTCCCAAAGTCCACTCCTTGGCAATCAGTACAGCTGATGTATGCGTTCAGATCAGGGTTTTTTTCTGTTTTTCCTTGACAATGACTTTGTGAAACTGCTGCCAGTTCACACACAACTGGGGGTTGCCTAACAGTAGGCAGAAGACCAGGTTCAGCTGGAGTCCGTGCTGTGCCATTCTCAACCTTACTTTGCTTTCCTTTCCCAAAACAGCAGCTCTAATTACAATATTCTTTTATTTGTTCTTCACAGTGCTCACTTTCACTTGAGCATAGACAAAATGGGCTGCTCTTCTCCATCCCCCAGTACCTTCTGGGAAGCGGTGAGAAAAGAGTAACAGGACATGGAAGATGCAGGCTCTTCTGGCTGTTGTGTTTCCCCTCCTTTCTGATTTCTTCATAGGGATTTAAAGTTCCTAAGCCATCTTTAATAACCTTGGATTGATGGAGTGGCACATTTAAACATAAGGAGCAGAAGTGTCCTGGGACTGTAACTAGAAGGTGGACAGTGTACAAGTCGTAACTGATTACCCAGCAAAGTCACCTGAGCGCTCTGAAATCTGCCATCCAGGTATGTTTCTGTGGCTCCTTGTGCCCATTGCTCATGTTGAGCTACTTCATTACATCTTGTATTGTGAGTTTCTACCTAACACTTGTGCTGGATTTTTTGCCCCATTTTATGGCAAACTGAAATTTTGGGGTTGGTGATTTTAACTGGGGAGCCTAATGCTAATTTCTTGTCCCTGTAAATATAAAATAGACAAGTAACTTTATACATCCACATTGCAATCCACAGTGCTACGATGCTCTCAAGAACTCTCATTTCAGAAAAACAGTGTAAGTTAACTCCGAAGGAAACCCAGTCTCACAGCAATCACTTCCCAGGCTTCACACAAACAAACTGCTGAAGTTGAGATAAAGCCATCATAATCAGTGTCAAATTAAGGGCAATCTTTTATCTTAATACAAACAAGAGAACATACAGAGTAACAGAAAAATATACATCTTCAGCCATACAAATCGCACAGAAGTTTTCCTGTTGGAAGAGTACCTTGTAGCTGACAGTCAGTTGTTGGTAGCTTTCTAGATGACCCTGCACTACTGAACAGGGAGGAATGGAGAACTTCTTTCTTCTTTTTTTACCTAGGAAATAGTTGGTAGCATTACCTGTATACCATAAACACCCTCCCTGGGGCTGTGGTTCTGCTAGTGCTGGACCACCCACCCCACCTGATGCCTGAGATAGCTCCACTGAACGTAGAGGCTGCTTGCGGTGAAGGGGACGTATAGGCAGGCGTACCCTCCACAGGTTTGCCAGTACACATGTGCTGATTAGTAGAGTGAAAAAGAGGGTATAGACACAACTATGCCATAAACTATCATTGTTACTATTCTTTAAAGTGATCAATCAATTCATGTCAGTCAGGAAGGCGGTTCATCTACCCAGGAAGTGAAAAATAGCTCCCTGCATGAGCTACGTCCACACGGCTGAGGCTCTGCAGCCTTCAGTGCTGGGGCAGAAGCTGTCTGAGTGTGGGCAAGCCCTAATGCTTAGGCAACCTGGAGAGGGTAAAGCTTCTCACTCAGTTAAAAAAAGTCAGTATCAAGCTAGAAAGTCAGTAGCAAATTACTTTAAACAACTGATTTTTTTTTCATTAATGGAAATAGAGTAAGATTTAGTTAAAGGTTTAGGTCAAGATGACAATCTATAGGGAGTGTTGGGTGTGTATACCTGTATGATGGGGTGTCTTTTCCCCTTGCAGCTATTTATATCTCTGAGTGAAGGTTAAGGTTAAGAATTGAGTAAGACAGCCGTTTATTTTTCTGTGGAAACTAACAGTCCTGGGGTTAGGATGTAATAATCATTCTTCTGCTTTAAAAATGGTTCTTTAACAAATAGCAGTAGCTCATTGCAATTTTCAGTTGTACAAAATGACATATTTTCTATGTTACTATCAAAATATTCTGCATAACATTAATTTCTGTGCACTTATTAACATATGTACAGAACAGTGTTTCCCAATAGAAATCAGTATGCTCCTTGCTGATCCTTTTTGCCCTAGATTACCAAAACCAAACCAGAAATTAATTGTGTTAATAGTATAAAATCTCAGGAGAGATAAAGGATTGAAGGTTGATTTCCCAGCAGCAAATGAATAAAGGGACTCCTTCAAGTTAAAGTCTAGCTGAGACTTAATTTTAACCAACCATGGTGAATCCAGGCGAGCCAGGTATATCACACGTTTTCCTGATGCATTATGTTGAGTACACAGAAGCAGAGGAATGTAGACAGAAGGCACATGAAAGGCCCCAATCCAGTCTCCATCTGACTGTAGTGCGAATTTCATAATTCTGTCATCAATAGTCTTTTCATCATTTTCTCTCTCTCAAGTTCACGCCTCAGAGTCTCAGCGCTGTGTAATTAATGCACAAACAGCCAATTATGGGGACAACAATAAGTCTCAGATTTCAATTTAATATAATTAACAGTTTCAAAATACCAAAGGAGGGGAGAAAAGGTCAGGCTCAATTCAGTGAAAAGGCCAATAACTGATGACCGATTCAAAAACAAGTACCGCTTGGTATTTCTGAAGAGCAAACAGAGGCAAGAAAAAGGACATAAAAAGACCCACATGGCAAAACAGTTTAGGATGTCACCTCACCCCATTAAAGACTGCTGATTTCAAAGGAAACTGGACTAGGACTCTATAAATGAAACAACTACAGTAAATGCCATCACAAAAGACTGGTGTTACAGCCTTCTGCTCCTCAGTGTGGTCTGATATTGGGAACATCTACATTCGCGGAATTTACTAAAGTCCTGCACACATCAGGGTGTGGGAAGCAGAGCCTAAAGTCCTTGCTCTCACACCCCAAATCACTCCAGAGCCAGCACACTCTGCAACACTGGCAATGTCCTGAGTTAGTGATTCCATTTCTTAATAAATAGTGTGTGTAGGGGAAAGAGGGGGAAACCAACATGAAACTGTTTACTGTGTTGTTCTGACAGTTAAGTATCTTTACACTTGTAAAACAGTTTGGAGATTTAAACTGCAGTGCAGAAACCTGGCCACCCATTCATGAACAAGCCGGGGTGGAATCACCCACTTGTCTTCGAGACATCCTACAGAAGCTGAGTTCAGCACTACAGCTTCAGAATTACATTTTCACTGGGATGATAAATTTTTCAGTGAGTTAGCAATGTTGAACAAGTGTGCAGGTGCAATTAAACCACCATCTGCAAGAAATAATTCACAAATGAAAATGGGAATTGACCATGAATCTGAAAGTAAAAGAGCCTCGTTTATAATGATGCCAAAGAAATGCTTTTCAACATAAGCCTAGGACTTTTTTTGCTCCAGAAATGTTGAGCATATCCACTTTTACATTTGTATTCAGTAATTTATCAGCTTGGGAAATTCAGCTGTGGTTACATTCTAGAATAAGAAGCCAGCATGCAAAACTGGTAAGATGGAAGAATAGGAAACTGAAAGCAGGCTGCCTATGGAAAGATGGGATGACTTATTTTTTCTCTGAGAAACTACAAAAAAGACCACTGTAGCTTGACATGACTTACTTAAAAAAAAAATAAAGAGGAAAAAGAAAGAAAACCAGGGTCTGTTTTTCATTTAGAAGAGCAGACATTTCTTAACCTCAGCTTTCCCCCACGGATATTTAATTTCAAAATACAAATTGCAACAGCAATTATTAAGAGAAAACCTTTGTGGTTCAGACTTGCCTGGGGAAAATCTGCACAACACTTACTCTTCAGGCCACTGGCCACAGAAATGGTACACTGCTGGCTGCAGCAGTTAATCAAGGTAGGGGCTTTTTCTTGGAGCAGATGAGAGTTATAGATATTTCTTTACAGAACCCACCTCTTCTGAAGTAGGTGTCAAGCAGCAAGTGGAAATTTTTTACTATCAGGGAAATGGCTATTTATAATTATTATAATAAGAAAAAGAGAAATCAAGCAGATTCCTTTAATGCAGAGAGCACCATAGTATTTCTGTGAAAGAATTGCACAGTACCTGTCTGCCAGCGAAATCGGCTTATGCGACGTGTATACTGTCTGGACCGTTGGAGTTGGTATAGTGTCTGCCAAAGATCTCAGTACGGGCGATTTTGTTACCAGCGTTATCTTAGGGGATGACTGCACTGTACAGCATTGTAATTTGCTGTCTGCAAATTCTGCCTACAAAAAAAATTATACAGACACAGAAAGGAAAAAAGTGTAGATTAGCTTTTGCTATCTTTCACCATCCAATTCATTGCCAAACACTCAGTAGCAACAAGTAATAATGAGAACAGGAGGCTGTAGCTACAGCTGCTCAGTACTACCTCCGTAGGTGCTGGACAGCCACCTGTTTTGATGGCTCTTTCAGAGCTGCACCCAAGGGACAAGCCTGATGGCAACATGCCCTATGTGAGATAAAACTCCATGTATGGGACTGGAAGCATTTGGATAAAAGACATAATCAGTTTGGAGAATTATCATTATTATTATTTTTATCATTATTATGCTTATCATTATTGTGTTTTCCCTAAAAATAAAGCAGAATGCTGACTACATGAGATTTCTGGATTATTCTTCAGAAATGCTATACAGTTTTCTAATGGGTCCCAAGT
The DNA here is from genome assembly GCF_004027225.2 of Strigops habroptila. Classification (NCBI taxonomy): domain Eukaryota; kingdom Metazoa; phylum Chordata; class Aves; order Psittaciformes; family Psittacidae; genus Strigops; species Strigops habroptila. Next base: position 67,126,063 of record NC_044277.2, on the reverse strand, counting down.
TTCAAAGTGTCCATCCCTTTCCCATACTTACTAACTGGAACATGTCTCAAGAGATATATTCTTGCAGTATCTAGTGACAGGTAACATAAAAGCAATATTGGAAATGCTGTTGTAAGACAAACAGCAAGCAACCATCTCCTGTCTTTCAGCACTGCAGTATTACAGCAAAGACTGGACAGATAAAACGACTGGAGAGGTAAGAACCCTAAAAATAAAACAGCCCTGTCTTGCTTTTTGGCATGGGCTATTTCTCATGCAAACCACAGTGGATAGTACCCTCCTGGTATCAGCTGCATTTCTTTCATGACAACTTTTTCTTCTGGACTTGGTTCAGACTTTAAGGCAGGGAGGAAGATAAGTCACCATCATAATGGAGCAGCTGCTTGAATAGCAACTTTTTTTTTGTCTGTCTTAATTATTTCTCAAATTCTGCAAGCCACACAGGATCAATGCTAACCACAAACAAATCAATTTAACAAGTGGGACAATTATTTGAGCCCAGGAAAAAATGGCTGTGTTAGGTTTGCTTGCCCATTGCAACTTTCTAACATGTTTCTGCTCACGTTTCAGCTAAATGCATCTGATGTGCTCCAAAACAATCTCTGAAGCAAAAGGAATTCCATTAACTCTACAAAATTAGTAAAATGAAAAATGTAAAACCAACTAAGGAAACTCTTCCTCCACACCTGACCAGTTATGTGTGTAAATACTGGCTACTACAGTCTGTTTGAACTTCTCTGCCATTCAACTTTTAAAACTCAACCTTACAAGCTTCAGGAGTATCAAATTTGGTGTTCCTCATACAGGATCTATGTGATCTGAGGACTGCCAGATCTTAATTTACTTTATGAAGATGTACCACTCTGTGAAGCTGATGGAAGTTCTCCCAGCCTTACTGGAATGAGCAGAGCGATGACAAATTACACTTGCTGAAGATTTGCCCTGAGTCCTAAAGTGTGTTTGCTCTGGATAATAGTATATTTACAGTATATATATCCAAAGCATCTTTTTATATATATTTGCTTGCACAATATGTTTGAGCCAAATATTTAACTGGTCTAAACAGATATAATTCCATGAATTTAAATCTATGTGACTCATACCAGCCTGTGAGTATGGTCATGGAGCCTGCCATTTCTCTACAGAAAAGTCTGAAATTCAGAGGGCTACCTGGCATGCAGCTTGTTTTTAAACATTCCAGGCAACCACATTCTCTTATTTTACCTCTGCTAAGAAGAACACAGCAACATATACACCACCAAATTAGAAGCCCTACGCAAAAGGTAAAGCGTTCCAAATGTCACCATTCTTAGCTTTTTTCCCCTCAATGACATTTCAAAGTTTTACTCCAAGCTAAAAAAAAAAAAAAGAGAACAGGAAGCAAGAGGAAAAAAAAAAAAAAAAAAGGAAAAAAACCCAAACAAATAAGGAAAAACATTAACAAATGTTACCATCTGGGACTGTGTGTGACCTGAGGACATTGAGAGTTAAATCTGCCTGCAAGTGCAAGCATTGATCTAGACCCTTCCCTTACAGCTCCTGCCTGTGGTGTAGGAAGCCTTTGGCAAGAAACTCAAGCCCTCGACAGAGCCCGTGCATCAGGATGAACTGAAATGCTGCTGGGGAGAAGCACGTGTCTTTGGGCTGGGATGGAGGACCATGAAACACAGGACCAAAGTCTAACTGATCTTCCTAATTGTTTTCCCATCTTTATGCAGTCCTCTCCGTAGCTGCTCATTTACCACACCTCTTTGTACGTAACTCACTCACGTATGGAAACCTATGATGGATCATACACCATTAGGTTTTTATTGTAATGGTGTTTTAAGTATTTGTGCTCTGGATTCCACCTTCCACTCTGCCCAGGGAAATGGGACTCTATGGGGAGAAGAGGGAACTTCAGAAAGATTAGTTTAAATTTTATTTTGCTTCTTCTCTCCCAACAGAGCACTACAAAAATGTCAACATTTGAATTTGCCGTGCAACAGCCATTTTCTGCAAGATGGAAATTTCTGTGGGTAAGTATATCAGGGTAGTTTCTGTTACATTTTGAAGTTCCATCGCCCCAATGATGAAAAAATATTTTATATAGCCTTCCTAAATTTTGCTTTTATCATAACTCTCATAGGCAGAAAACCAATTTCCTAACAATCATTACTAATTACAGGGAAAGTTATTTTGGGCATATCTTCTTGCTTATATAAAGTAGTAGCATGAAAGACACAAACGCTGTAACTTTGGTTTATCTTCTACCACAGTTGTACTATCTGGGCTTGGCTGACCTACTGAAAACTGGTGCTGCGACTTATTCCCATGTATTTGCGGGTACCTTTAATTAAAGCTCAACAGTGGCACTGACACAGCTTGGGAAGGCTAACTAACTTTGGCTTTAAAATACCTATGTGGAGAAAACCAACAGATCAATCCCATGATCAGGTTTACTGTGAAAGAAAAGCCTTTCTTTTTAAATCATTAAACACAGACAGTTATTGCACATGGCCCAACAGTGATTGAAGTTACTTATCTCTGATTATATGCCAGGTGTAGATTGCTGCTACCAGTATAAGTAAAGGTTAAAGTCTGAAATGCTTCATTTTTCCAATGTAATTTAAAAACTGTAAGTCAGTTATTGTGGTTTGTAATTACAATCAGAGTGTTTCTTACAGACCAGGTAATTTTGTCATACTACTACATAATGCCCTTAAAGTAGGACTTAGATTGGACTTATTTTTTAAATTGTCAAATAACTGTTTCCTTATATATAAAGGTTTTGTTTATATAAGGGGATTGTTAGCTTCTATGTTCCTTATAATTGTTTTCTTAATAGTTTATCTTATCAAAACGCCTAAATCCCAACTTCTGCGCAAGTTTAACAAGAATCATAGAATCATAGAACATTTGGGTTAGAAGGGGCCTTAAAGATCATCCAGTTCCACCCCCCTGCCATGGGCAGGGACACCTTCCACTAGAACAGGTTGCTCCAAGCCCCATCCAGCCTGGCCTTGAACACTGCCAGCGATGGAGCAGCCACAGCTGCTCTGGGCAACCTGTGCCAGGGCCTCACCACCCTCATAGTGAAAAATTTCTTCCTAATATCTAACTTATATCTCCCCTCTTTCAGTTTAAAGAGATTTCCCCTTGTCCTACCCCTTCCTGCCCTTGTAAAATGTCCCTCTCCAGTGTTCTTGTAGCCCCCCATTTAGGTATTGGAATTAAGTTCAATACTTGATTCAAGTTATTAAGTAAACATGGGAGTTTATATGAGGATACCATTGTAATCACCAACAGTAACTGTAATTCTTACTTAAAATTCAGCTGTAAATTCAATGAAAATCAAGCCCCTCTTTGTGATGGCACAGCAGATGGTTTCAGGCAGGAGGCCATGCAATCACTAGACAGAGGACAAAGTCTTCCCATTCCTCTACTGCTGCTTGGAAAGATGCTGTGGAACTTCACACTTGTCTTCTACAGTCCTGAACTGAACAACATTTTGGGACTGACCACATTAGTGGTGACCCTTGACCATTAACTCTTAGTCCTCTGTCTAGTAAGCAGCAATGTCTGAATGCAGGCAAGTTATTTATATAATGGGAATATTTAACTGATTTGCACTCTAATTTCTATTTGGATTTTCTTTTTTTTTTTTGGAGGATTGCTTAATATATAAGTTTCTGACACAGTTAAAAAAATAATTGGAATTGTGTTAAATACACAGTTTTTTAGTTGCACGTTCTACTTACAGAAAACTGTGGTACTGTTGGAAAAGGATCGAAAAAAGGATTAGATGTATCAGCAGGGAATGTCTTTATCTTTAAAAAAGATAAAGAAAAAGATGTTACTTTCAGAGCATAAAAAAGCAAAAGCAAAAGAAAAAAAAAGCAGCAAAGCATTGCAACTACAATGACATATCCAACAAATTAGAGCAGTTCAGCAGAAATTGGACCAGACCAAAAAAGACCCCTCCAAAAACGCATACAGAAACCTGATGATGAATAGTCAAAGCATAAATAAGAAAACTCGATAAATTAATTCTACCATGTAATTAAAGCTGTTGTGCAAATACGGAGCTGATTGCATATATAATTTATCTTCCAATTTTGTCAACAGCCATTGGATTATTACCTGCTTCCTTCAGCCAGCACTACATTTTGCACAGGAGCAAATTCTGCAGTGCAGGAACTCTGGCTAAAGAACTTGTCCCTTACAAATTTTAGACTTCCAAATTTTCAGTTACACAGATGAAGGCAATCAATCACGTAAGTTGGGATTGAAAGAACACCATACATACAAAAAGCACTGGGGACAACTGTTTCAGGCAGCTATGAGGCCTGTGTTGAGAGGAGGGCTGTGGATAAAGGGTTGACCTTAGGAAAAGTGCCTGGAGATGGAGAAGTGAGAGACCAACACATCCATATGCTGAGAAGCCTGAGAGCTCCCAGGGTTTGGTTCATGAGAGTATGGTCACTGGTGTGATCAGGCCCTGCTGTTCAAATATTAACTGAGATTAAAGTAATATTTAAATCAGCAACAATCTTTGTCCCACTTCATTGTGAATGCTTTTTCTCATGATTTTCCTCTTTAGAATGCAGACATTTTTCATTCATTAAAAGACAGGACAAAATAAAAAATAAAGGTATCAATTTTGAACTGCACTTTATGCTTTCTATTTGGAAAACCACATTTTACAAAGGTGTGTTTTTCACTTTATTATAGAAACTGCTGTGCATTTGTTTGTTAAGCATGTTCTTCAAACATAATTCAGTAACTACAACTATATAACTGTTGTTTAATAATGAGGAAAGCTACCCCGAGGGCTCTGAGCCTCATAGTCCAAAGCAAAACCTGAAATTATGATGTCAAATATAATAAAGTAAATGCATAGTTTATTTTGGAAATAAAATAACAGAAACATATTGGCTTATAAAGATGCCAAGGGAAATTAGCAGCCATCTGTGGGCCCACTTCTGCAAACACGTGGAATTAATCTTGGCATTAATTGTCAGGCTTTTTACACACGAGGCGTATGGCTAGTGAACAAGCAGTTAAGCATGTAAATAGCTTTTTAACAGAATAAAGGTGTTTATAAGTCAATTACACAGGCATAAATGAACAAGTGTGCAAGGGAGAAATTCTTTGAAATTGCAATTTTCTGTGCAAACACATTAATCTCACACTCCTTTTATAGTCTTATATTCAAGCCTGTTAGCAAAGTGTACATATACTACATTGCTGATTGAACCCACTCATTGGATTGAAGCAATAGTTCCTAGCAAGTTTGTTATGTTTCTTCATAGCCAGAGCCAAGTCTGCCAACACAAAGCATGGGCAGCTGTAGCATGTCTCACTTGAGAGACAGCAAATATCCATGAGCCCAGGTTGTCATTCTCCGGTTATAAAGGGTATACAATATGTTACACTACAAAATACAAGTGCACTCCATTACAAACACAATCTTTGGGCCAAAGGCAACCAGGGGTAGGAAGTTGGTTGCTCATATGCAGTATGAGTTTGATATTCTACAGCTAAAATCTCTCTAATTTTGCAGGTTGGTCTCATTTAGGAAATGAAGCACAGTTACTGAACACAGAAAAAAAGGACGCAGAACAATATTCGAGAGCCCATGGGGATCTGGGACCAGAGGCACATAAGAGGAGTCAGCCCTGATTACATGCTGAGGCACACAGCCATGCAGAATACACTCTTGCAGAGTCAGTACTGCAATCTGTGGGTGTTCCTGAGGCCAGCCTACACATCAGAACAGCAAAAATGGTTAATCTGGCTTAGCTATCAGAGTGAATTTCTCTCTCAGGGAGCTGCGCTTATTTAATCTTGGGAGTAAGACAATCTTGACAAATGAAAGGCTCTCTAGGTTCTAAACCCACCAATTTCCGGCATTTTAAAGAAATCGAAAACAGAAATTAAAGAGCAGAGGGAAAAAAACCATACTGTGTTCAATTTAAGAGTGTCAAACAGAAACCATCCTGCTTAGCCCCCAGAATTTGCTCTTTCTTCCTCTCATCTTTATTTCCCTCTTAGAAGAGACCATTGTTACTCAAACGGTACAACAGAGTTTATTGGTTTGGCCAGCATCTTAATATGAGCGCTGCTGCCAGCTCCCACAGGCAAAGCAGAGGGACAACACTGTTGTCTCCACAGCACTGGCAAGAGATTCTTATCTATTGATGGCTTGGCTCTTTTCAGTAGGAAGCAGGTACAAGATCCTCATCCATGCAACAGCAAAGAAAATTTATATATTCGAGAACACCTTCAGACTGAGAATATGCAGGATGGGGAGACAGTCATGTGGAAAACATCAGTTAAGCAACTGGGTTTTGTGAAACTGGATTTGGAAATTTGAACAGTCTTTTCACCCAGGAATACGATTTGTCCTGACAGTCCTACGTGTCCACCACAGCCAGCAGTGTGCTGATGACAGCAGCAGCTGCCAGCATCTGGGATGAGGAAGACAACCTTGTGATTCCCATTCCACAAGGAGAGCAGTGTCATGTGTGAGTCTCTTCCTGACCCTTATCTTGGGCTTGAGTCTATTGCATGGACTCAAAATTCTCAGAGTAGCTGAGAAAGCAAAACAACTCCCTGAAGAACCAGAGGCAAAGACCTAAATGTTATGCATTCCCCACACAGTACATAGCCACTCTCCCTGCCCTAGGAGGAAGACAGACCAGATCTTCAAACATCTGACTCACGCGGCAGAAGCAGACCCTAAACTTCTCCTGGGTGCTTTCTTCTCCCTGCTGCAGCAGCATCTGTTGAAAGATGCCACCTGGAAACAGAGAAAAGAAGAGCAGAGCCATCACCACCATCTCCCACAAACCCACAGGTCTTCCAGCCTCTGGAGACCTTCGGCAGCTTCTAGGCTTTGCCTGGGATTGCAAATACGAGGGGAAGGAAAAGGAAGAGGGAAGAGGAGGTGGGCACCTCTATGTGCAGGACAGTCTCATTAAGCTGAATTACAGCTGCTCAGACTAGCAAAACACAGTAACTGCTAGCCCGTGGATTGCTGCTGAGTTATTCTGTCTACTTTGATATAAGACAAAACAAGACAAATAACAGCTTTGAAGTTTACAGCTGAGCACAGGAATTCTTGTGGTGGCAGGTGGAGCAGCAATTGTGTCCATGTTGTAGAGCTGCTTAGATGAGCATGTTCTGGCACAATCAGGCTATTCCACAGGAGCAAGAGGGACTAGCTGGTGTCACAGAGGCTACAGAAATGTCATGAGCAGCAAGAGGTCAGAGCTGTGCTCTCAGGAACAGCAGAGACAGACTTTTAACACTTGATTTCAAGCATGCTTGCTCTCTCTGCAGGGATAAAAGAGTCTTGCAGCCAAAGTCACAACCATAAAACAACCTTTAAGGCAGGTCCCATCATAAGTAACTGCCACGTCAAAGGGGTATGGCATGAACGTGTTCTACGCTCCAGTGGCTTCTCGCATGCTGAGAGCTTGTTTCACAACCTCAAGTGCCCCTTGCTTGAAAGGTCAGGGTGCATTACCATAAAATAACTACTTTGGACAAGTATCTCCTTGTCTGGAATATTTAGCTTGGCAAGTTGAGAATTTACTCAGCTTAAGAGAATAGTTGACCCTTAACAAAAAGAAAGGAAAAAAAGGGGAAAGAATAATACAAAAAGGACCAGCACAGTCTTAGGAAAAGTCCAGTGGTTGACTAATCCTTCAGGAGAAAAATCCAAAAACCTGTCAATATTACAGTCGCAGTGATTTTGTGGGAAAATAAGACAAATTTTATTCCTTTGTGGATAATTTTCTGCTCGTACTCAAAGATTCTTGTTGCATTGTTACATGTCTATGGAAGTGACATATTCTGGAGGTATCTTTGCCATAACCGGAAGAGTTAACAGCATTAATTTTCCATTATATTTCTACTGCAAAGAAGAATGAAGGAGAGTGAAGGAAGAAAAGGGACAGCAGGACAAGAACCTTTCACTTTTCTTTGCATTTGTGCAAAGAGTTCTTCTGGACAGAATTTAAAATCTCACTAAAAACAATTGTAATTTCCTGAAACACCTTTTAGATGGGTTGGGAGAAAAATAGCCTGTAACTTTCTCATAAATGCAAACACAAGTGGATGGAGACAAAGAAAGAGTACTTTTATCAAATTAACTGATAAAAAAAAAAAAACAGCTATTTTTGGTATTTCTATCAAAAGGGAATATGACAAACGTCCTTGCTGTGACCAAAAAAAAACCAAAAACATTTTTGGGTATTTTGTTCTCTAACATTTGGGGTAGTCAGTATATTCACTGCTCTGCCATAACTTTCTTTCCTTCTACAAATGTCCAGTAACATTTTCAGCTGTCAACACTTCCTTCACTCCCATCCCCTGCACTGGAGGCCTTTACAACATGACGCAGAAAATGTGCAATCTTGATGGGTTTGCACTGTCACTTTGTATACTGGCCAGATGGAAGACAAACTTTAGGCCAAACACTTCACTATATTCCTGTGCATCACAGCAGAAGCAAAGCTGTTAACACCTGCACTGGTGTCATAAACACAGCCCTCAGTACACACATATAGACAAAGAAATATTGTGTGGTGCTTTATTTCAAAATACATAAGTTAAATACCAGCACATCCATACAGCACAGAGATTTGTTTCTACCCATCAAATTAGGAAATATCAGCAGCCCAAACTTCTGGAGTGCATTGCATTGGCATTTCCCAGGCCCGACGTGATGTGACTTTAAAAAACACCAGTTAACCATTAGATCTGGTTTCCAAAGCCAGTGACATGATTCTGGACTCTGCAATTGTAAAGCTCCTTGTCTGCTGTCGTACCATTTCAGTGGCTGAAATGAGTGAGGCAGAAAATGTGAACCAAAGAGTTTCTGGTGTTTTTCACCATGCGATACCTCCAGACAAATTCTTTTGAGTGGGAGTAGTTCTCAGCTCCAATGATCAATAACTCAGGTAATGTCAACCCCAGTTCACGCCATTTGCAAGTGGCAACAAAACCAGCGTGATAGGTAGGCAGGCATAGTCAGTGCCTGGATGGAAAGGGCAAAAACCAGACCAAACCAATGCAGTCCAATAAACCTGCAATAGGATAGAGACATAAATCAGCAGTACCATTGCCTAATCAGTCTTGGACAAGGCTATGTGAACTAAATGCCTTCATGAACCACGCTTGGTGCGAATCCCACACACATTGCATTGCAGGCCACCTTCCTCTCACTGGATGCAGGATTTTTTCCACTTGTTGAAATGATGTCCAGGTGTCAGTGTCAGCAAACAGATTTCATTTATACACGTAGAGATGGGCAGTTTTGCAGAAATGTACTAGTAAAAATACCCTAAGGCACCAAATGTGAGGTTTCTGAAGAGGATGGGTTTCTGTACAAGCCACTAAGCCAGGGAGACACTACATGTTCAGAGCCTCCCTGCCTACTGTCACTCCCTCTGGGGAGATAATACTGTGAAATCTCCGTCCTAGCTCCATCTGGTCTGTGGGTCTCCCTTGCTCATCTTGCAAAAAACTGGCAGAGACTGGAGTTCAAGGAAATGCTTTCAAGAACATTCACTGACACCTAAGAACCAGTGTAAGTGAATCCAGCTGTTTGACTCATCTGATTTATCTGCTTGGTTCAAGATTCCACAGACCTGCAGGACTGAGTCCACCTCCCCACAGGTACCACTTGATTCCTTTTGGAAAACTGAGAGAACTCCACCTTGAAAGTCATGGACATCCTATGGTATTCTTGCTGAGCCAAATTCTCTCAGGGTCCTCTCAAACGGTGAACTTGCCATTCCTCTGCTCACTGACATATGCCAGCCCTTCTCCAGACCTTGCTGCAGGCTGCATCCACTGTCTTGGAACATGCCCCGGCAGCAAGAACTATATTCTTGATGTCTCACTGAGTGGTTGTACGACAGGGCTAATACTTCCCTCTCCAACAGATACTTTCCTCCCTCTTAAGAGGAAATTTGTGGGAGTGATTTACAAGGTTCAGCTTCTGCTAAAACTTGGTTTTGCTGCAGCTATAGCATTTCACATATACTTAATGTGTAGTAGTTTGTTGCTACCATATAAGCTATATGCTATTGACAAGCAGGTCTACCTAAAACACAATCGTTAAGGTGCCATGGACAAAATCCTGAATCTTCATGTCAACTTTTGTACTACTTTGCAAGGGCAGCCCTGCACATCATGTTGATGCTAGTATCCCGCTTGTGCTGCCTTTAAAGATGGAGTATTCTGTTGATCTTCATTCTAAGGGTTGTAATTATGGGTTGCTAGCAAAGCGATTTCAGAGGTATTGGGAAGGGACAGGGAATGACAATGGTAATATTATTAAGTCAGCCCAGCATCTTTACAGCACATGGGAAGGGAATGCATGTTCTGGATCATTTTTACAATGTAGCTTTGCCTTAAGACTGTTTTTGAGAAGACATTCTTCAAAACAATACAGGATAATTCAGATGTGACAAAAGCAAGACAGTGTCCCATGTTCTCACAGTCTTCAGGGTATTCAGTACTCTTTTGCTGATGCTGTGAAGGTGAGCAAATGGGCTCACCACAATCTCGGCAAGGGCTGTCAGCCCAGTCACCATCCCCTGAGGAAAACATGGCAAGGCAAAACGATGTCACGGTCTTGATGCGTTGGCTAAAATGCAGACTAAAGATTGCAGAATTTGCTTGCCTTTGCTTAAAATGCAGAAATGTAGCAAACGAGAAGCAGTAGGTGTACTCGCTGGATATCGCTGCTCTCCAACACTGCTGAAGTACTCTTAGTTGCATTGCTAGGACAGCTAATACAAAGTTAGTTTTTTTCCCCCTTGGTCTTTACCAATGAAATCGTTGATGATCCAGTGCCAGGTGCCTAGATCACAGTGCACAGACAACAAAATCAAGTGGCATCTTCTGCAGATGGAGGCTGTTGTCATAGGAGAAAGTCACTAAAGATGGATAACATGAAGAGGAGGGAATGAATATTGCGATTTCTGCCAGTTGAGAGTGCCCCAGGTAAGCCATTTATTTCCTGATTTCACTGCCTGCAAGCAGACTGCCCATGCATTCTGTACCAGATGGAAACTCACCACTAGCCACGCCTGATTATTTCTAAGCATAGACACTGACAGCTCATCATCCAATAACTCCATGACTTATTAACACAGAGAATTCAAACCCAGGGACATTTCACTACAGGCTGACTATTAACCGCGGGGCATACCTGCACTTTCTCAAAAGTATCAGGATCACATTCCTCTATTGTAAAGTTATGCTAGATCGACACAAACAGTGCACTGCCTGATCCTTATAAATAATTTGGCTTTCTACTGTAATCAATCTTTACTTGTATAACAGCAAAAGCTGGCTGAAAGTCCTTAAGGGTCCAGAAACTCAACCAAACACAGTCTCCTTGAATGTCAGTACAGTAAGAAATACTTTGCATTAATTTTTTGTCCTATTTTCCTAGGCTATTGAGCTCTGCTAAAATCCCCAGGAGTTTATAGAGTTCATTATTCTAAAGGAAAAGAATACCACAGGTAGATTAAAGTCAGTTGGAGCTACAGGAAAAGTGTTAAAATTACAAACTGGTGCTCTACTTTTATATCTATCCAGAAGGACACTTGAGCATATTTTCAACTTCAGCATGTGACTAGTCCTAGTGATTACTGCAGCCTTTAACGATGCATTTGCCTACAAATTTTGGTGACCTCTCATGGATTAGTATCTCCCCAAATAGACATAGGAGTGCTGACTGCTGTGCTGTGCTGCAGTTTGCCAGGCTCACTATTCTAAAAGTCTGCTCTGACTTAAGCTTCTGTATGACAATAATCCCTTTTCCAACATAATATGTCACCCTTTCCAACACACCTTGTGGAAACAGAACACTGCTTCTTTAAATGTAGCGTGTGCAAAGCCATTTGATCCTATCAGTCAGACCAACTCGAATAGAAGCTGCAAGTCTATAAAGAACAATGTTTTGCTTGGTTTGAGATTCATGCATGAAGAAATCCAATCCCATATCTAGTAAATCTTTTGTGATGTTACATATAAAAATCTATTTATTCATAACCTCACACCCTTGGCTGTGGAATCATTCATATTACCAGCCACCAAGCATTGGAAAAACACAAAGATTCTGTGCTCACTGTAATTTATATCTTGTTGTATTCAAACACAAGAGCTCATTAGACATACACATTTACAGATTACAGATACCTGCATTGTAATACTTTGAAAATTTGGTGCCATGAACACATCAGATGCCTCTGTGTCTGTTGAGTTGCTCATTAAAGCAATTCATTATCAAAGTAAATGTATCATTCCTTCTTTCTTTTTCTCATCTTATTTCCATCTTTTCAAGAACAAATTGGGATGCTACCTTAAGAGCCAGTCTCCCAGTCTGAGACACTCTACTCAAGCATGTTCCATAGCTAAAGAGATTAGTCCCAGCCAAGGGATAATCCCAATTGATTAGGGCTACTAGCACATAGCTCACTCTCGCCCATTCTTAATTACAGCAGAAATTTCTCCTTTGGACTGAGAAGAAAAGTACAGAACTCTTCTGCTTGGCCCAGGAGTGACAGCAGTTTCAATGCCAGAAGGCTGCTCTATCATTTGAGCAGAACTCTGCTTCCCCATAATTTTTTTATTGGGCAAAGGATCCAGGGGATCCATTATTATAGACATCTCTGTGAAAGTGACTGAAGAAGATTATAATGTGCCGTGAACAGGAAAAGAAAAGGGAAATAGGAGAGAAGCCAAACAGTGACAGTCCTCTCCCTGGAGGTCTGCTTGTGGCATTTCTTCGGGGCAACAAATACACCGTGAATGAAATGTCACAGGCAGATGCTGGTCCCCACTCAGTATCTTCCTGCCCATCCCAGCAGGGGCTCATAGGGAAGCCAAACTGGGAGCTGGGGATTTCCTGTGAGGCACGTTTCCAGCACTGATGCCTTCAAGGACCCTTCCCAGCATCGTGTGCTGATGAAGGAGGCCAAAACATGCTGTTGTCTGTCTGTCGATGTTATGGTCCCTGGGAAGACTATAGTTAACTCAAACGATTCAGAAAAACCCTGAAGTATTTCTAAACGTGAGTAAAGCAGAAACTGTCAACTTCATTAGTGGGGTACAATGAGGGGGCTTAGAGTGGTTACTTTTAACTTTCTCCCCAAGAGCCCTAGGATAGATGAAAGCTAAGACCTGGGATACTCTGTTTTCCTGGGGGTGGGGGGAGCATCATTCTGATTTGTTGTTGGGTTTTGGTTTGTTGTAATCCTGTGCCTGCTGCTTTTTGAGTGTGCTCTCTATGAGCGTGGGAACTAACTGTTTTTGGTGAAGGAATATGCCCACTTCAGCCATGCTGTAGATGTGAAGAAAACCCTTTACCCACACTGCCTCAGTGCCCCTGTTCTTGGTGAGGGAGAAAGGAGAAAGCACAGTTTCTTCAACCTTTTTTCCAAACCACTAGCAGCAAGACAGGAGAGATCTAAAGGACAAAATCACCGTAGAGGCACACACGAACATGCGCTCTGCTGACCACAGACATTTTGAAGAGAACAAGCTTTGTCTGAAGTCTGGGCAGTTCAGCCACTCACGCAAACACATGGACTTTATCTGGATGTGAGCACTTGAGCTTCATGGTTTGATTTTGACAGTTTGCTCTAGTTGGCTGCAGCATGAGATGAGTGCCAAATTGTGCACAAATTCAGGTGGTAAGAGCCCACTGTGCTTGGCACACATTTCCCTTCTCCAGCACTGCCAACAGGGTTCTCAGCAGAGCATGTCCACATGGCTTGGTGTGCATGCCAGATGGCATGGGTAGCTCCTTCATCAAAATCCATTCTGGTAAAATCTCTCACTTTGCCAGCAGTGGCTAGGTGATGTTTCAGAGCACTTGCAAGACTCTACCCAACATTTCGGTAGAGGATCAATAAATGACATTAACTTGCTGAACGAGTTTTGTAGAGGTTCACTTCCTGACCTCACTGGATGTTCCTCCTGGACGGTGGGGGGGGTTTGGTCTTGGGTTGCTGAGCATGAGATGGATGCCAAGCCATAAAGCAAGCCATAAATCCACAGTTATTCCATAGAGATCAATTTGTGGACAAGTTCCAAGGAATAACTCTAAGGAGTATGAAAGAACTGTTTTCTAGTCATCTGATTTAAATTGGATGCATAGGACATCTACCTACGTGGAAATTTTTTTCCTCAGCCCAAAACAGTTTAGAATTTCATTTTTCGGAGAGTGATACAAGGGGTAATGAACAGAAGAAGACAGTTTCTACCAAGTTCAGTGGTTTTCAATCCAGTTATCATGACAGTTTGTTAGCTTGAATTAAACAACTCCTGTTTTCTGCCTTCCACAATAAAATTACAATTTTCCTCTATGATCTACAGTATTTGGGGCACAGCACAGACACTGTGGAATTACTACAGATATGCTGAGATTTATGCAAATTTATCAGCTCAACTTACTGGTTATTTCTACTACTGCCATTCCTCTCAGTTATGAGACTTGTACTAGGCTCTGTGCAAACTCAAAACGAAAGATCTGTCCTGATGTAAATCTCACAAGCCAATGATGTGGTTTCTGTTTTGGTTTTGCTTGCTAGTAGACAGACTACAACAAATGAAATAGATGTTATCCTTCACTAGGCGATTTTCCCACTGTTGTGGATAACAGTAAAAAGCAGAGGACAAATCAGTAGATAGGCCACAAGAGAAAATCTCTTGTCACTTAGGTACCACTTGTGGTTCATCAGAAGAGACTGCTACTGGAACTGCTTAGGAATTCTCATCAGAAAATGCCTACTTATTCAAACTGTATGTGTTAGAAAAGAATCTGTGCTGATTTAATTTTCTCTATACTTAAAAAAATATATTTTCTAAATGATTTCACTCAGCATTTTGTCAGAGGAGTTTTTAGTGCCAATTTAGAAAAGAAGTTTTGGTTGGAAACATGATTTCATTGAAATTAATTAACAAACATTACTTGAAATTGAAACACTCCACAACTGCTAAAATCAAAACATTACAAACCGGCTTGATCCTTGTCTCTACCCTTCTTAGCATTCCCTGACATTTAGTTCAGGATGTTTTCCAAAATACAGGCTTTTTAAAGAAAATGTAGACAAACAGCTTTTACTTTAATCAAAGAAGATGGAAAAAAAAAATAAATTATTTCCTATCAGTTCTGATTATTCAATTGAGTGGCAAATAAAAAGAAAATTTACTTGCTCTTTTTGCTGGTTTTACAAGTTGAGCCACCCAACCAGTCAAAAAACAGCTCGGAAAGCAGATGTTTCCGTTTTCTGCTGGTGCTTGGAGGCATTCAATTGAAATTCCACAGAACAGCCCAAGCAGTTAGCATCATACTTGCTATCACACTGGAACAATGTGAATTTGAATTACACATATATCAATTCATTAGTGGGTAGGAAAGAAAACAAACACACAATAGTTACTCGCTGGAGTCTAAATGCAATCGTCACTAATCACACTGAGGAAGAGAGATTATGAACTTCACACGTGCTGAGACAAAAGCAATTACATACTTCTCAGGCCGAAGGAAAAGTGATTAATAGGCCTTCATCAAAAGACTTTGAGCCATAATAGCTTCATCACTATACTTGTCTCATTGAGAGAAAACATAAAACGATATACCTAGTTTCAAGCAGGCTTTTGCATAGAAGTGGAACATTTTTCTATTACATTATTACTGCAGAGTGGAAAAGAAGACTCAGCCAGTACATCCAAAAGTTGATGCACTGTCTGAAAAGCCCTATGTATCTATTGTTCACTTTTATTCTTCCTTGGCAATGTTACACCTGCTTACTGCTGCTAAGGACATGAAACACATTCACCTCAAAAGTAAAACAATAATCTGAAATAAAATAAATAGATACTGAGCAAAAGTATGATTGAACATATGAGACCTGATTTATAACAACATGCAGGTTCTAAAAGATTTGCTAAAGATTTGCCTTCTCAGCTTGAAGCAGGAGGTAGATGTCAGCCAGGTTAAAATCTGTTTGTTTGCATTTACTTGATCTCCTTCACTTCTTCTGTTGTTGATTTCAAGCAAAAGAGAGAGCTGCTACTGTCATGGAATGATCAGGTAATAATTGTATGTGGCAGAATTTATCACCTCTCTAGAGAAAAACTAATGCTCTCTTGATCCAAACTACCTTATGACATTCCACCTTTACCTGCATGTCAAGTTTTAGAAAAAGCTAGCCAGTGGGCCATTCCTTATTTAAAATCAGTGAATTAGAAGACACAAAGCAGGCACAGTGCAGGATTTTCCCTGCCCTTTTTTTCCATTTAACACCCTCATCTCTTTTTGGTACCTTTCCTTGATCATGTACACATTGTATACAATTTATTATGGTGCCCACTGGTATAAAGTCAGCAATGGATTTCACTTTGTGGATCTTTTAATTTCTTGCAGAATTCACTTGCAATTAGTTACAGAAATAGGGAAGTGTTGAATCATGTGTCATACATTTACAGGGTGCACTGAGTTGTTTTTCTGCTCAACATAGAGATAACAGGGGAAAGAACGTTCATTAAGCCAATGAATTTAAATTACTTTAAGTAGAGGCAAATTAAAAAGTATGTTTAGATGTATACAGTTAATCTGTTAGCATTCTCTCATTCTGTTCCTTCACTGACTCTGCGTGTCCTTCTATAATAGATGAATGGGAGCAAATCCCCAAACAGCTCAATAGCAGTCAGAGGTTTACATTTTTTAGTGAATGTTAAACTAAGATCCAAGAGGCAGTCTCTGAGAATTTATCTTGCATATTAGTAACTCAATAGACTGCTTATGAGACTGGCATTCACCAATAAAGCCCTGTGCTTGAACATGCAGAGTTACACATTAGCTGCAAGTCCTATTTATAATGCTTTATGTGCATAGACTATAAGCAGCAGCTATCAGGGAGTATGAAAATCCAATCCAAAATGTATTCACCCATTATGCTGGCTGCCCAAGTGCTGTGATTGGTTTTAAATGTACTAAGTCCCCTCTCTAGTTATTAGCATGCTTTATATAGCCTAAATGATGCTCAGGTAATTTGCATTTGCTTAGTTCAGGCTGTGTGCTCCCAGGAGCCTTGCACTGCATGCAGCAGTGAGGACTTTCTGCAAACCCCCAGTCACATGTCTCGTACTCAATTTGACTGGGCATTACAGTGCACCCCTTTGAGCTGTGTTCTTATCTAGTTGATGTTCTTTTCTTGCAGTAGAAAAAATGGTCCTTTGCAATCACATTGTAAACTAAGAATATTCCTTGAGTTCATATGGAACTAGATCTATTGTCTGTTGCTACAAGGTTTTTGTATTAAAGTTGTTTGCTTTAGCAATTCCTGCTCTTTGCATTTTCTTAGTTTAATATGGAGTTAAAGGGCATGAAGTTGAAACTGGGAATAAATGTATATTTATCCTGTTGCTTACTGCTTTTGGTTCTTATCTATACATATAACTGACAAACTACTTCTTGTTGCAGATTCTTTCGCTCATAATTGGCCGTTGCATGTAAGCTTGAATGTGCTAATACTGTTAACTGAGAAGCTGGCTTGGAAAATGGCATTTTTGAACACTTCTTTGAATCCAGAGTTATTGCTTCCAATTCATCTTGTACTAAGAAATGTTTGGGATTTTTTCTTTTGTTATGAAGATGTAAAAGGAGAAACCTTCTAATCCTGAAATATATCTCACAGCCTTCATAAGTTTCTTGAGAAGACCTATTTTATCTTCAGCATGTAGTTCACCATAAATAAAGCATTTATAAATTTGTCTCTGACTGAGAGGTTTTAAAGACCTTTAGGGCATGCAGAGATACTAGATCTATACTCTAGCCAGCTAGATGGCAGATAGAGGCTATCTAATGCTCTTATCAAATATTAGTCTTGAATTACATTATAGCTGCTTTTGTTTAGAATTCAATGCCAAAAGGACTGGTTATGGGGGTATTAGAGTTTGACATGTTTGTCTTTCTTTCTTTGAAAAATTGTTTTGCACTGTAAGTGAAAAGTTCCTTAAAATGAAGGCAGGAAACACTGAACTCATTTCCCGCTCTGTTATTTGGCTTATTGCAGTCTTGCAAAATTGTCACAAAAATTGAGCAGCTAAAAATACAATCAACTTTTCTTTATCAACATCACAAATCTTAAAGGGGAGTGGAATGAAGAGATTCTTAACTCATTCTCCTTTATTCACTACCCCTTGCTCACTCTATCTACTTAAGAGTTTGCAAGGATGTTTTATCGCTTCCATCATGTTATTAGTACTTCTCATAACTTTACCCTGAGATGACTGGCTTTTGACCTGGTTACTTTCACTTGGTTTTCAAAACGGTAGATGCTAATGCATCAAATTCTGTACTCTTTCAAACTCAGCGAGATCGCTTTCAATGAATAGGATTGCATATACTAGTAATGCTATTACTGAAATAGAAACATTTTTCCAACCCATCCTAAATAAAAATATCTAGTTTTAAACTGAAGACCATTTATTTTTCATTTTTTAAACTATCATACTGATGATTTATACCTCTTAAATGTTGCATCTTGTTTTGATAAGGCAAATAATTTTCTACTTCCTGTTTTCACCAATAGATGGCAGGTGAAGCTCTAGCAATTTATTCACTTGATACATCATGAAGTAAGAACGCTTATAGTTTGCAAGTATATAGCCAGCTGTAAACCAGTGTTTTCTGATATCTCTTCAGATGTGATCATGATTTAGTCCATCCACCTTGCACTAGAAACTTTAGTCCATTAGCTCCATTTTGTGTATCAACCTGTTCATTCTTATTTCTTTTGTCCTACTCCATTGGGTCAAACCAAAGAGACTGGTGGCAGAAAGAGCCTACTACACTGATAAAACTAATTTTAATAAACCACACTAAGGATGCTCAAAATTCTTCATGTATAATGTTGTATTATTTTTTAAAATCCACTTCTTTTCTGAAACACAGAAGCAGAAAGAAATGAATCTTTTTTACATACAAGTCAGGTACAGTGCTCAAAGTCACAATTAAGTGGTATAAAAAGATAGGGATTTTCTTCTGCATATGTTACAATGATTTTAAGGACAGCAAGTAGTGCGTTGTAGTTAATTAATTGTAGGATTTACTTGAAAAATTAATGGAAGCGTGCACAAACCACATGGTTTGAGGAGTGCAGAGCACAGAAGGATACCTTTCTTTCTAGGCAATCTGCATTAGTAAATGTATATTATTTCTCCTGCAAAATTATTTCCTGAAATCAGTCTGTCTCATAATTGCCCTGCTGTTACTGGCAGTCTAAGTATTGATGACTAAGTGACTATTAGAGCTCAGCTGGTTCTTGTACATATCACAGTAGCTCCTCCAGGCTGACCCGCTGGACAAATTTGAGTGTTCTGATCTCTGCATGGGCACCTGCATGAATTCTATTAATCCAATCCATTCAGTAATCCTTCCATTTTTATATTATAATTTCATTTTGTGAGCTCCACTTCTAACTGTAACTCTCAGCATGTATTAAGGCTTCTACCGTATGGGCAACAGCAGTAAAACATGGATAAAACCCAATGCCAGCAAGAAGCATCAATGATTAGACACTGAACAATGAAGATCTTGCAGCTGAGTCAGTGATTATTAATTACTCTCAACCGGTAACATTACAGAAGGGAGGATGTCTAAAACTGCTTTAAATTAACTCTTCTCCAGTAAACTGAGGAATTTTGGCAGCAAAGATCATGACACACACACCACACACACCCCCACAATTCATTTTAGGTGTCCAATTTAGGTGCCTTAGTGTCTCTACTCCAGACAACAATGAGAAGACAGCTCTCTGCATACCCCTCTGCAGGAAACCCCCTGAGTATGCAGGAACCTGAACTTCTAACCCTATCACCTCAGGCAAGTGCCCCAAATCAGGCAGCAAGAATGACCCTCTTAGACATTGTACCTGTCACTGAATGTGAAACAAATGGGTGCAATTAACAAGCAACCTTCCAAGGGCCAGGTCATAGCATGCAAAACCAGCACACTACCACTGACTTGACAGTAACACGATGTAAGCTGTACACCATCTTGACCCTCAAATGACAGCACATGTTATCACAACAGAATTATGAAATAATCAGACTGGCTCAGAGCTATGCATTTCCCCTTAGCTTGCTTTAGTTTGGAGCCTCTCTCCCTGAAGAGTAAACTTTTCTTTCAAACCTCAATTGAGAGCAGCCTGTAGCCAGTGAAACTGCAGAGAAAGGTCTGTAAACAATAACTGCTCTGTAGAGAACAAGCTGACCTTTATAGATGTTAAACTAAACAGAAAGGGTTGATTGATGCTGTGCAGTACATGCTCTCCAAAATATTAAAACCAAGAAAATAATGGAAGGTTAGTTTATGAATATACAATGGGATAAATTATGTCAGCGGATAGGGGGTAGGAAATAGGAAAGCATGACTGGATAAAATATTTGGGGAAAAAAGCCTAAATCCTCAGCTGGAAAAGTGTGTAATGCTGACTTCTGTTAAATGGAAACAAAAAACAAACCTGTTATCTAGAGCAGGTCAGTTGCTAAAGTCTCCATGACTCATTTTTTAAAATTCTGCTTAATACAGTAAGATATGGTATGATGAAAGGAAAAAACCTTTAAGATCATCAAGTGCAATCATAAACCTAACACTGCCAAGTCCACCACTAAACCATATGCCTAGACACCATATCTACACATCTTATAAATACCCCCAGGGATGGTGGCATAACCACTTCTATAGGCAGCCTATTCCAGTCCTAGATAATCCTTTCAGTGAAGAAATTTTTCCTAATATCCAATCTAAACCTCCCCTGGTGCAACTTGAGGCCGTTTCCTCTCAACCTATCACTTCTTACTTGGGAAGAAACCAACATCTACCTCGCTACAACCTCCTTTCTGGTAGTTTCAGTTTCAGCCTGCCTGTGTCTTGTCAACCCAAACTACTGAAAAAGGCTGCAGAATTCGGCACCTCTTTCTTGCTTTACTTTGCTCCCTTTTAATTTTCCCTTCCCCCAGAAATGTAGGGGAGCAGTTGGAATTGTTCAGCTTAAACGCATCTCTTCCTGTCACTTTCTGAAATGGAATAGTTTCATCATCCAGCATTCAAGGGGCTTTCAGGTAAACCTAATTTCCACAGATGCTCCTTAGTCTGCAATGGTACTTTCAGGCGCAAAAGCAGGTCTCTCCTATATGGTGGATGTAGAAGCAGTACGCGCTATGCTGTCATCACAGCTGCTAGTGCTGGAACAGTTCTCCCACCAAGGAGACCTAGGGGCTCAAGGAGCTAGAAGACCCCTTAAATTTCAATTTGCCACAGTTCAGAGATACACTTGCACTGTGAAAGTCTTGGGGCACAAAGACTGTTCAGCTGGCTGGGTTGAAGGGCAAAGATAAGAAGAGGGTCAGGATGAACAGGGTGGGTGCCGATAGCATTTTGGTGTAAGGTGAAGAACATGCTTATCGAACCCCCTGAAGTATTTGAGGGACCGTCAAGTATCCTCAAGGACTTTGTGAAGAAACAATTCCACATACTTGAAGCTGCATAAGAAATAATAGCTTTGCAGATCTCTTTACCCTTCTAGAGCTGGTGTCCATTCCCAAACTGCAGTATAACAGTGACAGTCTCAGCTGCTCCATAGCCCCTGCCCAGTCCCCTGCATCAAACCTGTTTACCCATGCACAGCAGCAAGTCTCTAGTTATAGTACACCCTGACCTACCTCAACATGCCTCTGAAGCCCAAAAGCCATGGCTGAATATTCACATCCCTTTTGCAAGTAGGGAGGGGCCTAGGAGGGATAAGGCTTTGCTTTATGAGACTGGCAGGGGAAGCCACATCTCTCATCCAGTGGTAACAGGACACTAGCAATTATTTACAGCCGAGTACAATACAGTCTCTGAAGGAAAAGGCACATCCCCACAGTGCCTTTCCAATACTGTAAAATAGCACCTAACGATGTAGTGAAAGCAACGCCTACAACATAAGTACTTTAATACAAAAAGGCTTATGCCAAAACCATAGTGCTGTCTCTGTTGTGTTTTTATATGCTTTAAGCATGGTTTCTAGAAGACAGAAAAAATGGCTTTGGACAACAGAAGAGCTATCTGACATTAGAGCTATTTTCAATGCAAGATGACTTGGAGAAAGTTAAGGATCATTCTGAGATCACTAAGTCAAAAGGCATTTTGACTTCAGTAGGACCAGCATCTCTCCTTGGCTTTTAAGCAAAATCACAAATCACATACGTCTAAAAAAAGAAGTTAATAATCAACATGTTATAGACTATTTTGCCTTAAAGCAAAGCAAAGCACTCTGCTAACGAAAAACCAAAGTGCAGGTACATGTCTTTTGATTGGCTATTGGGTAAGGTCTTGTGGGGAGAAGAAGAGACTTTCCAGACAACTCCGAAAAGCAAATCTATGATCACATTAGGAATTCACGTTAAACAGACAAAGAAGCTTGTGAAACCAGTGCAGCAAGGTATAAAGATACCCAGGTAGGAGAGAGAAATGAGAAGTCATCCAACAATAAAAAATCACATGCAGAATATCAGCCATAATATTGTTGATGTGGACTGATTTTCAGAGATGCTGAGTTTGATGGATTCTCAGGACCACTGAATATCAAGGAAACTTACTTTAGTCTTTCACACTATCCAACACACTGTACAGTATCCCATTCATTTTAGCTGCACGCAAATTACTGAAAACTTTCACATTTTCCTGGTTGCAAACTGAAATTATTTACCATAGGTGTGGCCTCTGTGAAATCCATCAGGAGGTCACCTGGCTCCAAAGCAAACGTACTTCCAGCATCTGTGGAACTCTAAAGGCAAAAAAGAAACCCAGCATTGAAAAAGACATCGAATTTCTGTAATTCTGTTGGTTGTTGGGGCTTTTTGTTTCATTTGTGTTTTTTATTTTTTTGTTTGTTTTTTTATTTCTTAAAGCATAGATTGCCAAATGGATTTCACACCATGTTTTTTAAAGTATTGGCTGCTCAGGAAAGACAGACAATAAAATTATGCACCTTTGAAATCAAGGTAAATATTAATTTAATCTTGATCCAGTGCCCCCGTAACATTGATAAAAACTATTATTGGTTTTAGTTGGGTCTTGGAGCAAGCTTTAAATATTTCCTTATACAACAGGTTAAATATATTACTTCAACTCTGCATTAAAAACTACTCCTAAATGTAGAATTACTCCATCTAAGGAAAACATGTTATCTGCCTCTCCCTCCCACCCTTCTTGAATACTCTCCCATCTGACAAAAGCTCATTTCTTTGTATATTACCTTGCCACCAGGTGAAACCTGTGTTTGTCCTTCTGACGTCTGTGGCGTACATGTTTTCTGTGACCCAGGAGATGCTGAAGACACAGGTGTGGATGCTGCTGCTGCTGCTGCCAATGCTGGAGGAAGGTCATCTTCATCACTGCAGTTGATGAAAGCAGACAGATCTTCTCATTAGAAAATGTCACCAGACTTTACCCATACTTCTGGAGGAGGCATTGGTGGTAACCTGTCTATATGTCAGCTGTAGTGCTTTGGAGTGAAATTCTGTTTACTCTTCTATCTGTACTGCAGCTAACTTTTCAAGTAAATTACATTTTTTAAGCTTTAAAGGTTCCTCCAAAGTGGATTGGCTAGGCAATTCTCATCTGCAAATGGAAACCTTATGGGTCTGATGTGCAAGTAGTCTTGCTACTGGGTCTATATATATATAAATATATATATGACTAAATAAACTTATTTAACGGTAATGTTTATTCTTTTCCATGAAGGCTGGCAGTATTGATAAGAATAGATCTGGTTAGATCCATCCACGGGACCGACTGCTTCATTGTCATTAGACCAGTGGGAGATTTGACGCAGATAGTCTGTGCTATTGCTTTCAAACTGTTTTTAAAGGACTTTGACTCCAAAAAGGAGCTCTTCAGAAACATTCTTGTGAGGGTATCTTTTTCCCATCTGATTTATTCCTATTACAGAATAGGAAAACAGAGAAAACATTTTATTACAGAGAAAACATTTTATTTAAAACCAGGTTGCATGCTTCCCTTGCGCTCTGGGCCATCAAGCTGAGCTCTTTCCATCTCACCTACTGTCACCACTAAACAAAAGCTAGTAGAGGATATTATCCTTTCATTTACTTTTGTAGAGCTCCATTGACTACAAATCATTGGGATCAGTCAACCCTGAGCAGGGATGTTTCCAATTGCTAATTGCAATTGCATGGAGGTAAACAGAGTCAAAATTTGGCCTACAGAACCTTTATTACTGGAAATGATGTGTGAAAAGGAAAGACTACAGTTTGACGGTTTAAAAAATGATAAGAAAAAATGATAAGAAAAAATATTTCTGCTCGTAAAATGGCACCTATTTGAACTACCAATTAGGTAGGCACAGTGCACAGAAGCCTGCCATGCTTATTTGACAGACACTTCCAGAACAGAACTGTATTTGGTTTAGTGCTACTTGAAGGCAGCATGCCTGGGCAACACGGTACTTCAAAATTATGTGACATACACAGCTTTATGGTGGGTTGTTTGGTGTGACAGCAATGGTTTTTTATTGTGATATAAAGCTATGGTGATCAATGTTATCTTTCCAATGCTTCGCTTTTTATTTCCTTTGGGTAAGGGTACAATTCAGCATCAAAGCATGTACAATACACTGTTGTTCTGCTAGAAAGAAAATGCAAAATCTTTTGGACCTGTTCAATAGATGTTTTATTAATGCAACAAGCCAGTGTTGGGCTGTTGACCTAGTTAATCTCTCTTTCAGAAACATGTAGCTGGCATTTTCTCAGTCCTTGCTCCCCACTCTCAGCAGGAACACACTGGCACCCTCCCCATCCTTGCTGGGTAAAGCTGCTCTGTTGCGTAGAAGGAAGTGGAAAGTTGTCGAGAACTTGCCAGTTCAGAAAGGCTTCTTAGCATCTGTGAACCAAAACTAAGGGTAAGAGTCTAGTCTTATCAGTCATCAAGATATTAGCATGCCAGCTATAAGGCTGAGAATTGACCTTCACTGTATTCCTTTCACAATACTCCTTCACCTTTTTTTTCTTTTGCATTCCCCATATTTGCATTCCAGACACAAGATAATTTAAATTTAATAGAATTTGGGTCTATGAAAAAGAATTTTTAAATTACAGCCTGTGTTTTTAACTAGGGAGTCTTCAGCCCTACACATGGTCATAGAACAGGTGACATCTGTGGTTAGATGTGTTTATGTGCTGTTTCTCACGTCAAACATTGTACAACTGAAAATCCACATGAGGGCAAGACATGCTTAAAAATGGTTCCTCAAAAACTCAACAACCAAAAATTGAGAATTCACTCCTGAACACATTGTTTATTTTTTTAATATAAATACAATGTTTAAATGTTGCTTCTCAATGTGTCTGTAATAACACCATTGCCTTTTCTGCCTGACCTTGCCTCTAGTCTCCTTTCCATTCTACTTGCCTCCCACCACAGTGATTGTCACTTCAGCTCTTGCCTTCCCAGGTTCTGCTCTTCCCAGATGCTGCTGAATTCTCCATGGTACTGTCACTCCCAACAGCCCCTGGCATCCTTTCCTTTGTCTCTAGGACAAACTCTCACTCATTTTCATTTACCCTTTCCTCATTGTCATTCTGCATGTGCTCAGTGGCTCTGGGGGACCATGTACAGGAAAGGGAGGTGCTCGGTCTCTGGCGCAAAGAGTTTCTCTTTGCTGTTTAAGAACAGATTGGCTAAACACTTTCTCAGACAAGAATGATCTAGTAATAGCTGATTCTGATATTACTTCAGTGATGACGCCTTGAGGTACTTATTTTCATTATTCTCTCCTATTACGTATTACGATTTGGTTGTCACTAACTGGTAAACATGCCCTCTCCAGCCCTAATATACCCTAGAGCAATTTTTTCACCCAGATTCTTAAAAACTGGTTTCTCACTAGCCTTGCTATCTTCAACCCAAACTTATCCTTACTTAACATCATCCAGGTATCCTTTACGTCAAAATTATCTACATAGAATAACCCTGTTCTCTTTGTTTTCCATGTAGCAGTATTTGAGGACCAAGTTTAACAACCTGTTTAGGTTAAAACTTAAATCAAAAACTTTTCTAAGTGTTTGTACAAAACCTGTGACTATACCTGCAATAGGATACGAATTTCCTTACACATCAGTGTGCTCAAAGAATAGGACCAGCCACTGCATCCTGTTCATTGCCTGCCATATGATGAGCATCAAATAATTGGTTCTCTCAGTGTCACCATGTTTTCCTTTGCTGACTGCTATCTGCAAGTCCCTGCATTATATAAAAATCCGAAAAAATAAGATGCATCTTGAAAAACGTAGGAGATTTCCTTCCCCTGGCTTGTAGAAAATGAGGTAGTAGAAGTGATGTCTCATTCAAGAAAAGCACACTGCTGTCTGGGCTATGCTGGGCAGAATGAGTGAGCCGGCTTCATTCAGGCCTTGGGAAACTGCTCGTACCAAATGCTGTCAAGTTCCTGTCACACATTATCTTCAGGATTAGCAAGCAGCAAGGGAAGCTGGGTTCTCTTCCCAGCTTGAGTTGTCAACTCCCATCTCCTGTCTCATTTTCAAACCATTCTGGCTGATGTGTCGCTGTAAGAGAGAGCCTGCTATGTGGCTGATGACCAAGCTGTGGCTGTGTGTTCCCATATGTCAGCCTTGGTCTCTTTGACAAACACCAATTTGGCTAATTGCTCATTTTCCTTCTAGTTTCAAATTGATACATTCTTCTGCTTCTTCTAAATAATTTTTCAGTTTTGGTGATGTAGATTGTTTCTTCTCTTTTTTTTTTTTCATAACAAAAGCCAGTGTTCTTAAGAGGGAGACAGAAAATAATTACATATTGATATTTATTAGAATCCATTTGGAGACGAGGAAAACGTTTGCTAATGTTGCTATATATTGAGGGACACTAGAATGTTAAACTGCTGGAGGGACTAACAGTTGCCATTCCGCATAGAACACACACATATTTTTTTCTTTGTTATGGCACTTGCGTTCTTGTACTAATAAGTTTATGCTGACATTATCCCTGTCTTCCCCCCTAGTTTCTGGTGGTGTTGTCTGTCCCTTCATATGAAGGACAAAACAACAAATCGATTTCCACATTTCTTCAGTACTTCACACCTCTAGAGACTCTAAAATCAGTTGACTTATGTGTAAACAGGATGCCAAAGCCCTATAGGCACAGATCACCTTGCCAAGACTAAGACTTAACTGTAGCTGTAGCAGTCTCCGCAATTTTTGCATGTGACAAAATCACAGAGGGGGAGAGAGGGTGCACTTTCCGAGAAGCAATGCCTGGCTGCACAGCTTGACCATCCAACAAGGACCGTTTTCCTCATTTTGCAAACGGGGTTGCAGTGAAGCAAACAGAGCAGCTTGCTTTAGCTCACATGAGGTCTTTGACATTTCAAGTGGAAAAGAGGTTTTCAGTTCCTAATTGTAAGCTCAGGAAAAGGCAGAGGGCCTGCAATTCTGACAGTTAGCAACTGCATAAGGACAGCAAATGCATTTCATATTAAAAGTTTGAAGATTATCAGTAATGAAAGGAACGGTATCAGTATAAGATCATTATCATGTAATTGCATTTATGCCTTTCAGAAGGCATAGCTAGAACAGTAATTAGCATCCCGCTTCATTTTCAGCTGTAGTAGGCAAAAACATAAAGATAGTGCCATGCGTTACTCACAAACTGTACTGCCTTGTTAATTTCCTCACACGAGAAACTTTAACCTCCTGCTTCTCTGTAGGGGCAGTTGATGGCGTAGTTTCAGGTCGCACTGGAGCTGGACTTCTAAAAATAACAAGAAAAGTATATGTGGCACAGTCTTTATTTAACTACTTCAGGCATATCAACAAAGTTCTAACTCATCAACACATAAAAGTGGCAAGTGCCCACTGAAGTTCATCCTTTTGTTCCATTTATAGTTCACAAGCCAGTGTGCATGAACAGAAAAGGATGTGTGAACTCACCCTCCTGTGCACTGCATACCATTTATAAAAGCAGCAACTGATTACAAATACAGAACCTATGTAAGAGACCATGTGGAAATGTCACTGTTTCCAAAATACAACATTTTAATAACAGCCCAGCAATTCAGTCATGTCAGAAATATTTTTACAAAAAATGTCTTTAACATTTTTATAAACTATTTTATGAATTGAGAAACCTGTTCTGATTAAAATAGTTTTTACATGAAATTAAACATCATCCTGCTGCATTTGAAAGAGCAGCTCAAGGGAAATAAACTCATGGATTTGATCCAAGAAAAGGATTTTTACTAGAAAAAAGGCAAGACTCAGGCATGTTTGAGATGCTCGTCAATGTGAAATACATCTGCAGAGCTCCAGCAAAGGATAGAAATGGAAATAAGGAGACCCACATAAAAGGATCTTCTCTTTAACCATTTATCAGTAGAGTTAACTAGGGCTTGAATACAAATAGCATAAATACTAAATACAAGATCTTCATGACCATTTCAACTGTAAGCTTGAGTGGCATGAAGACACATGAAATGTCTTAAATACTACTTTTATTTGAAGCAACACATTATGATTAAATAAATTGTACATGTATTACAAATGCTATAAACATAATAAATATTCCAAACATTAAAAGAGTAACTTGAAAGTCTTGATTAATCATTTGTGAAATGGTATTCTGCCATCTAATCTGAAGTCAGGTACTAAATTAGTACGTGATTGCTGGTGGGACTGCTCATGCACTGAGGTACATTCCACAGCTGGCAGATGTGGCACAGTATTGTCTCCAATATTATAAATTTGGGTTGAGTTTTTTGAGTCTACTTGCATCTTATTGGCCTTCTAAGACCATAATAAGATAAGCATATTTAATCTTCATAGTTGCAGTTCCCTCTGATGCCCCTGCAGGTTTTAAGCTTCATTAACTCTCTGATAACTTCTGAACCTGCTGTCCAGCTACAACAGAACCTACTGGGATGATGGCACAATCCTCAGGTTTTATTTTTTAGAGTTTGGGTAGGTCACAGAACATAAGGTAGAGCAATGGGAAGTACAAGTGTAGAAAGGACATATACAAATCATATACATGACTCCACTAGTTCCACTTCTCATGGAGCAACTTTGGATTTTTTTCCCTGCATTTTGACCCCATTAATTTCAAAAAGTCAGTAGGATAGCAGCAAGATTCATTCCTTGCCCCTTCCCAAATTCCAATTTCAAGGTCAGTCATTTATATGTCAGATTTGCAATAAAATTAATGCAGAACAATCGAGCCAGATTTTGAGATCTTTTGCTGAGTTTGTTAGGCTGGCAAATAAGGGGAGGATAAGACAAGTAAAAAATCCAAATGATCTTATTTCAATCTTGAAGTCAGTATGTCTGATCTGGAAATCTGTGAATCAACATCATGATGGAAGCTCACAATGTCATTTTCATGAAGTCAGGCTTCAGAGTGGATGACTGCTCTATCTATTGTTTTCTTAGGCAACTTTTGCTCTGCCAAAGGTAGTTTTTGAGAACTGAAAAAAAATTACTAGTTCGATTTACCCAAGGTGATTTTCAATTCAAGTTCTGACATAAGCAGGATAAAAATGTTAAGAGACATTTAAAAACTGCATCTGATGGTCAAATCCTCAAGGGGTGTGAATGTTGTAATGCCATTTACTTTCAGCTCAAGTTTTCTGAAACACGTTAGCTGAAATTTTCGCTCTGAACGAGTAGTTCTCACAATTCTCCAATACCTTTATATGAGGATACTTAAGAGTTTTAAACTTCTTCTTCATCAACCCAGTGAAAGCAGGAACAAAAATAAACTGGTATAAACTACACGTAAGTTGAGAAATGTTTCCTCACAATGATAGCAAATGATGCACTAATACTATCAAGGGGTTCAGGAAAACAGCAGAGTGTGGAGCAGCAAAGGTGTGGCTTTTTTTCTCTTGATATTTATCAGGCCTCTGTGAGAGACAAAGGCAGCATTTAACTGCACATTTTGAGAACCTGCAGGTTATCTAGGTTGTAAATTGAAGCTACCTCTGAATGAAAAGGAGTAGTGGTGATGTCTCCATCCAAAGAGGCCATTAGCATGAGATGAAAAGTTAGACTAGTCCTACGAACTGCAGAGCTGGATTTTTGCCCTCATTAAAACCTTGCTAGGTTAGCTTTTTCCACAGCAGCCTAAAAATCCTGTGACAGCTCCTGTTTCATCTGTAAACACTCTTCCTCAGTCTGAACATGCTCAAAACTGTTGCTACTCTCACATCTGCAACCAGATGCAAGCAGTGCTCAGCTTGATCAACTCAGAGCCTGGTCTGTG
Organism: Strigops habroptila; assembly: GCF_004027225.2. Lineage (NCBI taxonomy): Eukaryota > Metazoa > Chordata > Aves > Psittaciformes > Psittacidae > Strigops > Strigops habroptila. Next base: position 67,095,705 of record NC_044277.2, on the reverse strand, counting down.
TTTTAAAAATGGCAGACTTTAATATCACACAAACTCTTAAAAAGGATCTCATTGATATTCTTGAAAAAGTGGCAACTATGAAGCAGAATAACTTCTATTGTTATCTTTTGAATACTACAGCCAGAATGTATTATTTTATATGGAAAGGCTTCTTTTCTTGAAGAGAAGCCTTGCAATTACTTTGTCTATTTAAATAGAGTCATTACATCCAGATATCACCATTTGTGGTTTATAGTCCTATACAAACTATATAACTTGAACAAAACCTGAAGTGTTGAAGGATCAGTGGGACTCAGGCTTAAAAAGAAAATAAAATGTGCAGTATATTACATTTCCTTTATAAGGGTCAGTTTCATTATCATTAGTTCATACCAAACTTTTTTCCCATAATGGTATTCAACCACTACAGCATAAAAATGAAGGTACTGAACCAAGACAGAGTTACTTCATGACCTGGCACCTTACATAAGAATCTGTCAGTTCCTGGTGAGAATGACAATAACAACCACAAACGTCAGCGTTCAGTGCCAGGTCATCAAAAACTGTGCATTGAGAGCCCTAGCATACCCCTGAGCAGCAGCCAGCACACCCTACTTCACACCTACTTCAGCCCGTTTCACAAGCCTGCACAGAAACATAAACAAGTCCTAGAGAGAGATCCCCCCTAAACCCAAGCAATTTGTTTTTTTCTCAGAGTAGCAGCCGACAGGGCTACTGAAACCAAAGCTGCTCACAAAAATCATACACTGTGGGACATTTCAAATGACCACAAATGTCCACTGATTTAGCTTGAATCTTCCTTGGGGACATGATATACATGCTTGTGCCGAGGGACTCTGGGTGTTGCACCCCACCCTGGCTCAGCTGTAATGGGGAGACTGGGACTATGCTGCTGCCTGCACCACATCTTTGTGTACCATGGCTTCTACAGACTGACATGCCTCCCTTGTCCCCTGCCAAGCTGGCTCTGGCCAGACGTCTATACTTGCTTGAAATGTGGCAAGTGAGCCGTCTGGGAGCAAACAACTGTACACCTAATAAGCTGAAAGGGATAAAATAACTTCTATTTCCCTGGAGGATTCAGTTCAGAATTTTAAAACCACTAGACTCTGCTGGGTGAACCCATTTTCTGCGTTTGTCTTTAACAGATTTTATCCTCTTTGCTTCTGTTTGTGCCTATTTCGCCATCTGGAACAATCTCTCTCCCTCCATCCTCCCAGACTAAGGCCAAGGGGTAGGTACTAAGAGCCCCATGATTTATAAGGCTACAGCCATCTACATGAAGGCTGACCTTCCTTCAGGTGCTGATTCATGGGGGGAAAACCAACCAAACAAAAAAAAAACCCCCACAAAAAAATACTGGCTGTTTTTTTGCTTTGGAACTTCCTTTGAGTGTGAATATGGTAGTGAAATCTTGGGAAGAAAGAAGACTAAGAGTATCTGATAGATTCGTTGTCTTGTGCATCAAAGGCACAGCCTAGCACACTAAGGAAACACACACAAGCATGCACAATTTTTCTAAGTGTGTGCTCTAAGGATTTCACACTTCCTTCTCTTCCAAAGTTATGGCCATCTGAATTTAAGAAACAATAATTTGTGCTTTTTCATTTTGATAAAGTAGCTTTTCTCAGAAGACAGGTTAGTTCTCCAAAATGTTATTTGAACATTTGAAAGCTATTGTCATCATCAAACTTTCTGAAGAAAGGTTTTTTCCTCTTTCTACTTTCTTTTTCATATAGATGGCAGCTGTACATCAAAGCTCCTTGCTACAGAGCAGCAGCCTAATCCAAAATCAGCTTGTGCGCTTTCCTTACCCTCCTCACTTGAGTTCTGTTTCTTTCAAAGCAAAAAATTCCCTCTCCTGCGTTGTCATTATAATGAAACTGTATCTGCAGCCTAGATGAAAATGTGATGCTCCTGTGGTCTAACAGACAGATAATGATGATATAGAAACTGTTCTTCTCCCCCAACTCAGAGTAATGTTGCAGGTCAACACCCGGTATCTAAGGTCAAACTGAGCTACGAATCCTACCTCTCCATACAGCAACGAGGACAGCCATTGTAAATGCTGTGGCTTCCAAAGAACCTAGGTGCAGTTTACAGGACACAGCCAAAGAAATGCACCTCAAGTGGGGTATTTCATCAGTTTAACCTCAACTGAAAGGTCTGAGTATTGCTCCTTGCTCTGTAGTTCAGAGATTAATAGTACAATTACAAACAATTCATCAGCATCTGACTTTAGGCAACAGGTCAAAGAGGTCTTTAATAATACTTGGAATGAAGTCAAAGAACATAACTAGGTGTCCTATCTGCAATCTTCAATGCAGACTGGCATGCAAAGGGTATGCAAGAGCTCAGCTTGAAGTTATGACTTTGATGCAGAAATTACTGGGTGAAGTTCCTGTAAAATGCCAGAGTAGCAGATCCATTAGCCTGTCCACTGGACTGAGGCCGGGCTGATGTATGTTTAGCTATTCGCTTTGGTTTTGGAAATGCTGGTTGAAATTTTTCCATTGGAGAATGAATGTTTTTTATTTTTTAGGATAAAGATTGAATGAAAAAGCAGCTTTTTAAAAGCAATCAATATTTGTTAGGAAGAAGTCAACTTAGATAATGTTTTAAGTTTTCCTAGAATATTTCACAATACATTTAAAAGGAGATATTTAAATGTTATGTTTCAGACTCTGCCTTGTAGAGTTAAGTCCATTCTGATTCTAAGAAAACACAACACAACCTGCTTGGATTCACTGCAGTTAATGCCAGGTAAAACTAAGCACATAATTTTTGATCAGCATCAATTCGGAACTGCCTAAAAGTTCTTTTGTATATATCTATTTTTCTAGGCAATTGAAGTCTTTGACTTGAGGAAACAAGCTGTCTAGAATCATCCATGTGACATGCCTATTCTTAGCCTTCAATTGTCAATGTGGATATCTCCTACCATAGCTCTCATTGGATAGCTGGTCCAAAACTTCACCTCTGTGATTCTTAGAAGCGACGTACCTGAAAACTCTTATGATTCCAAAGAGTCCTAAGTCAGTGTCACTGATAGAAAAAGTCAGTGCACAGAGTACATACTGTTGGATAACGCACTAAAAACTCCCTGTGCACATAGTTCTATGCTGTTGAAAAGCTACCCTGACATTCATTGGAAGTGTATGTATAAAGACAGATACTGAGATTTAGTTTCAGATCCAAAATGTATATAGATTAGGCAAACTGAAAGATGATAATTCAAATGCTAATATAATATGTGAAGGTGAGAAATGAAAGGGAAAAGCATAAGAATGCAGACATTACCTTGAATGACACTCCTCCCTTGGTGATATATAAAAGATACATGTAAGAAGAATCATCCCTTTGGTCAGAAAAGGTGTAGGATGTATTCACGTAAACTGAAAGGCAGCCAAACTCAAAGCCCAGTGTATAGCAGATGCACAAGCCTCAGCAGAGGAATCACATTCTGACAATTTGTACGAGCAAAGCTTACTCCGTACTGGGCATTCAGAAGAGTGCCTGCTATTACTTCTGATTCATCTGTACCCTGCATAACTTGATATAATTTAATACTTTCCACCCTTCTTTTCTGGTGCGCAGCATCATCAGGCTCTGTGAGATAACATTTAATTTTACGTTACGTGTTGAGCAGCTCCTAATGTAATTAGTCTTAATGTAATAGCGTAATTTGGTTTTGGATGGGAAGATTTACAAAGAAAATTAGAATAAATGAATGCACAAAGCTCCAGCTGGTGCTTATACCTACTCCCACAGAAGAAGAATATTGCTATTTGCAATCCTATGAAAGATGAGATAATTTGGATAACAAGGATCAACAAAGGGTGATGCAGCAGTTGGTCTAAACAGAAAGAAATCCACAGACAAATCCTGAACCATGTGGGATGTAAAGCATGCCAAAGCTGGTGGCAATCCAGAAGTGTGCTATAAGGGAAAATAAATATTGCAGTCCATAAATGTACCACATGGTGCAAAACAGCAAGAGGCAACAGCAACAAGAACAGTACTAACTGACCGGGCAACCTGAGGGCTTCAGTTGAAGAGGGTGCTTGACTGAAAGCTCTTGCGCACCTGCTTCAGAAATGCAGGAACTTGTGTTTACACATTTGATCAGTATTCTGATCAGTATTCTGCATATAGGAGACACTATAATCTTCATCCTTGGAGGTTTTCAAAATCCAGCTAGACAAAGCCATGGCTGACGTGATCTTGTGTTGGTAAAGTCCTGCTTTGAGCAGGAGGCTGGACTAGATGACCTCCAGATGTCTCTTCCAATCAACAATTCTATAATACTACAATAAATAACTAAAATTTCGCAGAAACAATGTCAATTACTATTTCGATTTTCTAAAACACAACCTCAGAAGAGTGTATCTATATTAACATCTGGATAGTCTTGTGTGCATAACAGGGAAATACTACTCACAAAACAAAGACTAACATTTAGCAGATGAAGAGGGTGTTAGTGTTTACATGTACCAGCACTTGAAGACTTTCAGCCAGATCACCTGAATCAGACATATATCATGTCTAAGCTTTCCTGAGCTCCAAGAGACCATAAAGAAAAAAAACCATATTATGAGCAAATCCTGTTGCCTGGTAATTCTTGTCTTACCAACTTAACTTCAGTTCCTCACCAAACTTTGTTTAACTTTAGGCATTTTTACTAACATTTCCACTTTCTGACTTGTCCCAAGATGAAAGCTTGGCTTGGCAAATAGGCTATGCCCAAGGACAGCCACTATTTTGCCTGGTTCCAAACAATAAGCAGTTCCTGACATTTTGGTCTTCACTCACTGAAAAAGGTATAGCAGTGTTAATCTGGGGTTTACATTCAGATGTATTTGAAGAAGAGAACAAAATAGACTTTATATTAAATATAGTCAAACTCTGTGTGTGTGAATCTGTGTGCACATGCACACGCATATACATGCTTTAGGCTTACCCAGATGGTCATAGTCAGAGGGAAAACAGATACTTCAAAGAGTCTTCAGCAGAAGTTTGTGTATAGGCAGTGGGAAAGTTATACAGATGGTGCTTCTGTCTGGCAAAGCTTTGAGGAATAATGGAAGGAATTATCTTGATGGGGTTCTGTGTTTAGCCATATATTTATTATATTTTACAAATGAAGCAGGCTCACAATTAAGTGGTAAATTTCTGGAAAGAAAGTTTAAAAGTTTACCTTTTTAGCAGCCCACCCCTTCACTAAGAAACAGGTGAGGTTTATAAAAAGGTGAGGAGGTGACTATGTGATTCACATTTGCTTGATACGCTGCAGGAGAGAAACCTTTGCATCCCTAATCACTAGACGAGCTGGATCTCTTGATCACAGGAGAGCGTGACCGGAGGTGATAAGAAACTGGGCGACCACAATTGTTATTTTTATACTTCCTACAGTATTTTATACTTCCTTCATTATACAAATGTTCTGGCAGGCAGCCTGAACCCTGATCTCTCAAGGCTAAAGGAACCAAATAAAAAAATCCCATCTGGAGGCAGGTGATGAGAGCCTTACCAAAATTATACATAAGAACATGCAGTAATCTCAAACCTGAATTAAATTAGATATCTGATCACTGAATTCTCCCTGAACACTTCTCCCTCAACACTTCCATCTGGACAACAACTCAGATACTTGAGTGTAAGGAAGTTTCTAACAGACATGGAAATACCTCTGTTACTTCCTCATAATCCCTTCTGGCCCATTCAGCACCATGACAGATTCTTCTCTTACAACATTAAAGAAGAAAATGTTCTGTTAGAAAGGCTTTTCTAGCTCTAGTGGAAGACAAATTCGTCTCATTGGTCACAAAAAGGACTGACATGATCACTGCTTCCTTTGCAGACTTGGACTCTACATCCCAAAAGAAGTATCATTAAAAATCACTGCAAAATGACTGACATCGCAGGTTCCAAATGAGACCAATGATGTCCACACAAACACATTTTTACTACATGTCTTAACACAGCATGCCTCACTAAGCAAGGTAGTAACTGCAAACTAACTGTATTTCTTTTTGACTAAATATAGGCAGTATAAAAACCAAAATAATGCAAATGCATAAATAACACTTTTTTTCAGGTATTTCTTCTTCCACAAACCAACATTAAGTTCTGCCTTGCTCAAAGTGCTTATGCCTCAGCTATATAGCTGGGCTGTACTTCTCTGTATGTATTACTTGGGTGTTGATGAAGACGTGTGTGCTTTCAAGTCTGTTACAACAGAGCTGTAATAAAGCCATGTCTAATTCTTCTTGGTAGGGCTCCTGTGTCTTATCAGGATAACTCGTGGCTCTCCTGTTTAACTTGCTTTTGAAATTCCCTTCCTGTTAGTTGCTCTCATTTGACTTTGTTCATGTGCAGCCCAGATGGATCCAGCTGAGGTAACCAGACGATTTCCCCTACTGTCACTGTGCAGGTCTGCTGCTCTGCTAGAGGTTATCCGCAAAGCAGCAGGGTCAGCAAGGGGAACATATAACTGTGTCCCAATTCATAGTGCACTATATCAGTCCTAATTGAGGCTTAAGGAGAGTGTAACTAGGACAGTGCAGCACGTATTGGGTTACTGAGTCACTAGCTTTTTCCTGACTGAATATGGGAACCAGCACTTGAAACAGTCTGAGAGGACAAAAAAAATCCTGTCCAGAGGAGGGAAAGCTAGATAAAGAAACATACAGCACTGCTCTCCAAAAGCAGGGAGGAGGGAGGACTGTTCTCTTCTGTGGTCCCACATCCTCCCGCAGCTTAATCTGACATGTACAGGTTAGCTATTAACAGAAAGATCAGGAGACAATCTTACACTTCCAGCCTTTGCACCAAATGACAGAGCAAATTTCACAAGCTTTCCCCTCCTGAAAGCTGACAAAATAGTGCAATTTCAGCTTCAGCTGTGGTTTTTTTCCCCATATTTAAACTGACTCAGATATAGAAGTATCTGCAGTTTGTCAACAGACACAGAAAACAGGTGAATAAACTGACTGATACATGGCAACTTTGCATAAACACAACATAATTCCAAGGCCATGCCCAACAAAATGACTGGAGACCTGCTTGCAGCGAAAGTGGCTGTACCACATATAAATATGAGTAATTAATAGTTGAACCAGAACTAATTCTACAAAGAGCTATAGCAATTGTTAGCCAAATTGAGTCTGCCATGGCAGATGCTAAAATAATTGCTCAGGGGGATTACAGGCCATATCCAAGTAGTTAATTCATTAGAAGTGTAATCTTCAGAGTGGCAATGGATGAGCAGACAAAATGGTAGCAAAGAGAGCACAGTTCTTTAATCAAACAAGCACTACTGCCCTCCCCTTCCTCACCTTCTATTTCCCTATATGTATGAACGATTCACACTTCAGTTAATGATCAAAACTGCATATGTTTGCTTACTAGCTAGCCTAAACAAACTTCCCAATGGTGTGGGTTTGGAAAAAGGCAGAGCATTTTGCTAATGCATTGTACAGTTATCTGTAATGAAATACATGAACTCATTGTCCCTGCTATAAATCCCTTGCATGAAAAGAGCAGGGTATTGTTAAATAGCTGCAACAGATACTGGCTTCAACTGGCAAGATATTTCAGCAAACAAACACCCTCAAATATTCACACAGGTATTGTCTACAGGAATGTCTGCATGGGTTCTTGCAGGAATAAAAATTATATTCCACAGGGAGGGCCCTTTTTTGCAAAGGATATTTGTGTATTTCTCAACTAAAGAATAGAAAAAATCCCAGTTGACTTGTCTGATCAGTATGAACTAACCCCTAGCTGTACTCAGATGCAATTCCTAGCAAAGGCTCATTTGTGCCCATTCAAGTCCACAAAATAGAGGTTAGAGAGGATGTTATTATCAAATAGGTCACATGCTGGCTGTCCGTAAGAGTGCATATGTCCCTGCAGAAAGGAAAGCCACTTGAAGGAGACAGAGAATTGGTTAGATACTGAATTTACTCTGCATTATTCTCTGAGTTTTGGATGCAGGCTGTTAAAGTTGGTCTGTCCCTGAGCACTGATTAATTGTATATTTGCACCTCCAGGACACCGACACAAAGCAATAAAACAATACCATCTCATTTGGCACAACTGACTGTAGAGGAAACAATGCTTTACATAAACCAGATAAAAATAAATATTAGACAAACATACACCAGTCTGCTGCATACTGAGAACTCCAAAGTGGCCTTTACAAGTTTATAAGCTTGGATGTGTGCAAAAGAAAACAGTAACATTAGCTTTGCAGCCAGGTTGCCATCCTTACTCATGTTGAATAGTAGTTCACCCCACAAAGCACACAATTCATTTACAGCTCAGCATGATGAAGCAGGAGAGACTCTATTACAAAATGTGAAATAGAAAGCCTTTTCTACAGATGTTATGCAGAGGTTCAGCATAAGATTTTCAGAAGGTAAGGAAAACAAGTCTATAGCCACTTTCCAAATCACACAGGGCTTTACAAGCCAGGTCCTCCTGAACTGCTTCTGGAAGTGACAGCAACCCAACAAAGGCTGTTGTGGCAAAGACAATACATGAAACCTATTTCTATTAAACAAAGAAATAGGTTACTGTGTTATGTATGTGATGAATTTTCTCAGTGGTCTTAAGAAAGTGGTGTAGAGGCCTAAAAAGGGCAATGGCACAGGAAAAAAGTGGGTGATTCTAAATATCAACTAGACTTTGCAGTCCCTTGGACAAATGGGAAAATCACGGCCTGCCAGGCTAGAAGTTACAGCTCTGCAAGACGTCCTGAGATGAGAGACTTGTGGGGAACTGCAGATGTACTGCAGGCAAGCCAAGACTGCCACAGAAAGCAATAGCATTGTCTCTCACATCTCCTCCTGCCTCAGCATCACCAACCATCCTCACCGTTCTTCACTAGGTAGCTGCTTTCACTAAGCAAATGTAGCAGTTCTGCTAGTCCAATCTGAGCAGAAAGGAATTTTTCAGTGAAATGGTTTTTGAAGACTATTGGTGATTTTTCACCTTATAGGAAAGATACACATTTGAAAAAAGGGAGGACAAATTTTCACAACTATAACTATTTCTTTTTGACATCAGTGATCTGTCAAATGTAATTCATTACCCCCCTCATTCAGACTTTTCTATAAGATGCTTAAATGTCTGCTTTCGGTTGCAAGAGTCACCATTAGAAAGCTAGTTACAACATAAAATAATAACTAGTGTTCTAGTACATATGTATATTACATATACATATATATATTACACATGCATATACATAGTATATACACATGCATAATAAGCTGATTAACAGCCAGTGTGATTGCCATGCTTTAAATCCATAATCTTTTTTCATTCAACTCTCCTCTTAGGATTGGATATTTAAGATGTCCAAAGTGGTGGTACTACCATACATATAAAGGCAGGAAATTTCCAAATACTCATGCGGTAACCTCCTCCATAGTCACCTGCTGGAAGACAGTACACTGTGCCATTCGAATAATGTTTGCAATTAATATGCCTCTTCAAAATGGCCATTTCCAAAAAGGAAGGCTTCTATCCACTATCAACAGAATAAAAGTACAATCCAAACTAGTCACTACTGCCTGCAAATGAGCCATCAGAAAAACACAAGGATATTCCAGTTTGGAATATCTAGCACGTTTCTGATATAGAAGTTATGAAAACTGACTTATTTTTACATAAGCTTTTTTAAGTTTGTCATGGGACCTCATTTTTACCTTGAGCGTTTATCAATTGTTTAAGTATATACACTCCACCTGACTTTTAAAGCTGAGCTTTTATTAATTCTTCAACTATATGTGATATATATATCACATATATATGTTATAAAATAAGCACCCTTCTGACAGACACCTTTCCCTCAGGTCATTGCTTGGTGAACTTTGGGATGAGCAAATTGACCCGTAACACCTGTTGGAGATAATGTTTGGGAAATGCCTCACTACATCATGCATTTATTTGATGTTTTGCCTATGGACAAGAAACAACAGACCTTACATTAGGGTCCTGCAGGCTGGAGGTCTTACTGGGATTTACAAAAGAGGACTCTTCTTTCACAGCCTGTTAAAAGAAAGAGCCAAAGTTTAGTGCGACATCCATACACTTAGGATAATACAACTGTTTATTAAAAATATACTCCTGTAAGCACCCCAGAAAACTGCAATACCCAAAATGCCTGCTCTGCCCGCATTTAGAAGGCACAGAAATGGGGTTTTTTTCATTTCTTACAGTTGAGATTTGCTGTGATTAGCTACAATGTACAATGTGCAGAGCAATAGTATTAGAAAGAAACTGGAGAGAGATAAAGAAGAAGAAAGAAAACATTGGTTCCTCCAGAAAGCATTTGAGCAGAAGTAATAAAAACCAGCCCAGGCAAACATACTGTAGTCAAGTTGTTCTTTTAATTGGAGTAGAATAAATATTTATGTAGTCTAATCAAAATAATGATGCCAACTTTTCATACAGTCTTCATTGTATTTAATTGAAAAAATGGGATTTTTCAATTAAAAATTAATTGAAAATTAATTGAAAAATGGGATCCCCTACATATAATCACACTGTACATGCAAATCACAGAAAATCTCACCCATTATTGCCCTCTGCTAAATTACAGAGTCCTGTCTTTCACATACCATTTGTCTATAGATTTGAAAATACTAGTATCACAAAATGACTCACATGAAAATTGCTTGATTACCCAGCAAACACCCAGTTCAGGCAGGTGTTGGTAGATTATACTCTTCAACTGAGATGCAGGGTTCCACAATCTATGTGCAAATGCCAGTGTTGGTGCAACAATGCACCCCTCTACAGAAAATACTGGCTGAAGACACACAAGTATTTCCAAATCAGTAATGGATTTGGCAGGGTCTGACATTTGCATTCTGCTAAATGATCCTACAACAGAGTGGTTTTTCAGTGTTGAATATCTGAACCACAATAATTTGAGGGCATTGGTCCGGATCAAGTCGAATTAAATGTGTCAGTCCCATCCTCTTCAAATAACATGAGACAAGTTCCTTCAAATCCATAAAATCCAAGTCAAAGGATTTTACAGGCATATAAAAATATTGTAAATTTGACGTGAGACCTTCCATTCAATAAACATTGATATACTGTATTTGAGGGTACTTATAAGAAAAAGAAATAAAATCAAAGCTGAGTTTCTTCTATACCTTAGCAAAGAACTACAAACTATCAGTAGCAATGCTCAGTGCTTGGGAAAACTTCCCAAGATGTGATAGTTTTAGGTTCGTTTCCCCCTTGTGCCAGAGAGAACAAAACCCCCATTGCCACTTCCCAGGTCATTGTTTACCAGAGCCTCAGCCATGGCGGGAACAGGATGTTCCAGCTTGTACACACAATTAACTGTATGGGCAATTAAACTGGATCCACTGGGAGCCTAGCAGAGAGTGAACTCTGCCCTGGGCCTACTCCAGCCCAAGCACATACCTAAGGTGATAGGTTAGGAAGCATTTTGAAATAAGTCCCTCTGTAACCCTTCCTATTAGAGCTGTTGCACCTTGTATACTGATGCTAAAACCACCATCAACAGAGAGGTGACCCTCTGGACCTCATCAGCAGGTTTGTCCTTCTCCTAGGGGACTGGTTTACACAGAGGAAGCTAATTTAGAGCTAGCTTACTCAGAGGAGAACAGGATCAGCAGTAGGCACTGGAGGAGCTCCACCCCAGCATTGTGCTTTTATATATAACCATCAGCCAGAGGTTTCCTCAGTCCTGGGCAAATGCTCTAAACATTAAGGAGTCAGATAAAAGTGGACATAACCACACCACCATTGTAACTCAGCCACCAAATGTTTTGCAGTTAAGGTTATTGGTGAACTAGCATCACACCACGCATAATTTCAGAACCAGGAGTGCAATTTTTCAAATTTTAATAAATTAACAACTTCAAGAAATTTAGCTCAGCTCTAGTAGCTTTGTCTAGCATAATGTTTATTCAAAATAGAGTGCTTTCTTGAAAGGAAAAATGGTTTTTAAGGAATTGAGAGAAAGCATAGAAAATCATTCTTTGTTGGCATAGATGAGCACTGAAGTAATCTTCCTTTGTTCTACAGAAATTATAATGCTTTTTATAAAGCTGTTGGGTTTCTGAAAGCTGTAAACATGAATCCAGCTGTCAGAAACTTAATACACAGTCTCTTCTTCCATGCTGATGTCTTAACAATATTTTATTGTTAAGCCTGACAAGCTAGCTGCTTACTACATGTCAAATGGGCTACTTTTTAATACCACAAATTTTACTTTATTCCAATTTTCACCAAATTAATTGAGCTGCATTTTAAGATGCACTTGAACACAACAATAGAAAAGAGAATATAGAGATCAAGAATGCAATGCAGGGACTGTGACCAGGAATTAAATTTTTAGAATTCAACCTACTTAAACACGATAAGCCATGGACCTCATTAGCCAGTTGAGAGGGCTTTGCTGTATTAGTCCCTAATAGCTGACCCTTGGTTTCTTCTCAGCTCCATGACTACATACCCACTGTCTTTTGCCTTCTCTGCATTGGAAGGCTAAGGCAGCATCTCAAATAGTGGTGTATTCCTAAACGGCATGATCAGTATCCTCAGGAACTTCTCTTGGTATTAATTTTCTTCATTATTACTCATGCTTTAGACAACAGAAAAGACTCCTGTACACACAAGTAAGTGCTGCACACCAGTGAACAAGCAATCCCACTCTAAACTGGAAGGAGAAAGAGAGCATATAAAAAAATTGAGTGGCCTGAACAGCCTCAGGTGATGAGGTGTGTACACCGGGTGCCACAGCTGTGCATTGGCAGGTACATATTAATAAGGATGGGCTACTTCTCTTCACCCTATGCCTCTCCTCCATGCCTATGAATAAACAGACATAGGAAAATGTTGTACCTGCAAACACTTCTGTGCAGAGCTTCTGCTATCAGGAACTGTACCACCCTTACTGAACTTGTTGGCTTTTGGTTTGTTTGTTTGTTTTCAGAAGAATGTCAGTAAATCTTCAGGTGACAGCATGTTTCTTTTATTTTTCCTCCTAACTCTGCAAATCACACTCACTAACCACACAAATACTTCCTCAATCATACTGAAAAGATGTATACTGGGCTGCATCATTGTGAGACCCTGCTTGGAGTATTGTGTTCATTTCTGGTGTCCTCAACATAAGAAGGACATGGAGCTGTTGGAGCAAGTCCAGAGGAGATAAGGGGCCTGGAGCACCTCCTGTATGCAGACAGGCTAAGAAAGTTGGGGCTGTTCAGGCTGGAGAAGAGAAGGCTGAGTGGAGACCTCATAGCAGCCTTCCAGTATCTGAAGGGGGCCTACAAGGATGCCAGAGAGGGACTCATCATCAGGGACTGTAGTGACAGGACAAGGGTAATGGGTTTAAACTGAAACAGGTTAGATATAAGGAAGAAGTTCTTTACTGTGAGGGTGGTGAGGCACTGGAACAGGTTTTCCAAAGAAGTGGTAAATGCTCCATCCCTGGCAGTGTTCAAGGCCAGGTTAGACAGAGCCTTGAGTGACATGATCTAGTCTGAGGTGTCTCTGCTCATGGCAGGGGGGTTGGAACTAAATGATCTTAAGGTCCTTTCCAACCCAAACCGTTCTATGATTCTATGTGAATGTAAACCAAGGGTTATACTTGTACGCAAGTCTCACAATATAAATCCCAGATGGTTTGCCTTCATTTGAAAAAAAGCACACATGCTAGGGCCAGGATTTGGGTTTCTACTGCAGGGTGCCCTCCATCAGTGGCGCAGGGGAGTTTAGCCAAGGCTAGCAGGAGATGCTTGGTGGGGAGTGTACATGGAGAGCTGGGCAGAGGCTCTGTCACCCACAAAAGGCCAGCACTGAGCTGTGTAACGACAAAGGCAAGAGCATGGAGCTGTTCACATCTCCTCACCTAAAGCAGATTCTCCCCTCACACAGAGGCTGCTGCTCTGAGAGGGAGATATTTGAGGGCATACCAGACCTGGAAACATCATTTATACAGAAGCAAATTCATTTAATAATTACCCAAAGAGAAACAAGCTGGCTACCAGACTGCAAAACGAACAAAATTAAAGGTTGATCCATATAATCCATCCACACAATGTCATTCGCTTTTCTTATCTGCACTGGGCTCAGAGCAGAAGAAAAATTATTAACATTCTGATTTCATATGCCATTAACTTTCTGGATGGTGTCAGAAACAAAGGTAAAGCATTGCTTTATCATACTAGAGACAAGAAACATGCCTGGACAGAAATGCCATTGTACAGGCTCTCTTCACAGATGATTGCTAAGAAATAGTAGTTTCACCAAAAGATGAAAAGAGGACAAAAGCACTTAATACCAAATTGTATCCAGAGTTGCCTAAGAGATCTACCTTTGGGCTGCCAGGCTGATCCTGACAGTTTTCAGACTGCTTTTCAGTTGACTCCTGAGCATCCATAATCCCTGCTGCTCTCCTAGCACCCTGGTCCTTTGGAGCCTTAGAGAGGGGGTAGATGCTCCAGGGACCTACATCAGACTCTGCCGAGCTTTCCAGCAGGGGTGGGAACACTTTCGAGCCCATGGGAGGAACTCCATGTATGAATTCATAAGCCCTGGTGGCTGGATTTGCCTGTCCAACCCGGCCTTGAACAATGTCAGGGATGGAGCATTCACAGCTTCTTTGGGCAACCTGTTCCAGTGCCTCACCACCCCCACAGTAAAGAACTTCTGCCTTGTATCTAACCTAAACCTCCCCTGTTTCAGTTTGAACCCATTGCTCCTTGTCCTATCACTACAGTCCCTGTTTGGAGGTCTTTAAAAGTGAGGAAGCAATGGTTCTCACTGCAGTGGGCTGTAAATGCTTCTCTATCCTGGCTCTTTCTGGATGGTAAGGAGGCCTGAAGCATACCAGATTTTTCAGCTCTTCACCAATGTTTTGGTCATTTGTCAGCTATGCAGATTGTTGGCTGATCTCATTAGATAACACAGGCTAAGCAACGCATCACCAGGAAGAACGCCCTGCCAAGGTAAACCTACCTTGGTGATTTAATATGTCAAATGTATCCTTCCAGGCAGAAAAGCATCACAGTTAGGTCTCTTGGAAACAGACTACTCTATTTTTGGCCCTCTGAACAGGGCCTGGCACCATGTGTCTCCTGGGCTGTGGTGTGGCTCCTATACATGACTGCAATTAACAGTACTTGTCTTATCATGTACTAGCACTTACAGACATGCCAGCTAGGAGACATAGCTGACATATCCACAATGCACTGTCACAGTCTTGTGACACCACTGCCACATTTGCCTTCAGTATCCTGGGGAATAAATTAAAGATTTCCCTTTTCCCACATTCTGTTTATCTAAATCCTCCCTCCCCTTCTGTACCTCAGGAAGACTGCTGCATCATGTCCTCAGCTCCTTGCCTGAGTCTGAGGTATCATTGCTGACATGCTTCTAATGAGCTGCCATGTATTGTATATTGATCACGCACATTCAAAATCTTGTGGTTTATACCTCTGACACCCTTCATTTCCTGTAGCCTCACAGCAAACCTGTTTCCCTGTGGCAACTGAACACAGAGAATTTGAAGCTGAGCCATTTTCAGATTCCATTGTTATGAGCAATTATAAACTGACGCTGCTGTTCCAGTTGAGTTCCAGCGCAGTTGCTTCTTTTTACTTAGCCTGAAATTTGCCAGTGAGTTTATTGCTCATCCAAGTGGGTGACTAACAGCAACAGCTTTAGCAAGGAAGGCATCATGTACATAAGGAGCTGTGCAAGCTTCGCCCACAACCTGAACACCTCAGCTGTGACCTGTTATACTCACGTAATTCTGATCTCTGTGCAAAGACTGTCAAATTGTGCAGTAGCTCAGTGCTGTGAATAAGCACAGGTGGAGGGAGGGAGGAAAAGACGAGAGGGAAGCAAACAGCATCTAATTCATCATGGAAAGAGGTTAAAATGTTGGAAAAGCTGATCCTTTCAAGGTGCTTAAGTCAACATCTAGTGAAAGCTAAGAACTCCTCCGGGGATCCAGAAGGATTTGTTTAAGTCCTGTTATAAGAAAGATCGCATAAGATTATAAATCCTCAAGTGTCTTCCCTTCACCTCTATTTTCATTCATGACCTGATTGGGGTTTGAATCGAGATCCCCATAACTGAATAAAGCTCCAAAGACCTAGCTCATATAAAGTGATTTTCTGCTAGAAATACATGGCAAAAGCACCTGGACTTTGAAGTTGAGAAGTCCTCACACTTTAATTTCTCCTTAAAGGAGACAGCACAATGAAAAAGGCAAAGAATCATGAAAAATGTAGATAAGACAGAC